>NC_088989.1:15971135-16631756 GCF_963932015.1 Anas acuta | reverse complement strand
GAGAAGGAAATGGGGTACTTTTGTCACCAAATGTCCCTTCAAAGATCTTAATTTCAACTCCAGGACATTATCACTGCCCAATTGAAAGCAGTCAGCTACAGGGAGTAAGAAATCCTGACTGGAAGCTAACTGACGTGGTATCGTGAACTCAAATTTAAGATCACAAAGACAGAAGTATTGATTTTGCTTTCCTGTGATACTGACTTATTAAAACAAGCAAAAAGTCGCATAGCCCTTTTACTTTTGTACATTTTGAATGTTGTATTGTTTCATTTGTTTGTTTTTCTGAAGTTATATTTGTAGCACAAAACTTTCTGCTTAACAGAAATAGAGAGCTATATGGTAACAACAGGAATTACGAAGGTTTGAAAATTTTCCATTTAGCTCAAAATGAAGTTGAAAGTGCATTAAGCACAGGACATCCATAAGGTGTTGTTGTGGTTTAACCCAGCTGTCAGCTAAACACCACACAGCCATTCGCTCACCTTCCCCCCTCCCTCTCTGGGATGGGGAAGAGAAATGGAAAGTGAAGCCTGTGAGTTGAGACAAAGACAGTTTATTAAGACAGGAAAATAACAATAACAATAACAATAATAATAATAACAATAATGATGATAATAGTACTACTAATAACAATCTGTACAAAACAAGTGATGCACAGTGCAATTGCTCACCACCTGGTGACTGATGCCCAGCCTAACCCCAAGCAGTCCGGCCCTCCTCCCCCCAGCTAGCCACCCCTATATATTGTTTAGCATGACGTCAGATGGTATGGAATACCCCTTTGGCCAGTTTGCGTCAGCTGTTCTGGGTCTGTCCCCTCCCAGCTCTTGCTGCACCCCCAGCCTGCCCGTTGGCAGGACAGAGTGAGAAGCTGAAATGTCCTTGGCTTGGTGTAAGCACTGCTCTGCAGCAATTAAAACATCTGCGTGTTATCAGCACTCTTCTTATCCTAAGCCAAAACATAGCATTCTACCAGCTACTAGGAAGAAAATTAACTCCATCCTAACTGAAACCAGAACATATATCCACCCCTTATTCCATACCATTTATGTCATGCTCAGGTTACACTTTCCCATATATTCTAATTAATCACCATTTTCATTTAGGGTATTTAGTAATCATAGTAGTGATGACATACACTATTATATAATAATTAACATGATACAATTCAACTCATGGGCTATTCTAACCCAGTATTAAATCCCCTTGAGGTACACACTGGACCTCTCCATTCTTTTGCATTACCCACCAAGTGCATCCAGGTCCCTGAGCAAAAGCAATTCCACGAATGGGTTTGCCTTTTCCTGAGGCAGGAGTAGCCCAGACTGTTTTACCCAGCATATTTCTTACGTGAACTATGGGAACTTTATCCCCTTCTACAGTACATAACAGGTTTGATTGGGCAGGTCCAGCTCGGTTGGCAGATCCCCTAGTATTGACTAACCAGGTGGCCTTTGCCAAATGTGTGTCCCTATTTTTGAATGTCCCAGCACCCATTGCTTCCAGTGTAGTCTTTAACAGTCCATTGTATCGTTCAACTTTCCCAGAGGCTGGTGCATGATAGGGGATGTGATACACCCACTCAATACCATGCTCTTTGGCCCAAGTGTCTATGAGGTTGTTTTGGAAATGAGACCCATTGTCTGACTCTATTTCTGGGGTGCCATGTCACCATAGGACTTGCTTTTTAAGGCCCAGGATAGTGTTCCGGGCAGTGGCATGAGGCACAGGATATGTTTTCAGCCATCCAGTGGTTACTTCCACCATTGTAAATACATGGCACTTGCCGCTGTGGTTTTGAGGGAGTGTGATGTAATCAATCTGCCAGGCCTCTCCATTTTTATATTTCAGCCATCGTCCTCCATACCAAAGAGGCTTTGACCATTTGGCTTGCTTGATTGCAGCACGTGTTTCACAGTCATGAATAACCTGTGCTACATCGTCCATGGTCAGGTCCACCCCTCGATCACGAGCCCATCTTTATGTTGCATCTCTACCTTGATGTCATGGGCCCATCGGCCTATAAATAATTCACCTTTATGTTGCCAGTCCAGGTCCACCTGAGTCACTTCAACCTTAGCAGTCTGATCCACCTGCTGGTTGTTTTGATGTTCTTCAGTAGCCCAATTCTTGGGCACATGAGCATCTACGTGGCGTAGATTTACAACCAGGTTCTCTACCCGAGCAGCAATATCTTGCCACAATGCAGCAGCCCAGATGGGTTTGCCCCTGCACTGCCAGTTGTTTTGCTTCCACTGCTGTAACCATCCCCACAGGCCATTTGCTACCATCCATGAATCAGTGTAGAGATAGAGAACTGGCCAGTTTTCTCGTTCAGCAATATCTAAAGCCAGCTGGGTGGCTTTCACTTCTGCAAACTGACTTGATTCACCTTCTCCCTCAGCAGCTTCTGCAACTCGTCATGTAGGACTCCATACAGCAGCCTTCCATCTCCGATGCTTTCCCACAATACGACAGGACCCATCAGTGAACAGGGCATATTTCTTCTCATTTTCTGGTAGCTTGTTGTATAGTGGGGCTTCTTCAGCATGGACCACCTCCTCCTCTGATGATATCCCAAAGTATTTGCCTTCTGGCCAGTCCATAATCACTTCCAAGATTCCTGGGTGACTGGGATTTCCTATTCAAGCCCACTGCGTACAGATCCTCTGTATCCCCGACTCCAAAACCCCAGAGGCCGACCTCGAGTTTCCCCAGGTTCTTTCTGCCAGAGGCTCCAGGTAGGGCCGTTCTCCCCGGCTGCAGTGTAGAGCACATTCTTTACATCTGGTCCTGTTCGGATTGACCCAAGGGCTACTGCATGAACTATTTCATGCTTAATTTGTTCAAAGGCTTGTTGTTGCTCAGGGTCCCATTCAAAATCATTCTTCTTACGGGTTACTTGGTAGAACAGGTTTACAATCAGACTGTAATTTGGAATGTTCATTCTCCAAAACCCCACAACACCTAGGAAAGTTTGTGTTTCTTTTTTGCTAGTTGGTGGAGACATAGCTGTTATTTTGTTGATCACATCCATTGGGATTTGATGGCGTCCATCTTGCCATTTTATTCCTAAAAACTGGATCTCTCGTGCAGGTCCTTTGACTTTATTTTGTTTTATGGTAAAACCGGCCTTCAGAAGGATTTGAACTATTTTCTTCCCTTTCTTGAAAACTTCCTCTGCTGTGTCACCCCACACGATAATGTCATCGATGTACTGCAGGTGTTCAGGAACTTTCCCCTCCTCCAGCGCAGACTGGATCATTCCATGGTAAATAGTAGGGTTGTGTAGGGTAAATAGTAGGGACTCCTCTCCAAGTGAAAGCAAACTGTGGCCTGTACTCTGCTGCTTGAGGGATGGAGAAAAATGCATTAGTGATATCATTTGTGGCGAACCACTTGGCTGCCTTCAATTCCAGTTCGTACTGAAGTTCCAGCATGTCCGGCACTGCAGCACTCAGTGGTGGTGTTACTTTGTTCAGGCCACAATAGTCCACTGTTAGTCTCCACTCACAATTAGACTTTCCCACTGGCCATATAGGACTATTAAAAGGTGAATGAGTCTTGCTGGTCACTCCTTGGCTCTCCAATTGACAAATTAGCTTATGGGTGGGAGTCAGGGAGTCTCAGTGCGATATCGCCACTGGTGCCCAGTTGTGGTAGCAATTGGCACTTGCTGTTCTTTGACCCTAAGCAACCCCACAACAGAAGGATCCTCTGAGAGACTGGGCAAGGTAGGCAATGGTTTAATGCCCTCTGTCTGTAAGGCAGCTATGCCAAAAGCCCACCAGAACCCTTTTGGGTCCTTGAAATATTCTCTTCTAAGAGGATATTTCATTCTACCAGCTACTAGGAAGAAAATTAACTCTGACCTAACTGAAACCTGGTCAGGTGTTAAACTGCATGGTTAAATTACATGCAATCTTATGGCATGCTTGCTGTCTCTGGAAAGAAGGGAGCCAATCTACCATAGCAGTAGTTCTTTTAACAAAATGACCAGTAATCCTATTTTCTAAAGGTTGGATAGGCAGCTGTAGAGGATTGGAACTGCAGCAGCCCTCTTATCTCATCACTTTCCTTCCAACCTCAGTCAGCTCCACATGGTTCACTGCTCCTTCCACCCCATAGCCTGGCTTCATGCAGCCTAAGCCAGTCATATTATGTGTAAAGTTCATGTGCCACCCAGAAAGGACTGATATCAGCTCAAAGATGAGTGCAAGAACCAGTGCAAGGCCGGACTGGGACCATGACCATGACATGAGGTGAAAGCAGAAAGGCCAATATCCAGCTGTTGCACCAGCCAGGGCTGTGACAGAACAGCAGCCTGATGGACGTGCTCCCATCCATGTCAACCCCACCAGTAAATTATTGCCTTCCACCAGATGAAATTATTCTGTTGCCAATGATTCCTCACTGACCACAGAGTTTCTCTAAATTCAAGCTATGAAACTGATTTGCAGTGCCCCAGTGGAGAAGATTTATGTGTTGTGCTTATTTGCCGTGTAAAATCATACATAAATCACTTCTGCCCAGGAAACTATGAGCTTTGCACAGGTGACAAAAAGAAAGTTTTCTGTGTCTCTCAGAAATTATAGCCCCTTTTTCTGGTCAGTTATCACCACTTTTTACTGGTTTTTGTCATGTGGCAAATAGTTGAGACTATAATATTTTAATAATATATTTATTTATTTTTTGAGACCATAATACATTTTATTTGTACTGTTAGTGAAGTTATGTGCTCCCAGTTGTTAATGTCTTCCACTGCACCATGTGTTTAGAAGCACTGTTAGATCAGTTAAAAAAAAAAAAAAGGTCAGTTGCAAAATCTGCAGCCTTTTCCACTAGGGCTGCAAAACTGTTTAAAAGATTCCCTAATTCCAATTTTAGAAGTCCCATTTTAAAATTGCTACACTACTATCAGTGACAGGAAAATGGTTTCCCAAAAGTCAAAGAAATGGCCCACCCATGTTTGCAGATCTAAGCAGTTAAATTGCAGTTAGGAAGCTTGGGGGAGAGAAGTCAGGTGCGAGGTGGCTGCTTTCAGCAGAGCACTGCCAAGTTTCTAACAGGCCCCTGCACGTCCCACAAACCTGAACTGGGGCTCTTCACACTGGGCAGCTCCTCCTGGCAGGTGAAAGCAAGAGACGAGAGGCAAAGTTTGCTTGGATTTCTCAGTTTCCTCTGAACACAGGAGCAGGGAGCAGGAAAAAAATGGATGAGCTTGCAAAGCTTCCCCTGCATCTGAATTTTGGTTGTTCAAAGTTAAACTGCTTTAAATTGAATTAAAGAATATCATGTATTATAGCGTGTTTTGTAAAACAGGAGGCTGAGTAGCAGCCTGCACAAATTCCTAATCACTAGAATTAATCTGTCACCTTGCAAGGTCACAATCAAGAGAAAACACCTCTGGAAAAATAATAGGTGATGGAAAGACAGAATGAGCAAATAAATCAGTGGCTAAATATTGCTTTCTAGGAAATTATGCTGTTGTTCAGAGGAGTCTCTGCTATTTCAAATACCTTTTCAGAATTTTCCAGGGAACAAGGTCATGAATAATTTTGCATCAAACAAACAGTAGCAAATAAAATGCAGAGATTCAGCATAGCAGACTGAAAGAACTTGGGTAATTTTTTTCCACATTGCACACACACAATAAATAATAATAATAATAATAATTATTTTTTATTATTTTTTTAATAATAATTATTATTATTATTATATATATATAAGGACTCTCATGCCATATTCCCGAGTATGTATCTTTTCCGATACGCATCTTACATTCTAAAAATATTTTCCATTTGACCATCAACTCAAATTAATATATTCTAATCCTTTCTAGGTACAAAATTGAAATCAAAAGAGAAATGTGACTTCCACAAAGTCCCAGCAGCCCTTTTGAAATGCTCTGATCTTACATGCAGATTTCAAAAACATATTAGAGGATTTTTAACCTCCTGCTCTTTCAAATCAGTTGCAGTAAATAATATGTCTTTTTGTAACAGGAGTTTTCCCTGTAAAACAGTTTGCATATATTAAGAATTTCTTCCAGGAAGAACCTTCTTTTATTTTTGAAAATGAATTAAAGGACTACTTTAAAAATATTCAAAAATATCACAAAAATGAAATTTTGAAGATGTATTGGAACGAGCTGTTAACTCCTAAATTACAGAGTTACTCCAAGTCTGCCAGTAATATTACGGTCAGTTCTGTCTCATCTATCAAAATTAACGGGACCAAACAATCTACAGTCTAGTTTACAGCAGGACCTTATAAATTTATAAATTAGAGGCAGAAAAATAGCAGAATATTTCCAGTAACTATTCTTAAGACACAAAGAGAATCATCTCCTGCCAGAAATCCTTTTTCTCCAAATTAAGTTGCTTTTAGTAGCTATCCTCAGTTTAATGAGGAATTAAGGTATGGAGGTATGGATGTTTAATGAAATTACATAAATATTGTGAACTACAACAGTGAATTAGAACACCATGTGGCTGGCATTATAAAATTACTGGTAATATTTCCTTCATTTCAATAAAGCATTATTATAAGGAAAATCTATCTTACAGCAAAATATTGCCTATCTAAGGGCAGATGATAAACACAAACTGGAGACTGGCACAACAACAAAGCTGATCATTTTTGAGACCAGTTCCTTTTGAAACTTGAATACGTGTCCAACTTAAAACATAACTGAAAGACCAGCCTTTGCAAATTAGGCTGCTCTCTTCCACCATTCACCATGGTGTCTCCAATGCTACCTGCAATGCAGCTTCCTTTCATGTACTGTCCCAAGTAAACAGAGGATTTAAGTTTCTTAAGATTGTCTATTGGGATTTTTTTTAATGGCAGTTTAAATCAAGATACAAATATATACCAACATTATAACAGCAAATAGTGCAGGAAAGATAAGGAAACTTTTTTTTTTTAATCCAAATTTTCATCCATTTATGCTCTTTATACATATCATCATTCAAAACACAGGAGCACAAGTATACCAGCCACTTTCACACTATGAAGAAAAAGACTCATTCCTTTCTCTGAGCTCCCTCTCTCTTTGTTCACCTTTAAATATTTTGTCAGAACACATATTTCCAACAGCAAACATGTCCTGAATGGAAGGAGAGCTGTGAAAAGAATTAGAACAGAAAGAGTACTAAAGGAAATACTTATGACAATATTTCTGCACAGACTTGGAACTACCATCTGCTCACAACAAAAAATAAATAGACGTGACTGGCTGGTCAAACTGTGCAAATGCATATACTTCATTTATTTCACCAGGACTTTTGCTTGATTTGTATCTACAGCCCACAACCAAACAAAAAAAAAAAACAGGGTTGTAGAGAGATTACACTGAACCCTTAAAACTATATTCCTTCATAGTTTGAGTGAAGTCAAAAAAAAGACAGACTATTGAAATAATATTTTTCATACATCACTTCTTTCTGCATTGAGAAATTTGGATTACTTCTCAGCAATCAATGAGGAACAAAATCCACTGTAATAAAGTTTAATTAAATTCAACCACTGTTCATTCAAAGCTATTGCAAACTTTTTTCAATATACTGCTTTATTTTAATTATACACAAGGATAAATGTTTTTGTTTTATTTAGTCCTAGTTTTAGGACTAATTTTAGAAATACCTGTCACATTATCATTATTGTACTTTCTTTTCCTTGTGATGTTGAATTTTTACACAATGCATAACAGATTAGTAGCAAACTCAAGCCAGTACCCACATTAACAAAAAGGACTGTAAGCCAATGCAAGATGTAGATTTTCTTAAAAAGTCACACTTTATAAGAAGTTTAACTTTTCTGGTTGTCTTTACCCAGAAATCTCACCCCCATATAGCTCTACTCCATGAGTACTAATGAAGAATCTGTCCTCTCCCTTTCATCTCTATCTTTCCAAACAAGCAAAAAAAAGAAAAAAAAAAAAAAGAAAAAAAAAAGAAGAAGAAGAAGTGTGAGAACATATGTTGATCTTATCTTTTGCCTTGCTGCATTTTTTTAATTCTATTTTAGCTGGTTTGGATTATTTTGTCTTCAGGCACAGCAAACATCTGGGGCTTAAAGCCAAGGGTGAGTTTTGAGACTGCCCATGGAATTTCCTCCATTTTGCAGTTAGCTGATCACCATTCACAGCTCCTGAGCTCTCTCCTTGTTTTTCCCCACTGTATTTTTTATATTATACATCCAAATGACAGTCCCCTGTTCAAGTTTTATGCATTTTCATTTAAATAGATAGGTGGAGGAGGTATATAAACTAGCATTTCCCCATCCGTTTTATGTAAAATTGTATATAAGATGATGCGTGCACCACTAAAATAGCAGTTTAAAATGAATCATTCATACCAGTTTCCAACTTCTTGTAAAAGATGAGGATTGAACTGCCAGTGCAAAAACTTTGAAAATGCCTTATAACAAGAGACAGCATTTGTAAATATAACACAGTGTAGGAATGCAAAGATAAAAAGTAATCTAGATTATGTTGGGGTTTTTATTTACTTATGTTTATTTTTTTTTTAAATTGTAGTATGAACATTACCTATTTTACTCAAATTTGACTACAGAATTAAGAAAAGCCTTGTGTCATACAAAGTTTACAAAAAGATTAAAATGAGACTCCAAATGGAAAACAACAGGAGCTTTTCTTAAGCAAGTTTTAAGCCTTACTAGACCTCGGCTGGTGATGAACTACAATAGTATATATACAAACAGGCACACAAACTCCCATGTGTATTCACACGTATAAAAGCATTAAAAGGGGGGTGGGGGGGGCTTAACATTTGTTTTACATTCTCAATATTTTAAATGATTATGATTATTTCAGAGGATTTTCTATTTTTGCCATTCTTCTTTCACATACAGATTGCAATAAAATGATTTTTCAGTCTTGCAGGGCTTTCTTCTCTCTCCTCCTTTCTCCTTTTCCTTAACTTTTCTTTGTACAAGTGCATGTTTTCTCAAAATCAATTCAAATTCCACAAAACCATAATAAAAAATTCTCTGATCCTTAATAATCTCATGTCTTAAGAATTGCAATCTCTTTCACTTCAGCCTTTGTAAATCCCAATTTGCCATCCCTTAATTCTTTTCTAAAATACCCACTAAAACAATCGTGATGGTTCTTAAGAAAAAAAAAAAAAAAAAAAAAAAAAAAAAAAAAAAAGGATAAAAAGGATGATGCAATCAATTTTTTTTTTTTTTTTAACCCCTTTTTCTTCCACAGCTGTATGAGGCAACAACTCACTGTGAGGGTCTCCCCAGCCCATTGACATGGACATGGTATAGATGCCTTTGTCCAGCAGATGCTCTGTGTCTGGCTTAACTGCTCATTTACCAGGATTTTCAGGAGTCACTAGCTATTCTTATCTGTTCCCAAAAGGCAATCCCACTAACCTGCAAAATCCACCAACCAAGCTCTATCAAGTCTCTCTTCAACACCCAGCAGTTCTCTGATGAATGCAGACGACTTAGACGACTTGCTCATGACTATTAGGAAACCTGCTTCAGATGCAACTTCTGACCCAGAAACTCTCACAAAGTGGTTACAGAAACAAGAAGTTTCCTTGTTACTAAAACTCCTTCCACAAAGAAAGGATCCGCTATTGACCCTTGGCAGAAACTGTGTATAACTATTTGCTTATTTTCAGGAATGCCACCTCATGGGATTTAGAGAAAAGCTTATGAGAAAAACAAAAACAGTTCAGCACCACCCTTAATCTTGACACCTTGCAAAGCATATGTTTGGTTTTTTTTCATTTCATCTCATCCATAAAGCATACTGGCATGTAGAAAAGCACACACTCTTAAAGAAACAAGGAAGGAAAAAGAAGAAAGAGTTTAGTTGTTGAAAGTTATGTCTATGCCCGCTGGGCACAGATTTCATTTCCATTTCAGTGCAGTTTCTCAAGTAAGACTGACAGAGACATTTACAGTGGTGAATCATACTACTCCAGCAAGGCTGTGTGCTATTTCTCTGGGGACCTGGGGGATGATGGAGAGAGGAAGAATTCCTTGGCATCGAGGCATGGTACCAAAAACATAAGTAAAGGAGTGGGAGCAGGAGGAACTCATTGAGGTCATTCTTACAACCTTTTCAGTGGGCTATTACATGAATACCTAATAGTTTATAAAGACTTATATGGACTTATCTCCCTTAAGTTGCAATTTATAGCCTAGAGGCTAGGTTTGGTTAGAAAAAGTAAGGATAAAAATATCAATAAAGAATAAATAGAAAGTTATTCTTTGCCTTTTTTTTTTTAAACAGGCACACACACCAGAGAGCAGCAGCTTTACCTGTGGGTACCAGTTCACCTCCAGTACAAATCTCGCACCAGCTGCTCCAGCAGAATTCAGCACAGAGTCAAAACCATTTTTTTTCTTTCCTCCTACAGCATTGAAGCTATAGATCTGCTATTGCCAAGTCCCTCTTTTGATGCTAGAAATCCCGTACAATTTACAAGTGCCTCTCATATACACATGTTTTTTTTTAATCACTCCCTCTAATATTTCCCTGGCATTAATCCTTGTTCTAGATGACAGTGATAGAGAGGAGGAACTACCTGATATAGATGAGGTGGTTGGACAGCTGTTCTTGCGATAAAAAGTTGTTGGTTTGTTTTTTCTTTTTTTTTCTTTTTTTTTTTAATTAGGAACGGAAAGGTATATTTAATTGGCAAGACATATTTGCATTTATAAATCCAATAGCAGGTATAATTCATGGTCCTCTTCTGATCTGGGCAGGAGAATTTGCAGTGGTAAATCTCTGCTTACATCCTCTCCCCTCACTCCCCTCCCACAAAAGAAAAAATACACACACATATATATAAGGTTCTAAAATGCAGAAGTTCTGCAAACATTAAGAAAACATTTATCAAACTCAGATAAAAGCTGTGATCTCTTCTGAATTCCACCTCCATTCAGTTAAATCGTTTTGAACTGGGCCTCAGCATTTTCAGCACTCTTTCATTTCAAGGAAAAAAAATACAAAAAATGAAAAAGAGTTTTCCTCCACATTCTCTTTGCTGAACTTAATATACCAGTTCAGTACTGGTACCAGGAACAGACACCAAGTGATTTTGGCCCGAAGTAAAATCAACCAGAGGCAGCAATTTTCCCAGCTATCAGATGATTAAGCTTTGCAGGACAAGCAAATGATATGTAGAAATTCCATAGCAGCTAATCAAAAATAAAACTTCAGAAAGCATCAAAAAGCTCATAATGAAGAAATATATTCCACCACAGGTGGCAGGAAATTGTAGCTACTGATAACAAGTGTTATGGGGCTCAAGCAAAGAAAGAAAATTAGCATAAGCATGAAGGAAAAGTAGTGATAGCACCAAAAAAACCCTCCTTGGAGCACTCTCCAGAAATCTATCATAAGAATCAAGTGAAAAGCAATAAGTAATAAATTTGCATTTTCTGTAAGACCTTGCATTCAAACATATTCTTAAATATTTTGTGAGCTTAAGTAGCTGGTTGCAGACCATGTGTTGCTTGCATACATAAAAAGCGAAGCATCACTTCACTCGGTGTTGAAGCACCGACATCTGCAGGGAGAGATTACTGAGAAATCTAACACAAGGCCTAGGAATAAGTCACTCAGTCCATCCAAAGAGGGGATGACAAGGATTGCGCTTGAGAAGCCAGTACAAAACCTGCATTTCAAGACACTGAAGAGACACACAAGGTGCAAAGAAACAAGGAGTCCAAAGAGAAGCCCAAGGCCAGGCCCTGCACAGGCCAACAGCACAGCCAGGATGAGCAGGGGAGGGTGACCAGCAAGGAGGAATTGAGGGTCAGACACAAACTCCCCTCCCATGTCCCTTGCTTTCCTAAATGACTCACCAGCCTCAGGAAAGATGTAGGAAGTGCGATGGATTACACAACCCTGCAAAACTGGCAAGTGCCAAACCATTCAAGAAAGATATTAATATTACTGGCTTAGATGAACTCTCCAGGGGAAAAATGGATAGGAATTCAATAGACGATGATTAGATCATCAAACTGAAAGCAAATGGAGAATTTTTCTACTTTGCTCTTGTAAGAGTGCACAATTCAGTCAAGTGAATGGAACTCTAAAGGCCATGCAGGCAAAATGCAGACTTAAAATTTAAAGCAGATAAACAAGATGCACCAGCAAAATCTATGCTAAAAAAAAAAAAAAAAAAAAAAAGGTGTTTTGTTTACTGATGTTTTGGAACTGTTGTTTTGTTTTAAGAGCCTGATCTCAACCTGGAGCTAAACTTACAGGGCAAGCTGAAAGAGAGGGAAGAGCACCACAGTCACTGAAGTGACTTCTTCAGCAGGGGCAGGAGAAAAAAAAAAA
This sequence comes from Anas acuta, assembly GCF_963932015.1. Lineage (NCBI taxonomy): Eukaryota > Metazoa > Chordata > Aves > Anseriformes > Anatidae > Anas > Anas acuta. Next base: position 16,619,413 of record NC_088989.1, on the reverse strand, counting down.
ATCAGAAAGTCCTGTGTCTGCTGGATGTATTCACTTTGCAGTTTCTTCCTGAAAAAGGGAAATTTAACACAGGAATCAGTAAGAAGTGGAGTAATCAGCAAAGTAGGCACAGGTGGGGTCATGAAAGAAAACCTTTGCTCCTCCATAGGATCAAAACAATTAAGGAAGGATGAAGGTTTTTTACCTTTAAAAAGGCATTTACCCTCTGAATTAAGGGGTAAATGTAGTATGCTGTATTTGTCAAGCAAGGTTTGGCATATAGCCTCTGAAATACGGTGAATGAAGACAAACGTGAACACACCTCCTTTGTGAGATTTAGTTTCTATATATTAGCATGTGAATTGTACTCAACCCTCTATGGTGTCATATTAAAGAATTACACATCTGAATGTTCTGTATTTGAAGGGAAACCAGTAAAAAGGCATTAACCTAGGCTTTGTGAGCTAGGAACAGATATAAGTCAGTACAAAGCCAGTAACGGACCTTCAAAATCTGCAGCATGAAAACCTACCAAGAAAAAAAAAAATGTAAAGCAACAAATGATTTGAACAGCACATACAACATGCAGAATTCCAAGCACTGTACAGATGTAAAAAATGCAGCAGAAACACATCAAAATTTTTGGTTCAACTAAAAGTTTTCCTTAACTTTATTACATTAAAATATCATTACTTTAGGGAGCTGTTTGTATTGCTCTAGAGAGATATTTTACTGTGATATTCAGTAACACAGTCAGCACAGAAGAGATAGAAAGAGCATAGTGCAGATGTGCCATGTAACCTCTCAGGGTCACCATTTCCATTACCTACAAAACAGATGTGACATAACCAGTACCACTTCAGGACTGACTGCTGAGAAACCCTAAGCAAGAGTTAGATAATGTCTACTGTTATCCTCTCACTGAATATAGTTATGTTTTAATATTACCTCTACAGACCTCTCAAAATGACAAATTTAAAATAAGTACAAGTTGTATGATTATAAAATGTCATTGACTTTACATAGTAGGAAAAGGTTATTTAATTAGGGGAGGTCAGATTTTCAAAGGAGGGAGAGTTCACAGACATGCATGGATATTTTTATTTTTCATTTAGTTGTACAAAAAAAAAAAAAAAAGAGGTAACTGCACAGGTACTGGTAGGCACAGGAGCACTCTACTTCTGCATAACTTTACTGAATGAATAATGCCATACCAGCCTCTAAGAAGTGAAAGCAAACAGAACAGACCCCTCTTCCCCTTGAAAACACAGGACATGGTCCCAGAAAAAGTAATACAGAAACCAGTGGACAGGACTATCTGACATGAAACCTATGATACCAACTTTGTTGACATAGATATGATCATTAGGGATGAGTTGGCATAAAATTTGTGCCCATCTTAGCGGTGCTGAAGAAATATAACAAAGTGAGACTACTAGCCTCACTCTTCGCTCTTACAGCTCTTTTCCTCCAACAAAGAATAAGTTACAAAAGCAAAAGGTCACAATAATTACTTGAAAAGCCAAGAGTTTCAGAGGCTTCACTAGTGCCTGCGTGCACAGACCCAACAGCAAAATGCAGGCATCTGGTACTGAAGATGAAGCCATTTCTTCAGCTTCATCATTCTCAATTATCATGGGCATTCAATTTCTACTAAGAATAGAAATAACATTGCAGCCTAAAGTATTTCCCTTAATGACTTAGACAGACAACAAGAACCACCAAACAAATCCATGTATGATTTCATAAAGGAGAGGACAACAGTTGCAATTACCTCTGTGACTTTTGTAAGGAAGAAATAATCCTTGTGAACTTGTGGCCTCACCAGACACCCACAAAAATCAGCATTACGTCCTGTTTAGTGTTATCTGAAGCTGGTATTAACACCTAGCACAACCAGAACAGTACCGTGTACATGTTCATCAATGGAAAAAAAACATCTTATGTAAATGCAACCTCAGTTCCAGTTCTGAGGCAGGTTAAACAACAGTGAAATCTGGGTAGAGTTAGACCATAAGCCCATTGCATCTCTCAAAAAGGGTATTTCAAAAGCTAATAACAAAGCATTTGTAGGAGTTTTTGTTGTTGTTGTTGTTTTGTTTGTTTGTTTGTTTCATTTTACAAGCACACTAAATTGTGTGATTCTGTATGGCAGCTTGCCTTCCACAATATAAATGAAGACTAATGCATAAAACACTAAGGAATGGGCAAAATGATGGTATTTTGATGATCTTACTCGTGGGGAAGGGGATGGAGGCGTGTGATCAGCAGGAAAAACCTCTGTGTGGGAATTTATTTATTTACTTTTAAATATCTGAATGGCTAAGAACGCTCCCTGCCTAGTCCGTCTTAGCTTTTTGTCTCTTATAGATGTTTAAACATCTGACAGACAAGCATTACAGATGATATAAGGAGTTTTTGAAAAACATGTAGCTTCGATCTCTAGGATTTTGAAAGACAAGCACACTATTTGGTCTGCACAGCTTACAGCACCCACTAAAATCCTTCATTAAAGCAATAGCGACAAACTACTGCAGTCAAAAAGGAATGTCAGTAAAAAGTACTAATGTTAGTGCAGTGGTTTTCAGCATTAATGTCACAGTGGCCACAGTCATTATGACCGTATTTTCATTCTGATTTAGTTTTAGTTAAAGAACCTATCAATTAATATTTACATGTGAGAACAATACATATGCTATTGCTCCAGTGGAAAGTCATTTGGAAATTATTAGAGACAAAAGCATAAATCCTTGAATAATTTCTATCCATACAAACATTACATCCTGTTTTGAACACATTAAAGTTGTGCAAGAGCCTTTCTGTATAACACAGTGCTTTTTATAAATTTTACCATACAAGATATTTCATTTTTTTTAATATACAATATAAAAGTAGATAGGTAATCTATCTAAAGCTAACTCTTGCAGTCTTCTTTGTAGCACCTATACAGAATGTAAGCTATATAATATGGAAAGCTTCCTTAATTACTTACAGACAACGTACAAAGACAATCCCCTTGTAATCATCAGAATTAGAAGTAATCCTATACTTCACTGCATAAAACTCTATTTCAGAGTAAATATCATTAATTTTTCTTTACTGATTCTAATATTTCATAAGACTAAACTTAATTTAGTAGATAGTAAGTGCTATTTCCCCTTTTGCTATAATAGTTTGAACATTATACCTTATTTTCCCTTCTTGGTTAATGAGTCTTTAGTAACAAGAGAGGTATTAAATGGAACAACAGATTATACATTTACTGTATCACCACTTACAGTACATTTGAACCACTTACTATTCAACAGAAAAAAAAAAAAGAATAAATACCAGCTTTTTCATTCCACTCAGAAAATAACAGAATTTTCATACATTCAGAGCAAACTGGACAACTTCAATTTGACATGTTTATAAAGCTCATCCAATCCAAGCTGCCTGAGTTCTCGTGTGGTTATAACTAAAGTAATGCTTGAAATAACTTGGTGCTTCTCTGTACCTGATAGAGTGGCTTGGATTCCTGCTAGTCTTAGTGAAGCATCATGTAAATGTAGTGCTTCCAAAGTTTAAGAAAGAAAATTTATTACAGAAATGAAAAGTCACTGTTAAGGCATAACAGTTTCATGGAACTGGAAAAGGAAAAGGTAGGATTCATAACACATGTAATATGATGACATGTGCACAAGACCAAAGGATTTATTTGGAGTTAATTAACGAATACACATACAAACACACACATATTTACCATACCTGTATTTAATATTCCTCTACTCTTATTAAGTCTTTGTGTATGCAATAGAGTTCATAAGTCAAAAAAGTGTTAAGCCATGTAATGTTACTCCTGGAACTTTCATGTATACCTTCCAATGCTTGAGGTTAAGACTATAAGGCTAATACTTCATCTGTGCAATTTTCTTTTGCAATTAAAAATTAAGGTGCATTTTTATAAAGAACAGATTTTTAATGGTGGGAAAATAAATTAAGTAGAGAGGAAGCATTATTTAGTCCAAAACCTTGGAGTTCTGGGAGAGAAACAATGAGGAAACAATAGCTCCGCTGGAGCTACCTTGGTGTAGATGTCATCAAGTGACACTGCAATCTCTCTCTGCATTTGCTTTATGTTTCCTGCATGGTGGTTCAGTATTGGCCATTACATAATCTGTTTTCAATGCAGTCAAGTGCTCAAACACATTTGTCACAGTCACTAATCCCATACTTTATGCAATGCAATGTAAAGAGAAAGCAGACTGATCTTTCAAAGTATGGAAAGCTCTCCTTAGACAATGTGAAATCATAAGTGTCATTGTTATGTGGAAGAAACCCAGGATTAGTAATATGGTAAAGCAAATAAAGCACTTGTATTTCTAATCTGGTGTCACTAAACTGAATATCAAGATCTTATTTATCAATATGAGTTGAATTCCTCAGGAATTTTGCATTTCTATTGTCTATGATTTCTATTACATTACAACAGCTGAATTTGAATTTTGGGAGAATGAAAAACAACATACAGTACTGTCGTCTTGTAAAAATGAACGAGTGCTTCACAAACAGGGTTCCAAGTCACATAACCAGCTGGGTCTTTTTGAGTTGGTTAATCAATCTTGATTTCAAAACTGGAAGAAAGAAAAGAGATAATTAGACTTGAAAAACCCCAGAGAATTTAACAAATTAATAGAACAAACAAGTGGATTGATCTAAAGGATACCCCATAAAACTGAGAGCAAACAGCCCATGTCATAAATAGTTACAGACATAATGCAGTAAAATAACGTGATTAAAAAGTTCTGTGACCAACAATCTACATTAACAGCTTGGAATGATGAGCCTCAGCTCCCAAAGCTTTTCACCCTTATCCATTTATCAGTGCTGTAGCCTTGGTAAAACTCTGGCCTCTTGCATATATATATAAATAAACAGTACTTTTAGTGCAGACAGGTGACTCTCATCTGGTTGTAATTTCCATTATCTTTAAAAATAGCTTGCACACTGAAGATGACAAGTCTAAACCTTCAGCACTTCAAGTTGTGTAGCTGTGCTGGAATAGCTGCTCAACGTTATTAATATTCACCATTTATGGGACAAATGCAGAACATTAACCAGGAAGGTGAGGATGAATGGCTGAAAGTGGGAAGGGGAAACTGAAGGCCGAGACACAGATGAGATTGAAAAGGCTGACAGCAAAAAAAGACAGTGCTTGTCACGGTAGCTTTGCTATCTGTTGCTCTTCCTCATATCAGAGAGGGGCTGGAAGAGTTAAAAACACAGAGCAATGTTTTATTTGTGCTGTATGGGTTCATACAGGAGAGGGGCTGCAGAAGATGGCAGGCAGTCTGCATGCTGAGAGCTGAGGGGCCCCAGTGGTGGCAGGCTGTGTGTGGCTGCCAGTGAGAGGGCTGGTGGACAAGAGATTCTCCTTGCTGTCTGTGGGACAGGAGAACCTGGAAGTGAGTATCTGAGAGGTCTTAGAGTTTGCACATTGAAGACGCCAAGAATAAATAACATTCTGCCTTTTTCCACAGCAGACCCCCAGGAAGGTGCAACAAAGCCACAGGCAGCATTTGGATGAGGAAGAGAGGTCCTGCTGGACACAAGTGTTCTCTATGCGAATGTAACACTATACCATAAAGGCAGGCCTACAAAGTTTCAGTTTGCAAACACTGGATAGTTATTGCCCTTTGAACTCTACATGAAACACCTTTTATTATCTATGAGGGTCTCCCAACACAGACACCAGTACACCCACATCTGCTTCACCTTGGATTGGCATCATGGAGCTAGCTTCCCCAGTCCTCTTGGCACTAGGTTTGAAAGATACCGGGTCCTGTGAATCATTCAAATGCATTCAGTTCCCTCTTTATATCTAAATGACAGTTTAAACCATTCAAAAATATTCAACTTTCATACTGTTTCAATTTGTGGTGCTTATTTCAGGGTTAACACCACCCTTTGAGTATTCTAGGTAAATTCAGCTTAACATAATTTTATGAGGGAATTTCAGGACTTGGACACTATCTTTTTTCAAACCATATCTAGTTTTATTTTGAGGATTAAGGTTCATAATGTGCTAGGACTAAGCGTTCTAGAACCACACAGTATTACTACATTTTCTCTTCCCTCATTTCTGTGGAAATCAGAGTGGGAAGGAAAATGGATTTAATGCAAAGGCATGCACAGACCTTAGGCTGCACCTAACATGTGACACTGACACAAGGAGGGAAGCAATTGCATTCCAAATTTCAACCAATTTGGAATCTAATTGTACTCTCGAGGTAAATATGTGTGTGTTTGTATGTGTATTTGTTAATTAACTCCAAATAAATCCTTTGGTCTTGTGCAAAATGAAGACTTCCAGTCACTTTCTAGCAATTTTACAGAAACCACTTTGCCATTACAGCGACAAAGATGGAAAGAGCTTAGTGGAAGAACACAACGAATTTGCAAGCTAAAACCCAAGAACTTAATTATAATCCAGTCTCAAATTCTGCTCTTAAAATCTTACCTACCAAGGTAACTATCACTCAGCACAGGTTTTTAGCCAGGCTTTTATTGCCAAAGTATACCACCAGGTGGCAAGATTGCAAAATAAAGATTAAAAAAATCATTCCTATAATGCATTCAGTCAGGGCTGCTTCAAGGACCCCTTGCTGGGAAATGACAACTGTTCTGTGAAGACTTGGGTAAGTGCTTAAATCCTCCCTGCATGGTTCTGTAAAATAAAGTATTTTAACATTTCTTCATCACACCTCACGTAGCCAATTTACTTACAATTACATTAAACTCAACACAAAACTCCCATTACGTTAAATGGGGAAACTGTGACCACCAAATGTACTTCTCTAAAAAACATGGTGTTGCCACCACTTTCCGTCTCCTTCTTTCTCTGACATCAATTTTACCCTTTTTGAAATGCCCTAAAATCTTACGTGACAGCAGGGATCTCATATTTACATGAGAATACAACTCAGCAAAGATGGCTAACAAAATTATGTTTGGAAAAGAGAAGAAGAGAAGACCTTACATGAAGTACACTTAAAATCAAACAAATCACTTTTCCCTCCCATGATACTTTAATTTCTCACAAATTATTATATAATTCTTTATTCTCTATATTATTATCAATTACCTATAAACCAAGATAAGACAGTTGCTTTTGAGATCAGCCATAACAGCAGCATGCATTATAGATATATGAGCTTGGTTAAATGGCCTTAATTTCATAGAGAGTACATTACTTTACATTGTTATTTTAATCCAAATTTTAGGAAAAATGTAAGTTCTGAGTAACTACTCAGAAATGTGTTACTATAATGTTTCACCCCAGACCTCAAAGGACACAACATAAGCGCACAGCCCAGCGTTATGTGTTTTATACACATACATATACACACACACACATATATAAGTAACTAAAAATATTAGTAAGACTAAGACTTGCCTTCCTTACAACAAAACAAATAACCAAGTTGCACAGCTAAAGAAGCTGATTAACTGCCACAGTTGACCTTAAGATACACAACACCAGAAAATGATTCCAGAAATATTTCAGGCTTTTTTTTCCTTCCATTCGTAGTGTGGCACCTGCTTAATAATATACAGCTACACTTCACAACTGCTTAAAATATTGTCATTATCCCTTGAGCTATAAGAAATTACGTAGGTGTAAAATAATCAGAATGTCAAGTACATTAAATGTCAAGCATAAATAAGAACCAAAATTGGAATCTCTCAAAGATGCTAGCACTCCCACAGTTGGGCAAAAAGTGTTAACTTCAATAACTACCACCATTTGGGACTTGTATTATTTTACAAAACAAAATTCTTTGCCTTAATGGCATGTAATAACTTGAAAGCTGATTTGGCATTAGAAAGTAAACATTAACTAAGTCAACAAGAAAACTTCCTGCGCTGAAGTAGACTTTTATTTGGGACTCTTCAATTCAGACACTTCAGGGTATTGTACTATTATAAAAACAAAACAAAACAAACAAACACAACACAACACTTTGGAGAAGAAAAAAAGGGAGGGATGAGTAATACATGAGCTTGTATTATTACATGGGAGGGCACCAAGGACATACACTGTAAAATAAACACCCAAGTCATAAAATTTCTTCACCCATTAAAAAAAAAAATATATATATATATATATAAATAAAATAAAAAAATATGTCCAAATCCATTTTAAATTCCAGAGTTTAACAACCATCAAAATGAAAATCACACACCCTTTCCCCAGTGCCTATATACTAACAAAATATTTCAAAGTGGAGCAATCTAAAATCTAAACTAGATTGGAATCTCTTTCAAGAAGATATTTGTTTCAACTCAGTTCATGCTATACACTAGCACAGCAGAGTCTTAACCACACTCTCATCTTGTGGACCTCAATGAAAGCATTGCAAAACATACGAAAACACAACGCACGTTATCCTATCTTTAGGGGACAACACCTCCTACCAGCTGTTCAAGGAAAATCAAGCAAACATATTCTTGTCTATAATGAACTGCTGCCCTAATGTTCACATTTTCTTCCATATTAACTATTTAATTTTCTATAAGTAGCCTTGCAGGACATTAAGTAGTTCAGATGGCTCTACTTAGAAGGCTTCAACCAAGAACTTCCCCAAACTGTCTGTGGTGTTGGACAAGCCAGGACACCATCACAGAGAGGTTTACACAGCAAGAATGTTTCACAAAACAATAAGCTACTTAGGCACTCGTGTTGAAGAGATTCATGGTCTTGTAGAGAGGCAGCATGGAAACTTTTATAAGTTTCTCATTCCTACTCTATTCATCCCCCTTTCTTTCAAGCATGGAGCTCTCTTCTGGGAAGAGCAATAACAGAGTCAATTGATTGACAAACGGATCAACAGGAACTGGACTGAGATCACCAAATCACTTTGCCTCAGCCATATGAAGCTGTCAGCCAGCAGTAATAATGAAATTGACTCTGATTTGATTTGGATTGAAGTTCTCAAGCATCAAGGTTAAAACACTTCCATGTAACTGTGCCCTGGCTGCACACTCAGTCAGAGAAAGATAAAACATGCAGTAGAATTGAAATGAGTTTTCCTCTAATGTTACAGAAAATATCTAACATTTCATACCTCTATCAGCGTGTATTATTTGTGTTTCAAAAATTCTGTGTTATAAGAGGAAACTCTCAAGCTCACAAACTTCTGCAATTCTACAGTCAGTTTATAGAACCAAGGCAACAAGCATTTACCACCCTGAATTAAGAAGGAAAGGCTCTATCAATTGTTCAGCAGTTGCTAACATGCCCTTTCCTTTCATTCAATAGTACTATGATTACCACGTCAACTTAAAGCTATGCTTCTATCACAAAACTAAGAAGAAACTACTAAGTATAAGGGTACTAATAACTGGAGTGACCTTAAAGGATTTGTTGATTTTCTTCTTTGTCTCCAGAAACAGTATGTAAATATACAATAAGAATTATGTATGTAAAATTAGCCAGTGCCATACAGCTGAGCAGCCACTCTTGAGGTCTTCAGAAAAATAACATATTTTCCTTCCCAGAGAGTACTGTGAATGAGTCCCAGGCTCAGACAATTTAGGTACGCGTTCAATATAAAAAACATAAATAAAATCCTCTTCAATGTTCAAGAACTCTCTCTAAAGCACTTACAATATAAAAGGAAATCTTACTAAGAGGTTGCATACACCTGATTTATTTCAGGAAACCAAACAAAAATAACAAGAGTGCCACCTATCCTTCATCACGAATAATAGAATTTCCCATGAAATGACCTTGCTGTTAAAAATGCAGCACAATAAAACCTGACAGTTCAGAACATATAAAGCTCTCCATCTGGACAGATACCAGGTTAAAAAAATAAAACAGAAAGCAAAGCGTTGCATGTAAAAGCAGGAAGAAAAAGAAATTGAGGAGAAGGATTTGAAAATAAATAAAGAAATCTGTCAGTCATCAAGAAGATAAAATCCAAAAGATCAAAACACAGCAAAATTAAGGATATTTTAAAGCTTCCAGATGCATTTTGGACTTGAGCAAGAATTTTTTGAAAATAGGTTTGCATGTAACATACAACCAGCCATATTTGCCTAAAACAAGCTGTAGTACACAAGCATCAGCTGCCAATTAATAGGAAAAAAAAAAAAAAAGATTCTTCCTATGCAGGTAAATGGGGGCCACAAGCCAGGTGGGCAGGTGTTTGTTTCCATTTGTTTTAGGTTAGAGTGGACGTGTGAGTCACACAGGCAGGTAATCCCATCACCCTCATCAGGAAAATGAATAGAAGTCATTAAAAGGAATGAAATAAACTTATAAACACCTATCCTTGTGAAAGAAGCCAGTTTTTCTTTCCTGTAATGGGCATTCACGCTTCCCATTTGCCTGGAGAAAAAGAATGTGAATGAGGGAGCTCCAGCTGGATCTGTGCATTTGGATATATTAATTTCCAAAGGATATCTGTAGGCTCTTGAAAATATCTTCCTCAAAAAGAGTCAAGAAAACGAAGCCACTAGGAGAAAGAGGAAAGGTCTCTGCTCTCAGGACTGACTTGGTTCAAAGTGCCCCACTGCAGCTGGTGAGATGTGGAGCCCTTCCAGCAGCTGCCCCCTGTGGGCTCGCACGGTAGCTGGAAAAGGGCATGGGCAGCAACATGGCAAAGCCACACCAAGACACAAGGTTCATGGTACCACGATGAGAGCTAACCACAAAGAGCTGCAAAAAGATCCTTCAGGCCTCTGTGACTGAGCATTAACATGAAACTCAACACAGGTGTCCATTACACAATGGACTTAGGAAAGCCAGTCCTGATGTAATACTCAAATTGGTGACGGCTAAGCTCATCATTTCCACATGGAAACAAGGTCCTGGCATGATGGTGGGTACCCTGTCCCTTCTGTTCTCATGCCCATAAGCTTCGGGCACAACCGCAGGAAATAGTCACACAATACACAATTGATATCTCAAGTACATTGCACGCAAAGAAGTCACACAGGCGCACCAAGATAGACAAAAACCAAAATTGCCTGCCAAGGGTATCCCTACACAGCAATCACCATTGCCAGTTGGTTGGGTGGAAATCTCTCAACAGCAAAGCAATGCTTTTTAGCAGGTGGGCAGCCGGTGCTGACACCTGGACACTTGTCCATGCAACGCTTCTAAGTGCAAGGAGCGAGACACCAAGCATGAGTGAGCATTGCTCACCAAGCGGATCTTCTACAGAAAAAAGATTTCCAGGATAAGCAAAATGCAATATCACGTGGGAAGGAAATGGAGATTGCTTCAACCCTGTGAGAATTCACAATTTTAACACCACAACCCCTCAAAGTACAACCCTTTTAAGAGGTTTACTATGTTAAAAAAGGGAGGAAGTGATCCAAACAAGTATTGCAACCTCTCCAAAGAACAAGATAAGAAACAAACAAACAAAAAAATCAAGTACCATGTTCATCAGAAGCAGCTTCACAGTCCCTATGGATTGACTTACATGGAAAATAGAGAATGATCATTTATCCATGGCTGGAGTTTTGGTCTAGTGGTGCATATAACACCAGCAAACTCCTTAAGTATAATTACAGCTATATACTCAATCCAGGACTACACAGTATTTCATGCTCATTCAACTCGGTCTGGAATCACATCCAAGACATTCTAAATTGTGCTCCAGCTACTGAATTTAAAAATAAAATAAAAAAACCTTGCATATTCTCTCAGAAGTTTCAGAAGGATGCTCTTAAGAAGTATTGGAACAAATAAAAAAGGAAGAAAAGCAGAAATGTGACAAATATTTCCAATTACCATGTGCAATGGTTTCACTCAAAACAAGTTTTCTTGAAAAAAATCTGTTTATATAATACCATTAACATGTTATATTACCAAGCCAACTGTAAGTTTATGATGCAGCCATTTCAATTTAGGCCCTGTAAAAATTTAAGCTGGAAGGAATGAAATTCAAATCCACGTGGAAGTAATGAGGGTAAAATCCTGAAAGAATAAATCCCTTAATGTATTCACAAGAGGGAGGAAAAAAAAAAAAAAAAGTGGAAGTTTTGTTTCTGAGCTCCTGATGAACACTAAGCTGAAAGAAAGACCAAAGGATCCAGCAAAGGAGGCTGGGAAACTTAACATGGGATGAAACAAACAAACAAAACCACACACATGCACACACAAAAACAGACCTGAAAACCGCTATTAGCTGTAAGAATCAGAACTTGAGCAGTTAACAAGGTGGATGAAGGTTACTCACTCCACAGCACGGGTCCCTCCTGGGACTGCTGATAGCCAGAACCTTCTCCTCAGGAGCACCTGCCTGATGGCAGCAAGATAAGCTATGCCCAGCTCACACATATATTCAAATTACAAAATTGGATAAAGAATTTAAGCGACCTAACGATGCCCCATAAGGCTGCACATGTCCAAAAGGCACCATGGATCAGCTGTGTTAGTGTAAACATTACCAAAGCACTATTTGAGTAGAGAGCTGCAACAGTATTTTTGAGCCATTTTTGAATCCAACTTTATGCTTGGATGAAATAAACAACCTGAATAGAGAATTCTGTTGTAAGTGGCAATCTTTTTTCTTGGCATTTATTTGGTTTTGGAACTTGGATTAGCGTTTGTGCTTGGCGTGACTGAAGCGGAACTGATACGTGATAGTGCCATGAATACTGCAGCTTTTGTGTAAGAATGTTAATAGATACATACACAAAACTGGACCAAACATGGGAAAGTTAACATTACTCACAGTACCCTAAGGACAGAGAGAAAAAGGGTGTCAAATCGCACTTGGCATTCCCAGACAGCAGGGCTGTAAGCACCTGAGCTAGTGAGAGCTGGGAGCTGCCTGCCAGGGCCATGAGGGCTTCCCTCGATAGCCGTGACACAAGCCCAGCCCTGTGTCATCTGCACACGTGGCAGCAGCTCCCGACTCCTGCCAAGCCCCCAGCTTCCCTGAAGTGCCACTCCAAAGCCAGAGCTCACAGGATTTAAAAGACAGCTCCTCGCACTGACAGGCAAACTGTGCTGCCGCCAAATGACCTGCCTCGTGGTGCCCCTGCTACCTTCTGTCATGATGGTGGAGTTTTATAGGAATCAAGGAAAGAACGAGTGGGAAAACAAGAGGAGGGCTCAATAGACAAGGGTGCTCTTGCAGCTGGGAATCAGAGGCACAATGACACACCTACGCTCTTCAGCTTAGAGTGACACCAGTCTTTTGTCATGAGGATCCTGCATACTTCAAGAATGATAAAAGATAAAACACCTGAGAAGGAAAAGCAGATGCACGAACCTTCAGAGAAAACGTTCAGTGGTGGAAGAAAGACAAGTGTGTTCAGCACTGTCTTCTGTCATGAGTAAATGTGATCACAAGGATATTTATCCTCATTTTCAGACATCCAAAGTAAAAATATGAAATTAAGAATTAAAAACTTGGCACATTGGGCAGCAGATGGGCCAAGTTATTGGCTCCGATGGTTGCAAAGACCACCTGCCTATGGAGCAGCACTGCCTTGCAGAGGGGCAGCAGTAGTTTGCAGCACCACCATCACCACAGGCTTCCAGGTTAATCATCAGCTGCTAACTGCAGTCCTTATAGTAAGAGAACAATTTATATTTTCTTTTTAGTATTAATACCTAACATTAAGCATTCACTGTTTGCTTTCTGATTTGAAAATAATGAATGTACTTTACACTTCCTAACCGCCACACAAAGAACAGCACTGGGGCAGCTAAAGATACATGCTGCTCTGCCCTGCACTTGTCAGAAATCAGGTGCCAAGTTCAAAACTGCTGGTCTTCCTCCAGCTGGATACTGGATACCACACCTGAAATGGTCTGTGAATAAATGTGATGCAAAAGTATTTTAAAAGGTACTCTGCAAAGGTTCGTTCTGACCAAGACAGCTTTCTTAGTCTCCTGCTTCTTTGCAGCCATTACCATCTGCTCTGCAACAGATTTCTTTGCAAACTTTTTTCCTGACTACCCAAAGACTCCAATAAAACAAAACCTTCCCAGTAAGCTGCTGCAGATTGCTAAATGACTGCCTTACAAAGGCCAAGGCAAGCTGATGAGCTTTGTGTAATCGCCAATAATAATTTAGATAACACACGCGAAACGTCATCCTATTCCCCACTCAGAACTATCAATCTTTCAAATAGCATTCCTAAGCCAAAACGAATCAGTCAGAAATGCCCAGTTCATTTCTTTACAATCAATTTAACCTGGCTCACAGGAAGACAGACAAATTGTGTTTGCCTCAAGCTCAAAGATTCTGCTCCAGATTTATAGTTGGAAGAGTCTCTATGCAAGTAATCATATACTTCCAAATGACTGTTCCTTTAAAATTAGCACCTAAAATTATATTTAAAAATATAATAATAAAATAAAATAAAATAAAAGCAGCTTCCTTATGCTGCATGATTTCGTTATCTGTTTAATTCCTCAAGGGTTTGTTATAAATGGGGCAAAGAAAGCTACTACTAAAGCAAATGAAAAAATAACCTTCTTGACCTTGTTCCAAGAGGAAACGAGTAAAAAATGAAATATCCAACCACTGCCTATACTATGAAAAACTTGGTTTGGTAGCTGCTCTACTCTGTTGCCCACAACTCCAATGCCCCTGTGCACCCAGGGGCAAGGTGCCCCTCCCAGGTCAGCAGAGGCAGTGTGAAAGGCTGTCCTGTTGACAAGCACCTTCCCAAGCCTGGCAAGCCCCAAGTCAGCTCCGCCATGCACCAGCCCCACACACTATGGCAGCAGAAGCTTCGGAAGAGGTGCTCGGCTCCCTCATGCAACACGCAGCAAGTGCTGGACAGTGCACAGCTGGCGTTTGCAAGCACTAGATGTGGAGATCCAGATGTGGAGATCTACAGAACTACTGGATGAAGGTGTTTTCAAGCTGGTACATGAGATATCCACCTACTATATCAATATCAGTCACAAACTGTTGTTTGTTTGTTTGTTTGTTCCTTTTCTTTTCTAGTTTCCTGGGAAGCTACAGCCACTTCACCAGCTTTCTGGCCATCGCCAGTGCTGCACCTGTCACCTCAGTGATAAATAATCTCAGCTGAAGCACAAGGTGAGGATGACATGCCAGCTGAAGACAGAACAAACTGGGACTACCTGCTTTCTTTAAGGTTTGCATTGCTCTGACACAGCAGGTGTATATCAAGTCTCTCACAAGCAGCTCCAAAAGCAGTTCAAGGTCTTGATCTTAATTCTTTAAGTAACCCCATTTCTGCACAGAGCAAGTTTAGACTGTGCATTGTCAGACCTACATTTCCCTGGGAAGGATACAGATTTGGGAAAAAAGAACCATAGGAAGGACGTGAATGAAGTCTTCTTTACTGAAGGGATGCAGACACAAAGCAGCTGTTTGGATACCAGACAGAACCGAAATGAAGCCATCTCTAGGAAGTTCCCATTCTCAGCAAGAATATCTCAATGCCAGAAGCGGAACTGGAAACAGAAATTCTTTGTTCACCAGCAACCTCCTCGCCTGGTCTTTTATTGCCCCTAATTCCATACTGATATCAAAAGTTTTCACCCAGAAAAGACGGATTTCATATAGGAGTGAAAGCTAGCACCAGAAATAAAATAGCTTTTTGTAAGTGATAAGCATTGCACTCTAAAAGTCTCTTTTTGGAAGTAACAGACAGCTACAATCCACGGCATTAAGTCCACTATGTGAACAACATCAAAGTGTAGGTAAAAAACAGGACAAATACCTAAAAGGAAGGTTAGACAAATGCATGCTGCCCCCAGGTTTTCAACAAAATGATTATTTCTAAGCTAGAGACGTGAACGATACTATGTATAACTCAAAGGTCATGCAAATGAAAACAGGTCTATTAAGAATACTCGGTTCTTCACTCCCATAGAGCAATTAGGCCAGCTCATACTCGTGGCACTGCTGTCCACAAGCAACCAAGGAGGTTTGTTTCTGTTCTGTTGGCAGAGCTGTATGGAAAAGCTTACAGGCTTCATTGTTTATGTTCTGATTAGCAAAATGCATTGCTAATAGCCTTGTATCGTCAATTCTGACCATCTATAATCATGCGTCATCCTCTGTCCTAATCCTAATATTCACTAAAATAACATCTTAAAACATTCAAAATTTTAATCAGCAGTGTCTTAAAATCATTAAACTAATCTAATGCAAGGATTAGTTTTTAATTTGCTCCTAATTTTTCACCATCAAAGTCTTAGAGCAGATTTCAAACAACCCTATAAATATAAATGTAGCTTATTTAAAAACAGAACAAAACTGACATTCCCATCTAATTACACAAGACAGAAATAACCATTATTAAAGAAAAAAAAATACTTTCATTATCAGAAAATTCACCAATTTACCAAACATCTGAAAATGCAAAAATATGTTGGCAATGATTTGAAAAACCAGATCCTAATTGAAAAATAACAGCTCATCTAAATTTTATTTTCTTTGCTTTTTTTTTTTTTTTTTTTTTTTTTTAAGAAAATTTAGACAGCTCTGCACTCGTATTGAATCTAAATATAATTGCAATACATCACACAAGATAACTCTCACAGGAGAAGATGACATATCAGTAGCAACCAGACCCTGATGTGGATTAGGATAACGGGGAAGACAGAGGAGGAAGAACACAGAGCTCCCTTCTGCATAACATTTTTCCTGCACACTGTACATCAACACAATCAAACAACACAGTCACCTTGTTGAATAATGAATAACAAAATGAAAAGAAAATTAAGGAGCAGTAAGCAAGGGAGAAAAGATTCAAGCTGACATTTCAAATGAGAGGAAGTCACCGAGAGGTTCACAGCGACTGCTCCAGATGGCAGGAGCTATTTTGGCCAGACTACCTGGCTAGGACAGGAGCTGCAGTTAGGTAAGCAGAAGGGGGCAGGAAGAAGGAAAGGAACAAAGGAAAAAAAAAAAACAATGACTGAAAATGGAATTTTTACCCTGCAGCCCTCCTCATTCGGAGCTGTGCAAGTTACAGAACAGAACAGCAACTCCCTATGAATGTTTAAGGAAAAGGAAACCAATTACTACTGATGGTTATGGATATAAAAGTTCCTTTTGGCCAGGGTATGGATTAATTATCTCTCCCATGCCTGGCTTCCTATAAACATAATTAAATTGACAACTTTTTATAAGTAAATTGTATGTGTGCTTTGGGCAACATAAAGCATCTTGCCACCTAATTGCATTCTTTATCCATACTTTCCCCATCAGCCTCCCTTATTTCACTGGGAAGAAAAGCTCTTTTATAGATATAGATATATATATATATATATTCTTTTTTGTTTGTTTCTTTGCCTTAAGGCTCAATGCATATTCTAGCTGTCAGAAGTGATTTCCCTGCTCACTGAGCAAATATTCTCAACACTGATTTTCTTCTTTTATTTACTACTGTTAGACAATGATACAGTCCCAGATAATGGAAATCTAGGCAGGTCAGAGTGCATCAAAGACTTATCTCTAGGCAGGAATTCCAGGCTCATTAAATATAGCAATGCACTTTATATAAGTGCAACTCAGGGTTGCTGTGAGTTGGTTTGGGAACACAGGTGACAAAGTTGCAACTATATTATGAGAATCATAATAAAGGACAATAAGAATTCTGTGTGACTGCAGAACTGTATGGTATGTGTATGCCACTGCAAAAAGGGGACTGTTTTAAATAATATTTCAGGAACTAGAATATTAAGGAAATAGAATTGGATTATTTCTTATTTCCTCATGCCTCCAAAAGCAATTTGTACTCTATTGCAGAGAACTTACTGTGAGAAATAGAATGCAAAGGAAGGAAACATAAAACAAGCCCAGGAATTATCTAACACACCTTTTATGTATACAGTTATTATCAGGAAGGCACATGATAGCAAAATGCCGTTATGAAAAGACACCCATGGCTAAGTCAATGATCAGAAGCAGGTATGCTGTTTCCCAGTTTTCAGTTCTGGTTTAGGGTCTCAAACAGCACACCCCTTCAACCTTGCTTTCTGTAAGCCAGACATAGAGTGGCACAGATATTCACTAAAGAAAGGGTGAAGCCCTGATTAGCTCCTGTCAAAACAGCTGGTCTAGCGCTAAAAAGGTCTTCTGGTTAGTAGATGGATGGTGGTGTAGAAATTTGTGTATGTCATGGACAGTACGAAATCAGAAATGAAAGAGAGTACAGCAGTTTTAAATTATCTAACCAGGCACCAAGGCAATGATTGCTGCAGAGTCGAAATGGACCCAGAGGCTGACAACAAGCTTTGAAAAGCACCAAGTGAAGGAGAGGCACCTTCTTACTGCAGAATTTAAACACCACTGGCTCTTAGCAGGACTTGGGCTCCTAATCACTGGATACCCAAAGGTATTTAGGCCCAGGCAAGCACTGATGAAAACTTCAAAAACTTCTTCGCTTCCATAATCTAACCACAAGGCATCAGCAAAGGGGCTTAACATCTCAGCTCAACTACATCGTTCTGCTTGTCATACTGCAGGGCCTGACTGCACAAAACCTTGATCCATGGTACAAATGCCTAAGTGCACATGGAAGTTAACCAAGGGAGGTGCTTATAAAATGTCCAAAGCATCTTTGAAATTACCCCAATATCTTAGCAGTTGATAAAGGCAAGCTGCTAAAAATAAAATTCAAGCAAGCTCAGATTTCAAATGGAACTATATTCCCTAAGAAGGCTGAACAGAAACCTCAGCAGTATTTTAGATGACCCTTTACATGTTCAGTGACTACCAGGATGGAACAATAAACTGGAATATGGAAATGAAGTATCAGGCAAGTTCCATCTTCGCTTCCTTAAACTGTGTGAAAGAAACATCAGCTAGTTAAGAAAAAGAGTACAGGAAGAGTACACATTTGAATGCAGTAACTAACTTGAAAAAATCCATTACATCATACAATTTAGAAAATGTATGGGATGTCAGAAGTTGTCAACGTGTAGAAAATCGAGGTTTTATAAAAGACGTAAAAGAAGTGTAGGTAAACACCACTCTGTCACTAGTAAAATAAGAGAATATAAACCAAGAAAAAGAAGAGCACCACTAACTATATAGGAACTAATTGAACATTGGAAAATACAAAGCTATCAGCAATATATCAAGAATATGAATGAAAAAAAAAAAAAAAAAAAAAGCTCTGTTTCTTTAAGTAAATTTAAGGAAAAAAAAGAATCCATAAATAAAGCCCTAAGCTCTGTTGCTTTTGTTTTTTTCATTAAGCCACATAATGGAGTTACACAACTTGAAATACAAAAAGAGAAAATACATCTGTTTTGTTAAAAGACTTAATTAATACCTGCGTTAAGGAAATGAAAAATAATAGAGCTTCACGTTTTATCATTTTGTAACAATTACCAAATATATTTATTCTTTCCACTATTATTGAAAAACATAATTATATACTACAAAATTAGGAAAAGTTGCTGCCTGATAGCCATAAATAACATTAGGATTATTAAAAAAATCAAAATCTGAATGCAGAACAAGCTTCTGCAGTTGAAGGCCAGCATATGCTCCAGCGTACACATACAGAAAAGCAGAGAAATCTGGAATAAGAAGAGAAATGCAGATTACAAAAAAAAGAGCCAAGCTTCCAATGCAAAACTAAATACAATTTCAATTCTATATACTATCAAATAATGGTTAGGGAAGCCACAGACTTTTCATGGCTCTAGCTCTTCAGGATATAGAGTATTCCACACTACTGCAACAGCAACAATACTTCAAATAAATTAAATAAGTCAAAATAAGTTAAAAGTTCCGGCAGAGAAGAATGCCACTAATGACAAGCAATGAAGAATAAACTTTTCCTACGGAAATATAAATTATGAATGTAGAGTGGTTATACAACTAAGAGCAGGGAGAAACTAAGCAAAAACCTTTGTGACTAGCAGAGCTAATGAAGCCTTACTGGCTTCTCCATTGTCTAATAACATGCAAGCTTACAATGGAGCTTTCTTCACAAATTAGTGACTTTTCCTAAGGTCTTATTCCCAAGCAGGTTTTTGGTATTCAACAGGGAACAGCACTCTTTGTCTTAGGGCTTTTTTTTTAAAAAAAAAAAAAACAAAACTTCTTCAACCCGGTCATCTGTTTTCACTGCTGGCAGGAACTCGATGTTTTTGTGTCTCTACCTGCCTGCCAAATAAACTAAAACTGGCCCAAGAAGTCAAGAGTTATTGAAGTGTGGGGAAAAAGAGGCTGAATGCAAAGACACACTAACTGACTTGATCTGACTGTTTCCAAGGGTAACAACTGCAAAATCATTGCAGCTCCTCTTTAGTCATTTCATCTTCTCCCTTTGCATTTTCCCTTCTCCTACCCCCCCGTACAAGCAGACTAAGTCAGGAAAGCAATCTAGGTTTCAGGAATGAATCACGTCTCAACATTTCTTTTTGTGAGATTCTGTTCTCTTTAGAAACTCAGCAAGAAATCATACATATGCAATAGAAATCTCAACAAACTGGATTTCTTATAAGCCCCCAAAACTCAATTAAAACAATCTATTCTTTTTATCTAGACAAGCTTCTTGCATGAGTTAAAAATAAGCCTTTTTTTCTTTATTTATTTTTTATTAACAACGAGGACAAAGAAGGCAAATGGTCACAATGAACTTGACAAGCCTTCACAGCACCTCGTCATGAGGGAAGCTACCCTACTTTCCAAAGCAGTTTTCTTCAGACTCATCACTTTCTGGTAACAGATGGGAGGCTGAAGATAGAAAGAAGGATAGTTTATGCCTAGCACCAAGGGGAGAGAGGGGGAAAAAAAGCCTCAGCAGTAAGATCCTACAAATCCCTGCAGGGATCTTTTTTTTTAAATAATAATAATAATAATAATCAGCAGCTGTCTTTCTCATCAGAAATTTGGTTTATTTTTTTTAAAGTATTAAAGAAAAGGATCAGAGAGTTTTCCTTATGCTGCCAATGTTCTAGATGCCTGAGCTGAGCTCTCCTTGCCTATTTTGTCCTGTGCTGTACCTACTTCTACTTACTCATTTTCCTAATTACCTATCAGTTCAGTACAAAAGTAGCAATGAGAAAGAAGGTTGTTCTTCAGAAGTCTGCTAACGGAGTTCTATCATGAAAAAAAAGCTGCTTCAGTTCTAAAATTAAAAAAAAATATGTTTTTGTGTAACAGCAAAAACATTTAGACTAATCCTTAATCCTAAATTCCTATCTGGATTAGTTGCTTTACCAACTGGTCAGGATTTCACTTGTTCAGAGGCACTGATAGCAAAATAGTATATAATTATGCAGCAGCAAATGTATACTAAGTGTGCATACTAAGTAGGTTCTCGGATGCACTAACAGTTTATATTTTGCCATCGAGAGCCATAGTTTTCATGAAGTTGTGATGATACAGTAAAAATATCACTAGCTTTAAATTATAGAACAACCTTTTCCTTCAACAAAACAAATCATGAGTGCTATTGGCACATGGCTATATTTATCAGCAGTGGCACTAACAAAAAGAAGTTTACAAACCAAGTTGAACTAAACATCTTTTCACTGTAATACTAGGAAAATTCAAGGGAAAAAATAGTTGAAAACTCTTATCATCATTTTCTAGATGACAAAGCACGTGCCATTCACATTCCCGTGTATTCATATGCACCCTCTATTATGTGGTTACATATAATTATGTGTACATATATAAATATGTATGTAGACCAAGTTTGGAAATACTCTCACTAAAACACTGGAACGATTCACACCATCTCGTTTACATCCAACTTTTAAATCAGATTGAAATGGAAAGAAATTTGGGACCGATGCGTTGGTTTCACTGTCAGTGCTTTATCAAGTAAACCAAGTAAGTGGGAGTGAGCTGCTTTCCTCCCTGTGCTAACGTTCATCTACTGGTTAACGCCGCAAGTCTTGTGGAAATTGTTAGCACCCCACATAAAATGTAATGGTCTAGCACAGTACTGGTTTTAGGATTAGATTGACCACTTCCACTGACCCTACAGCAGATACCCAGCACTTACAAGTGAAATAGATCATCTTTGTTTGTTCAGTAAAAACTGTCTTGAGATCCTTGGTATTAGTAGATGCATATTTTTGGTATGGTCACATGATTATTACCTTCCCAGTTATAACCACAGTGGAAAGATAACACCAAAGAGAAAAAAACAGGCATGTTTTAATATGAATATCAAACTCCGGTGCTTAATCAAGAATGTGACATTACTGCTGTTTGAGATCTGTTAGTTATGGATGTTCAAACTTGTACAACAGAGAATACATCACAGTTTTATAGCAACAGATGGAACAGGATGGAATCATTTATTTCCCTTTAGTATAAACTCCAAGAGACAGCTGAGATAATGCAGAGATTCAAAAAATAATTGTATTTATACACCCTTAAGTAAAAAGCCTCCATTTCTCTTCTCCCTAAAAGAAAAGAGGTCATCACCAACAGAGTAGGATGGGAATCAGGGTGAGAACATTCCTAAGGAGGTTTGGGTAGGCACGCAATTGCAAGACTGGTTCTTCTACAGAAGTGTGAAGATAATCAAGCTCTTCAGTCTAAGAATTCTCAAGATTGACATGTATATGTATGTATATATATACACACTAATATATAGAAGCCAGAAACCATCAAAGAAAGGCTTAATGAAAGTACTATTGCTTTTATATATTATTTCTCAACTAATATTAGGTGCTCAACAGAAAAATAGAATACAAATACCCCTACCCATATATACCCAGAGTAATGTAAACAAAAAACAGAAGTATGCCACTAAATGTACATTATAGACATCAGAATATCACCAGATAATAAAGTGTGTTCCTTACAGAAAGCTAACTCCAGTCCCTGTAGACTTGAGAATTCTACACAAATCTGGATGAAATATGGGAACAAGATCAGGAGCTCTTGGTGATTGGAGGAGAGCATCCGATTCTTTTTTTGCTCCCCAACACCAACATAAAAACTGCACTACAGCAAGATCTCTGTCACAGGCAGCAAACACCAAATTCAAAAGCTCTCTCTTGGAACCATTGGATTAGACCTTCAGTTGAGACAAGCAGTGAACAAATCAAAAATAGAGATTTGTCTATGAAAAGGGAAACACATTAAGTCCCCAATAGTTACAGATATTAAGCAAAGACCAGTATACAAACTGGTTTTGTGATCATCTGTTTTGTTGAGAGATAAATTGGTACCATCCTTTTGAACCATTCTGCAATATGATCATAAAGAAAAATTAAACCAGTTTAATGTCACACCCCTAAATTTGTTAGAATAGCCTTGATGTATAAAGTATGCAGTTGAGTAGTGACTACATCAATTCAGAAACAGCATTTTATCATCAACAAGTTTTTGAAATACAAAATGTAAAGAACCCCCAGGTCTTTAAAAATCTGTCTTAAATCATTCTGAAATGAATTTTCCATGAGAGCCCACTTCTTGTCTAAAGTTTAAAACAAAGGAATACAAAAAAAAAAAAAAAAAAAAAAAAAAATCACAGTATCAAATAGATCATGGAAGCCTTTAATTCAGAGGATTCTCAGTCAGAACCTACTACATGTGGCAGCATGATGAAAACGGTCCAAAATTTATGGACTAGTCTTGAGCAAAAGATGAGATCCTCACAGTGAAGGCTGTCCTCTCATCACAGACTCCCTTCAGTTCCTGCAAAAGCCTCTGATTTCCAATTGCAACTATCACACAAGTTGATCACAATGATTTTGAGAATGGCTGGAATTTTTCCAAATATCTTTGGAATCTTTCCCAATACAGCCGAGTGCACTTGGTTCAATGGGCAGATTATAAGAGAGACTATTAATGGAGAGCCAAATTGAGTCCTTGTCTGAATTATGAGGAGGAATTGCTGCAAACATAAAAAACTACTTCACCTCCCTGTGTCTCTCACCTTCCATGCCCAGGCCAGTGGTAGGCACTGGCAGAGGTCACTGGAGAGCACGATAAGCTGATAGATTAGCTACATAGTTTGGACCTTCATTATGAAGGCTGAGCAAATTTGGAACTTTCCCTTTTACTTAATGTTTTTGTTTTGTTTTGTTTTTTAAGTAAATTCACTCATCATTGGTAATTAAATCCTAAAACTGAACATATTTTATGCTCAGTTATTAAACAGGGAAATGGGCACACATACATATTTTTCCTCCTTCAAAAATACCTCCTTTTCATGATAGCTTTGAACTTCAGAGTGCAGTACTGTGATAGCTACAGATGATGAAGTTTAGCAGCAACATGATAAAGTTCACATAAATATTTCATATCAAGAAATGAGAAAAGCCTGAAGTAGTTTCATTTGATCCAAAAAGGATGCTTGATATGCAGATTTTGCTTCGTTTATGAATAAATGAAAACTGAATACCATTAACAACTCAAGGTGGGAGTTGGAAGTTAAAGTTAACCTGAGTTACCAGTACAGCATAACACCAACACAAGATGACTTCGCATAAAGCTTGAGGGAGTTCTATCCAAAAATATGGAAAGGAAAACTTAAATCATGAAAACTAAAAAGTTCTTATTAAAGTAGTCTGCCATCCCCAGTGTCACAGGGCTTATTTTAAATGTTATCAAAATAGAGGTAATTAGGTTGGCATTAAATTACAGCACATAAAAGTTCCTGAAATTTTCATTTGCATGCTTGTTTAACCACCATCTTCTCTGCAGATGATCTCCACACTTTGAAAGTGAATACATAAAATCTGCAATTTATTATGTAACATATAGAAAACACAACAGAAAACACAGGGAAAAAAAAAATGGTTTTACTTGATATTTCATACATAACAAATTTTATTTGACAACCATGCTGGAAGAAAAGTAATAAAACTCATCAACCTAAAATTGCATTTAAAAAAAATCCTTGAATATGCAAAAATCTAAGTTTCCATGGAATGTTTGACTAACAGAAAATAAAATAATCCCATGCAACAGACTTCACTGCTGTTAGTAGATGAGAACGAAACAGCAATATTCTTTTTATTAAGTAACTGAAATAGGAAATAAATTTTGTAGTAATCTGAAATACAGTAAAATTCACCACAATATCCAAATACACTCAGGGACATAAGATACATGACACAAAGGATATCCACAATCACATTAGTACGACATTTCAATTTGTATTCACAGAAATAAAAACTTTTTTCATGCACTTACACTTTAACAGAAGCTAAATACCTGGTACTACATTTGTCTTATGCAGCTCAGTACAAGCTATTCCCGATAGTAGGAAAAAATAGAGTAAAAGAGGATATTAGGACGTAATGCTTAGAATTCTCATAAGAAGCATTTTCATCTTTAATTATAGTGATCCTTCAGCATCAGAGCAGAAGGCATATTAATATTCATATTGACTTTAAGTAAATGAGAATAATCAATACTGTAGTATAACAACATCAACACTGTAGTATAACAGCACTTATTCCATTCTTGACATTTTATGTCCAGTTATGGACATTATAGAAAACCATAAAAATACCGTAACTTTTCTAGACTTTCAAGTTTACTTTTTTGACAAGAACGTGGATAAGTATTTCACCTGGCAATGTCATTAAAAAGAAATCACAGCAAGCTTCCATGTTAATATTTCTGCAGCATTATTGTCTACACTTTTATCTTCTTGAGTCATGGCCTGTCATAGAAAACGTGATGTTAATTAAGATATGACGTCAACAGCTTTTTTTCATCCATTCCCAGCCATCACTACATTAGATAAATATCAACACTTAAATACACATCTGTCTACTGACTTATAGTTACTTTAACTGAATTACTGCCAAGTGATAGATCTGGATTTTACTTATTTTAATTATCAACTTCGAAACCAAGCTATAATACAATAGCTGTTTATCCTATGGTAGCCTAAACATAACTGTAATTAAATTTCATGTTTTCAGCCAGTAAATCAATTTTATTTTATTTTATTTTATTTTTATATATAGCCAGCTGATGATTATACCAGAAGACTCCAGCAGCTTTCACAATTCGGAATTCCTTTCTATCAGCTGCAGCACGTAAACCGAGGAGATAATTTCCAGGCTCTGGAGAAAGCTGTCTAGAAGGCAGCATAATTTCTTTAAAATGGAGAGCAGGTTATATTGGGCAATAACTTGTTAGACCGTAATGTGCTTACACTTAATGTTATACATTTATATTCATGTTACATATTGTTAAGATCAAAGCTCTTCTGTAATGCAATATGAAGAGAATAAAAACCTAGTTCCAAACCATCACTTCTTTCAGCACTGTTTTGCATTTGTATTTTTGTGATTGTCTAGTCAAACCATGAAAACTCCCAAAATAGTTAATAAAAGATGCAAAATCAGCATATTACACTTGAGGCACAGGAATCAATATTTGAGTGAAAGCATTGCTAAGCATCATTTATATATTTATTTTTTTAACCTCAAACATTCTAAATTCAAGTCTTCATGTGCTTAACAGTAAATTACATTGCAAAGCAGGTAAAGACGAGTGTAATTATATGTTACATTAGAATAGAGTAGGTAAGGCAAATTGAGGATGGCTTACAAGCAAAAGAAAACTTTCTTGAGTCAGGATGCAGCTGTGTCATTCTACCACCATTATATGGAGTCACCTCCTAGTTGAAACAGGCTACCCGATTTTGAAAATAAGAGTGGACAAGTCACAATTTCAAAGCTATTATAAACTAAGCAGCACTTGACAGTTGAGAATTTATGGATCCTAATTTTAGAAGCATCATTTGGATAGGATCCAAGACAGAGGTAGAGAAACCTGCAATAAGATGCAAAGGGGAAGAGCTGAAATTCTCAGCTCTGTTTTAAGTAAGGTGAAGCCCCTTACACTGTGGAATAAAAGAGCTGAAAACATTTCTTCTTCTTTTCGCTCTTAGCTTTGTAAACACCAGAATCACAATCAAGGCAAAAAGAAAAATGAAACAAAAAGAAAGCCATAATCACAATTTTAAAACTCTCATTTTAAAGCTAATTCAATGATATTTGCAATCACAATGTGTTTTCCACGTTAGAGCTACCAGCTTTTGAATCTTAAATATATTACTGGCACACGCAGGCACCTGCAAAAAACTACTTTCAAATACCTGTATTCCTGGTTCTGTCTGTTGTTCCAGGCTGTGGAACTGATGTCAGGGGAGCTCTGCCACAGCACAGCAGGATCCACCAGAAAGGTAATGCCAGTAACGAGAACTGGTGGGTGCCATAAGCCAGTTCTGTCAAATAGACTCATTCGCCAACCTCCCTTCAGGAAGGCTAAAACTCCAGATGGAAATGACAATATGCAACAGTCTCTTACACTCTAAGAGTGGTGGCCAATACACAGGCCAGCATCCTTCCAGTTTTGATTGCTGAGGATTATTCTTTCCCATTTTCTCTCTGTAATTACTATTGGCAGTAGAAAACCATCTCTCTTATCCACTGCATTTGGATAACCAATTCTTTTTTTTTCTTTTTTTTTTTTTTTTGAAAACATTCAGATCGTAAAACAGAAGTCCAAGTATCCTGCTTGCCATTTTACATTTGTTTTTCATATGCATGGATCCCAGAACAAAATACTGACTTTTCGTTGTCTATGGCTGAATCATAAGGCATTTAAAAAGGGAAGCTTTAAAGGAACTCCTTTGTCCTCAGACCATCTTTTCCATCAAGTATTTCTCCCAAAACAATATTGTTATGATGTTAGTATAAAAGGAAGAAATCTAATGTGGGAATTAATATACTAATTAATGTGGGAATTAATATACTAATTAGTTACTAACGATAACCACACAGTTACTGTTATAACTATGTTTAAAAAAAAATCAGCAGCACCCTTTGTTGGACATACATTTACAGGAGCATTTTTGGTCAGGTACTTTCCTGCCTTTAAATATATGATACATAAAGCATCAAGACAATACCAACACCATAAACATCACTATCGACTTAGAAAGAGGGTTTATCAGTGGTCCCTTGACTACTGTATCCTGCTTGAACAGTGGCAGTTCCAAATGCTTTGGAAAAAAATGCTGCAAATAGAAGTCTGATAAGTCTGCCATCTGGTAGCCCATCTACACAGAAGGGTTTTGTGAACTGATCTCTAGCTCTTCCTACAGAATATAAGGAAAGCTTTAATTGCAGTAAGCCTTCAAATACAAATGGGATATATGTAGATTTAAAAAAAAAAAAAAAAAAAAAAAAGGAAAAGCTTTTTGCTTTGGATTAATGTAATTTTATTTAATTGCTTCTAATTAAAATTATTTTACAAGTGGAAAACAAAAGTGTCTATTAATTCTCTGCATACACTAAATTTAGATATTAACTGAGTAGCTTATTCACAGTATTTACTATAATTACTGCAACACTTTTCTAACTTCGATGATTTAAAAGTTTTGGGACTTGATGCCAAATAATAGTTTCTGCTGCATAAAGCAAAATAATCTTTCAAACTCCCAGTGCCTTTGTACTCGGAACGTGACTCACTAAATTTACATTTTGTGAAAGTACATGTAGGAGTAAAAGCACTTATGTATTATCAAGAAATATGACATTATAATCCCATGAAGTTACTACTTATAGAGAAAAAATAAAACTGTTCCCATTCTCTTCCATACCTAAGTGTAAAGTGAATACTTTCCATTAACTTTACCTTCTATTAACTTCATAAAGAAAAAGTACGCTTAATATTTTTGCATATATTTTTAACTTCACTTTTAACACAAAGTTTAAAGTCAGCCATGAAACACTGAAATTTGACATATTTTTCAATAAGCATTAACTCATTTAAAAATCATTTTTGTATTTAAAACCATTCCTTGTTTTGTATCAAAAAAAAAAAAAAGATGTGGACAAAATCAGGGGAAATTAAAAAAAAAATGCGGATCATTGTGCAAACATCTTTATTTTATAAATAGACCAAAGTTAGGCCAATAAAAGTCAATTTCTGTAACTTCTCTTTGTTCCTATTCCTTGCTCTCTCTCTCTCCTTTTTAACCACCTGGGTTCCCACGTAGTTCTTCAAACACCAACAGAACAACAAAGCAAATTAAGTGTGCTATTTTTTGCTGAAATTCGCTAACTGAAAAATCAAAGGTATTATTAAAGTCTGCTTCTAAGACATTTTCTAGATGCAGACAGGCCAATTTATTTTACAAATTCTTTAATACTCAAAGCCACAGTCTGTCACAAGAGACCTATGCTTGATTTATTTCACAGGGATATTGCACTAACATATGGTGCAGCCACCCTATGTAGTTCACCCCACTAACACTTGAGCATATACCTCTATCAATAAACAGAGAGAAGCAGGGGAAAAAAGGCAGAAACATCAACTGCAGGTGGGTGTAAACTTAACTGTGAATCCCTCAAGCACCAGTGTTCACAGCTGAACCATGCAGGAATGGTCACAGAAGTAAAGAGGTGACTTTCAGATTTTTTTTGTATTTTTTTTTCTCACCTGCTTATGAAGAATGACTACAGCACTGCCCTGGAGGACTGATGAAAATCAGGAAAACAATTGTAATAAGAATGGGGTTGTACAACCTAAAATGGATTAGAAAAATGGCTTTAAAATAACCAATGCACAAAAGGTGACATGGCTACAGGGTGAAAGCTTGGAAGCCTTCTGAAAAGCTCTTATCATGGAGCTTCTTCTGGAAATCATGGGACAGACCAAGAAACAACTGAGCACAGCTCAGTAGAGACTAGAATACACTTTTATTTTTAATTTTTAAGCACTGGGGGGGAGGGGGGGGGGGGGACTACATTCCCATTTGTTAACAGTTTTGATGGCATATTATCGCTGATTTCTTTAAGGAAACCAGTTCAGCCAGCCTCCTGAAAAAAAACACCAACTACCACATTCAGGCATAGACATACTAAAGAAGCATCTGTGCAGTGCACCATCAAAAGTGTCTTTTTATTATTTTCTCAAGATGGAATCTCTGTCAGTGAAATAGCATTTGCATTTACATTTGCCTCATGCAACTCCAACTATCAAATTACTCTCAAAATCAGAATTATTATAAAAAAAAACAGAATGAGATAATTTATGCCATGGCCATGAAGTAATCAAAATAAAGAAATAAATAAACAAAAGAAAAATAAAATTTAAAAATCAGGATAAAGCAGAACATTGCCTTTTTTTTTTTTTTTTTTTTTTTTTTTTTTACTCAAAACTCACTAAGGTTTAAAACCAGGGAGTTAATTCAGAAAAAGGAAAACAAAATGCATTGTAATAGGCAAATGGGCTACATGAAACCAAAATGCAGAGAAGAAAATAGAAAATTGAGCAAGATTGAAAGCAGGAATTTAATAAGTTAAATTAGGAAAACAATTATTAAAGTGTCTGTTTCAAACATCTGAAAACTAGAACTTTGAAAATGTACTGTTACGTGGAAAATTCTGTAGTGTCAAGAGAATATTCCAAATGAAAAGGTTTTTCCTAGCTCTAGCAATTCACTAACAAATCATCATTAAAGGTTTGATCCCCTGAGAACCTTAACAGCACTTCTGCAGCATTAATAATAGGCCATCTAATTCCCCCAGTTGATTTCTAACTTCTAATTAGGTTTTAATTCATGATATAACTTAACCTTCTATTCTGATAGCCTCTATTCTTAAGGAAATAGGAATTTATCTTTCTAAACTAAAAAGTTTTTACAGTCAAGACTGATGGATTATATTGTTCTTTCTGCTCATTTACCATCTTCCTCAAACTCTTCTGAAATAAAGCATTTTTATTATTCTCACTGAAAAATTCTGAGTCTCCCATATCTGCTCGCTCTTCCCAGCTGGCAATGAATGGCTTGATTTTGGAAATGTTTCATATCTAAAAGGCAGGAGTTGGTAACATTCTGTAAATTACTATCTCAAGCAACACCAGAAGACCAGGAACCTTATTTAAAACTGTCTCTAAGAGTTTTGACTTGGAACAACATTGAAGAAACTCCCCATTCCACCGAATAGCACTGAAGAGGCAAGGCATTGGTTAACGGGGCCCATTTTAATGCGGTCTCTGTTTGAATTCTCCTTGCTGGAGATTGCTGCAGTACTAGGCTCTCTTCTACAGGCTTGCATGCAACAATTTATTCTATCAAAGTAGAACTATTTTTTTATTTTATTTATTTATTTATTTATTTAAATCTGCTGCTTTTTCATTATGGTTCTTATCCAGTTTTCTCCTGCATGAGGTAGGTTAGCCTAATATACCTCTGAGAGCTCTTGTGATCTTGAGCAGAGTAGAGTAACGGGGAACAGAACAAGATTTGGGAGTAGAACAGAATTGGGGTAGAATGGAACTGGAGCATTACCAAACAAGGAGTAGAACTGATTAAGGGAAGAACTAGGGTGGAATTAGCAGTAGAACAAAACTGCAACAAGAACTAGAAGGGAATTCCTTGCCAATGCACCTCCACCTGCAATGCAGCACGCTGCTAGCTCTCCCCTGGGATGCTGGCAGTAGCAGCGCCCTGCCGAGGAGCGATGAGCTATGCCTGGGGAAGCTTCCTCCTGCACCAAGCCACTGCGCCGCTGGAGGAACGCTTCGGGGATCCACTTGCCTAAGCCGCAGAGAAGAGTTAGACATTGTGAAATGTTATTCTTGTGGTTCTTCATCAAATGGAAATCCGAGCCTACGACTTGTGCCCAGTAAATTTTCCTGACATGTTTCAGTTTAATTTGTTTTGTTCTAAATGTCAGCAAAAGATATAGTCAAGCAAGAAAGAATTATGAGATTTCTTTCTGCTGTGACATATAGCACTGCCTGGATGGGATTGACAGGTGATATAACACTCAAATATTCATTCTGAACCACAGAGGTTAAAAAGCATCGCTTCATTGCAGTGTTAGCATTTTCACAGCTGCACCAAACCTTCATATCTATGCAAGGAAAAAAATCCATTGCCATTATTTGAGTTCATATTTTTAAAAGCAGTATACATCATTTATGCCTGCAAATAAAAATCATGCTGTTTTTCTTTAACTTACTGATATCATTATAAACAAATATGACAGCAGTCTAATTTTGTCTTCCATAAAACAAACAGCATGTCCCACGTCTAGCCCAACACTTTTCTGGTTACAATTTGAGGTTAAGCTTGCACAGCGTGATCATTGCTACAAATGATCCGCAAGAAACCCAGAAGAAGGAAAGAAACTCCCCCTTGCAATCTACCATTAGAAAACCCCAAAGAAACAAAGTCATTTCAGATTTTCCTTTAATTTGCTTTCAAGGATTTTGAAAGGCTCTGGCATTTATTTTTTGGAAGCAATACTGAAAAGTATTCCTTCCAAATAAACTAAAGATTTTACACAAACCAAAGAACGCTTCCAGACGTTTTTCTCTCAAGTATACTTTAATAAATCTCTCTGAATAAAGAAAACTTTAAGGTAGATAAATAGCTTCTTCAAGGATAAAGAATTAGGGAAAGGCTCTAAGCATTAGAAAATTATACTCATATTTCATTTGAATTTATTTTGTCTACCTAATCATTAAAACCAAAAAGCTTACTCTTCTTGTTCAAGAGAAGAGAAAATGTATTATTTTAAAATATGATAGAACAATTACAGTTGAATAATACATATGTAAATACTAAATGTGCAGATAATGGGATTGGTATGAAAAAATTAAAAAGCATTGCTCTATCACTAAATTCAAGATAATCAGCATATTCTGCTGAATATTCAACTAAAAACAATATTCAAATTTTTTATTTGGTTTTAAATATTTATTTAGTTTGCACACACAGCAACATAAATCTGCAAACAGAAAAATCATTCTAGAAGAGAAAGCTCACCTACAAGAACCCCAATAGCAACAGAGAAAACAACAGTAAAGCCTCAACACTTTGATGCTTCTTCAAAAATCAAGACTATATGGTACAACGTGCTCTAACAAGCATGGTTGGATCAACTTAGGTGATTAAAAATATATATATATGATAACCAAGAGGCATAATGAAAACAGCTATTTGGTTATTAAAAATTGTAGCATGCTGTTTAAAAATAGTTAAATTTAATGCCATATGGCATTAAATTTAACTTAAATTTAATTTAAATTAAATTTAAAGGGTCTATCAGGCCACAATACTGGTGAGAATTTCCTAATCAAGCTTAACAGATAGCCAACAGACTGACAGATAGACAGAAATTGCATATGCCTCATTTCCTTTACAAAACAGACTAAAAATAAGACTTTACTAATAATTATCATTACATCTATGACAGCGCCTATTATAGCACCAACAAACTTCAGCCTGATGTGTGTTTGACAGGAAAACAATGAAACCAGAGAGCGTATCACCCTAGTGGGCAAGGGAGAAACCAAGGGAGATGAATGGAAGAAAAACATCCATCCCACTTGGTGTTCTACGGCTGTCCTGGTAGAGACAGCAAAGGAAACTCACCCGTAAAGAGACAACAAAGGAACAAGGAACAAGGGACAAGGACAGCAGCTGCACAGCCAATAATGAGGACAGGCCTTTAAAGCCTAAGAAACAGTTCTGGCCTTCCCAAGCTGAAAGGCATGGACTACAAGCTGACGAGCACTTCCACAGCCTAAGGGTGCCCTGAGCAGAAACAGGCTGAAGTTTAAAATTTTCCTCTCCTCTCCCGTAAGTTCCTCTTCATTATTTACATATTTTCTCCTTGGTGTATAGGAATAGCGTAATAGCAAGTTTGAACTAAATTTCTCCATGACTATAAAAATATTTTTGATTAAACAGATGTCAGCAAAATTTTATGGAGTGAAAATTGAGTAACAGATGGTGAGGCCTGTGGAGTTCAAAGAGGCTGTATTTTATTAAAAAGGAAATTTGAGGAAAAGAAGTATTTTGCTGGAAATATTGATGCAGTGTTTAAGCAAATGTAGAAATATTCTTACTTGATAGAAAACAGTAAGTTGTTTTTGTTTTTTTTTAAAGAATAAAAAAAAGGTATTCATGCCATAAGCCTCAGACCATTAAATAAAGGATTTAACTCTGATTTCTTTTTACTGAATGGAGCTTTCCACCCATGACATCAAGGTTCTTAAAAATAACGTACTCCACAGAGGAAGAAAAACACCCAGCTACCAACACCAAAAATAACAATGACCTTGATTAAGGTCCTGGACAAAATCTCTCCTGTATGTGACACACACAGCTGTGGCATCAGTTATTGTGAAAGCAAGTTTATGAATACTTAGCCATGGAGTAATAAATACTTTCAATATTAAGTTTGGGATAGATATTCACCAAAACCCCAAATAATGGCAAGTAGTCTACAGAAAATGAGACTGTGAAAGATTATAACTTCTGACTACTCTTACTGTATCGCCTCTTTTCCAGCTTTACCACTTAAAATGGTGGTTTAAAAAAAAAAAAAAAGCCATCAGTGGAATATAGGCAGAGAGCTCACGAAATCAAAAGAATGGAAAAAAAAATAGTCATTATTGTAGTATAATGTGATTTCTCTCCCTATTCCTATGGCTCTCAAGTCTTTTTTCAAGGTGCTATTTTTAACATACTGTATTACATTACTGGGAAACAATTAAAAAGGCAAGTAGCAATTTCAAATTAGTGACCAGGGCCATTGTGAAGCAGAGTACCCCTAAGGAATAGCAGTCAGCGAGCTACTTTCGGTGCCCATAGAGAAAGTCTTGGAGATATGTGATAGTTTCAGAGCATCAAACCATAAGGAAAAGAACTACCTGTTCTCCAAGTCAGCCTTGTGAACACGGGCCCAAGCAGGGCTAAGGGGCAGCATCTGACACAACCCACAATATCGCTGCTCTCCCTGGTGGCGCAGAGCAGGGCAGGGGCACCACCAGGGTGGGAGCTGCCCAGAGCTACACACCCGCACATCACCACAACACAGCTTGGTCCAGCATCGGCCACTTTTTATCTCCCTTAGCACAAGGCAGCTGGGAGGAGAGTCTGACTCTGATCTGCTCCTGCTGCAGCACAGCTCAGAGTTTTGGTAATGGCTTCGACTGTGCTTAAGCGCACACTGACGTACCAGTGGTAAAACTGGTAAAACATCCACACGCTGCTGGATATTTTTGATCTTGCATTTTAATTCCTCAATGACGGCTTCTATCAGATACTTGAGCTATGTTGTCTGGGTTCCTGATGTAGATATCTCATGGAGACATGGGAGCTGCTGTGTTTGCACACTTCCAAAATACTGCTCATTTGTCAGAGAGCAACCCCCACGAGTATCTGTCCAGCTAGAACCAGAGTGTCCATTAATCGCTAGTAATATTTGTGGTTTATGAAGATTGCAACCTCTTAGTGGCTTGAGGCCCTGACACCACCACCATAAGAAATACACATCTTGCTATAAACAAGATGTATTACATCCATGAAATAGACTATAGTATACACATTCTGCTTATGTTTGGCACAGTGATAAAAAAAAATCAGCTAATGCAAACCTGTACAAAGCAAAATACCCTCCTCAATATCTCTACTGTAGCTTTTGAACAGGTAACAGTTATTGAGATGCAATGTTTAGCTTCACAAGTCATCCATCATTCCTTCCCCTGTATTGAGTCATTTATCACTCACATCCAGGTATCTTACACTCGGTTCAGAGAGATCAAGCAAAGACACGAACAAGTTTTTATATTCATACTGCTACCAAAATAACTTCAGTCATATTTAGTACAGCCCTCCAACCTTCCCAAGGAAAAGAAGCATTTGGATAACTGATCAGATTCAAACGTCTTGAAAGCACGTGCATGTTGAAAATATGGTCACAGTGCTTTTAGACCTAACACCGCAATTCTGTAAGAAACAGGAGGGTAGGGATTAATGTTCCTATTTACAGGTTCTTTCCAGCAGTCTTCTGTATCAGTTAGAACTGAAGGTTTCTTATTTTCAGTGAGTAAAAAAAAAAAAAAAAAATCAAGGCAAGTGTCTGAAATTCATCAGATAAATGAGAATTTATCTGATATATACCTTGATATAAATATAGAAGAAAATGCAGCTTTGGCATTTCAGGCATCATCCTTCAGAGCTGTTTGTCTTCTGAAAGCAAACACCTCTATCAAACTACAAAAATCTTGAAATAATTATCCAAATACCTCCCTCTTTATCTTATGCTTTTTATAGCTTTCAAAGAACACTTAAGCACATGACATTTGGAGTTTTAAGTATTCAGTGTTAGTGGCATGAAAATATCATTCCAAATTTTGGAGGGGGGGATTTTAAAATCCTGACCTAAGATGATAACTTTGGTTAACATTTTCATTCCCAGACAGGTAAGGTAAAAGCACTGCATAATTGTGAAACAGAGAAACCAATTTCACAGAGGGAAGGAGGGTATTTTAAGATATGCAGGTAAAATCCTCTAATGTAAGTGCCCCTAATCAATGCATATAGGTGTACATTGTGTGCTTTTCAAAAAGAATGACCCACAGCATATCAGTTAACTAGAATATTAGAGTTGAGTTGATGGAACAGGGAACAATCATCAGTTCAAATTTACAGAAAACATCTGTATTTAAGCTCCCAAGAGACATTTCAGTATTTAGATAATAGGTAACAAAATCCCAAGGAGCGTCTCATTCCCATCGGTGCTGAGGCTGAAGGAAGCATCCATAATTCTTTCTTGCATTCAAGTCTGCCAGCTGTGCTTCTGTATTAGCCTATTCATCCCTATGTTTTGGGTATCAACTGCCAAGAAAACACTTCAGCTAGTGCAACTAACAGTTCTCTGGCACTGCACGGGGGACTGGAGCAGACTGGAGCACTTCAGTGAGTGGCGCTGGGTAAGTATGCAAGGACAGAAATTCATATTCAGAAGAGTGGTAATTAGCTTTTATCCCATGGGGAGAAAGCTGTTATATCATAGAAGGAACAATGAAAATCACCTTAAAGAACAGTGTATCATAGCAATCACATAATTTTGAAAGTAGAAAACATATTGCTGAATTTGGATACTGAGCCTTTCTCCGGTTTGGAACACAGACTGGTAGCTCATCAGTCCTTTTTTCTGACAAGGTTTAGGATACACTGCAAGTGTAATTAAAAATATATATATATATATTTGGCCTCTTGAAGAGAAGGAAAAGGTAATGGCAAAGGTCGTGTCAGGAGAGAGATCTCCTTTATTCAGTGGCAATGATATGGGGCTTTGGACCAATTTGGCAGGGCTAAACCTGACAAATACCAGTGCTGTTTATTAGGAAATGACACAAGGAAAAAAATACACTTCACACTTTTTTTTTTTTTTCTCTGCAGTGAAAGACAGAAAAATTCTATCTAAAAATACAAGATCATTGGTCTGTGTGAACAGATTAAGAAGAAAATCCATATCAGCATATTTAACACTTTCACTTGCCTCCTTTCACTTGGTTAAGTACAGATACAGATTAACAGGTGAGTAAAATTAGGTGCATTTCCCCAATATCTAAGAAATATTTTGTCCACAAAAGTTTCATTATACGAAAGAAGCATTCAGCTAAAACAGTCAAGACTAGCAATAATCCTTAATTGATCTTCCCCTTCTTCCAGGTGGATTTCTTTGCCAGTTTCCTGGGACCAATACTTGCATATTGTGCTCTTCAATACAGGATTGAAGTAAGGCAGCCTTTTACACACGATGATGGAAGGGTAGCTTAAAGCTCCTGTATACCTCTGTGTGTTTTGCCCACACATAGCGAGCAGCAGGTCCACAGCATCCCTGCCCATTTGCACACGAGTCAGAAGTACTAATTTGCACGAAGTCTCACTATATACACACACATAAAACCCAGGAGCTTGGCCAGGGACACATAGTGTGCTCTGCATAAACCCAGCGCAGTGCTTTACTCCTTACTGAGAAGAGTAGAGGAGGAGGGGGTTTCAGCTGTTTTTGGTCTGCATGGATTTAAGCAGCGATCTAGCCTGTATTTAAGCAACACAAAATGAAATACCGTATACCACCACCAGCTTGGCTCTGCAACCCAGCATCTAGCACACTGTTGGCCAGATTTTTATAGGCTGACAAGCAACCACTATTTAAGAATCAGTTGTAGCTAATGGCACATTTTTACTTCGAGGCAGCATGGCTAACTGCCCAATTAAGGACTGCTATTAACAGCTTCAGACAAATAAACTTACTTAAAAGCAAAATGAACTTGTTAACAGCATCATTTTCAGGACACCTCAACGGCTGTTACCATACTGTAATCAGAAGTTTCTGAAGAGTTGCCTTTTAAACACTTTCACTGACAAGTTATCATTTCGATAAAATACTGCGTTCACCCTACACTGTATTCGTGCTGCAGAGAGCACTCCACTGAGGAGAGATTATTTCAGTCCAAAATAATACGATCTGGGGGAACTGAATTAGTCAATTGGTAGAGTTCAGCATGGAGAAAACTTTTTAATGATGAAAAACAAAACACACTTTTTTCTGCCTCATATCAATACTGCACTTCATACCAAGTGAATTGTACTGTCTTTGCTGAGAACTTGGGCCATTTGGAACTACTGGTGTAACAGCACTGGTGCTAATGGCAGGGAGCTCCCACCCTACTAGCCAGGACTGCAGTATGTGGATACAAAAACTGAAGGTAGATCTCAGGTATTTTTCCTGTACAGTTTTGGGCTTCTTTTTTTTTTTTTTTTTTTTTAAAGCAGATACAGGTCATGGCATAGCAGGACACTGCCCTGTGCATTGGGAAGGTCAGGTTTCTGAAAGGTGTATGATGATTGTGGAGAGCTCACTACCACTGCTGACACTCTCCTTGTCATGTGCATGTCTGGGAGACTGTCCCGCCAAACCCAGCTAGCTTCACATTTAATGTCTTCTTTAAGAAAAAAAAAAGAAAAAAGAAAAAAAAAAAGAAACTTTAGAAAACTCAAATCAAGTTAAGGTCCGTCTGATTAATTGCTCTACTTAGCTAATTTGATAAGCTCTAAGTCAGTTTTCTGTGCACCCTTCATTGGCTTGATCTACTTTGTAAATGAATCTAATTATGAACACCTGCAATCAAAAGCTCCCAACCCTGCAGAAGTTATATGACTCTTATTTGTAGATAGTATTTGTAAACAGATAAACTACAGAAAAGCATCTTGCCACAAGAAGCGTTTTGGGGACACAAGGCAGGCATACAACAAGGGCCACATTCACTGAGTACAGGAGCCACTCCTACACTGCCCAGTGTTTCAGTCCTGCTCATTCAGTGATGTAAACTGCATTCCTCAAGCGAGTTCTAATAAAAGTTGCATTACAGCAGATAAAAGAAGACAAATTGTTCAAAATAATCGCAATCCCTAAACAACATTAATCAGATAAACCATATATCAGAAGCTGAATAATAGTGCTAGATTCAATTGAAAATACTATGGGTATCTGAAAATTAACTATGGGCCCTCAGAAAGAAAGCTCAGTATGAGGAGCACATAAACTGATGAAACTACTGTAAAAGAAAAAGGTTCAGCAGCTCCTTTAGGGGACATGTTTTAGATAATATACAGAATAACTGTATATATACTGGTCTAGATATACAACTACCACCGATTCAAAAGTGACAAGTACTATATTTCAATAGGTGGGATTTATCGTTGTTTTAAACACCCTCAAAAACCATTTCAAAACCATTAGAGAAGCATCAGCAGCATAAGATTAATTTTCCCATCAAAACCAGAGAGGCTATAGCTTAGTTCATCTAGATTTTTATGCTAGTCTTGATGCATTTAAAAAAATAATAATTAACTTGACAATAATACTGTCAGACTTGCCTAATCGATAAAAACAGTTTGCATTGGTAAAATCCAACTACTAGGCATTTGAGTTTACAATGATTTCTTGTACTTGTTGTAAAAATATTTTAGCTAAGCAATGCCAGGCTGAGCCTTATTCCGTAATTGGGTAAATTAAAATTATGAACCCCATACTTTAGAGAACATCTACAAATCTTGAAAAGAATTACTCCTAGATGGTCTCTAAAATTGAAAGACACTTTTATTGTACTTTAGAGAAGAAAACACTGCTCCACTATTTTAAAACCAAGACTATAAGAAAGTGAAATTATTAATGGAGCCATTAACCATCTTTCTGGTGCTCCCAGACTAATTAATTTGCAGTCAGTGCTAAGATCCTCACACACTTTCCAAACTTCTAGCAAGCACTGAGAACAGTAGAACTGCTCCATACAACCACTGTGTTGTACAGGAGACTACGGAAAAAGACCTTCAGTTTGTAGAATGAGGAAAAAGTGTAAAAAAAAAAAAAAAAAGTCCAAAAGTCTGGAGACAGAAGAATGATAGCATTAAAATACCTGACAAATGTTAAGCTTTTGTTCTTGCATTAATTCCTATTCAAGAGGGATGAGTAGTTAAATGTGATATGCAGTTGAGCAAGGGCTTGTCCTTGGTCATGATCTGCAAATGCACACATAAACCTGCTGGCTGTTCAAGACCCTGCAAGACAAACTATTGCCATCAGTAAGTGTGCTTATTAAGAAGCCAGTGAATACGCTAGGATTACATTTTTATTCAGGAAGAAGCAGTACATCTATGGATGTGATTGGACTGTTAGAAACACCAAGAAAACGCTAAATGTCTCCAGTGCTTACCTTGACAGTTCAATGAAGCAGATTTTAAATTTGCTGACTTGAATGTAAGTGAATTAGGGAAGAAGATTTAAAGACCATGTCCCTTAAAGCCTGGGCCACACCTCTAGCACTTTAATCCCATCAACTAGGGAAAACTGTTTACTAACTTCTAGTCTTAGAGGCAGAGGTCACTAATTAGCATAGACCCTTTAGCAGGTAAGAGAACTGATGGGGGTAGGGGTGGAGGTGGTACCACATAAGGATTTAAGTTGCTTCTGGTAAAAAGGAAAGGGAAAGTCATAAATTTAAAAACCTACACCAGGAAACCCAGAAATACAGAAGGTATTTTCTACTTAGCAGGTCAGAAAAGAACAGGACGTAGTTGGAAACCATTTGATAAAGTGGGGCTTAATTCCAGGAGATTGTTTATTTTCATGTCATATCCATAATAAAAGCGGTAATTTGCTAATATTTGGAGGAGAAAGGGAACAGAAGAAATGTATGCCACTTTGGAGGAGCACAGGGGCTTATTTTGCCTATACAAAATGAGTTTATGAAATATTTTTAACTTAATTATTTTAAGAAGCACTGAAGAGTTGGCAGCCATGGAGAATTGCTTAGCATAGATAAGGCGCCTTCAGGCATGGAGCCTGGACAAAACAGGAATTGATGCATCCTAGCCTGGGCCTTTTGTGTTATTCTTCTTGTCATTTGGAGACCAGTCATGAGTTGGGGTGCCAC
This sequence comes from Anas acuta, assembly GCF_963932015.1. Taxonomy (NCBI): domain Eukaryota; kingdom Metazoa; phylum Chordata; class Aves; order Anseriformes; family Anatidae; genus Anas; species Anas acuta. Next base: position 16,578,221 of record NC_088989.1, on the reverse strand, counting down.
TGCAGTATTTTATCTACAAAAATGTCCCTGTGCTGCACTGTCTGAGAGTTCATTTTTGAACAAAACAGTTGAAAATTGCAGGCCCTCATCAGATTCATCGTAGATTTTTAAAACTAATTTTGCACCGGATATTGTGCAAAACTGGAAGTTTGAGACTAAATCTGTACAGCAGATACAGACTAAAGTTGCATTAGCGTGTTTATGATAATCTCAACTGACAGACTGACAAAATAATGTTTTATCCCCTGGAATTACACTGTGTATAACTTAAAAAGATTAAATAAGGCTTACCATGAACATAGCGCACAGCGTGATGCAGTCTTTGTGCCACAGCATGCAAGCCCTAATAGAAATAAAGAAGAAACAGTTTCAATTTTTGGAAATATAAATTGTGACTGGATGTAATGTCCAGTACATGTAGATGTAATTAATAATAATAATAATAATAATAATAATAATAATAATGCAGTCCAACCATTTAAACGCATCTGGTTTTATTTAAGTTCAAGTGGTTTTATTGAACAAGTAATAAAATTAACCTCATCTCTTCTCCATTACTCCCCTAATGCATTAACTTGAAAGCTTTAAAAACAAAAACACACAATTCTATCAGATTCTAATAACTGAAGAGTTAATGCACGTACTTTTAAAAAAAATAAAAAATAAAAAAATCTTAAATGATATAAGTCACATTACATTTGTTACAATTTATAATTATTCAATAGTAGCATTGAGTTCTCTAAGTCTTTAATAGAATGTATAAGCTATGTATTCCTTAGAATTAATTATTTGAAAGGGAAAAAGGTCTAGTAAATAAATATATGTATGAATCAGAGTCCATCAAAGTTTAATCTAGTTACTTTTGGAGGAGATGAAACTGAATATCTCCAAGAATACATCAAGAGAAGCATGTAGATATCTCTTTGGTTCACAAATTTAACAAGAGGATTCCTATGTTTTCAAGAATCTATTTAAAACCACCTGGACATGGTTTGTTAAGTAAAGAGAAACGTAATAGTAGATGTGTTTATATTTGTTAAGACATGACTTGGTAAGCATACCTTTTTACCCCTAGTCAGATAATTATTTCACTAAGCTGTGAGGCTTGTTGAGAGGTGAAAGCAATAACAGCCTTATAAGAGTTTCAAAATACATTCAGTATCTATTTCTTTTCTGAATTTTTAAAGCACTATCCAAACAATACAAAATGATACACGAACTGAATACATATCATGCTATTAACAGCCAAAAGGTGATTACTTGACTGTATTAGTTCCACTGCACATTTGTTCAGGATGGAAATTAGAAGGAAAATAAAACTTGTTTGAGAGTCAAGGCTAGGTTAGGTAGTTAGGTTTCAACATTAATGGAATTGAAATCTAGCCAACAAAAAGGCTAAAGCACCTGATAGAAGTACCATGGAATGCAATCACTATGACTTATCAAAATATCCTTCTTGCATCTTATGCAAAAGGTTGCAATAGCTTCAAGTCAAACAACTTGCTCCACTACCTGGGATACCAACATCACTTTGCTGCATTTATTCCAGAGATTTCCCATTATGGAAACACATGAAAATGGCTGAATACTAGAGCTGTATCATTCCGAATTGTGTGCACAATACCAGAGCTAAGCACAAGCAATCTGTCTTCCCCATAAACCAGCAATGCAGCCCAAACATCAGATACCATTACAGACAATTTGCAGATAGCTCCATGAATCAAGCTAACTGCAAAGGAGGAAGACATATTAGGGAAAATATTTAAATGTAATAACTTTAAAGTATAGCAAGTCTAAACAACTTTAGCAGCAGAGATGATAATGACGTAAATTAAATGAGTAAGAAGAGAGAATCCCAGCTCAGGACTCAAAGCAACACAGATGCGGTCACTATAGTGATAGGAATACTTAGCTCTGTTTTGCCTACCCTACACGGTTCTCAGTGCTTACAATTTGAGGCTCAGGTCGAAAAAAAAATGTATTTCTGCCTACAGTACAGGTGTGTCATTAATCCTCCTGCCTCCATTTGACTCACCAGTAAAGTACTCCCACTTCTGTGAGACTGGCTTTGAGGATAAATTCAGAAGATAACAGAAAAGTGCTCAAACACTAGGGGGATAAATTCAAACGTCTAATCAGTGTTCTCAACATGATTTCTCTGACTTTGTCAAAACAGCATTCTCAGATTGGAAAATATGACAAAACCATAGTCCATGCTATAAATCCCAGAGTAATCAATTCTAGTTTTAAAATGCATCGTTACTTTCATCAGGTATTAGTTAAGGTGCCACCTGATGAATATTCCCTTACGCTTTTATGTGGCATTCCCAAAGTTTTGAAAAACTGTAGTTGTTAAAGGTCATGCAGACTGCTGTAAAATTCCTCATAAAGGAGTTTGCTCTAAGAAAGCCAGTCACTCAAGAAAAAAAAAGTTTCTAGAAAATTTATTGTTAAATAAAATCCTTTGTGCATCATTTGTTTCCCTAAATTGCTTAAACCAGTGCTGAAGCAGCATTTTTGAATGCTTGCAATCATTCTTTTTCTACACTTGGCTGAAAAAAATAATAACCATACAGAAACTGATAATCAAATATCTCGATATAGTAAGAAAATTTTATTGATTTTAAGAACACTTTTGATGAGAGAAAGGTTTTATCTTCCCTAGTCAAACCGAAGAGTGAACTATAAAGAAATTGATGTGACTTTCCAATTTATTCACCATCCTAAAAATTTGGAGAAGCCACAAAACATAAAGCTGAGGTGACAATGGCTTCATCAGCAAACCTGTTTCTTATGAGAAAGAGAACAGATTCTGCTTGTATAATGACACAAGGGGAAAAAAAAAAAAAAAAAAAAAAAAAAAAAGTATGTATAAGAGTATGTATTAAATCATTCTTCTAAAAGGGAAAAGATTTTGTCCCTACTTCATCCTGCTGTGGGAAGCTCACTCATTGCCAGATGCCTTGAAGAGATCTAAATTTCTATTTATTTTTATAGTCCCTTCCCTCTCTATTTTGGGCAGTTTGGCAGTTGTACAGCCTAAGTCATAGGTGATCCGATTAGCCTGTTAAGATGACTTTCTGCTAAGGAACTTCACCTTGGGCCAAACTGACCCAATACTGCTCTTCGCAAATGATGCAAAAGCAGAATTACAGTGGCTTCAAATTTAACAAACTACTCTGAGGAAGAGTAGAGATAGTAGAGATTGTTTGTCAGGCTCAGAGACGTATCAGTTTCCATTTACTGACGCCAAGTGAAACCTGTAAAATACATCTGTGTTTTTTACAGGTTCCTTTGTAGGAGATGCAGCACACCTGCTGCACTTCCTTGTTCATCCGCTGTACCACACCCAGCCTGACCCTCATCTCTCATCACTACTCTCATTCTACCACGCTGCCTTTTTTTTTTTTTGACTAAAGACTTTTTTTTTTGACGTATGACTTTTTTATTAGTATTTTTTAAACATTGATGAATGCTCAGACACACGGCCTGCAACTATTTTTTTCTTTTAAGCTCCTTTACAATGCTGCAGTTAAACACATTCTTGAACTCAATCTTGGAGATCATTTTGTGCAGCTTAGATTGCACGCATTTAGTCAGTATCCTATGGCAATTTATGAACAACACTCCATAGGTTTATTTTTAGTAAGTGTACCTCATTCACACATTTTGTAGTGCTGCATGGGGATCACTGATCTTTATGCATGACTGCAGTGATAAGATCTGGCAACATTCTTTAATAACTGTTTAAACTGCTCTCGTCGTGTGCTTCAAGCAACATACAATTATTCCAACACCTAAAAAGAGCTCTTTCCACTTGCAGTATTTTCCACTACTCAATATGTGCACTCTTGCCACCTGATAGCTAAGATTTTCCATTATTTCCTTTATTTGATTGACTCCTTTACAGCCAGTGGACAAAGTACACACATATAGTTCATGTGAGATAGCTTAAATGGTAATCACAGAGTCTACACAATGAGAGATTCCTATTTTAAATCCATGAAGACCAGGCTAAAATATACATATATATAGTCCATCACTAAATATTTACCTAAATGTAGAGAATAATAATGGTAAAGATAAAAATTTTAACAAAATTAGATAAATTACATCAGTATTTGGCACGATACTGCACACAGCCAAAATTTATACTGTAGCTTGGGTCAGAGTTGCCTTGTATTTTCAATTTACAAGTTCCAGTAAGTTACATTCACTGCAGCATCACTGAATTTCTTTCCACTTTTCTCTGAATTGTCTAGATGCTGCTGCTACAAAGTAAAAGCATCTCTTAATATAAACAAAGGACGTTGAAATTATTGAAGTTATCATGAATGCAAATTTTGTATCAACAAAAATAATTCAATTTCATTAATTAAAGGATGCAGAGCTTTCGGTGGAGCAGGGATAACTAAACCAGTTGGCTATGTTAGGACTGCCTCTGGGAGGGAAGACCTGCAGTGCTTTTGTCCCATGAGGTGGAACAGACCACAAGCACACTCTCCTCTCCTAAGTCAGAGTTTATTAATATCTGGACATTGAATTAATGAAGCTCTAGACCAGGTGAATGATAAAACCTTTCTAAAGTGGATGCTCTAACATCTAAAGGCCAAGGGCTAGGGCACTAGTAAGAATTCCAACACCATGCATCTGAGAAATGAAATTACATCTGGAAGGCTGAGAAGGCAACAGGAAAGGCAATCCCCACTGATACTGTGAAAGGAGATTATCATGGGAAGGGGGTAGATTGCCTTTTTTTTTTTCCTAATGAAACGGTTTTTGCCCCTGCCCACCCACCCAGTGGCACAGGCCTCTACTACATTTTCAGTTTTTTTCCATCTCCCATAAATGTAGTATTACTCCAAGTTTAGCTTACAATGTGAAATGCATCTCATCTTTCTCCAGGATTTGAGTATAAGTAATTATAGCATTGCAAAACAAAACTGACAGCCTATGTGTTAGCTCAATATGTCAAAAAGACAGGCAGTGAAGCCTCTCCATGGCTGCGGTACATCTACTGTCATCTCTCATCAGGTGACACACTGAAAAAGCAGCAAGTGCCGGGTTTCCAGGTTGAATTATATGAATCAAGGAGATTGTTCTAAAGAGGTTGCTCTTGTCTCAGACAAGATCTAGCAAGAAGTGGGAGATTGAAACATTGCCCCAAAGCAGTAAAACACTTTCAAACACTTTCAGACTCCCAAACCTGGTGCTTTCCATGGAGAAGGTGGTGGACACTAAAATCAAAGTGAAATTCTAAGCACTTTGAGTCACTCTTGAAGCTAAGAAGAGGGTTTTAGGCACCAAAGAGATAACACTGCCGCTCTAATGGGTTGTGAAAGTTATAGATGCATTAGTTAAAATAATCCAAATCATTTTACCTGGAGAGCTGAGGTCACCAATGCCCTCACAGTTGCTTTAACTTCATTAGTGGCCTAAAACTGTTAGGAATGAGATGACAGCAGAGATGATCATACAAGTTTTACTGTGTGCCAAAACCACATCTGGAATTGATTATGCCTCAAGCATAACAGAAGAGTTAATCTGTATTATCTATTTTGTTCAGATGCCATCTATTATAGATTTAAAACAGGGAAAAAAAACTGTAAGGGTTTTATTTGTGTGTTGTTTTGTTACCCTGAAGTATTCAGATTATAAATTATTTTTAAAAATCTTAAATACACGTGCTAGAATTACAAGTACTAGAATCAAAGCCATACATTTATATATATAAAATATATATATACAAATATATATATATTATATATATATATATATATATATATATGATATATATATATATATCAAACAAAGATTAAAGGTGATACCTGACCTTCACTTGCCTCAACATTATCCATATCCAAAGAGGTCAAATCCCATTCTTCTGAAATTGCTTTGGTTATAATAGCTCTAAAGACATAGTGCCATCTTTACCACAGACATATTAGACACATATTTTCTAAATATTTCATTTTATTACTACCAAATGGGATTGGATTTGTAGCAGAACTGAAACTCAAAAACTCAATGAAAATAAAACAACTATGATAAATTCTGTGCAAGCTCCTTCACTGTTCATATTTACCTCATACGTTGGAGTTATTACTAATTCCTTTAATAAATGTGGCTGATTCTAGAATATTACCTGGACTATAAGAGTAAGCAGATAAGAACAACAGCTATATAGCTATATGATATTATAGAGCTTTACAGCTGTGTTAAGCATAGACACTGGATTGCTTTCTCTCAGATCAGTTTGGTGATCCAAGAAAGTTTCTAGACACTTTGAGGTCTTATCAAAAAAAAAAAAAAAAAAAAAGTAAAAACTTGCTGAAAAAAAGAATGAGTCACCTCCTCCTATGAAAAAAAAAAATGTAATTTGGGTTTGAAAAATATTTTTATTAGAAAAACTACATTTTCTTCTTTCTGAAAGCCCTAGTAAAGAACAGACCAAAACACTGCTTTTCAGGCACCCAAGTGGCACAGTTCCTAAGCACGTGAGACTTCTGTGCCATGCGTTGGGCTGGTGCTTGGCCCACGAGCAGCGCCACCGGCAGTTGCCACCCGACTTCCTGTGTGTACCAAACGGATCTGGATCCAAAGGGACCAGGGGAAGGATTCCCACACCGCTAGCTGCTGCCATTTACCTCTGCTGTAAGGCAGCATTACAATCTGACAGCACGGCCAGTCTCGCACCCCATGGCACTCCATGCTAAATGAAGCCTGCCATCGTCTACATGCCAAAAGGAGGAGATAAAATGTAAGCATTTTGGGGGAAGAAACTACCTGACCACAGTCTCCTCTAGTCATACGTACTTGCAGCAGACAAAAAAAATCCACGCAAAGCACCGGCACATCCACCTGTTGTGCTCAGCAGCCACGCCGTGCAGCAGCACTGCCTCCGAGCTCCCTGCACAATTGCAGAAGCTGTCAACAGGGGATAAGCAAAAACAAAGCAAGCAACCTGATTTAGCAGAGGACAAGTTGTTCACTTGTCTACAAATAACAGCTTTAATGAACACAGTTGCTCAGGTATTTTCTTTTAGGGAGGATTTTGAAAAATAAAATCAGCTGTGGGAGAGAGGAGCAGCTATGAGCAGCTCCATTATCCCCACCGCTAGAGATAGGCTTCTTGTTTCACCTCTTTCACAACTTCTTTTTAACACCTTTCTACAGAACAGAAGCACCATGATGAAGTCCAAATAGGCTTTCAACTGTAGCCATAATTATAGAGTATCCTCCATCTTCACTGTTCGTACAGCTTGCCATCAATACTTTTGAGCTTTACTTCCCTATGTAACAAACTGCTCTCCTTACATGTAACTACTTCCTTTTTCTTCCACTTTCTTAAGATAGGTCAGTGTACAACAAGAAGATTTAAAGCCGTCTAACAAAGCTGGATAGAAAGCTCTGCAGCAGCTCTGGGAACCTCGAATTCTCTTCTGTCATTTTCTTAAAAGAAAAAGGAAATCCACAGAAGTGGTCTAGGAGTCATTGAAATTTCTATTGGGTGGGTATATATACACATTTTAATTTATTCATAAATAAATATATATTTTTAAAAAATCTGCTCAGCTATAGTGGATTTAACAGCATTATTACATAACTACTTCAACAGCTTCCCCCATCGTGTACTTTTCTCATCATGTAAATTTTTTGAAGTTATTTCTAAGGCAATAACTCGATATCAAAAGTTTAATTTCAGAGTGTGACAGATGACAAATCTTCTTCCTATTTAAATGCTCCCCCCATAGTGCTATTCTAGTCTGTGCAGAATATAAATGACCAACTGGGAAAAAAAAGAAAAAAAAAAAAGCGAATTATGAAGTATTTTCATAGTCATCTAGTGAAAAGCATTTTTCAAGGTTTTTCATTAAAATTTTGTCCAGATCCCACATTTAAGATAGAATTAACACAAGGGGAAAAGGAGTTCCCTGCTCCAAATGCTGCTGACGAAAGGACGCTGCCTCCAGAGCTCTGAAGATTTGCTTAGCAGTGTGGCACACTCTTGTCCCCTCCTAAGGGGAACAGTAGCTAGTTAGAATATGTGCTAACTACATTTATGCAAACATTTCTGATACTGCAACAAAGGAATGCTGCCAGTCTGCTACCCTGAAAGCAAGGAGTCAGTTCTGCAGCTCTGTTAGTACCAAGGACTGCAATAAGTTAACACAGCAGTTCAGTGTGTGCTGCAGCACTGAACTCGGGCACATTACAAAGGCCCACAGTACTGCAAAGCCTCCATGTAAAAGAGATGAATTAACCTTAATATAAAACCCACCAAACCATCTGGGAAGACGGTTAACCTTTTTAGCAATGCAAGGAAGAGAGGTTTCAGCTACTGCTCTGCTTGCTGTTGGAACAGATGCTCACAAGGACATCTGGGATCCTGCCTGCATCATAGGAAGACAGGCTATGCTATTAGTGAATGTTCAGCATGCTGCTACTGTTTGAAATTTTAAAGGAAAAACAAGATATTTGTTTTCTTGTGCTTCCTTCCTTCTGCTGTCTCCCTACGCCCCCTCCCCAAATATCACTAGGGAAGACGTTCAGCTGAGGTGCAAAATAGCTCAAGCTGTGCATACACTTTAGGTCAGCCCTCTACAGTAAAAGGACTGTGATTCTGTTTTCATTTAACTTGGTGCCTGGTGGAGAACCCATCCTGAAGTACAGAGGTCTGACATCCATAGCCAAGGCCTGCCAAGGTGTAACCTGCAGCTTAACTAACGTCTCGCAGGGAAGAGCTACCTAACGCTGATACTGCAGCAGTTTGCTAGAAAGGCAGATCCTGACAAGAGGCACCTTGCCCTTAATTTAGAAGGCTAGAAGCACCGCCACCAGCTGACACGATGCTTTAAGCACATGCTTTGTATGTTACTGCCATGCCTCGTGTGAGGGCTGGGTGCCAGCACCCTCCGCAGGGCACAGTGCAGCACTAGGGCAAGGCCCAGTGCTTACGTGCTGCTGCTTCAGGGCAATTCAGACTCAGTAACAAAATCGTATCATTTCTTGTCCAGGACATAGCTCAGCTACCTCTACTTTGCATCCCTATGTAGGCATAGTGGGGGATTTTCATGGCACAGTCATTCATCAAATTCGGATGCCTGCCCAGACCGCAAGCTCAGGATCACTGGGGGACTGATTGAAGTCCCACAAAGCAAGGTGAACCTCCGTTAGGTGTATGCAAAAATTCAGTGTTAGAGAAGGGATTTATTTCTCCCTATTCACCCAACTCCAGTTATACTGCTTTTCTAACCACCTTTTACCTGCAAAGTAATTTGTTATTTTCCCCCTAAGGGTCTTTCAAAGCAACAGAAAAATACAGTTCCAATATTTCCAAGATGTTCATGCAAAGACACCTTTCAGCATTTTTCCTGAACTAAGTTCAAAGTACTTGTCACAACTGTTTTTTTCCCATCACTGGTAGTAAGCATATGCGTAATTACTCATTACAAGTTACTGTTAACCACACACACTACAAGTTGCAGAAGTTTATTAAAAAGAAATTTAAAAAAAGAAAAAGGTTGCCAGAGGAGTTGCACCAACTCCATTTTTGTCCAGGTGTCGTGAAGCACTGAACATAAAAGACAGCTGATGTATTAAAACTCTTTCAAAATTTGAAGGATGGAGAAAAAACCTACAGACATATTCCAGTTCCACCGCCGTGCCCTGCACATTATGCATTCTGCTGGCTGAATGTACACCATATTCCTATTCCGTGTTACAAAGCTAACAATCATCATACACAAACACAGCTACAGCATAGCTCTCATTAATGTCTTGGTTGATTTTGAACCCTCTAAGATAAGGAGAAAAAAACATCTCCCCCTCTGCAAAAGGCATAAGCATTGCTCCTGCAGAACACCCAGTCGAATTCTGGTGGGAAGTTTGACAAGTAGATACACATTTATAGAGAAAGCAAAAAATATTTTGGGTAAAGCCTATAAAGAAGAGAAAAAGAGCTGTCGAGCTGCCTTTAACAATCTCAATCAGACCATCCCTGGAGGTATTACAATTTAACCACCTCCCATAACACAGCATGTTTAGTGTTGGTTTTCTATTAAAAAAAAAAAAAAAAGACTTCCAGAGTTTTCTTGACACAGACCAGAAAAACACTGCAGATGAAAGGAAATAAGCTGGATGAATCATCTCTATCCTCAACCAGAAGCAAAGTACTTAGATGTCATAATCTTTTCCTTTCCTTCTTTTTTCTGCTTTGATGTCACCAGCAAAAAAAATATATCGGTCAGGGCAGACTGAAAACTGCCTAATGAAGGTCCAAAGCAGCATCAGGGGGATTATTCTCAAGTTAATTCTGGTCAAATTTAAGGCAGAAATTCTTACAAAGCACAGGACTGTAATCCTGATGAGGTATTATTTTCTGCAGCAGGAAGCCCCCAAAATTTGGGGATTGGATATTTCTGATTACTTCCTCTGACCTTGTAACTTGTGAAGCTTCTTCACAGACAGTTCTCTCAATAACAATAACAAACAAGGTGATCTGGAAGTATGCAAACTAATGATGGGACCATAATGACAATCTGCAAATGTTTTACATCCTTATACTGAAACGTTATGCATGGTAAGAAGTGTCTGACACAGATTCCCCTGTAGACATAAGAAAATCTGATAGTTGGGGGTGGGGAGTGTGGGGGGTGTTTTTTGTTGTTTGTTTTTAATGCAATACATTTTGTACCTTGCCTGTTAATGCCCATAACTCAATAGCAGAAATCAATTAAAATTGCCTCTGATTCCCTAAAATAAAGAAATTACTTTCATAGCACATCTAGAAGTGGTTCAAGATGAATTCTTTTGATTTGAGAGCAGACAACAGGCCATTCTATCACTTAAAACGTATCACTGAGATACCAGTGAGCATTTCGCTTGTGGTTGCTCATCCACTCGATTTCCTTAACTGTTCTCTTTGCAGCCTGTAGCTTCCAAGAGCTGCTCAGAGGAACACTGGTGTCAGTACGTTAAGGTGCCCAGGACTACTCCTTGCAAGCTCTTCATAGAAGAGCTCACTGGAGCACAACACCAAATGCTCTTTTTGAAAACCAAGCAATTATGACTTCTCTCCTAGTCAAGGCAAAACAGCAGTCTTTCAGCGAAGCAGGAAAGAAAAGCGGTAACTATTTTAAAACATTTCTTAGCTCTTCAAGATCTCTCCTGCATTGCTCCCCCACACGCTACTGTCACAAAACAGCACCACCACCAGCTATTCAGCCTCCTGCAGGAAGCCACCCCCATGCAGAACCTGAATATTTCTGCCTTCACAAGCTGGCTTCCCTGGCCAGGCCCCACCACACCACCACGCCTCACCCTACAACACCACTGCACTGCCAGGATCTCTCCCTGGGGACTCAGCAGCCACGACACTAAGCACATCACAGCCAACCACACTGCTTTCAGTCCTCATCTGTAGGATCCAGGAGCAGAGCAGGCTTTTGTAAAGCCTCCTGTTCCACCTCCTGTCTGCCCTGCCCTCAAAGCACATCAGGGTTGCAGCAGGCGTGCTCCCTGCAGGCTCAGAGGCACCAAAACCAGGCTGGCTGCACTGCTGCCCCGCAGCTGCAGCAACATTTCTTGGCACAATTCAGGAAGAATATGCAAATAGAAAACGGTCTGCTACAAGTTCCTCCCTTGTAAGGACAGCCAAACAGAGGCAAAACCAAGTGCATTCCCCAGGGCAGCAGCATAAGGATGGTGAGGCTCCTTTCTCAGCAATCACCTCCATGAAGATACCCACTAGTCAGCACCATTTTCACAACTATTAGAATAAATTTCAGCTGCAATTTTCTGTGACAAGGAGTTTTGCTAACATCCATAACATCCATTCTAGGTTTAGAAAAGATCCTTCATCACAGATTACAGATTTTTGTTTTTACTGTGTCTCAGTGCAAGGAAACACCAGAACACTTGGTTTCAATGAATTGATTGTTCAAAGTCATTTCTAAATATGTGAGCAAATACAGAAAATACTCAGACTGTTTTAATAGTTATAACATTGCACTGTATTGATTACCCATTTCTGTCATGGCGTGCCCTCTGATAAGAGAAAACGCAATGCAGATCCACAAGAAAACAAATCACTGCCGTCATCTAAAGGAGGCATAACATGGTTTCAGTTGTACAGGAGCTTAGACACATTAAATGCAAATACATGCAAAAATAATATTCATAAAATGTTTTGGAGCCATTAAACAATTTTTGTAAAAATGCATCATTTACAGAGTAAATGGAAGTGATGTATTAAATTGTTGTGAGATTTTGACCCTTAGGAGGTGATCAACATCCCTGGTGGTTTCAGCACGCACAGCTGAGGCCAATCGCATAAGAATCTTAAAAAGTCCTGTACAGAATTCTAGGATGTTTACCACCAATCAGTGGTGATTAGATCATGAAAATGCATCAAGATTATGTAAATTCCAAGTGATGCCAAATATTTAACTTTACACGAGCACCCACACACCGAACTAATGAAGCTGGAAGGCAATCTAAATGATGATTACTATTACTTTCAAGAAGGAGAAGTGAGCCAACAAACAGAAGTTGGCAAAACATTAGTGTTATTTTCAGGAATTGTTTGCAAAGGTATACATGTACTGGGCTTTCAGCAAGTCAAAAACTGTAATTCCAACACAGTTTTCTACAAACCAGGCCAGAACCAAGCAATACTGTTCAGATGGTGGTATTACCCATTACTTATAGGTACCAGCCTAATTAGCCCAGTTTTCCCCAAATGGATGCATCCAAACCAATCAAAGCCTTTGCCCATCACTGGTTTAACATTTACTTGGTTAATGAGCCCCAAAAAAGCAGCTATGCTCTTTCTCTCTCTCTTATTCTAGGTACTTCTAGTATAAATAGGTAAGCAAGGTAAGCAATGGGATTTGCAATCCAGTTTTATTTACTGCCTGAACTAACAAAGATTCTTCAGACATCTATAAACAGCATCACAAAAGCCACTTCCCCAGCTTTTAACAGAATTATTAAAAAAAAAAAAAAAAAAAAACACCACTAAAAAGCTGTTTTTCCAGCAACAAATAGCTTTAATATCACTGGAAACTACAACTGAAAAACATTATAAAGCTTTGTTTTACTCCCACTGAAAGACAACACCTCTTGCTTTGTAAATATTTGGAAAAAAATATTTGATCCACAGCGTGTGCACACAAACACCTCTTCCCAGACTACCAAAGAACCAGAAACAACACCATATGTTTCATGGGATAATATGCTCCTTTGGCATCTGTAAATGTTTTCGATGAATACAATTTAATATGAACTAAAAGAAATTGAATTATATTGTCTGAAATAAGCTGGTATGATTAACCAAGACTGTATCACAATGATGGGCTGTGACATCCACTGAATTGTACCTCATATAGGAAGATAATTCGTTCATCTTTAGTGAGAGAAATAAACAAGCTTCTTTTACACAGTTCACTATCGAGAATAACCCCCGCTTCTCCTTTGCCCTAAAGGTTCCACTTTCTAGTGTTCCTTTGACTTTTCTACAACTCTATTGCAGCTTACACCGGCTAACTGGAAACCCCACATTCACACACTTGGCTACAACCAGGTCTGCAGCATGATGTTGATGAATTTTACTTCCATAGACAGACTAAACAAAATAATATTCACAAGCCATGATTTTCCCTCAGCCACAAGAAAAAAATATAAATTTTTAAAAGGGTGGGGGAAATTTAAGGTTTGGCAGTTGGATCACACACCGTGTGCTCTTCCTGTTGTCCTTCAGCAGCTGAGGCAGGGCAGCAGCTTTTGCCTGTGTTTCTTTTTATTTTTCACACCTCTCTCCTGTTACTGTCCATTTTTCTTAGGAGCAAAAAAGACTTCAACAACAGCTGGTCTTCAGCACAAGTTTTTAATCTTAAAAATAAAAAGCATTTTCAAACAAAAGGGAAAAAATTACTTAACAGCTTGATTTATCTGTGTTTGTTTCTGAGGTTTATAGATCTATTTTAAACAGAAACGAAGCACAAAATTACTCAAGTTGTTTAAAGGAAAACCAAACATACAAATCATCCTGGCAAACATATCACATTTTAAATCTTAGCAGACTTTTATAATTACATTTTCTCTCCACAATAAACATTTACATCCAAATAGTATCCCCTGTATTCTGCTAAGTGCCAAAGACTCAGAGAAACACATTCCCCCAAATATTTCTTACATTATGTTTACTATTCGATACGTTTGCTGTGTTACCTGTGGCACAAAAAAATACATACTTTTAGAAAAATGACAACTTTATTTCCAGCATTTAAGTCATAAAGCTTTCCCTTCGCAGTGGACTGACCAAATCCATTTGGCCATTATACTCAAAAGATAAATATAAGGTAGAGTTAGATTTCTTTGCTACTGAGCTCAGGTATCCAGGAACACCTTCTGCACAAGTTCATGAAGTCAAGGTGTTAACAAGGGCCCAGGCATTCTGCCATAAGAATGCACGTGGTCTTTCCACAGGCCAGAACACCAATTTCCCAGAGTCCTATGTAACTTGACTACTGAGGATAAGGAAAAGGCTGAGGTTCTTAATGCCTTGTTTGCATCTGCCTTTACTAGCCACACCACTTATCCTCAGGGTACTCAGCCTCCTGAGCTGGAAGTCTGGGGCAGGCAGCAGCAGAACTCCCCCACAGTTCCAGTGGAAACAGAGACCTGATGCTCCACCTGGGCTGTCACAAGTCCATAGGGCCAGATGGGTCCACCCAAGGGTGCTGAGGGAGCTGGTGGATGTGATTGCTGGGCCACTTTCCATCATCTATCAGCAGTCATGCTCATCTGGAGAGATCCTGGATGACTAGAGACTTGCTAACGTGACACCCATCTATCAGAAGGACAGTAAGGAGGACCCGGGGAACTACAGGCCTGTCAGCCTAGCCTCAGTGCCAGGAAAGTTGATGGAACAGGTCATCTGGATGCAATCACACAGTATATGTGGGACAGCTGGGGGATCAGGCCCAGTCACCATGGGTTCATGAAAGGCAAGACCTGCCTGACCAACCTCATCTCCTACTGTGACCAGATGACCCACTTGGTGGATGAGGGAAAGGCTGTTGGTGTAGTCTGCCTAGACTTCAGCAAGGCCTTAGACACAGTCTCCCCCAGCATTCTCCTGGCAGCCCATGGCTTCGACAGGTACACTCGGTGCTGGGTTAAAAACTGGCTGCATGGCTGGGCCCTGAGAGTGATGGTGAACAGAGTGAAATCCCGCTGGTGACCAGTCACCAGTGGTGTTTCCCAAGGGTTGGTGTTGGGGCCCATCCTCTTTAATATCTTTATTAATGATTTGGATGAGGGAATTGAGTGCACCCTCAATAAGTTTGCAGACAACGCCAAATTGGGGGGAAGTGTCTATCTGCCAGAGGGAGGGAAGGCCCCACAGAGGGACCTGGACAGGTTGGGTTGATGGACAGAGGGCAATGGGATGAGGTTCAACACAGCCAAGTGCTGGGTCCTGCACTTTGGCCTCAACAACCCCATGCAGTGCTACAGGCTTGGGGCAGGGTGGCTGGAAAGCTGTGCAGAGGAAAAGGCTCTGGGGTGCTGGTTGATGCTCACTTGAACATGAGCCAGCAGTGTGCCCAGGTAGCCAAGAAGGCCAATGGCATTCTGGCTTATATCACGAATAGTGTGGTCAGCAGGAGCAAGGAGGTGATCATGCCCCTGTACTTTGCTCTGGTGAGGCCACACCTCAAGTGCTGTGTTCAGCTTTGGGCCCCTCACTACCAGAAGGACATCGAGGCCCTGGAGCATGTCCAGAGAAGGGCTACGAAGCTGGTGAGGGGCCTGGAACACAAGCCCTGTGAGGAGCGGCTGAGGGCACTGGGGGTGTTTAGTCTGGAGAAGAGAAGGCTCAGGGGAGACCTTACTGCTCTCTGCAACTACCTGAAAGAAAGCCATGGGAAGCTGGGGGTCAGCCTCTTCTCACAGTAACCAGCAACAGGACTAGAGGGAATGGCCTGCAGTAGCACTAGAGGAGGTTCAGGTTGGAAATTAGGAGACATTTCTTCTCAGAAAGAATAGTCAGGCACTGGGACAGGTTGCCCAGGGCAGTGGTGGAGTCACCTGGGGATGTTTAAGGAGAGATTGGACGTGGTACTTTGGGACACGGTTTAGTGGGTGACAGTGGTAGTAGGGGGATGATTGGACCAGATGATCTTGGAGGTCTTTTCCAAACTTAATGGGTCTATGATCTCTCATGTCATAAAGCCCTCACTTCGCATTATATATCCAATTTAGAAACTACTTAAATTTTTCTATACTCTCATTTCATTTACTTACATATTTGTCTAAATAGTAGGTATTTTCTCCTATTACAAAGTAGTTGTTTGTTGTTGTTTTTTTTCTTCTTAAAAGGCCAAACCACTCCTTCAGATTCCAGGTGTCCACTTCAGTCAGCTCAAAACAGACAATTTTTGGAGGAGCAGTAGAAAAGAGAGTTGTTTTGTATTCTAAGTCTATTTTCACCTACGTCACTGACTATCTTAAAATAGTAACCAGCTTTAAAGTAGCCTTTGGTCTCCACCATTTCATTTACTTGCCTTTATTCCCTATAAACTACAAAATTGAAAAGCTTTCAGGGATTTTCAGAAGGAGCCATACACATTGGCACCAATTGGAAGAATATACATTTTATTGTAATATCCTATAATCAGGAGAATCAGGAGTAATGTGTGCAACAGACATTCCTTTATAGGACAAAAAAGAAAATAAAATCCTGCTCACTATCTTTTTTTTCTTTACACAAAATCAATCCATTGTATCTATGCATTCACACCTAATTTGTGCAACATATAGGTTCAGAGACTTCTCTGTAGTACCTGAAGATGCATTTCCTCTTTCATTACTATATGTTACATTTTTAAAAATGAATATAAAGGTAGCAACAGCATGTAATATTTTATTTTTTTTTTTACCCCAACTTAACATTGGAAATAACAGGTGAACAGTGTGTGCGATTCTCTCTGCTGCACAGCAGGACATTACAATTGCAAGAAGCATTTTCCTCAATACCCAGTATTTATCACCAGTACTGCTCTGGTAACAGAGTATAAAATTGAATGGTCTGACTTCCTTAGACATATAGCTTTGTGAAAAGAAACTAACAGAAATGGTAGCATTTATCACGTTAAGGCATCAAAACTTTAGCACTACAAGAAGACAAGAGCAGGTGACTCACAGAGCAGCAAAGTGCTCTCTGCCAATAGTCTGTTAGTCTACAGGATTATTCTACAGGACTTAGCTCAATACTCGTCAGCTTTATGACCTGTTTCACACAAGTTAGCATTCCCAATGCATTTCATTTCACAGAAAAGAGGTTTAAACCAACATCGCAGAACAAAGAGGGGCTGATGTCCCAAGTGGGGCAGTCCAAACCATAGCAAGCCACAAGCCACCTCCTGTGAGCCAGATTCTCAGAAGTGCTCAGCACCACGGTGAAGCCATACAGTTTTCAAGTCCCGTTGCCAGTACCAGGAACTGCCGTAAGAATCAGAACATTTGCAAATCTTGCCACTAAGTGCAACCCCTATGTAAGAGCAGTTCATGAGGCAGTAGAGGAGAGGGATAATGAAATAAAGACACCATTAGGAGTCTCAGATCCATGTCTAATGGTAGAAATCCTACTGGGATACTAACATTTTTGTGTATCACTGGACAGCTTAAAACAAAACACCAAAACTACCTTATTGGTTCCCTAATTCCTAAGGTGCTTCTTGCCCCTGTGCACCGCTGAGAAAAACACGAAAGGTCTATGTTGTTTCCACACATCCAACAGAAGAAGTAGCGGTGCAAGTTAATGGGAAAATTTACTAAACAGTGAAAAGGAAATGGTAGAAATGAACACTATTTTAAATAACATGAACTGAATACTTTAAAATCTTTTTTCAGCTTACAATCATTTGCAAGCTTTTGCTCATTTCAATGGCAGCTTGCAAATCTTGTTGAAGCTCAGTAAAAATGGTAGTGTTTCATGAACATAACCTATTAAAAAAGCTGTCATTTATTACCACAATGAAGTCAAGAAATAGCACCCCTAAATATGCTCCAGTATGTTCCATCTGTGTAAATGGTAATAACCCCATGCAAAACTCATTGCAGAACCCAATTATTTTCTTTCAAATCATTCATTGCAAGCAGAAAGTTCATGTTCCTACAGCAGAAATAAGCGATATGAGCTGCCATTCCTGAGATTTTATTATGTTGAAACACACTTTTGAATCAGATAGTTCTCAGGTTTTGAAACCTTTCAATGTTCTCTTTAAGTTGATTTCTTACAACCACCATTTGAACTGGAATTTATTTGTACAGAGTGACATTTGTTTTTCAGAGTCCTGCTAATCTATTTGTTGGGCTGCTCCCAAGACTTTTGGCTCAGTCTCTGCAGTGTTGTATTTATGGCAGTCAGGGCTTGTGTAGATTTTCAACTCTAAGTATACAGGTTTTGTAGAGCATTTTATCTTCGTTCTTCATAAAGCTTTTTTAAAGCTAAACTGTATCTTTAACCATTAGCCCCAAATGCTAGCTGGAAAGCTGGGCTCCTTCAAAACACACCCATCCACTTGCACAAAACAAATGAAAAACCAGCCTGCAGCAGCCTGCCTCCAGCAGCAGCAGTCCTTTTACTGAAGGCATAAGCTCATAAGGCTAATAAAACCATTTTTGCTACCTTTGTCAGAAGGTAAACATTGATTATCATTGATCATTGCTACTATCTTTTGACTATGGAAAACCTCAGCACATAAAATTTTTAAATCTTGCATACCTTCAAAATAGCAAAAATACCAAAATAATAATAAAACATTCCTAGACAAAACCTTACTAAGAAATAAGTGTGTGAAATGACAAGGAAAAACGTTAATAGCTGCAAGACAAGGTTTGAATCAGTAGGTCAAAGGTGTTCTCACATTATTCTCTTGTACAATAGAAAAGAAGAATCAAGTCTTAGGCAGGGATGAGAGCTTAGAAGTCATCAATGCAGCAGTTCTGCACCTTTCTCAAGTAAAACCTTCAAGCTGCAGCAAATAACTCAAGAGTGAAACCTCTTAGTAAGTCTGAGTTGTGCTTGCGTGGGACTGCCCACAGTAAGCTCTAATAACGGGACTGAGTCTCGGAAAGGTTTTTGAAACTAGAATTTTTAAGTTATGGAGATCTGACTGTTCAGAGGGATACCATTAAAATCCAAGGGATCAGGGGGGAAGGAAAAGTATTCAAATTACCCTCATCTTAGAAGAATGGGATCAAAGCCTGAACCAGGGCCTAATGTTAAAAAAAAAAAAAAAAAAAAAAGGTTCCATAAGCAGTCTGTATTCCAAGATCTTTCTGTGACTCCCAATCATCTCTACTAAAAGAAAATACTTGTTTCAGGATATTTATATGTATTAGCTTTGGTAAACTATTGCGGACTGTAACTAGCTTCAGATGCTTATCTTAACATACTTGGCAGAGATCGAAAGCACCGAACACAAATAAAAAAAGAAAAGAGCATAAGGAAACAGTGAACAGTGCACAAGGTCTTCCATTAAAAGAAACACCCTTCACTTATTCTCCACTACTACTTGACTATAAACTGGTTGAAATTAGTCTATTAGAAACAGGCTTACAGAGCGTGAAAGCAAACAAAAAGAGTTATTTGTTTTCCTTTGCAACCCAGCAGGACCAGCATCTAGAGTAGAGCTAAGTTTTGGCTCACGTTTCTTTGATCTTGGAAAACCAGGTTCAGCCAAAGTGTGCAAACAGCCCTACAAGCTTAATGCCAAGAAGCACATGAAGCTCAGACACAGACACTCCAGTGACTGCCCAATTTCTCTGTTAGCTGAGAAGCAGACCTGCCATAGGTACTCTCATGTGCTGCACCTCCTGCAATGCAACCACAAGGTACAGACTTTACATCAACGTCTGGTCAATTAATTAATGAGTATTTAATATTCAAAAAGTGAGGCCAGCTAATTCCCTCACTGAGATTAAGAGAATTTTTATCGTTAGTGGCAGCTCCAGGTACATTTGTAGTCCTACAACTCAAACATAATATTTTAAGCCCATAGGCAAGGACAGATCCACTAACGCTGTTAACAGAAGGATGATTTCTCTTTTCATACTCACTTCCCACAAATTTTGTTACTGACATACCAGTAATTACTGTTTCTAAATGCCCTCCCTTCTTTCTTCATTTTTAATTATACTGTGTCAGCACGTAAAAATGTACAAACCATGCAGAAGACAAAGAAGATACATTTCCTACAAAGGCTACGGAGCTTTCAAAAGAAGAAATACAAAAGCAAGGCCTGTTAGGAAGAAGACACGAGCTTACCTTTGCATAGCTTTACACAGGGAGTGCCAGCTAACGACAAAATAAACATGAGTTTTTGGAGAGCTACTATAGGGATCCACAGGGCAAAAGGGAATTACAAAAGCCAACAGAAGAGGAAAGTTTTGCCTGACTCGTACTCTTGCCATTCTCCCCAGCCTCATTTCTCCCTTAAAAACAAAGGCAAAGCTTGCTCATCACTCCCACGTAATACAAAAAAAATAAGATTTTCAATCTACTTTTAAAAGCTTTTTCCTTCCCTTCCCTTGAAGCCTTTCACCTTCATCTGTATTACCACCTCCTATGCAAACATGTGACCCATTTCAGTACCTCGAAGTACTGAGCCCAATATCCCATACTAATAGGTATCAAACCATCTACAATAGTGGCAACACTTCCTTGCAGACCACTTTCTGCAGAACCAGCCCAGTGCCTTCAAGAGCATCTTCAACAGCTTTTCTACACCTTCAACAGCTTTTTTTGAGTTGTTAACCAGAGTAGGTTAGGTGTGTGCAAGTTCATGTTCTCTGCAACTATTTATAAGTAAGCAGTGCAAAATATCTACTTCTGAAAAATCCCTTATTAGAAGAAGAAAGTAAAATAATGCCTCAGAAGCATTCTGATGGGTCAAAAATGATCGGTCTTAAGAAGTAAAGGTGAGAGAACTAGAGTCGCAAGTAAAATGAACTACCATGGTTCAGCTTTCTCAGCTTTCAGCTTTTTTCAGCTTTCTCTTCACATCTCCAGAAAACAGTTTTACAAGCCAAAGGACTCCATGGCAGCACTCTGCCTGTTAAACAAGGTTGCCTTGCAACTCTCGGTATTAAGAACTCATTCCTCTTCTCATGTGAGAGGGAATTACCTAATCCATCACAGTTCATCCTTACCCTCATAATAGCACCTACAATTAGGGAATGTATCTGTAATATTTTGTCAAAAAGTTAATTCTTCTCCTTCTAACCCTCAAAGCCTTCATCCATCCAACTGTAAAGCCACTAAGAAATGAAAGAGCTGGAGGCTGGATCTAAAAAGGAACTAGAGGCCCACTGTGCGAAGCATGCTGCCCAAGCAATGGTATGGCTCGGTTGTAGCTCTGTGGCCCTACAGAAATGGCCAAATTCTGTTTGTTTGTTTTAGAGACAGACTGCAAAGAGGCACAAATTGGGATGCACCTTGAAACAGGGATCACCAAGGAAACACATCAGTGTGAACCTCAAGAGTCTTTTCAGGTCTTTGGAACTTCCCACTAGGAAGCACTTCCTTTTTCTGGGGATTTGTAAAACCTTCCACATTGGAGGAAACGCTCTTGCCATTAATTTAACATATAAATGGAGAAAGGCATCATTGCTGCTTCCTCCCCCTCATACTGTAGCCACCATACCTTTGTATATCGCCAGCCTGAAAAATATATATTATTCCAATCAAAACTAGACTATTACATAGAAGACAATGTAGGGAACTATTGCAATGACATTTACCATCCACCTGATGGAGAGCAAAATCCAGGGTGCCTATATTTTACAAATAGAAAGCATAACTGCGTTTCTTCTGTTTTCAGCCATTTCACTCTTTCATGTCTCATTAAAATAACCTTTCCGCTAAAGAGATCTCTGGAGGACAGTAAAAATCACAGCAAAACTTGGGTTCTCTTCTCTCAGTATTTTACTCTTTCAGTGGCAAGTCGAGAAACAACATTTTATAGGAAAAGTGAAACTTACTGCTTACTCCATCACTGACACACTCTTAGTATGTATATTTTTAATCATCTATTTTATAAGATGTTCCAGAGGAAAGAGGAGTTAATATTTTGATCTAATTGTAAAATAGCCATAGGACATTATTATTATTATTATTTTAATTCTGCTTGCATTGCAATTGTTTCACTATGTGACTTACAATAATAATAGAAAGACATGTGAACTACTCAGGGGAATGGACCAAAAACATCTTTGGGTGGTAGACACTTTTTGACATGTAATAAAGTATTGTTATTTAACACCTTTAACAAAAAAGGTCTCCAGACATCTTTTATAAATATAGAACAATTTCCAGTCCCATCAGGAGTATAATATCCAATGACTATGTAAAACCTAACAATGAGTTTCCCACCTTAAGTCTTTCAAATTACAAGGGAAGTTGAAGTACTTCTGCATACCTTCAGATAATTCAGGAAGTGCTAGAGACCAGAGAGAATCATTTAAAGAAAAATTTAAGCAGCTAACACTTTTTTAAATATGTTATCAACTGAACTTAATCATAAGCAGCACCTAGTTCCATTTGTCTGGCTTCACAAAGTGACAAAACAAGCCGTAGAAATAGAGCTTTCGCTAGCACATAAAAGTGCATTTTTCCTGCAAGGTCTCAATACTGACATAAATGGAAATCAAAGGCTTTTGCTAGAGAATTCTGCTGCACAGCGCACCAAAGCAAACTTGCAGGACCTCATTCTAATCTTACAGTGCAAATACATCTTCATTAACATTCAACAGGACTGAGAATGAAAAAGGAGAACCTAGCATTTAACTTCCACAATAAGTACTGATATGTGTGCTTTTAAATACGTTTAGCGTATGAAGATGACCAAAAATTCTAACTTCATTATAATCATTGGCTTAGTATCATAGTTGAGTTTATTTCAATGTAGTTTATTTCCAGTGCAAATGGGGAGGAGCCTTGTGGAAAGGGGACTGGAGCCACTCATCTTGATAACCACTTCCAGCCTTGTGCATGAGGCTTGGTGCTGTAGAGCACATATATGCTCTATAGGTATAGCTTGTTGGGCAGGCAGCAAGCTGTAGAGCTGATTTCACCTCTCCTTTTTCCTTGCATAACTAATATTCTATACTTGGTTTGTTTAGTTTAAGAACATGAAGTTTTCCTTTTTCTTTTTTTTTTTTTTTTTTTTAACTACACCAAAAGTGCAAAAAGACTGAACTCAAGTATCATGCTGTTGGCATTTTTTGACGTAACTACAGCTCCAGTGAGACTGCAGACACATCCTGTTGCTGTGCTGACAAACTCTATGCTACCATGAAGCAATAGTCAGTGGGATTTTCTTTCCTTCCTACTCTTTTCCCAGTGATAAAGACTGAAATGAAACTTCTGAAAATTACCCTTCTGTTACTCCAGCACCATCTCTCTTGAACTGCATGGTACTATTACTGCCAAAACCTTTTCTCTTCCAAGCTTTACAGGAGCTTCGTTTCTGTGGGCAACATACATCTAACTACAGCAACTATCACACAGCTGCATAATAGCTGATGTTTGATC
Source organism: Anas acuta (assembly GCF_963932015.1). Taxonomy (NCBI): domain Eukaryota; kingdom Metazoa; phylum Chordata; class Aves; order Anseriformes; family Anatidae; genus Anas; species Anas acuta. Next base: position 16,554,616 of record NC_088989.1, on the reverse strand, counting down.
AGCTACAATCAGCCAAAATGATTTAACAGCAGGAAGAAAAATACTTGTTGGCTGAAGATACGCTGTGCTGAATATTGCAACAGCCTTACAGGTTTTTCTACATAGTTAGGGGTGGTCTCTGTGGAAGAATACCATCTCATCCGTGACTATAATGCAGTAACCTATTTTTTTCCAAAGAGTGCCTCCCACTGAGAAACCAAGTAAAGTGCTGTACACACATCCCAGTTTACATAGAAACTATAGGGGGGGGAAAAAAAAAAAAAAAAAAAACATACACCTTCCAGTAAGTCTGAATTCTTGATTATACATGTCACAGGAGTACCTTGGATACCATGTTACACAACTGCTAGGAAAGTGAAATGGAAATGCTATCACATTACTAATACAGAACAACCAAACCCCACTATTTGAGGAAAAATACTAAGCACAGTTCTACGCTATATACAAATTGAAATGTTTTGAGGAAATAATGTGCTGAAGTAACAGCAGGAGTGAACAAGCACACTGCAATGTTTTGGGAGTGTTTTGTGTTTTTTTTGTTTTGCGGGTTTCACTCTGTGGTTGAGATTTGCCTATGTATCAATTACACTTCCCTATCAGATTCCAGCCAGAGACAGATCTCATTTCTAAGGAAACCATTTGCATTAAACTACTTTTATTCTATTCTAATACTGGTAGGGCAGGCTTACTGAAGTTAAGTATTTGTTACATCCTTCCCCCACCCCATTACCTATTTTCTGTATATTTACAAAGCATCAAGGAATCAGTAACCAAAATTGCTCTACTGCCTACTTGCAAGGAAGCAGATTGACTTCACTAACACAGAGAAAGCCAAGCAAACCTCTGACACTGCTGAAATAATAGTGTTTTAGTTACTTTTTTAATTGGTCTTTCATTTGCTGTTAGCATTGAATTTATCTGACCCAGAAATAAAAGGGAACAGGCATTGTTAACAATACTTTGTCCTATTAGTGTGATTTTAATCATTTCCCTGTTTAGACCTACCTGACAGCACCCATCAACTTACCTGGCTAGACTTCATCTGAGTAGCCTTACTAAAAATGATGCTTCAAAAAGGAAGCCACATGTCTCAAGAGGGTGATGGTGCATTAAACTTTTCCTATCTAGGTAACTAGTTGAAACACATCCTAAATAAATAATACAATTCCCACCAGGATACTTGTTGAGCTATGTGAAGCAAATCAGTCTGAGCTCAGTTCCAGGAAAAGTAACATGAAGTTTGGCTCTAATTTACACTTCTGCAGTTAGCTACAAGAAGATATGTCACATGGACTCCAAAAACAGAATGCCTGCTCTCAGGAAAACCTGCCCCATGCTTCAGACCAAATTAAGGTGTTCGGGTCCAAGTTATGAAGAAATGTCCATAGCCACTGACAAGAGACAATGCAGAGACTGAAAACACCAAAATGTATCACTGGTGTTTCAGAAAGAAACTGCTACAGGGCAAAAGATGCTGTGTTTCTCTATTATAACTATTCTGATGCCATTTCTTACCTTTAAAATAATTGGAGCCACATGGGTTCACAACAGCTTACCTTGGCTATTCCCAGGGACTATCATGACAGAGCCTGGGAGAGAGAACGTCAGGCAATAAATGGCCGTAGCAGAAATTTTTTGAGCAGGAGGATCACAGGGAGGGACTAGGGGGAAAGCAAACTTGCAGTTTTTCAAGTTTCAGTATTATTCCTGATATCTGGGAAAAGCAGCTGCCTTCTTCTCTGACATGAATTTTTAGTTCATTACATCCTCTGTGCAAAACAAAACTTACATTTCCTGACTTCCCCGAGCCCATGAAGCCTTAGGTTTACATGAGCTCGTGGCTTCTTTTCTGCAGAGAAGCCACTTTTCCTAGTGCTCCCCAAAGCTATGTAGCGATTTACATAATTGACTTAAAAAGTAGAATGAAACAGCATAGCAACGTGAGGTAAATGTCCCAGCAGTCAAAATCTCAGCTGCTGAACTGCTGTCACCTTACAGTGATAACCGTCTCAGCCACTCGGAGACACCAAGCAATTAGCCTGTCTGAAAAGATTTCAGAATTTGGCCATGGCGACTCATGTATTGAACAGCAGATGTGAGATATGTCTTCCTTGTATCACTAATGTTTTAGTTCCAATGGGACAAGTTGGCTTGGATGAGCATACACTTCACTGGATAAAAAACTGTCAGGGTGGCTGGGCCCAGGCTCTGTTGTGGTGAGTGGAGTAACATCCAGCGGGGGGCTGGTACAAGCAGTGTCCCCCTGGGCTCAGTACTGGGGCCAGTTCTCTTCAGTATTTTTATCAATGACATGAAGTCTTACAAGGAGCAGCTGCTACAGGGCTTATATAGCCTAGAGTAAAGGAGGCTTGGGGGAGATCTCACTGCTCTCTCCAGCTACCTCAAAAGAGGTTACAGGAAGGCTGAGGGTCGGTCTCTTCTCCCAAGCACCAAGTGATAGGAGAAGAGGAAGCGGCCTCAAGTTGCGCTGGGGAGGTTTAGATTGGATATCAGGAGAAATTTCTTCACTGAAAGGGGTGTGAGGCATTGGAACAGGCTGCCCAGTAAAGTGGTTGAGTCACCATCCCTAGAGGTATTCAAAAGACGTGTAGATGTGGTGTGCAGGGACGTGGTTTTTGTGGTAGATTTGGCAGTGGCAGGTTAACAGTGGGACTTGATCTGAGAGGTCTTTTCCAATCTCAATGATTTTGTGAATCAAAGAGTTACACTGTGGTTTGGTTTTGTTCCTTCTTTCTAATGAGCTCCTACCTGTTTTGGAAATGACAGCAGAAGCAAGAACTGGGACTGGTGCTCCAGCTGGCAGAGGAGGTGGGAAAGCCGGCAGAGGAGATGGACCTGGAAGCTACTGCACAGCCTGGAAATTTCCTCAGTGGGACAAACCCACTGGTTGTCTCTAATCTGCATACAGAGTACCTCTTGGCACAAGCAATTGTTTAGCAATGCACAGAAAAAGTGGTATAGGACAACACAAAAAGTGCTACGGAAACAAATTTTGACTTCTACCTTTCATCTATAAAGGAGTGACAGAAGTTGGATTCAGGAGAATAGAGCTGCACCCAACCTCCACTGCTTCAACACCAAATGCCTGCTTGGGCTTCTGCCAAAGGTATTTTGCTATAAAAAGAGCTGGCTTTGCCTCTTTGTGTGTGTGTGTGTGTGTGTTGTGTTTTTTTTTTTCCTCCCCCTATACTCTATGCAGGAGTCTACATGCTATGCAAACAGTAAAGCCTAAAGTTAAGCAATTCTAAAGGAAAAGGGAGGCTTTTTTATACCATTAAAAACATGCCAACAGTATTCCAAACTTCCACATAGCCTCAAGGTTCCCTGAGATTTACTTAAAATAATGGGGCATGAGGGCTGAAGTTGACTTTACAGATCACATACACCCTGAAGGATTATTAAACCCTAAAGAGCTTGCTGAAAAAAAGCCATTTTCCTAAATAAACACAACAGTTCAAGTGATGTAAAATATCAGATCATGAAGACAGCATAGTAAAATTCAAAGGAAAAATCTCTTTATGTTCCCACTTATTATCTAATTATTGCCTTTCTTATAAAACATTTGGAAACTACACATATCTGTGAAATTACAGATCTACCTCCCAAGTATAGAGACACTATGCCATAGGGGAAAAGGCAGTTAAGAGAGGTACTTCTAGGAATCTTCCATACATTGTCTCTTTAACAAGCTTTTTGAGCTCTTCAGATTACCTTCTTTAGTTTTTTTGCTTATTTAAAAACTTTATATAACATATGTTGTATGGATGTGTAACAGTTTAATCTTACAGAAGAAAAATGGAAACTGAAATTGCTAGATGAACAAAATATATCCAAAGTCTCTTTCCTTCACAATTCATAGGTCTGATATTTCAGCATTTCTATAATCATTTTGGGGAAACTGGTAAACTCTAATTAGCCAAAATAAAATAAAAAACTCACTCTAGTAAACCACTGGAAGAGAACAGTCACAAACGCAATTGTATCTTCAGAAACATAATATGTAGAAAAGTAACAGACTGACAATACAATATAGTAAAAAAACAAAACAAAAAAAAGGCAACAGTGATAGATTAAATATTAAACTCTGAACCCTACATGCCTCAGGATGCTTGCCATTTTCTATTAAAATCAATAAGTACACTCAGATCTCAGTACTCCTGGATTCTGCAGTAAGGCATATGTGTTTTGTTTCTATACTGCTGTGTTTCTGCACATGTTTCTGTACACAAAAGCTTGAATGTAACACACAAACCACACAAACCACTAATATTACAGAATGCCATCATGGCTTAGGAGCAGAGCTGCCGCCTGCCCTCCAGCACTGCCCCATTTAACCCGCAGGCACTTCACTTCACATCACTTTGCAGAGCAGTGCCCTGCACAGGCAGCAGGGCTCTTACTTCCCATCCACCCACCCAAAACATGGCTGCACATGGGGCTGGATAACAGGCTATTTTAACCTTTTTGCTCTATTTGAAGCCCAGCTAGTTCAGCTCAGAGAGCTGTACAGCACCTGTGGATTCCTTGTCTCATTTATTAGAGAATTTGTGGAAGTAGAAATTGAGAATTTTATCCAGCATGAAATTCTGGAAAATAGAAAAGAGACATTGCAAAGCTTTCCACAGAAGAAAAAATACGACAACTGTGGCATGATTTCTAAGTGAGCAGCAGCTCTCGGTGCTTCTAGACACACCTGCCTTTCTGCAAGCACTGAGCATGCCAGGGAGAAAGCAGAGCAGCCATGAGCCCAGACTTGGTGAGGTGTTGTTGGGAAGGAGGGAGCCCTGGCCCTGTTCTAAATTCTAAAATCGAAGGACCACAGGCCTCCCCGGTCTGTAGATCACAGCAGTTGTTGCAGAAGCTCTGTCTAAAAGTGCCAAGCCAAAGCTGAGCTAGCAGGAAACAAGCGGTTTCCAATGGTCTGCTTCATTAGAATTTCAAAAGGACACATTTACACCAACACTTTGGGTTACAATGAATTTGAGCTTTTCAGCCAAAAATGGTTTTGTCACAAGTCTCCACCATCCCTTCCACCAAACGATTAAAAGAATGATTTTATTATGCCCTTTGGGCTGGCCGGGTTCTTTCTCTGCAGCTATTGCAGGACTCCTGCGTGACTCAGAGCCAACAAAATTTTTCACTCAGGCTCACTGACCTGACCATGTGCTCTACTTTCTGCATCCAACCCCCACAGCTATAGCTGCAAGTTAATGGGTGCTGGAGCCCAGAACAGATGATGTACACTTGGTACAGAAGTTTTAAGAGGACTGACACTATTGCACGTTAATGCTCTTGATGAGGTGACACTATTCAGTATTGAGTCACAAAAATGTTAGAATCTTTTTAGCTACCTCCTGATGATGAGATTAAAAGAGATGTACTATCACTGACCTACTGACATCTCAGCCCAGCAGCACTCCAATTCTCTCTTCATGCTGCCCACCCCACACAGCCACTTCAGAGCGCACTAGCTTTAACGCAAAAATTTCCTGCTCGGATTTCCCCGCCCCAGATTCTGCTAGAGAAAGCGTTATTGCAGTGAAATGGCTTCTAATAATTATCCCTTGCTGCTGCGAGAAAAAGTAATTTAGGAAACAAAGTCATTACCTTCATTAATACTATTTATGACATTTCTGTAGTAGCAAACAACTCATGTCACCATCAAGATGTCAGTAGTGACCAACTGCTAAGGAGACTTGCAGCTGTGGAAACAGCTCAGAAACTGATTCGCTCCCCAAAGACTGATTATTTGATAAGCTTATGGTAGCTTGGTGTTGCCACATTGCATTTTACGTAAACCAAGCTTCATGGAATGACTGCTAAGCACAGAACAAAGGTGTTCTCACTGCTCTAACCCACCTCCCAACACGGAGCATCAAGAAAAGATAAGAATGAAAAATTATTTGAAGAAAAACATAACCCAGTTTGTCCTGGACTATTTTCTATCACTAGTGAGGGGACCATCTTCCCCTACAGAAAACTGGGCTTTTATACAGACTGCCTGATATTTGGCATAAATTTCCTCTAATTTATATACAATTATGATGGTGGAACAATACAGAATGAACTTACATACAACAGCAATAACTTGCAACACATCAACACCATGCCTCTAGGGTCCAAACCTGCCTGGGGATACTGATATCAAGATGTGATTCCTCCCCACACACAGCCTAGCATGTGTCGATGTAAATGCAACTCTTGTCATGCAGCTAGGACTTGAAGACCACAACAAGCAGTTGTGGCTTGTGCTAAGGAGTTTACTATCTGCTGCAAAACCCATTTTAGAGTCTATTTACAACCCAGAAGCTCCTCCCTGAAACAGTCACAGCAATTTTGCAACAAAGTGGATCCCATCCTAAAAAATCTCAGCTTTTCCATATCCCCAAATGAAGGTGGTCCTTCAGACCAAAGAAAACTGTTACTAAAACAGAACCTTCTAGCAGAAAAGTATATTTAAGGAAACTGAGAAAGCAATAGGTCATGGGCAGGAACCCACACTTCCCACAACAAAACATTCATTAGAGATTGGTTTGCCATTCAAGCAATAGCTGCAAACAGTGAAGATGTGATTGTTTAATTCCACACTGCAGGATCTGGAGGGAAACTCGTAGTACTACAATGAACCAGCTCTTGACACGGATTCTGCTGTGTATCTAAGAGCTCATTCCCCACCAAACTGGGCTCCCTGTATTCTTCCTCCCTCACCCCTGCTTTCTCAAAAGCTACCAGTGCCCAGTAATGGCAGAAGCATTAAGGGTAGTGGCATTCAAACAATTGCAATGTTTTTCTATGAAAGGAGTTACAATGGAACTATTTCTACTTTCAGTCATTTAATAAAATTTCAAAAATTGTTCCAAACTCATCTAAAAAGTCACTCAAGGTTGGTTTTTGTCAGACATTCTTTTTCTGCTCACTTCATGGCAGTTGTAAAAGTGGAGATTCTCACACAGAATTTTGAGCAACAGAATAACTGTTTTTTGTTTGTTTGTTTTAATGTGATAGAAAAAAAAATAGCTTCTGAGTTAAGACAGATTAGAAACAGAACAGCTGCCTTCATGATCATATAATGCATAGTATGTATTGTTACATACATCCTCAATGCTGCCCTCGTCCTGGCCAGCAACCCCCAGTCACCACACAGTGACAGTCTATCCTGCTCCACAAGACCTACCATAGATCACAAGCAGTTTCTCAAGTTACTGCATGACTCATTTTCTCGTTACAGACAGGAGCAATTCCTCTACTTCTCTGAGCTATTGAGACAACGTGTCATAATATTATGGTAGTACTATCATAAACAGTAGTGGAAGTACCATCAAATACAACAAAGTGATAACACTCAGTTACACTCTAATATCTCCCCAAAGCATTCATCTCTCGTTAGAGAATTCCCTAAGGACTGGGATGAGTTTCATCTCTCTGCAGAGCCCTACTGCATGAAGTTGTATGTGAATTACTGAAATACCTAGTCCACCTCATGAGAAGGGAATCAACTGGAGATACAGCCATGTCCCTGCATGGGACAGGCCTAACTTAAATGAAATCTAAGTCTTCTGGTAAGTCAGAGTCCAGCCACATTACTCTTGCTTTAAAAACAAAAATTAGGCCCTCGTAAAATGCATTCTGTCCATTTCACATTGACAGAAGTAATTATACCCGAGTGTTTCCTGCCAGCAGGACTGCCTTGAAGCCATTACTCTTAGGAGTGGTATTAAAACCAAACCCTCTTCTCTACAGAGCCACTGAATGATTTACCACTATTTTGGAAGCTTTTTAAAATTTTGAAAGGCATTGGTTTTAAAGTAGTCTTTTGCTTAAATGAAGCAGGCATCAGAAGAAGTTAAAGCAGGCTTATCTGCACGCCAATTTTATTTATGTATACTGTTGGCATGAACTGCCCCAAATACTTCTACAATTTAACGGTGCTGCAAAAAGTCATATTACTTCATACATTTTGCACATTTCAGATTGATTCCTAAGATAATTCTGAAGAGTAGTTTCATATTATGTAATGGTCTTATTCCTAGACATTTTAAGCTTTTATCTACAAAACAGGTAAAGAAAAAAGTTCATCTCACGTTGCCTTTTCAATGCCCTTGGATTTACAAACTTATGCTGAAAGTACAGTGAGGAATAAAGCTTACTGAACGTGTAGCCTCCCCTTGCTCAGGAATGTACAGGATTAGAACAAGAAACACTAAATCACGCTTGCCAATACGTTTCCAGGGGATACAACTCTGAACAAACTTGAGTCAACCTTCAGTGGTTCTGGTGTAAGACAAGGTACTCCAAAGACAAAGGAAAAGCTTTAAAAATGCTTGGATTTGTCACCTCTAAAAATGGCAACTCAGCATTCATTAGTGACCTTCATAAAAAGAATCTCATAAATCCTTTTTACCACCTTCATGCCATAAACACTTTGCATCCAACACCTAAGGTGCATCTGTCAAAGAAGAAATAGGAGAAGTTTTATCAAGTACAGTGTTGTAAGTAATTCCCTGAGTATCTTGAAAAGCTTCAGAACAGTGAGTAACCACCCTTATTTTATTGATTGCAAACCCAATATATAATCTCTGAATTTGAGTGTTTTATGGTCACTGACTATATAAGAGGATTATAAACAATTAGAAACCCCAAAATCTACTAAACTGAGTAGTGTTGGTTTAGCCTGAGAAAGGCAGCAGTACACCACATGCAAAGCCAAATTTGCAGGGAGGGGAAATTCCTATTAACAGAAAAATGTATATACTTTGAAATATAGAAAAGCATCAGGGCACAAGTGTTTTTCTTTTTAGCCATGCAATTATAACAGCTGTGCTTTTTTCTTGAAAGGAAAAGCAAGCAATACTTTTCCAACTAAATCAAAGGAAGGTTTGTAATACATCGTAAATTAGTGTTTAACCTCCTTGATAGAAGAAAAAAAGAAAAAGTTCTAGAAAACGAAAGTTCAGAGTTCAAATCAATTGTGTTTTGTGAATTTTAATCAGAGCACTTGTAGCTCAGCACACCCACCACAAAGGGTTAGTAAAGACTCTGAAGTGACAAAGGATCACTACACCATCCAGTGTTTCTTTTTTAATCCAACAGTGTCATAATCAAATTATAAAATATTTATTGCACACAATAAACAGTGGTTTCTAAAGTTGCTGCACCCAAGGACTTGCTCAATAGAACAGGAAATAAACTGTTTTGGTTAACAGGCTAAGCTTTCATAGTTACTCTAATCTAATATCCATGGGAGAAGCATTAGCTGGCGAAAAACATAAAAAACAGAAGGAGGCTAAAAACAAAACCCAGCATATGCTGATTAATCTTGCAGCATGACGACATAGTGCTAAAATCAGACTACCAAGACACAAGTGTAGGCAGAAAAATAATTTGTCTTCTGCTCAGATGCTTTTTTCCTTGGGGGAGGGAGAACGGAGAAGAGGAGATGCAAGGGCCCAAATAGAAATAAAAATCTTCCCATGCCCTTTCATACAAGGTTGGAAGTATCCCACAAACAATCTTCAAAATAAGTAGAATCTGCTAGTATGAGCTAAATTTAGTTGCATATGTTTTCCACAACATATGCAAGTACAATTTCCCTTCTACTTCCTGAGGCCATACGCTTCACTAACTTATCTAGCACTCAATCTATATCCTCTGTAAAAATTCTGAGGAATATACTATGATATGGAGACAGAATCCTTTTGTGACCAAAAGTTTTCTAAAAACAAGAAAGTAAGCTCATTCCTCTCTACTAATTTCTTTCTCCAAAACTTGCCTGCTGTGTTGAAACACAGTAACTATCAGACAGAACATGCCTGTTCTCTTAGCTGTGGCTGAGAAAAAAGCAAAAGTGCACACAAAATATCTTCGGAGAATAAATTCTGCTGCAATTCAGAACTGAACTATTTGTGGGATAACAAGTTCTCTATCAGTACAGAGGGATTTAGTATTTATTTTCTTTCTTCTAAGACTACTGAAGAGTTTCCCCTTAATTAATCATTTCCACTGCACACCCTCTTTTCATGACACTGTCTTAATCTTTTCTTTTCTTTTTTTAATATTAAACCTAAATTCTATCTAAGAAATATTTCAACTGCACTAACTAACATTACTCATTACTAGAATAAAGTGAATGCCACCTCCTTCCTTCTTTGGCTTTTACACATCCTTACCTCTACAAAAGATGGGATGTCCTATAGTCCCGTGTTACTGAACTAAAGCAACAGTTTCACCTTCTAGAAACACTTCATTGCTGTTTCTTAGCACAGCTACAACAATCCCACTAGTTCGACACAGCTACAACAACCCCACTAGTTTGGTGCAGCAAAATATTACCTTCTAGTAGAAATGCTGACACAACTTCATGCAGTGAAGGACAAGTCCTCCTTCCACCCAATAAAAGAAAAAGCCTCTTGAATTCACAATACAGTTAAACTTTGCTAAGATACTAACTCATAATAATGAGTAACAAATCAATTTAAAACACAAGCGACTTTAAGAACTTCTCAAAACACATAAGAAATTATTTCAGATTAAAAAAAAACATTCCCAGCACACAGTTTGTTGTTTGTTTGTTTTTGTCTTTGTCAAATCATGTTTTTTTTAGATAATAGAGAAAAGAAAATAGAGAAAAGAAAAGAAACAAACAAACAAAAAAAAAGAATCAGCAGCTACTTCTTACACTTCCAAGTCCTTCTGGCTAGATTTGAAGAATTCTATAGGAAACAGAAAGTAGAACATATATTTGATGAAAATTAATTTTAAGCAATTTTCTGGTTTCTAGGCTCAATGGGATTTCTCAGCCCATCAAGCAAAGCCAATACAATCCCATATTTTATCTGTAAGCCTGGTTTTCCTTTCCCTCATCCCCATTTTCTTTCAAACATTCCCTAGAAACGAAAATACTTCAGTAATAACTTCTGAACAGCGGTACTTCAAAAATTTCACAGTCAGGCCACTTTCTTCTTGCCTCACTTAACTGCTTTGTGTAGTTACAGAATTATTTCAGTTGGACCAGACCATCTCTAACTTCTTCCTCCACCGTAGCTCAAAACATACCAAGTCTGGAAGTACCAGAACAAGTAATTGTAACAAGCAAAACATGACAGGAGACTGGGGACAACAGATAACACAGAAGCAGCACAGAGGCTTTCTGCTTCATCTATCACTCATAAAGGACAATTGAAGCAGAACAAAATAACAATGCATTACTACCAGTCTTCTACTCGAACTCTACGAGATGGCAGTAAGCAGTCTCATTCTCAAGTTGTACAATTTACGGCAAACAACCACAATCAAATCTGGTTGCTGAGTCTTAGAGATGCAAGCCCACGTAAGTTAACTGAAGTTTTAAGCAGGTCCATTAAACAGCAGGCCCCATTCCGAGTAGTAAAGCTAATTAAAAACTGGGCCTGAGCCAAGAGGATCCTCAAACAGAAAGCATAGTTACAAAAACACATTTCCACAAAAAAAAGCTCATAACTCAGCAAGCAGGACTACTAAATTTTTGTCTTTTTTGCTCTAGTAAGGAAAACAAAGAAGTCCAAGGAGAAAACTGCAGTGAAACAACAACAACACTACTTAAGTCTTGAGGAGATGTCAACCTTACTTCAGACTAAGTTGCAGGCTTTTTTTCTTTGTTTTAATTCAGGTAATTGCAACATCTTTATTTTGAATGTGTTCATGAAGTGCACTCTCTCCTAAACCTATTGTGTATAATGTGGAAGTTGAGATTAATTTGTACTTAATTCACAAATATATTGCAAAGTCACTAAGAAAGAACAATTAGAATAGCCCTATTAGAAAAATTTACTTTCAACTTTATTTCATTTGTAGATAGAACATTATTCACATTTAAGAAGCTTCCTTTATTGTAACATTTTTAGGTCCCTGTGGTTCAAAAATATTTTCAGGTCTCATGGTGAGACCTGAACCCCATTTTCAGGTCTCAGTAGTGGAATTATGAGCAATTTTTTTGAGGGTAATAATGGATTATTCACAAAACCAACTTTTGGAACAGTGTTGTGAAAAAGAGGAGTCACTCAAAAAAAAACCAAAAAACACAAGTATTTTGCTGTGAACAAATAATATATTTACACGTGTGCACATGCATGTACTTAAACACAAAATGTGTTTATAACACATGTGCCGATGCACCCACACATGCATACACCACAAGCAAAAACTTTACAAAAGTATACAACTGAACAGAATATCAGAGTGGGTACTACACCAATCCATCTGGTCCTAAGTGGAAAATCATTGCCGTGTTATTTGAAGGAAGATCACCTGAGGATTGTCACAGAGCTGTGGTTAAGCAAAGCTAGAAAGGATGCCCTGCTGCTGGGTGACAGGTGATGGAAGTAGCTGAGTAAAGAAGCTGAACTGCAGGATCCGTGTAGTGTGCAACTGTCAGTAAGTCGCAAAATAATGTGACAGATATATATATCTGTTTGGGGAAAATAGAAGAGTAGCATGTTCCTAGGTGTTTCTTTTAATTCTGCCATTTAATAAGCTACTTCTGTCTTGCAGCATGAATGCTGATAAATGGAAGTTTAAATTTATGATTTGTATCCACCTCACTGCTGAAAGCACACAAAGAGGAAACTATGATATACATAAGGATTCAAAAACCACAAACAACTTAATGAATTGAATTATGTATGTCTAGAAGAAATAGCAGTTTGCTACAGGACTATACTAAAAGGAAGCACAGAAACTTACTGAATAAATTATTCATAAGAATAACAGAAGCCAAATTTCAGATGTTTGAGGATTGCTGCTTCAGAATTCTAAAGAAAAAGAAGAATCCACAAACAGAAACATAGAATATTTATATTTGTAATTATTTCAAAGAAAAAGTAGTGCATTTTATTTCTAGAGGCTGAACTTGTAACTCTCCCCATTGAACCATCTCAAAAAATTAACTAGCTGAAATTCAGCCCTCCACATTTCAAGCATTTGTCTTCTCACGCCTCAATTTTCTGCAAAAGTTAAGGTCAAACAAACAACCTGAGAAACCATTGTCTGCCAGGATTTGCTACAAGAGTCTTTTGTGAACTACTTCAGGTATTACAAAAGTGTCAAGAGCAAAAGGCCAGTAGACAGTTCTCACACTGCAGTGTCAGTTCTTGAAAATTGACAAGAATGCAAAGATAGTGACAGAACTATAATAAATCTCAGATTAAGTACCTGCCAACATTAAGGGTACATTTCCAAAAAATTACTATATTTTCTTCAGATTTGTAATGAGAATTGGCTATTTGCTAACATTTTACTGATCACTGCCTTCATCAACCACTGTAAACTGAAATCCTTAAGAATAACTCAAAATATTGGTGACGTTATCTTTCTGATTCTTCTTTGCTACTTCTTTCTGAGCTCCTGTGCTTTAGATTAACACAAGAACAGGATTAAGTTTAATTAAACAAGATATCCAAAAACAGATTTTTATCTTTATCCTAGCATAACATACAAAGGCAAAAGGCCAACTCACAATCACAAGATATTTAAATGAGTAAGTACTAAACACAAGGGTAACTTGAAATAGATAATTTACTTTGTGTCATTAGGCCATCTAATTAATTGTTTCACATTATTAGTATATTGCAGTAAACAGTGATTTAAGCAGCTGCTTAAACACAGATCATACAAATATATGAGCATAGGCTAATGGAAAGAATGGCATATTTATTTAGATTAAACATTCCTGAATAAATTAAGTAAAAAATGCTCAGATCAGAAGCGGAACTGCTTTCTGAAATAAGCAACTGAAAAAACCCTCACTCTACTAGTTTGCATGAGGAAGAGCACCATATGAAATCTGTTGAGTACAACAAAGATTTTCAAGTTGTTAGAAGCTGTTAGCAGACCTCATTTGAAAAGAATGGACTTACATTAAAAATAAATCCTCAGCTTACTTTTCCTCAAAAAAAAGCCTGTATAAGTACTTTTCATTATTCAGACTAATTTTCATAACTGAAATGCAATGCAGTTTCCTTTGATGCTGTGTAATGTTTCTGAGTTCTGTTAAGTGGTACATAATTATCCTCTTCCCCTTCCCCCCACAGCCACCATAAATTGTTCATCTTTTGACAACTTCAAACAATCAGGCTCCAAAAATATGTAGTTATGAGGCACATAGTTTAAAAGTTATATGGAGTCATTGAGCTTTTAGATGACAGAAGGGGTCAGAGTGTTATTTAATGCTTCAGTTCCAAGCTCTGAAGATCTGATCTTTCCACCTTTGGTCATTCTAGTATCTGGAAACAACCCATTTAGATTTAAGACTGTATCAGTACTCACTCCTCTGACCTTTCAATGCATGTGTAGGAACCACAGCATTATGAACCTACTCAAAAATCTTCAAGCCAATATGCTGTCTCATTACGTTAGCTCATTTTGAGTTTCAAGAATAAAGCATTAGGAGTAATATGGGATGCAGCAGCATTTCAAAAAGCTACTGCAGATGAATACACTGAAGTCTATGGGGCCCAATGGAATTCATCTTTAGGTGCTCAAAGAGCTAGCCGGTGCCATCACAAGACCCCTCTCAATGATTTTTCAACAGTCTTAGCATACTGGAGAGGTCCCAGTTGACTGGAAGTTCGCAAATGTTGTCCCAGTCTTCAAGAAGGGTGAGAAAGAAAACCCTGGTAATTAAGGGCCTGTCAGTCTCACTTCAGTGCCTGGTAAAATGACAAAGATAGAGCATCTCCAAAGGAGGGCTACAAAGATGGTGAAACAAAGACGGTGAAGGCTTTAGGGACAAGACGTATAAGGAGCGGCTGAGAGCCCTTGGTTTGTTCAGCCCAGAACAGAGCAGATCGAGGAGAGGCCTCATGGTGGCCTGCGACTCTCTCACAAGGGGAGGGACAGGTGCTGAGCTCTGCTCTCTGGGGACAGCAACAAAACCAGAGGGAACAGCATGGAGCTGGGTCAGGGGAGGGTCAGGCTGGGTGACAGGGAAAGGTTCTGCACCCAGAGGGTGGTCAGGCACTGGGACAGGCTGCCCAGGGACGTGGTCACGGCACCGGGCTGCTGAAGTTCAAGGAATATTTGGACAACGCTCTCAGATATAGGGTCTGATTTTGAGGTGGTTCTGTGTAGAGCCAGGAGTTGGACCCAATGCTGCTCGTGGGTCCCTTCCAACTCAGAATATTCTGACTTAGATCCCTCTACTAAGACCACGTGAGTTTGTGGGGTACAGAAAACACGAAGGTAGATTCACCCATACCTGAAAAAGACAACAGGCTAGAAGAAACCTCAGTGTCCTTTCCCACAGCTTGAGCAGAATATTGCAGACTTTAAAAGCATGCCTGATGACTCCAGTCCCAGTTACAATCTTTCACACAGCCTTGACAGGCCGCCTACTCCAGTGCTTCAATTCTTTAAGTGTTGTTCAACTCTTCCCCCACCACTACCCCACTTAAATCTTTGGAAACATATCCAATGATGACTTGCTGTGCTATGCTTACTGGATTGCAAGGAACAACTGATCATCATCCTCTTTTCACAACCCTTATATTTAAAGAATCACGTTGCTAGCTGATAGTTTTCATTTCTAATTCCTTCTACTTTTTCCACAGATCACCTTTCCCAAATGCTTTATTCTTCTTCTGTGCACCGTACTCTCTACAGTTGTCCTTTGCTTTTCTCTCTCTTCCATGTTTTCATGGGGTAGTGCACAAAATTAGAAGTTAGCTATGCGGGCCTTCATGAGCTCCATGGGTGAGCTCAGAGCTGATGCATCTGACAAAGGGCAACTCCAAATATCCTAGGTTAAAAGTTTTACAGGAGCACTGTGCTTTTGTTTACAGTCCATTATAATCCTGCATCCTATCCTAACCCTAATTCCTCCCTCTGTCTACTAGCCTACTAACCAAATTACTCCTTAATTTAGGTTAATACTTTTAATTTTATGTTAGTAGTAATTCATACATTTCCTTTTTTGATTTGTTTTTCAATGGTTTTGATTAATATCACCTACTTGTAATCAATTTTAAATCTGGTATTGTCCTGCAAAATACTTGCATCCCCACCCATCCTGGAAGCACTGTAAGTTCAGTGTTTTTTTGTTCCAGCATCAAGCTATTTAGAAAAATACTAAAAACAGTAGAATCAGGCCTAGGACATATTCTTGTAATATCCACCCCAATTAAACAGCAAATATCTGCTAACTCTGGATATTCTTCAAAAACTGGCTGTTCCCCCAGATAATAACTAGTTGTTTAGCAGTAGTTTCACCTACAGCACATTTTTCTTACAAAGATGTTTTATTGGATGATGTCAAATGCCTTAGCAAAGCAACATATTTCTGTTTCCCTTTTTCTGGTATTCCAGCTAGCCTTTCGAAGCAGCATAGCAGCTGGGTTCTCACTAATACCTGTCAGATATTTAATTAAACCCATCATCTACAAACTTTCAAACTGATTTTTTGAAAAACCTTCTTCTGGCACCTTTGCAAATATCCAGTTAAACCCCTTAACTTCCTCCAAAGAAAAGCAATATTGATTCCCACATACACCCCACACAATTCTCTGGGAAGTTTCCTTCTAACAAATTCTCTATGTCAAGTGGCAGTAAATCATATATTACTTCAATGAATTCCTTAAATAGCAAAAACAGCGTTTTCATTGGGACTAGCCAAGTTAAACTCATTTAAATTACCTAAATATTTTCTAGCGTGTTCTTTTCTTCTTCAGGTGTGCATTACAATTTTGAAATTCTATAAGGCATCTGATTACAGGTAATCTTTCTGGATAGGCTAACAAAACAAAAAGATTACATGCTTCAGCTTTCTCTAAATCACCTGTTAATTTCTCTCACTCTCTAGGCAAAAGAGACAACACCATCTTTACAAGCGTACAGATAGAAATCATTCTGCTTTGACCACACAGTGGTCTCAATTACCATCTCCACTCATTTTCATGAGAGAACAGTTTTCTCAAGTTGATTAATATCTTGTAGAGAACCAAAACTATGGAACCTGATTTCAAAGCACATCACAATTTAATGTCAAACAATTATCAGCTAAGTGTCCCTAATATGTCAACTTTGCCTCTTGGGATACATTACAAAGCTTGCACCTATTTACATGACTTTGTCTGGAAAGGACTAAAACTTCTTCTATCAGCAGGCTGACACACACAGACACAAACACAATTTCATTTGTTGAAAACATTAGCCTGCAAGAATTCCCCACAAGGCCATACAGCAAAAGGTCCCTAGCACACAATTAGATTTTTCTATAAGTATCAAGAAGCTATAAAACAAAGACATAAATTTCATGATTAACACAAGCTATCACTGACCAAAAGCAACAGAGAATTTATTTTTTTCTGGCCTACTCAAAAACAGAAAAAACAAGGGCTCAGGTTCTCCAATTAATCAAATTAGGGCTGTTAAAATTCAAGATTCAAGAAGGCTTGTAATTCCTTAGATTGACAGGTCATAACAATTCAGTCTTTCTTCACCTGCTCATTACTACTGTCTATTAAAAGAAATATATATATATATATATGATAACGCAGATAGTATTTACAGACAGTTCAAGACCATCTTATTGTTGACACATATAAACTGCTAAATACACAGAAATTTCAGGGAAAAGCACCATTCCGGTGCAGTTAATTTCTATATAAAAGCATCTTGATGATGGTATCAGTCCAATACCTAAACCTTTCCAGCAATGAGACACAGCTGTAGGTATTTAAGCACTTCAATTTTTGTCAGAGGTAAAAAGTCAGAGGTCTGCTTCCTCCCCCCTACCCTGCACATATGCTTCTGACTTTTGAATTTACAGCCTAGAGCCCTCTTTATCATTCATACATTAGTTACAAGTCATTTAGCAAGTACAATGGTATATTTTTAATTATGATAGATTTATTAACTCACTCAGATTAGATGCCCTTCAACATCAGAAGACTAGTGTCACTCTAAGGAAGGAAAAAAAAAAAAAAAGCACAACTATTACTATGAATGAAGCTGGAATCTCAGCTGTTTCCAGAATGAAAAAAAAAAAAAGTTCAAGCCATTATTTTTAAATTATCAGTTACCCTTAAGGCAAATATTTCTATCAATGGTAGTGCAATGTCATCTACTCAATTCATATTAAATACAAACTCACTAAATTCACATTAAGAACCTCAGTCAGCAATCTCCATTTAAAAATCAATTTAGTTGAAGTGGCTTGGAACTTAGTTCCAGTGTTTAAGTTGATCTTCCACACTTCAGCCCCTGTGGAACGCAGTTAAAATAGGAGGCTCCCCTAAAGTTTTGAAATGTATTAAAACACAGCATTTGTGATTTATGTCAAGTTTTGGACCCTAATTACCTTAAGAAGTGTTGAATATCCACTAAGCTTTTTTTTTTCTGGTTCCTTTGATAAGGAAATTAAAATTAGCTATGCCACAACTATTTCCAGTTTGTACCTACTGAATGTGACATGTTACCACAAATTAAGTACTTCTTACCACATGCAATTTGCTCTCTATAGGTAACCTTAAAGGAGGTTGTAGCGAGGTGGGGGTTGGTCTGTTCTCCCACATGCCTGGCGACAGTACAAGGGGGAATGGGGAGTTGTGTCAGGAGAGGTTTAGGTTGGATATTAGGAAAAACTTCTTTACCAAAAGGGTCGTTAGGCATTGGAATGGGCTGCCCATGGAAGTGGTGGAGTCACCATCCCTGGAAGTCTTTAAAAGACGTTTAGATGTAGAGCTTAGGGATATGGTTTAGTGGAGGACTGGTTAGTTTTAGGTCAGAGGTTGGACTAGGTGATCGTGGAGGTCTCTTCCAACCTACACGATTCTGTGGTTCTGTAATTTAAAATAATAATAATAAAAAAAAATAAAATAAAATATGCCATGATAGTGTTTCATTTAAAAGATACATCTGCTAGAATACATTCAAGCTTATGTACAATAATCATGTACACATTGCACATTCGAAAGTGTTGGCCAACTTCAGCAGACTTTTTAAGATGATAAACTGCAAATTGAGAATTATGGCATCATTCAGCATTTAATAAGAGAAGAAAATCTCTTTCAAAAGTATTTTTGTATAATGTGTTAGAGCATTGTAGTCTGTGCAGTTGGATTTCTATGCTGAAGGAAAGTCATTATCAACAACAACAATCATTTTATAATAGAAATAATTAGAATTGAACTCCTCCTGATGTAAAAAGATCTGGAATATAAAGTATCTGTGGATTAATTCATGGTTTATGTGACTGTGGCAACTACTAAACGATCTGCAGAAAGAGAAAACTTTTCTGGTTCCTTCCAGGTGGATACAGAAGCTGGTTTTAAGACATTACCTGGCAGAAGTCAGGAGCTTTCAAGTAAAACAGTTTGCTAAAACTTTATATTTTGAAATGTACCTAGTTTAAAGTGTAATATACTGGTATGTAGGTCCTGATAGGGAGCATAAGCATGGAGCAAGAGATGTTGGTTTCTAAGTCAGGAAAGGATTTATACATCACAGTCATAACCATAAATTACATACAGATGTCCTGGCAGCTGGTGTGAGCACAGGTGCCACACATGCCTGCAGCCCATTCTGCACAGCAGGTGAGAAAGTAATGTTCTGCACAAGGAACGGGCTCTGGCTGGGGACATACATGAAAATTAAGCAGAAACAGGGAAGGCTCTGTTTTGCAACACTACAAATACTGAAAACCAAAACCTAAGCAATGGTCACCACATGCAAATCTAGTAGTAGGGATTAATCTAGTAAACCTGAAGATCAAAGAGCAAGTGTGTACTGGATAAGCTGGGAACTCAACATAAGGAACAATTAAATTGTGCTTCCCACATCTTCATCCTTTCCATCAATTGTTATTTTCAACTCTATGAAATTAATTAAATTTCCTGAAGTACACAGAATATTTTAGGACTTTCTCCTTCTAGAATCTTAGAAACAGAGGAAAAGAAATAAAGTTCTAACAAGGTTTTCACATAAAAAGCACCTAGTACCTGCCTGAATACAATTATGTTTGATAATCTTTTCCCATAGCTTCACAGCAGGAATTGTGACAATAGTGTTATAACTCTGATGTTCAACATCACAGGCATTAGAACTGCAGATATATTAGAATTGCAGCAGATATAGCCAGAAGGGTATGGAATACCGATCTAGGATGTATCATAGTTACCACCGTACATCTCCAGATCTGAGAGCAGGAACTTTCACATCTTTGTGTTCACGAACTTATCTTGAACTCATGTTTTTAGTAGTTATCTGATGTGTCAACAGCAGTCCTCTCAGTGGTTGCTTATCCTTTTTGAGCACCTATGTCATTTGATTGGTGTCTTTTTTAACCATTTTAATTTGGAAATTTTTTCTCATCTTTTAGTAAAGTCAAATGGTAATTGTAGAATTTTCTGAAATTGCATTTTCACTTTTTCCACTGTTCAATCAGTGTATTTATTGGTAAGCGGGATCAGAATATTACTCGGAAACAAAGCCTGGCAGATGACAGGAATATTTTATTCTGGCTTTGAAATGTGACATTCCCCTGCTGTTTGCAGTGGTTCCATTTTGATAGTTATTGTGCACACACACTGTTTTGTATACAGTTCATGAGAATACATAGGTTAAAATTTGTGTCCTGAATCATGAAAAAGACTGATGTAAAGTCTATGCAAACTGGCAAAAAGCAACATATAGCAAACAGGCAGCGTGTCTTTCAGGTACAACAGGAACTTCAACAAATAGGTGTTATTTTTAACAAAGTCTACTAGAAATGAGGAAACATACAAGAAAAACTTTTTCAGTGTAAGGAAACAAGGGAGAAAAATTCTGCTGACATCAAAACAACTGAGTCTGACAGAAATCTCATGGTCTTCAGTGAGGACTATGGCTCTACTGATACTATTCATTGCAAGAGATTAAAACAAAAACTGAAAATACAAAGGCAGGGGAGTGGGAGGGAAAAATCTAGAGAGAGATCCTAGACTCTTCCCTTTAAGTACTTTCTATACAGCCATATCAGCTGGACTCAGGACCAGGGAAAACACACTATCAAGCTTAACTTAACATGAATATAACCCTAACATGCTTTAAAAATTCAAAAATTTAGTAGAGTGGTAATGAAGTAAGGAGAGGTACAGAAAACAGAGTGTACAGTCTAAAGGTTAAAGCAAAAAGGGAAAAAGCCACATATCAGATTGCATACACAGAATCAGGTACAAATTACACACAAAGCCTGCCACTACAATCAAATATGACAAATATTTGACACTTCAAAATGACAAAATATGAAACTAAAAAAATCACCTTTAAGCTAATTGTAACAAGGCACTTCTAATTTCATTTATAATGAGGGAAAGAAAAGCACAATTTAAATACATTTAAGGAAAAAAAAAAAAACTTGTCAAAATTTAAATCCTATAACTCAGTTGTGAGAACTGTCAGTCTTGTCAGAAGACCAGAAAAATCTCTATGTTCATGATTTGCCTAGCAAAATATTGTTGACCTTTCACCCTGAAATATTTAAATTCAAATACTTTCAAATTCCAAAAATTTTCCTCAAAGCCAGTCTGTATTTCTCAGAATGCCCTAGATGCCACCTGAGCTTGTGAAGGGAAATAAGTTCCAGTAAAAGCAAGAGAGGAAAGATGAATCTGACAAGGCCGTCCGGAAAAGACAGGAAAGTTTTCCCCTCTCTACACCCCTAGAAAGAAGCCATACAAACACATTCCTCTACACAGGTTTGGAGCCAGCAGGCTTAGACACAGAGAAGGAATAAGCCTACAGCTAAATTATTTCTAGCTGGGGAAGGACTGAGAGGTGCTTTGTGCATACCACAAAAGGACAAATCTCTTTTAAGCACGCAAGAACAGTGCTGTGGCATCCAGAAGGAAAGTAAACACAATGCCTGCATTAAAAAAAAAAAAAAAAAGTTTGACATGACAAATTACTTAATTGACTGCAGTCATAACAGTAATGTCTAAATCACCTTAGGAAATGAATACATAAAGTAACACAGGAGAAAACCACAAAACACGTTATAAAATTTCAAGTAGGAAAGTGTTTAGTGGATCAAGCACTGGTTTCCTAAAACATATGAAAGATGAGCAAAGTTCTAACTTCCCAGAATAATCTAGTTTTAAATACTTATCAGTCTTACAACAAGGAAAACAAACAAAAAAAAAAAATAAAAAGGAAAATAAGTAACAAGAATATCCAGACAAGTCTTTCAACTATTAAGAAATGTCATACAAATAACAGATTGCATTAATATCCAGCATTAACTTTGCCGAAGCTCTACCAAGCAATAAGGAATGACAAAGATGCATAAAACTTCTTTAATTTTATGACAAATCTGTAAATTAAAGTTTTAACAGTTGTAGTAATAACACACACTTGAAAATACATTATTTTAGCTTCAATTTTCCTGGTGAGCCTCTCTTGCTGGCCTCTACAGTATTTGTCTAGGAAGAAAAAGATCCTGGAATAACAGCAGAACATTATCAAGTGGTTAATCTAGTAGATGAAGCAATGCCTTAAAACAACAAAGGCTTACAATCTCACATAAAACAAGAATTTATAGACATTTCATACACAGGATAGGTACAGCCACAACCTGTTACACTTCATAGATACCATGCCTCTATTGGGATCTGCAGATAACCTAAGTTTTACAACCTGTACAAAACGGTTTATTAGCATGGTCCCCATGCCAAGATAGGGACAAAAATGTAACCTGTGAGGCAAAACACACAGAACTTAGTGAACATTAACTCAGTTTTCCACTAGCGCTGGTAAATCTGTGATTGCATCTGAGAGCTGCTGATTTAAGCCAAAGTAGATCACTACAGCTAGTCGGTACAGCACGAGAGCACGTACTTAAGTGAAGCTGTTATCCCATAATCCTGTTATGGTTTTATTGAAACATCAAATATATTCAACTATCAAGCATTGTAAATAGAGTCATGATTCCAGTTAGCCTCCAAGTTAGCGATCTTTGCAATAAACCTTTTTTGGATAATCCTATCCAAATTAATGGTTTTATTTTTTCTTCCTCAAAGATGCACAAGATGACTTTAAAGGAATACATTATATGAACCCAAGTACTGAAGCCAGTGAATCTCAACATACAGAAGTTTTCCGTTACATCTTGTTTGTTTGGGTGAGACTCTCTGTAACATTCACCCGTTGCTGAGCTTACGTTGTATAACTCCAAATGGTATAATTACTAGAACATATATTTGGAAAAGGCAAGGAAGACTTGAAGCACTTTTTTTCCCATTTTCTAACAGGAATTGATAGTGAGCAAGATGAAAGGGATCTTACAAAAATAGAATGGTATTCAACTAAATGGAAATTCAAATAAAGATTTTTCATAAGTCCAAGAAATGAAATCCCACAATACAGGTGATTGTAATGAATCACATTTAAAAAAAATCTCAGCATGATATATTCACTGCCATTTTGAGAACTAAAATGGTGGCAAATCTTTCCTGTCCCAAGACAAGCTTTTTAGAACTATTGAGCTAAGCACACGTTAAACAAATTCCTAGATCATACTCTAGTTTAAAATATTCTTTTTCTTCAGTGTAACTGGAAATACAAGCAAAGAGATATAAATTATGTTGCTGTCAGAGCAGCTCTAGTCAGATGAATCAATTCCTTTATTGTTCACAGAAGAACAGTCACCACCACCTCTAACCCTGTCACTGCTCGTTCTGTCAAAATCCAGAATGTTGGGTAATACTGCCCCAGTATCAACATCAAGCGTTTTCCAATTCATGGACAGTAGCAGCAACTCAGCCTTCACTGATATCCAGACAAAAAAATAAAATAAAATAAAAAAAAATAAAAAATTTGAAAAGAAGAGGTAACAGAAGTGGCAAAAACCTTCACATCAGCATCTATATATGTGCATACTATGTAACATTCATCACCACTGTAGCTAAATGCCTGTCATAGTCACCTCAAATTCTAACTTCCAATTAACACTTCATATCTAAGTAAAGCCAGTATGCAAAACACATTTTTTGGAGGAAAGGGGAAAGCTTTCTTTCATTCTGACAGAGAGCAGGTTTCTGCAGTCTCTATATCAAAAATAATTCTAAATTCTAACAGAAAAAGTTCAATATTCTATAGACAAGAATTTAAGCCTTTTTTTATTATTATTTTTATTTATTTATTTATTTATTTAATGTTGCCGGATCTTTAAAATATTTCCTAATGTATCAGGGGGGTGGGAGGTATGGAGAGAAAAATCACTAAGGAAGGGGAATTATTTTTATTTTTTATTATTATTATTTATTTATAACAAACATTTTTTAAATGTGAAAAGAAGAAAAGAATACCTGACCTAGTATGTTTGAGTGATTTGTTTTAGATGTTCTTAATTAACATGGGATAAGGTATGCGACTAGGTATTCAGCAGCCAAGGAACTCTCATCGGGGCAATTTCTGCAGGCTGGGGGTGGTTTCCATGCACAGAGGAGAAGTGCAGAGAAAATCACATTGTTCACAGCAGTGACGTTCCTCTATACTGTTCTAAACATCATTTGTGTTTCATTGAATCTGAAGCAATCTCAGGCAGAAGTTACAGCTAGGCAAGTCAAAACAAAGCAATCCATCAGATTTTATATTCTCAGTTTCAAAACAATAATACCTATGATAAAAGTTGTATCTGATTAGAACAAAGAATAAATACCAGAGGGATACAGAAAAATATTCTCTATCTACATATGAATGCTTAAAATTAAAGAATCAAACTGTACTTTAAAAAGACTTTCAGATTCCAAATACCTACTTAAAATATTTCACTAACAATAGTCTCCAAATACATCTAGCACAATAAATTCTAAAAATAAATACTGTCAGAAACAGCACTACAGATATTGCTGTAAAGCAACCGCAGGTTTCTTTATGATTTCTGTATTTAACTAACAAAGCACATGCTCCCAAGCACGTCTGTACAGTCTGGAGAGCATTGAGAACAACTATTTATCAAATAGCTTTTCTAAAGCGTGTGGTAAGCTTTCAGGAAACTATTTGAAAACACAAAGATACCTAACTGAAGAGGAGAGATTACTACACAATTGAATGGTTAAACTCCTTTCTGGCATATGGCAGTAGTACACATGGGCAAACAAATGCAATCTGTTTGAATCAATTGCTCTCAAAAGCTTTCCCATTTGCTTGATGACAATAAGCAGTCATTGTTTCACATACTAAGCAACCTGGAACCTGCTTTCATCATTGCAGCACTTCTCTCCAAAACAACAGTGCATACCCTGCAAGAACAGACGGACAGAACTGGAAGAAGGCAGGAGAAGCAGCAAGCTTAGTTACTGGTGGCTAACAGCTTAGCCAGATACCTCAAGAAGACCGTTGCCACACACTCACAATTTATGTTCGTATCCATTTACAGGACTTGTTGCTAGCATTAGAACTCCAACATGGCAAAAGATTGAGGTTATCTGCTAAATGTTACTACCGTGGGCCATTATTTTGCTGAGGCAGTCCCAGAAGTTCTCTGTTCTCTAGCATCACACATCTTACCTGGTCTGTTTTTTCACACAGGCTCAGATTTAGCATGTCTCAGAGCTCAAGTCTTGTACATGGGTGCCAGAAAAGGAGTGGAGAGAGAATTTTCACATCTTGTATGCTTTGATCTTTCTTTTTTGGAGGAACTAATTCAAGGATATATGTTCTAATTAACTTAGGAGACCTAATCACTCTAAATACCCATTCTCACTAGGGAACATTACACACTGGGCACCCTCTCAGCTGCCATTACATCCATTCACCCTTCAGTTCATTGCTGTCATCTTAACACCGCCTACCCTACCTTCGCCTCTGGCCACATCAAGCATTTCTGGACAGTTGCACAACATAGCACGTGTTTTGACTAAGTTCTTCTCCCACGGTCTGGTTTCCCTAATGTTGAAGTACCCAAGCATCTATGTGATGTCCTACAATTCTTTTCTATGTTATTTGCACATCATTACATTGGTATCCAATAGTTTTATGTCTCCTCTCAGTATGAGAAAGGCTGCTCAGAACTTCTCCCAGATAAACTTCAGTTTGTTTCACTACTGAATTCAGCTATACAGAGTCAGCTGAACAGAATTAACCCGAACTGCAGTAATACACCTCTTTCCTCTGTGGTGGTTTTGTGGTGTTTTGTTTGTTTGAATTCTGGAGCTTGTTTGGTTTTTTTTGGTGCGTTTTCACTTAGTTTTTGTTTTTAATTAGTACCTCTTCTGGAGGGGCATTCCCTCCAGATTTAGTATTTTGCTACCAGACTGGTTTCTAGTTGACTAAAGGCACAAGCTCTTACTCTTTCTGGAATCTGCTTTTTAACTCTCTGCCCTCAGTAGGCTCCCAAGAGTTTCACTTGGTTTCTATGTCCTATCTCTCTCCCTTTAAAATGGAAACCAGCTCTCAATTTTAGTTTTTCTTCTGACAGAGGCAGGACCGCCTCAACACGCAAAAGAAAAGGTACTAGTGAACAAAAGACAATGTCTTTTCACACACAGATACATCCTTTTACTCTTGTTTTATGACCTTTATGATCTGATCAATATTTTAAAAGAAGAGAATGATATTTTTATGATAGTGTCCTTATCCATTCAACAACCTCCAGCAGCAGTCTCTGATCTCCATTTCCATGGTTCCCTGAGCACATCCATTTGTAACTCATGGGCCTCACAGTCTGGAACTAGAGCTCACTCTGACCTCTGCCACCTCACTTGAAAATCTTCAGCTGCCTTTGTGCTGAATGGCTCTCAGCAAGCTTGGCTCACTGAATTGCCTCTGGAAAGTTCTTAATAAACAAAAGTTATCCTACTTTCCCTCACCAAGTTTGAGGATTGATTAAGGCATTCCCCTTTATCATTCACTCAGTCACTGCCAGGTCTGAGTTAAACTGAAGTCTTCAGCCCTTCTATCCTCAAGGCCACTGCAAGCTGGACAAGATCAATCTTTAAAATGGTTCCATGAGGGCTGCGTACTAGAAACTGTAACTGGAAAAGTATTCAAAAAATGGTACACTTCAAGTCTCCAGAGAACACGTCCTGAGGATCTAAGTAGGAGACTATTTCGCTTAAATTATATCGAAGTTCAGATTTACAATTATCATAGGTATAGTAAATGGCTGTCTTCTTGCCAGATAGTTCCTCTTAACTATTATAAATCTACCATCATTTTCATTTCATGCTTCACAGAGAAGCTGAGGCCTGTCACACCCAGCTCAGTATCTGAGCTCAAACAGGTGTTTCTGCCAGTTCGCCAGTTCCCACTCCCCTTCCCCTGCAGGAAAGATAGCAACTTTTAATAGTTAACTGAAGTCTAAATCCCTTCACATTCCAGGAGGTCAAATTAAAGTCAGACATTTACACAAGTCATACAGAAAGCTGAGAGAATCGGCTGAATTTCAATTAAAATGAATGGCTGTGTAGGCAGGATGAGCTGAGCCATTCCTCATCACCTGTTTTTCTGAACACAGAAGGCAGTACAGTATGTGCCATCCATTTAGACAAGAGAGAAAGAGAAGCAGAAACATTCAAAATATCCCCTCAATACAGACAGAAATAAGAAAAACTATACTTATTTTTTTTTATTATCAACCTTCAGAAAATACCACACCACACCACGTTCAAGTTCCTACTTGGTTCTGGTCAACTGCAAGCCCTCTCCTTCACTGAATACCTGAAAAATAATGCATGTTACTTACACACATGCCTCCCTTAGCATCTACTTCTACAGGAAGTTACCAGAGTAATACAGAACCACAGCACTACATCATACCACCTCTGCAAACTTCCTATACTCTGAGGTTGAAAATCTTAATTCCAATACAGATTTCTCTGCCCCAGGAACAACCAGAGCCTTAAGTAATTTTTGACCTTCTTTTGAGTGGCAAAGTAGGGAAATTGCTATGTAAAAGCAGTTTTAGAAAGAATGATGTAAAATTAATGCAAATTATGCAATCTACACAACGAGAAAAAACAACCCCCACACCCTAGCAGCTGTTGCCAAGTTGACGTGGTCCAGTTTCTCACGTATTTTACAAACATCGTCCTCTTCCTAAAACTCAATGCCGAAAAGTCAGCCAAAAATGCTGCAGGGCACCATCTAGAGCCAAGATCCTGTTCTACATGTTGTTTTGCTCAAACAGTAATTTTTTAGTAGCTTTGTTGCAAGCTCCAGGGATGGGCAGGAACACATCCTGACAGATGAGATGGGAAGTGGCAACTTTACGAACAGTCACTAGCCTGGCTTCTGGGAGCAGCATGCTGCCATTTGGGATTTACCATTCTCTGTATTTTGTGGGGGACTACCAGCTGCTGCTCTCACATCTCTAACTCATTGTGTTTCGTGTGCAAACAATATTTTGGCTTAATGTGGTACACTGAAACATAAGATCAGTTTGCTTTATTCTGTCATGATTTATATCTGTTGGGGTGGGGGGGGAAATCAGATTATTTTTTTTCCTACTGAATGGAATTCACATCTATATGAATCACTCTATATATAATATATATAATATGGTGCATACCTCTGCAACCTCCTTCATTTAGACTGCAGTGTTGGCAGCAGGCTAAAGGTTCTCAGCACAAGTAGCAAATTCTTTTGCTGCAAAGCTTGCTTTGATTGTGATCATGAAAAAGTTTGATAGTGCAGTGGTCAATAAAAGGTCAACATTACCATATTACAGCAATGACAGTCGCATTTGTCCTTCTTGACAGAAAGACAAAACACTCAAAACTTACTTCACTAGTGAATTTTTCAGCCATTTAGCTATAGCAAGTCACATGCAATGCATTTTCTATTTTCTACCACCAAATGCAAAGGCATATCAGGAAACCTGACCATATCAAAACTCAATAGTAAACAAACAGATTTTCCTTGGGAAAATATTCCAATACATCTATAAAAATATAAAGAAAATGGGTCTCAGCTCTTTCACATTGAAAACAATAAAACAAAGTAACCAACCTCATTTCTTTCTACATAATACTTCATCACTGTACCTTGATAAATAACTCCCATTTCAGAAAACAGAATAGAAAAATAAAAACAAGAAAGATTGCCTCACTTTTCTTTCAAAACACTGACATAGCAGTGCCAAATTCACTCAGCTACCTAACCATGTGGGGTCAGTACTGGGACAGGGGTCAGTACTGGGTTGACTGTTGTTTAACTTATTCATCAACAACCTGGCTGATATAACAGAGTGCACCCTCCTCAAGTTTGCTGATGGCACAAAGCTGGGGGGAGCGGCTGATACCCCAGGGGGCTGTGCTGTCGTTCAGAGGGACCTCGACAGGCTGCAGGGTTGGGCTGAGAGGAACCTCGTGAAGTTCAACAAGGGCAAGTGCAGGGTCCTGCACCTGGGGAGGAATAAGCCCAAGCACCAGTACAGGCTAGGGGCTGACCTGCTGGAGAGCAGTTCTGCAGAGAGAGGCCTGGGAGTCCTGGTGGGCAGCAGGCTGACCAGGAGCCAGCAACGTGCCCTTGTGGCCAAGAAGGCCTACGGGATCCTGGGGTGCCTTAGGAAGTGTTGCCAGCAGGTCAAGGAAAGTGATTCTCCCCCTCTGCTCAGCCCTGGTGAGGCCCCACCTGGAGCACTGTGTGCAGTTCTGGGCTCCCCAGGACAAGAAGGGCATGGAGCTGCTGGAGCGAGGCCAGAAGAAGGCTACGAAGATGACTAGAAGTCTGGAGCACCTCTTGTATGAGGACAGGCTGAGAGAGCTGGGCCTGTTTAGCCTGGAAAAGAGGAGACTGAGGGGAGACCTCATCCATGTGTATCAATATCTGAGGGGAGGGTGTCAAGAGGCTGGAGCCAGTCGCTTTTCAGTTGTGCCCAGCAACAGGGCGAGATGCAACAGGCACAAACTGAAGCCCAGGAGGTTCCTGCTGAATATGGGAGGTCACTCCTTTACTGGGAGGGTGACAGAGCACCGGAACAGGCTGCCCAGAGAAACTGTGGAGTCTCCTTCTCTGGAGATATTCAAAACCCACCTGGATGCCATCCTGCGCAATGTGCTCAGGGTGACCCCCTGCCCAGCACGGGGGCTGGACTAGATGAGCTTCAGAGGTCCCTTCCAACCTCAACCATTCTGTGGTGCCGTGTGGTAGCACGATCACAGTCCATGGTAAGAAAATAATGAAATCTACTCAATAGCGTGAGATATATTTTGATGAATGTTTCTAAAGGAGCTAACATGAAGGAGGTCAGTCAGGAATAAATGGAACATGAAGTAAATAACCTCTTAAAATAATATGACGGATACATTTATTAAAAATAAATTTCAAAAATAGATTGCTTTTCTGACTACAACACTTGCTTTCACTGGCAAAGGCAATAGGAAAAATTAATGAAATTGGCTGCTTCTCTCCAGGGACGAAGATAATCGATCTGTTGGGAAGGGCCTTTATCTAGCTCAGAGATAGCACACGTACAGCAGATGGAAGGGGGAAAAAAATTAAAAATCAGAGATCATTTGGCTGGCAGATCTCCAGAGTTGCTTATCAGCTCCCACCACTCTAACTCAAATGTAGGTATTTGAAACACTGGAGAGGTTGCCAATGGTAATATTCTTTTATGAACTAGAGTGAAGAAGGCTGGGGGAGCACAGGGAAGGGGAAGGAGGGGTCCCCTATTGTTTTTGCAATAAACAAGACCTCAGGAACAAGTAGTCCATTTATTTCTCCTGAACTGATTCTTTCTGGAAAGCAAAGCTCTTTAAAATAGATAAACAAAAAAAAAAGTCCTTGGTTTATAGTTACAGTAACTACAGTCATTGGCCTGGCAACAGGCAAACTGCAGGTTTATCAAACGGACAGTGGTGGTGGTGTTTAAAAAAAAAAAAAAAACACCAGTTTCTCAGTTCATTATCTACTCCACAGTAGAATAGCTCTTGAAGCATAAAGTCTCTTTTTTCAGCATAAGAGACAAGTAAATTCATTACTGCAGACAGCTTGTAGGGTGATTAAAACCTTTAACTTTTCCACATCTTTCCTAGTCCAAAATCTATACAAACCCCGCTATGAATGGGCATCTAAGAAACCTAATTCTACAGGTTAGTAGTTCCTACATTGAATTAACAACATTTTCATTTCTCTATAACAAACCAACAGCGACTATTCCTCTCTGCCCCCAGTGTTTCATCACTTAGTATTTCAGACTCCCAGTTTGCACGCCTGACTCTGGGGTGGGAAGATGAAGACAGAAGGAGGTATTATCTAAGAATACTGTATAAAATCATCTTGTTGAATAGCATGCCAGTTGAGAACCTTTAAGAATGCAGAAACTTGCACATTTCCCAAAATCATTTCAAGAAAAATGAAAATGCCTTGAAAGGAATCAGTTTCTCTAGCAGACTAGAGCCCTCCTTCCTTGGAGAAAGGACATAACTCAGCTTATCGAAGTCAGAGAAAAAATGGCTTGGAACCCAGTCAGAAGGGTAGCAATTAACTTAATACGCCAAAAAATAAGAGGCCTAAATTACTGCAGGAAGTTAATCAGTGTTTATCTCTTTTCCAATTTACCAGAAAGTGTGCCTATAAAAGAGACTGGGGGGGAGGAGGGAGGAAAGATCAATTTCATCACCAAAAAAAGTAATCTGTGTCACAATTGTCAAGCACATAGCGTTGATAAGCTCATTATTTCAAATTAGCATAAACAACAAAAAGCTCTTTAAAAAAAAAAAAAGTCTAGTCCTACTGGTTTGTCAGAAGCACAGTGCCTTAAGATTAATGTAGAAAAGAAAACATATACATGACCTAAACAGCATATGCAAGTGTTTACTTAGGGATGGTCATGTCTTCCATTTACAAGTTTGAGAAGCGGGAATGGGTGAAAGTATAAAAACGTTGAAAGAAAATGTAATGGGGAAGTAGAATGTTCCTCAGCAGATAGACCACGTGACAGACTAAATTATGGGGGGGGAAAATCATAAGAAGTCACCAGCAATAGCTCACTGCTCATCCCAGACTTACAAAAGAAACCCTTTTAATTTACCTTATCCACTCTGACCATTTTTTATATACAGCATAATATATTAAATTATTTTTGGTGAATGCCTTTTGTTTCTCAGCCTCACTTCACAACCATGTGAGAAAATGCCTTAATTTTCCAAAAATGTAGTTAATAGCTTTATTAAAACTATTGTTTCCAATGTCTTTCTGCAGCAAATTATTCACCATCACACAGCTAAAAATCAAAGTTCCGTCTAATGTTTATTCCTGTACTACATCATAATTACACATCCAAATCTTACTGTTCTTCTGATAAGTGTTTCAGCCAATTCAATTACAAATTACAACTACTTTTTCTCTTTAGAAATAATTAGGATAGGGAAAAATATCCTAACTAAAATATAGTTTTAAGTCTAGATCTTGACACTACTAAATTAATTAATTTGGGCCAGGGAAAAAAAATAATAATTCTGTCTTATAAAAGCATGAGTTCTGAAAAGGAATTTCAATCCATCCTCACATAACTCCTCCTTTGAGCAGCATGATTAGATCAGGCAATGTGCAGTATCGATACAGGTTTGATGCCCAACTCCATCCTCTTGATACACATACATGAAAGGTTTTACCTCACCTCTGTGGTCCTTCCCTCCCCTTCCTGCATACAGTTCTCTCACAATACTGGCATCATTGTATGATTTACATCACGGCACCACCACATCAGTGCCACAGCTGTAACGCACTCCCATTTCACACAGAGTTACGGGCAACAAAATTGGCTGGACTCGTATACATGTTAAACACATCAGGCATCTGCGCTCTGCACCCAAAGGAATTGCCAAGTGCACATCAACAGTGCAACTAATATATTAGTTAGTTGCTATTTCAAGAACAATTCTGAATCTGAACACAATAAAAATGAAGATGTATTAACTGTGATCTTAAAATCTGAAAAAGGATATAGTGCGAGTGCCACACTTGCACATTCATCAACATTATACCTTCTCGGGTGAAAGCAGTCTAAATAAAGTCATTGAAAAACGCAACGTTTTACTACTTAAATCATCTTGATTTAATGGCCATATCAGTAACCATTAAGTGCTTTATGAAACTTTGAAACACACCCTAGGGACAAAGTTCAGTTCAAATAATCATTCATCTCTTAATAAGCTGAGTAAATACTCAGTAAATACTCAAACAACTACATTAAAATCCCAGTTACTACATGCACCAAGAACCAGGAAATCAACTAACTATAAGGTAGAGTTTTTAGGTTCCCTTCTACTTCTCCATAGCAGTTATGCCTCCCCGCACACAAGGAAGAAGAGGAGAGCAGACGAAGAGCCCCAGACCCTGGCAGGCCTCTCACATGCAGCACGAAGAGCCTGACTTCTCACAGGAGACTCAACAGATTGATGGAGGTGAAACTCTGTCCAGGTAAAAATTCCAAATTCAACTAGCATTTTCGGATTTTACTAGCTTAAGTGTTGAATTTAGGAAAATCAGTGGCAAAACTGACAGCCATTTTCACAGTACCTTTAAATTTTTATTTTCCCTGTTCGACCTACTACCTCAGGCTCTTCAACAGACATTATGCGGCACACCTCAAACAATATAATTCAACTGCCATTCAGTTTTGTGAAATATGAAACTATTCATTGTTAAATATTGAAAAGATGCTATTATATTTGCATTGATTACTACATCTGGAAATAACTGTACAAGGCCTTGGGCCAATCTCCAGCAGATGTTCCAGTACCATCAAAACCCTTTTCTGAATCTCCATTGCTTTTAGTCTGCCTAATGTCTCATCTTGATCTTACAACAAATACGTATGTTTTAGAGAGAAACTGCAGCAAATAAAGAAATATATAGAAATAAAATAAAGAAATAAAGAGAACCCACCTCCATCTGTTGTCTCTCATTTTCTTTCATTAAAGCACAATTGTTGGTTTGGATCACTTTAAAGTAATTACCATAAGAAGCTTGAAAATGATCTTTTAACAGATGCTTTTTTTCTTGAATAAGTTTCCAATATTTTTAGTCTATAAAGTCAGACTATTTTGTGGGCTTTAGCCATTTGTAAATGAACATCAGCCTTGTCCAACATGAAGAAACCAATTTCAGCTACAGTTATTAATATTTTTCCCTTACAATATAGTTGGAGATTAGAAATTGAAATTGAATATAACAGACATTAACAGCACTGGCTTTTACTACAACATCATAAACTATTTGTCCAGTTTTCCAGAAGTCTACTATAACCTTCCAGAGGGAAAAAAAAATACAAATAAGTACAAAATACTCAGACAACATGTGCCATGCAAAAGGTCAGTTCTACACCTTGCTGAACAGTCTGGCTATAATCCAACAAAACGTTTAGTTATACGAGACAAGCGTATGTTAAGCACATCAGCTGCTTTTTCAGGCTACAGTTAACATGCTGAATCATGCTGGGGGCTTTGATAAAAAGTCAGTGCTGAAAGAAAAATATTCTGAATTTCCAAGACCAAAAGTACATAAAAAAAATAATCCGTAATTTGATACTATTATTGTTGTTATTATTATTCCCTTCAAACACAGTTTCAGGAACTGCAAGAAATGCAAAGCTGAGTGCTCCAACAGCAGGTTGCAGTTGTGCACTAGGCTGTTTGCTTTGTTTTTCTTTCCTTGTTTTCTTTGTGTGTTTTTTTCTCCCCCACAAAATAATCCCTAGTTATGTACAGTCTGTGAGAGGCAGTCTTTCAACTCCAATATAAGAAGCTAAATCAATCTCAATACAATTTTATTCAAGCTGTCAGTGGCTAAAAGTACTTCTTACTATGCAAGCTCTCAGAGTGCATTAAATTTCATGGAAAAATTAGCATATTAAACCAATGTGCGTGTGTGTGTGTATCTTCCCATCATCCATCAGAATTAAAGACATCTTTCACATTAGGTTGGAGAAGCATGTCTTATGAGCATGCTTTGTTTCCTTGTTCATGCAAATACTCCAGACATTTTTAATTAATATTTCTAATTATCATATTACCCATTATTCCGAGGGCTATCTAAAAGACTGTAGGACACACACACCACATCACACAAAGGCTGTCTGTTAGTACTGCACTGTCACTTCTACTCCTTTTGCCATATAGACAATATTACAGTATTTCTGATTCAGCTTTGCAGAAGGTTTCACCAATCATTGTTAAAGCACTGTTTAAGTAGCAATTCTGTGTCACTGACTAAAGCAAGGGTATCATGACTTTAAATGAGACTACTATATGAAAGAAAAATCTTGGGATTTCCACAAAAAAATCCAAGTAAAACAAGATTATTTTTTTAATGTACATAAAAATTCACATTCATGTTTAAATTTCACTCTGTTCCTCTTCTAAACCTGACAGTCGTACTCTGTAGGAGACCTAGCAGTGACACACTAGAGTCCATCAACACACACAGAATATACTGCAAACCTGATAACATTCCAGCTAGCTGAAATCAATTCTGTTGGTGCTTAGTCCCAGATCTATTCTGGCTTTTTTTCCCCCCCTTTCACAGAGAATGTTTCAGACACCATCTTGCTTCATAATGAAGACCTGAATTGCAGACAAAGTGAAAGCAGTAAAGCAGAACAAACAGCTTTGATTATCTTTTTCAAATATTGTTATGTTGGCATGAAAGCATTTGGCTCTCACAATGCTTTTTTTTATTATTTTTATTTGAAACATGAATAGGTTCAGAGGAACGGAGGCACAATGAGGACAATTCAGTACATCTTTCATACGGACACAAATCCATTACCAGAGCAAACATTGCTTTCTGCATTCACCAACAGAAAGGTCTAACAGGAACTGCTTACTACAGAGCATATCCGCATCCCACAGCAAAAGCTAGATTTATTTACCATTAAGAAATCAACTCAAAAAAAAGTCTTCATGATATGATTGTGTACATCTACGTAATTTTACTACATATATGTGTATGCATATAGAAATATCTAGAGAGAGAAATATATATATAATTGCCTACTTAATATTTGTTTTGTCAGCATATACAGTTTCAAGAACCAATTCCAGTTGATAAAGGAAAAGCAGTAAAAATACCCCAATAAGCAATTAAAACCATACACTACTGATATAATTTAACTTGTTTAATAAAAGTCTTTGAAGGATTAATGGGGAGATAAA
Organism: Anas acuta; assembly: GCF_963932015.1. Lineage (NCBI taxonomy): Eukaryota > Metazoa > Chordata > Aves > Anseriformes > Anatidae > Anas > Anas acuta. Next base: position 16,518,485 of record NC_088989.1, on the reverse strand, counting down.
AACCAGGCCAAAATTCACACACAAATTATAAATATTTCAATTCTATTTCACATTCTTCTTCTGCTAGTTTACTCAAGGATGCATGATCTTCTGAGGAAAAGAAATAATAATATTTGAAACCACATGTACTATATCTAATATATATATATATATATTCTTAGGCTTTTTAAATGGACTTTATTTATTTTTACTCTTGTATGACAAGCTTTTTCTCTATGTGTTAACTTAATTTCTACCAGTTTGCTTCATTAGCTTTCTAAAATTATTTTCCTCCTTCCTCAGTAACAGCTTTATGAGTATCACATTCCTCTCATTACCACCAAAACAATGCTTTTGAGGAGAAAAATCTAGACCAAAGATCCAATCTCCAGGCATAAACCATATAACAAAAGAAATTTGGATTTTTCACCACTGATCCAAGGAAACAGAAAAAAAAAAATCAAGGAAGTGTCTCAGTCCTGTAAATATGAGTTTTCAAGACAAAATCTCTTGTCATCTGGATTCTTCAGGTCAATGAAAAAAATTCAACATTTAAAAAAAATATTTACTATGTTAACATTCAAACCTTCACAATGTTATCATTTCCTTCTTTGGGTGATTTCATTAGAGCACCATACTGTAGAGTTTGATATTTTCAGAAAAGGACAGCTAGATCATACATGGAGGCTTTAACTGCTTAGTATACATTGAAATAACGAAACCAGAGAAGCAGGAGCACATGAAATACAATAGTTCACTATCCTGTCGCTTACAGTGCCTCTCTCACAGACAGGATCCTCACTAAAGCATACATGAATGTGAAACATGCTTCTTCATGTCTCAGTTAAGTATTAAACATACATATTTAGAACAAATAAGCGAGCGTCCACGTAGCAACAATTTTGTTAAGGTTCAATTGTCATCTTGAAGAAGTACTACTACTAAAATTCTGAAACTACAATGGCAATACAACAAGCGCTCTTCTCTGAGAAGATACCAAGTTAATTCTTTCAAGTGTTGCTACACAGCAAGTGTCTTCCCTCCCCTCTCCCCCAGGCGAAGATGGGAAAAAAATATTTTTAAAAGATATTTCTTTAGGTTCATTAAAATTTTTGTGTTTACTTCTGTGAACGCAACTCTGCCCCCTCTCATTCATGACTGAAATTAATACAGTCCATTGAAAATGCCATGTTATTCACATCTGATAAAGTATTCTTCACCCACATTAATTTTTGAATTTCTACTATCCTTTATTAAAAAGACTAAGAAGATTTCAACAAGGGATGAGATGATATATCTATTGATGTATCTCACGTATATGTTCACTCCTCTTCAGCCTACTCCATTCATAAATCGTCTTTTCTATTCTCAACATTCTTGCAAATTAGCCTTATGTAGAAAGATTTTTAACCATTGTCTTGCCATATTTGCTACACTCTAAGCATACTTTCTGGAAGCTTCTTAGGTATGTTTTCTGGAAGTCTCTGTGCGTGGTATTTTCCTCGAGAGATTTTGAAGAAATATTCTATGTGAAACATTAAGAGCACATGACTGTCATAAAATCTAAGACATGGGGTCATAAAAAAATATTAAGTTATGCAATACAGTAACAATTACTGTGGGTCAGTCATAAACTAACATATCTTTAAGTTAGAAATAATCACCTGGGAAGATATCTGAAGACTCTTGAACAGTAGGAAGACAAAAGCAGAGGGCAAGACTGGACTAGAATGCTGGAATCAGAAGGAAAGAGCATGTCAAACGAGGAAAACTAAGAGGATGTAAGCAAACAAACCTTTTTCCTGACCCCAAATATTTGGGAGATTATAGGTCCAGCTAGCCTTAATTTTCTCCTAAAGTGAGTTAACAAGATACAAACTCTCATAGACAAACAAGAGAATTCAGTTAACCTAACCTGAGGGTAACATCACTTGTTGTGTAGATAGATGTTCTCTATCAAATTCAAAGCAAATATTTCAATATAGATACATCTATTTAGAGCAAGTCCTACACTTGCATGTGGCATTACATTCAGATGAATATGATATTAATATTTAGTTGCATAAGCAAGAGTTTCTGTCGAGTGTTATCTTAAAAGCATAACTAGAACCAAATTCAGTTCAAAATTTAGTTTTGTCCTTAACAGACTTAAGCCAGCATCAAAATCAACGAAGCAATAAGGAAAGCTACAATGATGCTAAAACTAGCAAAACTAAAAGAGAAAGATGATCCAACTTCTCCAGTGACAACACACTCGGTGTAAACCAAACGGAAATTTACTGGCTTGCTGTTTGGAATTCTAGGTGTTCAACCAAAGCTGACCTTTGCATTTTTCTTTCCATTGACAATGGTATGGCTAAGTACTTCCTGTACACAAAATTACACATACTATACACATCCCTACCAGAAGAATCTATGTTAAAATAACTTTTCAAAAAACACCCTAAACATGAAAAATCTAGCAGCAGAACATAATAAAGATGATTCTTATTCAATATTCTTATTGAATATGCTTGATTTTTGGCCACTTGAATATTCTGCAACAGAAATATAAGTAATAAAGCTATAAAGCGGACATAAGGCAAAATACACACAAAACTTCAGCTATTTGCCCAAAAAAAGTATTAACAATATGTTGATCAATTATGTTTTGTTAAATGTTAGACATTTTCTTCTATCTGATTCTAACTCCACTCTATTTAAAAGTTTTACCAATATTTCAACAAAATATCTGAAAGTATACATTGCTGTAAGTATTCCTTTCTTTCATCGTTCTCAAAAAATCATGATGATATGCCCTCTCTGAAACAAGACCACATGCTCTCTAAGCAATTTCCTTGAACATTGTTGTCTCTAACTGCCTACCTCACAAATACCAATAATTGTCCACAGAAGATTATCCCAGAGTTGGTAGCAGTCTTACACAGAACTTACTAGTCTTAAAAATTCTTCTTGAAGGAAAAAAAGAGAGAGAGAGAAAAAAAAAAAAAAAAGAAAAAAAAAGAATAAAATATTTACAAAGGTATCTTTTCACCACTGTGAATTTTTAATTACTGTATAATAATGCAGGTCTCAAAGTATCTCGTGATAAATGATCACTGCCCACAACAGCTTCTCAAGTATCACATCTGTTAAAATTTCATGGAGCCAGAGGTTTTAATGATGTCTGAACATTATATAAATGGAAAAAGGAAAAAACATAATGAAACTATTTGGAAAAAGGTTGATTCTGAAAAATGGTGGGCAAAAATCAAGAGCCTCAATAAAAAATGAACATTATAAAAGAACGGGGAACTAACAGAAGTCTGTGTTTGTCACAAGAACCAGTACCACATTTACTATAATGCAGCAAAGAAAACTACACATGCATGGAGTACTGGTGTTGGTTTTGTTGGAGATATGTCAGAAGGACTACTTGTCCACAAGGACAAGCTTTGCTGAAAGAAGTTTATCTTTATCAATCACTCTTGGCACTAAAAATGAAATAAAGGACTTTGTGACGCTGAGCAGAAATCCCACACTTGAAGAGCAGCAGCAGATGAAGAAAGTGTAACGCATGTCATTGAGTACTTTACCTAGTAAAACCTGCAGCTTTCAGAGAAAGGCATTTTATCATCCCTGATCATGTGTCCACACATCAACATAATTAAATAGTCATAAGAGAAGATGAGTCTCTTCATTCCCTTCACCAAAGCAGGATGGTTTCTCCCATTAAAGCCAAGGAGGTTCATCTCAGACTCCCAGCTTTTAATATCATGTTATAGATACCATACTTTACAAGGAAGAGATACAGCAAAATTTTTAATATTCCTCTTGCTCCAAATTGGCTACTTCCATTGCTTTATAACCTTTCAATAAAACAACAGCCTAAGCAAATGACTCTTCATCCCACCATAACAATATTAATTCCCTAGCCTAAGGCAAAGGAAAAGAAATTACGTTAAAAAACAAGTCTCAAAAAAACAAGCTGAAGTCAACTTCTGTTATGTTTTAATCATCACTGCTCTTTCCAAATGTACATATATGTCATAGATTAAACCGATCATGGAAATCAGAAAAAAGTGGGCAAATATGTAAAATTTTTACTAATAGAAAAATCTCTTGAAAACAAATAAAATTGCTATACAACACTGCCTACAAAGTTTGCATTAGATCCTACCTAGTAATATTTAAGCTGTGTGTTTTCTTGAGAAAAGGTGTATTATACTCTGAATTATTTCTTCTACAGAAAAGCTAATGAACATAACAAAATCAGCTACATAATAGAAAAGCAGTGACACAGGATTGAAACAAAACGTTTCTATTAACTAGAGTTATTTGTTATTACCTTTATTGTAAACTGTTATCACAGAAAATACTATTGAAATAACGAAGCAAATCAAAACCAAAAACTAGTGAGATGTCCATCAGGTACCTGTGACCTACTATGAATTAAAATAATAATAATAATAAAACAAGAGCCAAAAAGCTGGAACTCAACCAAATCTCAGAATAATGAAGCAGAATAATTGTTACAGAAATAAATCTATAAATCCTCTTAGCAAAAATTAAAAGACACAAACAATATTTTGTATCCTTTTAGCCAAACAGTAAAATGTTCCTTTGGAAATCTTATGCATTCTAAGTCCACGGATCCTGAGGATTATTTTTTATATTATTTCTTTGTGCTTATATCTGAGGTTGTGTAAAGCTTGGCAGGAATTACTTCCCTTTAGAACTTATATGGCCGCAGCACCTCAAACCTTCTGACTTTGAAATACAAACATTTACATTTAAATATAGAAAATGTTATTCGAATGAGCACTAGAAGACCTGTCTAGTCCAATGACAGAAGTGTAGATAATTATAATGTTCTCATTTCTCCTTTTGAGCTTTTCTACATACAGCAATCTCAGCGCATATCTCTGTTCCAACGTTAACAACTCAAACTTTTCATTCTGCCGTGTTTTAAATCCCCTGGCTTACTCTGAGTTTGCCTTTTTTTTTTCTCTCCCATGCCTCTTTCCTTATTTCCTTTTTAACCAGAAAACCCGTAACATCTCTTATCGTTCCTGGTGTATTACTGTGTTCAGTTTCACCATCTCAGAAGCACTGCCAGAGGATTTTTGCCACTGAAGCCTCTCCCTTCACAAGGGGCTTCCCTTCCAAGCTCTCATTTTCAGCCTTAGAGTTTCAGTGGCATAAGGAAAACAACAGTTTCTATGGATCCATGCACTGGTGATACACTACCTTTGCCATGGATTTTACAACTTTACAACTAAATGTGTCCATAAACGGCGAGGTATTTGATCATTTGATTCACTATCAGGGCAGCTCTAGCTTTAAGTCCAAGAACAAGCATGTAAGCAGAAAACAGGCATATTTATAGGACCTTGGTTGGGGACGGAGGGGGGTAGGAGCAGCTTTCACATACTATGGGATTCATTCCAGCAGATAGGAAAAATCAGTTTAATATAGAAAAATATACATATTCCTACAAATATGGAGTCGAAATAGATTTCTGCTGACCACCTAGCAAAAATAAAATCTATTGATTTATTTTCTACCAGTACAAAGAGAAACAAGTTCCAAAAGAACTCCCTCCTTCCAATTTTAACAAGAAAAGAAAAAACAAAAAAAAAAAACAAACAGCAGATTGTTACTTGCTCACAGATTCCTACCTCTGAGACTTGACTGACTGCACCTGCCATGGAAAGAGTGACACATTATGTAAGTTGAAAGCAATTAGTACGATCAAACACAAACTAAGCAGATTACAGGCTAGGAAACCAACAAGAAAAATGCTTTGCTAGCAACCATTACAAACCCCAAACATCTCATTAGTGCATGACAGTGATGTCCAAATTGCGGTCTGTAGAGGACTTCTGGTTCTCACACTGAAACTTTACTTACCAAATTTTGAAATGTGATCAAACGCCCTTGCAGGCTGCACACCTGCCTCTCAGTTAGTTCTGGTACTTTTTGCCACCCCAGGAACAGGCCCTGGAAGCTACAGAGCATCTCCAGCAGCTCTCCCCGCCCCGCTGGCATCTCAGCTCTGGCTGCTCAGGTTGCATCCCAATCCCACACTGCAGGGAGCTGAGGGAGAGGAGGAAATCCTTCAGCTCTTCCCCTTCATAGCTACTTGGGCATTAACATGATTGCATGGTGGGGGGAGAAGGTGAAAGCTGCTTTGCTGGTTCTTGTGTCACTGGAGACTAAACAAGCACAGGCACTGTTCTTGTTTGCTCAAGACCAGCCCATTTCCCACCTCCAGGGCTTACTGTTGTGAACGTGCAATTCCCAACCATCTATTTGTTCCCTCACAGCATCTTCTTGAAGACATTAAGCAGCAGCAGCTGAGGATGTAGTTACATTAATTGCATTCCTTCCACACACCAAACTCTCACAAAGATGTATCTGCAAGGGGAACCGGCAGCAGCTTCAAAATCCATTTCTCGAGCAGAGAAATTAAATGCAAATAGAGAGCCTTCCTCGAGTAATAGCTGTGATGTACTGACCTTGCTAGCATATAATGCTTGGCCTTCATCCTGAAGGAATTATATCAGAGGCACCAAGCAGAAGGCATCACCAGAAGCCGCAATCAATCTAGGGAGCCATCTTCTTCCTTGCAGGAGGACATGCTGAGAACGGAGTGCCCTGGCCTTGCCGATCACCCACACTGGGCTGCCCCGTGAGCCTGGGGTCAGAAAGCTTTTATTTTCCATGTGCGTTGGCTCCAAATGGCCAGCTTTGGTAGCAGGGGCTACCAAAGGCATGCTCTGTGTGAGGAGCTCAGGGCTGCTGGTTCCACTCACGATGGGTTCTTGGTGGTTCCAGATTGTCCAGGAGCAATCCACAGCCAGAGGTGAGTGGGGTCTGACCCACTATGGGGCTTGCAGTGCCTCTGCGAAAACAGAGCCAGGAAATGGCAGGCAACAACGCGAGGAAGCGCGATGAAAGCCCTGGAGACTGACACCTTGGGCAACGAGGGGAGGGGAAGGGTGTCTGTAAGTGAAGCCGAGCCTGGGGAAGGGGAGGAACAGTGCCTTAAGTGGCCCAATGCTTGCCATTTCTGTCACCCAGTACCCAAATCTGAAGTCAAATCTTTCAAATTGTTCAAGTTGAGTCCATTTTACACAAACAGTAACTGCTGGGGGATCTCCCTGCCTTTATTCCAAGCCCTGAACTTTCTAGCTCCTGTTCTCCCTGTTTTCTCCCCCATCCCACTGTGGTGAGGGAGCACTCAAGTATCTGGGGGGGGGGGGGGGGCTTTGCTGCTTGCTGGGGCCACCCCACCACAGGAGGGCAGAAGGTCCAGGACCATGTGGTCACTTCACCTGCCATAGAACGTAACAGGGGGCACAATCTCCGTCCTCAGTGGAGCAGAACTGTGCTTGCAGCTGGGACACAAACCTGCAGCTGACAATATTCTATCACACTGCGTTAGCTTTTTTCATTGAGGAATCGGTATATTCAAAGTACAAGATCTTTTTCATTCTCCCAAAAGCCAGCAGGGACAGAAAGGCATCTCATACAGATCTATCTTGAGGTTTATAGCTACAGACTAACAGATCGTAAGCATAAATCATTTCTGAGCAAGTCCAGGAAGCTCTTTTTTTCCCCAAACACCTTGCTGGAAATAAGAACCTAACTTTTTAACTGAAAATACATCAAATATAAATGACATAAAGCATATATTTTACCTGTGTTTAACCTCATCCAAATATAACCGTGTCCAACTTCGCAGTTTTTCCAGCCATAAATACATGGGCCACGGTTCACCTTCTTTGCTTTCTGAGAAATAGGAATTGGGAAACTACAGACAGCATGGATCCAATCTCATATTTTGAATGGAAAATGCAAAGTGCTTGCATGTCTTCACTTATGACTTTGCAAGTTCTTAACCTTCATCTTATTTACCATTACTTCGTCCATCCAGAATAAAATCAAAATTCTGTGCTGTGTCATCTCAACCCCAGCTAGAGGGCTAAGATTTAGTTACAGGCCAATGAATGAGTGAAAACAGAAGGAAAAAAAACCTGGCTGAATTAATTTTTTTATTTTAATTTTAAGAAGGCATCCATGAAAACTACTCAAAGTATTAAAAGAATCAGCCTGCAGAAATAATAATCTCGTTTTATTTATAGTCAAGGGTCATGGGAAATCTGTCCTGATATATAAAAAAAATACAGCTTCCCAGATTAGTTTTGGTAACAGAATTCCAAGAATGAACAGCTATGGGAAAGTTTAAATTCTCATCAAATACACCTGAATGTCCTTGTCCAAAAGGTTTATACTTTCTGTCACCCAAGCACTGATCTGTTTGTGATGATTGTTAATTATGGCATGATTAGAATATTATTTGAATAATTAAACTAGATTAAAAAAAATAAAATTACTCCCTTTATTATATGAACTAATAAATGCAATCACTAACCTTTTAGTGAATGCCATATGTATAGAGAAGTCTGCTGTACAAGCTATTGAAATAGTTGTACCCAGAAGCATTTCTGATTCCTTTGGAAAAGAAAAAAAAGTTGACAGCAAGAGGATGCTTTTCTTGTGTAATTACTGCTTTGTTATGTGCTTGCATAACAAAATTCATTTTCTGTCACTTCTACTTCAGTTTAAAACGCTGCATATTTGGACTACTGAATCACTGAAGTACAACATCACAAAAGTAGTATGGAACCAAGCTTGTACCCCAAGATACTCATTGACCTTGAAGAAATTATTCTGTCTCAAATCTGTATTCTTACATGCCTAGTCACTCACCCTGCTGCTACACTTGTTTAAGTGAAGTCGTTCCATCCCCTATGGAATAATAACTGAAAAGCTAAGATCTTGGTTATTAACATGCTTCTATCTGGAAAGCCACAGTAGTTCCCGACTTCAGACAATCTTCACAGGAAGCAGTGCTACCAGATTAGAGTCATTCGTGTCTCAGAGCATTTGATTACCTTCACAGAAATAGCACCTTTCTGAAGCATTATATTTACTCTTAATTCTCCCTTAATAGAGGTATGCTTTTGTTTTTATCCTTTTAGGAAGATGAATCAAAGAAACTGTACCTTGACAGTAAATATATCCAGCAGCATATTCTCTAAGGCATTCAAGCCACAGGCTTACCATTTCACTGAGGCAGCCTTCAGCTAACCTCTGCACAATCTGGCAGACTGACCAGAGCCTTGAATCGAGATACTCCTTTAAAATAGCAATGACATGAGCACATTCTAGCAAGCCCTCACGTCCTAGACCACAAGCAAGAGGAAAAGGATACATGTGTAGTTCTGTAAAGCATAATTGCTGTATTCTCTGCAGCACAGTCAATAATCCACTCTGTGCTTGCTGCTCCCTGCAGGAAGTGTATAGACCTGAGGTGACAACACCACGCTCTACAAGATGTGTTCTGTGTCACTGGAAAACAGAACCATGGTGCCACCCTGCATGGAGGTGCCTCAGGAAGGAGTCCCTTTGTGCTGACAGCCAGAAGACTTTTTTCCTCTTCAGAAATGCTGCAATTATCTTTGTCAACACTGTAGGTAAGCTAAATATTGGTGTCAGGTGCCTGCCAGCTGGAATGCAGCCTGGAATGCAGCACCCAGGGTCCCAACCGTTCTGTATCTCTTCCATCACGTTCTCAGAGACATGGGCTGGCCATTGAGAAAGTCACTAGCATTTTATTTTTTATTTAAGTACGTTCATTAACTATTCAGAGAAGCTGAAGTAGCACTCAGGCAGCAAGCACATGGTCTTATAGCACCACAGAAACCTGTGCATTGAGATGTATTCTCTCTCACACATATACACAAATACCCATGCACATCACATTTCCCTTATCAAGTTTTTCATCTACTCATTTTTACCCTATTTCTGTTCCTATTCCCCATCCTCCTACCTTAATCAAGAACACAGCTTTAAATTAATACCTTCATTTGACTGAATGTGAGTTTCTACACAATTCATATATATATTATTTACCTGTATATTCTCAAATACAAATATATTACACATATACTTAATTCAACAATGGTGAATTGCACCTGTAAGGAAATGCTATCCAGTATTTCCCTCCATTGGAAAAGAGTTAGCACAATGACACCATTTCTATTTCTATTTGGCACTATCTATAAGCACTGTAGTTCATTTTGCCTGGAGTTACCTTGCAAACAAAAATCCAGGAGTATGGCTATCAGTTCTGTTTTCTCACACCAGCAGAACCATCCTCATCAGTCAGTTGTGTATTTTCTAAGCACGCAGAACAGAAGGGCTCACACACCGTTTGCTTAGATGGCCAGGCTGACAGGTACCATAGATCACCTCAGTTCCTGACACTATATCAGTTTCACAAGAGACTGGCACCAACCCTAAACATCATCATTAATCAGTTGTTCTTTGCAGCGTTAGGAAGACCGCTTCTCTCCAACAACACCTAATTGGTCTTATGGGCAAGGGAGCCAGAGTAGCAGATATTGTGATCCAAGTGTTAATTCACTTGCTCTTCATCACTCCTACCTGACTTCCTGATGTCTATTACCACTTTTCCCACCTACCATAATTATTTCTGTACTTAACGCTGCCTGACTGGTAAAGCTACATAAAGCAAGGGACTCCTCTAGCTCTTGCAGTAGAGCAGTGGTTGCACAAACAAATAGTTTTGATTGTTCTGCCTGGAGCACCTTTCTCTTCCTCTAATTCCCACAAGAACCTCATCTGCACTCTGGAATTTCCTTTGCCAATCAATTTCATTACCGGCACTAACACACGAGTGAGGCAAAAGTAGCAACAAGAAAGTTCACTGAGCAAACTTCTGCTCTTCTGCTTCTCACACTACAGGAGATCAAGTATTTTCTATTGGCAGCAAAGTCCCTCCTGCTGATACATAGAAAACTTCCTCAACTACTGTAATTGACCATAAATTAACTACCAAAGTAGCTACATTACAAAGCAAGACAAACAAACAAAATTAAGATGAATGCGAGGCCCCACCTCACCGAGCCAACCTTTTAGGCAAGCATAAACTTAGTGAATCATCTACAGCTGCTTACCACCAGTCCAACAGTCCCTCATCAGCAAAACAAGACAGGGCATTCAGGCTCCCATGTCAGTACGGAGGGGCCTGCAGTTGCTTTGTCTAGAGCCAGCACTTCGCCCTGCAAGAGACTGCAAAATCAGGACTGAGAGAAACTGCCCCCAGCTGCCAGAGGCAGGCATCCTTTCCACCTGGACCTGCTCAGCAGCATGCATTCCCAGTCTTATCTACTGGGACCCACACACCTATTTCAGCTGCACAGATTTGTAACTTCAGTGCATGCTTTTAAGACTGGAGGCTAAAATACTGTAGAGTGTCAGTGACTTTCCCTCTGTTGCCTCATAGAAACACTGTCATTCTCTCACCTATACACATGCCACAGTGTAACAGAGTTTGTGTATTACTCCCTTCTCAGAAACAACAGGCACACTTCTTTGACAAAATCCTTAGGAAGGGTATCTAGTGGAGCACTGCAGCAAAGCAACAGCACCTTGTTATGCACAGCTAGGTTAAATTTAAGATAAAAACAAGGCTTTTAAAGCATAGCATTTTGTGAAAGGTGGACCATGTAGGAAGTGCACATTGAGGTTTCCGAATGAGATGAGCTGGGAGAATATGTCTCACAATACAGCCATGTCCAGCCTCACCTACAATACTGTTCTGTTCTTTGCTTGTGTAGAAAGCTTTTAGAAGAACACGCTTCCTTTTATTAAAGTATTCTAAAAATATTACTTCCTAATAAGAACCTCATTTGCATGACAAATTCTCTGTGCAGTGTCAGAAGCATCTTTAAATGAAGATGTCACGCTTAGAGGAATTATTCTGCAGGCAGATGAGTTCACACCAAACTTTGCTGGTGACAAGTTCATTTCATTTTCATCATCGTGTGCTCTGACAGTACGATAAGAGAATCATGGCCTTTCCCCAGGGAGAATTCTTTGCTCATATATTAATTCCAACAAAGGAATGCCAGCCAGTTAAGTTCATCCCTATGATGCAGGCCAAGTACTCAAAAGCAATCATTTACAAAGCTAAAAGGTACTATGTACATCACCCACATTTTCCATTGCAATTCTTGCAGGAGTAAATGCAGCTATTAAGATTTTTTTATTATTATTATTTTTAAATTTTAAAATCAACACTGTTTTTCCTCTCCTACAGATTTAAATTTAAGAGTCTGTAAAAACAAAATCTTTCAAATTGGAGAAAAATATCATGAACCTCTTGCTTTTTAACTTGCAATATCTGCTTTGCAAGCATTGAAGACAATATTCCGTTTGTGTCTATGCAACAGAGAAACCCAGGTACCTCCACTGGGAGAGGAAGACCTGTGTACAGTATCCTATCTTGAGAGAAAAACTTTGGAGTTACTTCCTCCTCTGAGAGGCCCAGGAAGCATGACATTTGCCAGGAAAGCCTTGACCCAGCCACAGAAAGTGATGGCAGCATGTTTGCCGTCACTCACAGGCTGAAAAACTTTCACTTTGCAACCACAGCTTTAAAGACTTCTACTTCACAGCATGCACGACACTTGTCTGGAAGCATTAATTGCCATGGGAGAAGCCACTCTTCTTCAGGTATTCAAATATATAAACACTTTCCATCCAGACCTGTTCAGCAGCATGCGTTACCTGCATTACCTTCTGGGAGCCGTGCACCCATCTCACTACGTGCCTCAGACAGTCTAAAGGCCAGGCAGGTGGATGGTGACACGGAGGGCAGGGAGCTTTCAGTCACGCATCCCAGGAAAGGAATTTCACTGGATCTTCACATGATATGACACAAGCATCGTGGTGGAAATAAAAGACATCTCTTACCACAGCTGAAGTCTGAGAATGAGAGGAGAGCTGCACATCAGGCAGCTCAGAATCTGGATGCTTGTTCTCCCTCCTCAGCCTGAAAGCTTTGGGAGCTAATGAACAAGTCATAAAAGAAACCTCAAATAGACCGTTTCTACCATTGCTGGACTTATTTTCCTAGTTTTTATCTGCTGTAGTTTCCCCCTTGAATCTCACATTAGATATTTCTTTATCATTCTCCACCACCAAGCTTTTCCATTTTCCTATAAAACACCAAATACATGTTCTGTAACCCAAAAGGATCCCTGCCTCTTCGGTAGCTCACCTTTTGAGGGGCGGCTTCACATCTTATTTTTACTGTTATGGACTTTGGTGAAACCATGAGCTGTACTGGTGCAGGCAAAAGACAACTGGGCCTAAACTTAAACAAACAGCTACATTTATGCTACATGAAAAATCCTAAATAGTAAGAAGTTTCATTTAATGATTACGCATATGGGGTTGACAATAATGAGGAAAATATTAACATATGAATACAAGCATCAACAAAACTATTGTCAGATAAGGAGGGAGCAACTTCAGTGTGCTGAGAAGACGCATCACAGCTAAATTGGAAGCAGCCAGATTCTTCTGCAACAGGCCAGGCTACGTGGCTGTGCTTTGGATGCCCAGGTTCAGATGCTTCCAAGAGCCAGAGTGATGCTAACAGCCTCCTCTGCAAAGTGCTCCAAAGCAAACTCCAAAACTCACATGATTCTTTTTAAGGTTGGACTACAATAACTGCCCAAAAATTAAAAGCTGCTGCTTCAGCTCATCCTACAACCAACCCCAAATATAGACACATATGTGATTTCCACCTTGCTCTGTCCACCCACGCGTTTGCACAGGGTAAACTCACTAAGGGAATTTTAACACTGGATATGGCAGGGAGATACCGAGGTTACAGAAAGGGTTTCTGCTTATCCGTGTGCAGGCAGGTGTCCAGCACCGGACGCTGTAAAAAGCGATGTAGCAGAGCCCGGCGTTTCCAGGCTGAAGAGCAGCAGTGGTGCTTACAGAAAGGGAGCGAGCTGAGGGCTGGGACATGGTGATCTCCCTCGGCACCAGAAACCCCTTCCCTCTTTTACCCTCGGCAGGCCGTTCAGCTTCACCGTTGTAATTTTCTGAAGAATAAGGGAGTCATTTCAGGTTTCATACATTAAAACATCAGTCGTGGGGGTCCCTCCGGAGCCCGGCACCGGCGGGGCGCAGCGGAGCCGCCTCGCTCCTGCAGCGCGCTGCCGCCGGGGGCGCGCAGCCGGGGCCGCGGGCACGCGCCTGGGCCCGGCCGCGTCCCAGCGCCCCCCCGCGGGCACGGCGCGGCCGAGGGGGCCGCGGGTGCTGGAGCACACGAGATAAACGACGCCTGGAAAGCTGCACAGCTCAGTGGTAGAAGAGCGGGGTGAGCCGGGTACCCCAGCAGAGAGCAGGGTGCAGGCCAAGCACTGCTGCCAGCCCCCGGGCAGCGGGAAGGAAGACAGCTGAATACACGGTGCGCCCAGCCAAGAGATGCACGTCCAGGGCACCTGGCAGTCCTGAGCACCAAACCAAGTTTAGTGGCACAGCTCTGTGCACGTGTGTAAAATAATTCTTGGGTATAGCCGCTACATCAAGGTGTTCACTGACGTCTTGCTCTCTGGGTATAACTACCCTCAAGGAGCGGCTCACACAGGGAATTGCACAGAGACCAACCTCCCGCATCGCTTAAACGGGAACCAGAAGAGCTGGGAACCGAGCTCAGTGCACATCAGTAGTGCTGGAGGGCCAGAGATCAAGGCAAACATCTCTCAGCTCTTTGCACACATCTTGTGTGGTACCCACTGACAGACAGGTGGTGATGCCCAGCTAAAGTACTAACGTGCAAATATAGCAATGGTGTCTACGTGTAAACGTTTGTTCACTCTTCTCCTGCTCACCCTGTACCTCCTGTGGGTGCCATACAAACATGCTGGAAGAGCAGCACATTCGGTGCCCTCATTGACAATAGCCTCTGCAAAACTGGTATCTCATCGCTAGCCAGCAAAATTCATAAACTTAAAAAAAAAAAAAAAATCTGAGTAGCCATGCGCATAAGTCTAGTACCAAATAAAATGGAAGCTCCAAAAAAAAAAAAAATCCTTTCCAACAGCCACTTTAGCATCTAGCTGGCACTTTCTAGCTTTTGTCTTGTATTCCGTTGGATGAAAAACTGCAATATAATTAGATTTGAGTGGTTTTGTATTTTGTTTTGCCAAAATATATATATATAAAGTTTAAAAAGACAGATTATACTTAAATGTTAAAAACAACAAAAAGCATTTAAAGAGATTTCAAAACCATGCAAATAACTTTGAATGTTCCTTATTCTACCCTACAAATTTTAAGTGTTACCCTGTCTACACTCCCTTGAGAGTTAAGCGTTCTCTGCATTTTTTGTTTTTTGTTTTTTGTTTTTTTTTTAAGGCCAACCGTATGCTCTGTTTAGTTCTGCCTTCCCACTCACACTTTAAAATACACAAGTTACAGTGATACCAACCACTTCGATAAATTTTATTCTCTCTTCCAACAAATCTTGCTTCTTTTTAGTCTTCAACCACCGCAGTTAGCAAAAAGCTATTACTATGGGGCTTCACATGCACATTAAGTTCCACCACGGTGAATAGAAAAGTTTATTTAAAGCATATAATCAGCAAAACAAAAAGCAGGAGGTGATGTAACACACACACCCCAAAGGAAAGTATTGCCCATGGACACGTCTAGTCTCAGATCCATGAAACACATTTCAAGACAGACGTTATGAAACCATCGTCTTTTGTCACTGGAAATGTCCTAGAAAAAAGCTATTGCAACTAGCACACAGATGTTTAGGCAGAAAATGAAGTGTGTTTCTGACAATTTTTTAAGGGAATTGTACATTAAGCTGAAGAGTTAAAATAATACATTGGTGAGGATCACTTTGCAGTATAAAAGCAATTCCAAACCTGGCTTTTCTGATACCGGGATGATCTCCCACAGCGAGATCAGCTGTTCTCAAAGGGCTGGAGGGCAGCTCACACACCGCACAAGCTGAAGTCCCATGTCCCAGACACTGCAGTGAGGAAGTGGAAAAAGTGTATACAAGAGCAGGGGGAAGGAAGCAAGAAGGAAAAGGCTTTTGTTTGCATTTCTGTGTTCTTGCTCCTTGCAAGCAAGACTCATGGATTATTAATTCTGCTTTCCCGAAGTGACAGCAAGGGGCAATTTTGAGTTATCATTGCAAAATGTGGGCTAAATTTAAGAGGGGTAGCATAAACTTAAATGAAGTGATACCTGTTTACACCAGAAATTAAATGTTTTAGGGATTTTGAGCACATATTTGGTTAAACTGGCTTTAAACAATGCACTGAAATCTCCTGTAAAATAACATATTGCTTTTTTTTTTTTTTTTGTCACCTGCAGAACCCACTTAACTAGCCTTTACTTCAATCAAAGTGTGACAGAATACCTGCAAGGATTGTGGATTAGAGGCCTTTGAGAAAGCCATAACCATCCAAAAATCAAAAGTATTTACTACTTTTTTTTTTTCTTAAAGCGGAAGCTTCTGCATTATCAATGCCCAGTAGAAATACCTCAAACCAATTGAAATCCTCTATCTGGAAACAGAAAAATACTAAGCACTTGAGAGGGAAAAAATAAATAAATAAAATTTACAGCTTACCACCCTCAGCCCAGAGAGTCTAAACCTCATTTTACACAATAATTCTCAAGTATTAATCATATCCACTAGCATGCTATAAGAGCAACTAATCTCTTTAGCTGAAAACCACTGACTGAAAACATATTGAATATACTGTGAGAGCAGCTTGGAATTACAACACGAGCTAGCAGAGAAAGACAATGAAAACCCCATAAAACATACTGTAAGCAGACGGGGGGGAGGAAGAGCCAGAATCAAAGAGCAGAGCCTAGACCGAAGCAGCAACAAAGCACCAAGAGCTGGGCTGTGTGGCAGTGCCCGCCTGCCTACCTCCTGCTGCCACCCTGCCCACCGCCTCGCAAGAGACCGCAGCATCTCCGACACACATCCATAGCCTTCAGTCTTAGACTGGAAGATTCAAACTTCTTGAGGTTCTTTTACAAGCTCTTTTTGAACACCAGCTATCACCTACAAGTTTTACTTTCTTCCCCTTGCAAGCAGTTTTGTGGGAAGCTTGGTACACAGCTCCTGCAGCTGCAGTGCTGAGGTTTGGAACAGAGCAGGTTGGGTCCTTGCTGGCGCTCAGTACCTACCAGGATTTGCTGACAGCCCCAGGGAAACAGAGAAGCAAGGTAACAATGAGAAGAGACAAAAGCAGTCAGAGTAATATTCTGACAAAAATTCAAGTCAGCTGTGATTAATTTAAATCTCTAACAAGCAAAAAACAACAAGCCTTCCTACCTGTTGCAGACCATTCAGGCAGGTGGGATTAAAACCACCACCTCTTCTTTTGCTCATTTTGCATTGAATAATTTTTCACTGTTTTGTCTTTTAATAACACTTCCTTGCCTCAGAAACCAGCTATGAACAGCTGGTAATAACTGCTTGACCATGTATTAGTGACGTGAGTGCTGCGCCATTATACCTGTCCTGACAAAAGCTACCTCCATGTTCTGAAACTGTTTGTTCACATCCAATCCCATCCTATTTTCTTTCAAGAAGGATTTTCTGGAGAGCATCCCATGCTTCCAGGCCGCTGTGGGAGCAATGTCAGAGATGAACACACAGCTTCACTGTGCACCTCTGCCTGGAGCTTTCTTCCACTCTTCATATTGCTGGCCATGCTTCACCACTGTGCCACTTAGAAAACCTGCTATTTTATAACATCCTCATTACAGTTCCTTTTCTTATCATTCTCCATTTTCAAGCAATAGGGGTGTCCCAGAGGGTCTCCTCCTGCAGCACATGTGCACAGCCCACAGCATTGCTGCCACTGCCCTGTGCACCGCCCATTGGCAGTATTGGAAGATTGCTGAGAAAGAGCTGGTCTCCGGAGCTGGAAAGATTGGAGAACTCATGCTTAAAATTTGAGGCTAGTTCTTCACTTAAAAATTAATTAATTAATTAATTAAAATTGGCATTTTGACTGGAGCTTCCAGTTGTCACTCTTAAAAAAGATTAGAGCTCCACTTGTCCCTACTAGAAAGGGTAAGAAAAGCTTCAATATTTGTAAGCTATGACAATGTTTCATATCAGTCATGTGAAATCCATCTAAATAAACGTTACTAAACTCAAAGCTGATGGCACTGAGCCTGAGGTCTGTACTATGGGATCAATGCAAATAAACCTTTCCTGCCTTTGGAAGTCAGTCATGTCTACCCAAAGAGAAAAATGTTCATGGCAGAGTCACCAAGTGATTTATAGCTGGTGGCAATACTTCATTTAAATAAAACATTAATTTAACAATGCAACACTGATTTCCTTGAAGCTGACTTTTCTGTAAGAATTATTAACCATAGAAACCACATTTCCTCCCTTCAAGCATACTGCCTTCATCTACTTTGTATTCAATTTTGTATTGGTGGCTAGTTCCTATTGAAAAATAAAAACAAAAGTAACTCTCTTAAAAAGTAGGTTTGACAAAAACTTACGCCAGTGCAGCAAAAGCTATCAGGTAATGTAGTGTCCACTCCTTACACTGCGTTCAAAATCACCCATAAGTGAGCTTGAAGCTGAGAAGAGCAGACCATTGCCTAACATTGCCTCTGGTATAGGAAACCTGCTCGCTGTGTTTCTGAGGACATGACTTTCCATCTACTCCAGGCCAGCTGTTGTTACCTTAGCATCAAAGATAAAGGCAAGGCAAGAGAAAGTATGAAGAACAACTAGAAAACTGCAAGAAGCTGTAGGGAGGAGCTTCGTGGAGTTTAGGAGAACATGGTATGACACAGTACCAAAAAAAAATAAATCACATTCCCATCAGAATAGCATTTCCTTCAGGTTCATGAGCATGGATAAAAAGTATCCATGCTGAATCCTTGGTAGTTCAAATAAAAATTGTATCTGAGTGCAGGAGAAGGCACAAAGGGAGCATTTTTATTAATGTGGGCTTGTGTCCAACTGCAAGTGGCCCAAAAGCCCCACACAACCTGACAGGCAAAGGACAGGAGCCCTTAGGGCTCATCCCCTGCCACTTGTCAGCGATGACAGTGTAAGTGTCCTGGGAAGTGGCTGCAAACATGGGGCTGGTGCTACCCTTTTCCTCTCCATGCTATTACATTTATTTGGCCTATATGACATTTAGGAAGGTTTACATTTTTCTTGGGTTGTCTGGAAGAATGCTTTCATATCTATTAATTCTGTTCAACTACATTTTAATTTAAAAAGACAAGCACGTCAACCTATAAACATCCTTTTCTTAATGACAGTGTCAGTGTGGAAATTTAAAATTTCAAGTGCTCCTTACTTCCCTTTCCCACTAGTCCCACATTTTTCCTGTGTCTATGAATTCAATCTGAGACATGTGTTGACCAGAATGCTGCTCTCTGGCCACTTGCACCAGCACCCCAAAAAGAGCAAAATATACCTACAGCTCTCTCTAAATTACAGAGGCGAGTTACGGAAGAAGAGATGAGAGCACACTGCAGAATATGCTTATGAACACTACATCTGAACGATCTCTAAGTCCTGCGACCAATTCACGTAAAAGGATCTTCTCAGAAGGGAGCTGCAGAGGAGGATGAGTCACAGCACACAGCCCCTACGTGTCTGGTGTAGGTGGCCAGGTTGAGCTGGAAGAGTTCAAGTGCAAAAAAGTGCTGAGAGAACAAAATGCTTGCTCTGACACCTGTAACACTGACCCCATATTTTATCTGCTCTCTGAGGCCACACGTAGCACGAGTACCCTCAAGAACTGCCACAAACTCAGCTGAAAGGCAGTGGAGGCAGCACTGGCAGAATTTCCTCCTAAAGGAAGCCTTTTGCAGGGGGATTTGCCACTTGAGTTCCCTCAGACATCTGCCATTTTCTAGTCCCATTCCAACACAGCTGACAAGCTCTGTCCTTGTGCTGAGGAGTTTGGAGATGCTGTGTTCCCCCAGGAAACAGAGCGTTAACTTCATGTGCTGCCTTGGAATAAGCTGAAGCACTAAAGTTCATTTCAGACTACCCCCAGGTTTTTAAAAACACCAAGAAAAACAGCAAGTAATGTACTAATGCAAGCCACTCCTGCAGCCCAAATGCAAGCAGCACTGATTGTGAGAATGCAGCACTTGAGAGGAACAGAGCCCTGGGAAGCAGGCGGTGCCCTTTGCGTTTCTGGGCAAGCAGGACGAGCACAAAGCACTCTGCAGCTACTGATGGCCATTAGGACTCCAGCCTTCAATGCACACTGTGGGTACGGACAAAGATTCAAAGAGGTCCACAAGAAAATGAAGGAAGGGACTGTGCAGCTCTTGCACACAAACAAACACATCTCATTCTAGCCAACAGCCCCCCGACCTCCCTTTTTTCATTGCATCTTCACTCAGCATTCGCTTACAACTACTTGTGATAGCGGGGGCACACACTGCACCTGGTGTTACAGCCCTCAGGTCAACACCAGCCCCTAACTAAAAAACAAAAACCTCACTGTTTAAAGAAAACACACATGCAGCTCTATTAGAAGAGTATTTGCCATATTCCCGTTTCATCTCCCTTGCAATAATTGTATTTCATGTACTGCAAAAAGCTAGGGAAACTGAGCTCCTTATCTATAAAAACTACTGTACTTCTTTTCTCAAAGATTTGTCTCCAACAACAACCAAACGTCACATGAGTGAAAGTCTGAATGATATTGCACTCATGTGATTCTGTTTCTATGCAGGCTAAACCTCTCTTTTCTGTTTTGCATGACTCCACAAGCTTTTTTGAGATTTAAAAACTAATCCTATTTCACCAAAACATTTTTGTTTGCCTCAGATCCAGTTCCCCCCTTTGCCTTTATTGGCAGTGAAAGTTTGGATTCCTTTCAGCCAGCAGGCAGAGAAATCTGGAGGAATATATTTACATCTTTTAAAACTTTTAAAGAATAAGTAAAGGACATCGGTTATACCTCTTATGGGATTTTCAAGTCTTTAAATCTGTCTCGTAGGTGTTCTGCTTTGGAAAGATGACTTACTTCTAAACATTTGGCACATTAGAGAGTTATTCCAAATGCTTATAAAACTAGAAGTGCATTAGCATTTACTAGCTAATGCGATGGTGCGGTTCCAGCAGACACTGCCCACCACACAGTTGTGTCAATATTTTTTTCTGACAACTCTCATTTTCACTGTTTGACTATGAGGTTTGTGCAAATTACAGAATCCTTGCGACAGTGCCATTCTGGCAATGCAGCTGCCCCATTCTCATGGTTTTTCATTGCCTCCTCTCACAGAGGTAACCATACAGGCACTTTATCAAAACATCTTGTGGATTATCTGATAGGGAAAGAAGATGTTTGCTCCTCCTCTCCGTTAGGCTTGGAAGTAGATAGGAAAAAAAAAAATACTGGAGAAAATTCTAATGCAATCTTCTAGGCAATTGAGGTATGCCTTGCTGCTCTCCTAGTGAGAGCTGGAACTTGCAAAATATCCAAGCGAGTGAAAAAAATCCCTTTTCTTTTTGACATTGGTACAACATACCAGCACGGTCTGAACACACCAGCAAAGCTCCGGGCTTTGCCTCCCAGTGAAACAAAAAAAAGAAGTTAATTGGATAGCTGGATAATATAATAATAAAAACATGATAGACAATATTGATCATCTAAAACAGTTAGTGGACTTCAAGTTACAGAAAGTTTTGCTGTGAATTCCACTATGCAATTCAAACTATTTCTCCTTTCTTTCATACTTGTAGACCTTGAGCAGACCCAAGGATGAATCACTGTTAGAGTTCCAGCTCCATTACAGGACTGGGGCAATCAGCGATGCCATTTCAGTGATTTACACAGGCGATTCTTCTCCAGAAGAAACGGAGAAGGGAAAAGTACTGAAATGAGCTCGTTGCTCGGCAGAAGATTTTAATGGAGGGAATGGAAAGAAAAGCCAAGCCTGAGCTAGGAGTAAGCCCAAATGAATATGCAAGTACAAAAATTGCGGGCATTTTTCTCTGGATTTTTTGACACCCATTATTTGGCCCACGAAAAGCTTGCCTAGCAGCTGCATTAGGCAGGGCTGCAGGAGCACCAGGAGATCAAAGCAAAGAGACTTTGCATTTAAAACCAGGAACAATGATTAGCAGATACACACGAGTCTTCAGAGCAGATGAGAGAAAATGCCACTGAGCAACACAGTCGCTGATGTACATGACCCATTGCTAACAGCTTCAAATTGCACCTTTTTTCATCCTTTGCACTGGTATATCCTGGCCTGAAATTTAATTTTAGCAATTCTTCATTTAATAATTTTTCCAAAGTTAAATAATTTTACTCCAAGCCTGCAATAACAACATTTCTCACTACTACACTGAAGCGAATGAAAAGCTTTTGGATTACTTATCAGATAAAAACGCATATGTTGCTTTTACTCCACACTCCATATAGTAGCACGTATAGCTCTTGTAACAATCAGATGGTGGGGAATGCACTGCGTGAAGAAATAACTACATTTATTTCAGATAAAAGCTACTGGCATAGAGCACGGTCCTACTCTGTTCTGAATTATGCATGTGTGCATTTCTCGATGAGCCTAAAAATAATACATGCTTTAGATTTTAATCCATCTTGAGAATTAGAATACGAACAAAAGAATGCAGAGAAGTTAGATGTTCCTACTTGCAGTACTTCTGGTGGGGGCTGTCCACATCACTTATCATGCACTCCTTCTGGAAGTAAATGGACTGAGTTCTCTTCAGCAGTCAGTCAAACTGCAGTCGATTGAAAACCTCAGTAAAGGGCATGTCATTGCTCCAAATGACATTCAGTCAGCAGAGGAACATTTTGCAGAAGTCAATGGGAATGGTAATAATACATCCAGCAAGCTACAGAAAAAATCGAGTGTATCTTGGGGATAGGTAGGGAATTCACGAGTAGGGGAAAGAGGTCAGGAATAAAACCAATTATTAGTTGAAGTCAGAGTTGACCAAGAGGCTAAACTGGAAAAAAGGTCAGAGCAAATGTTTCAGAATATAAAACACCACATTTTGAAATCAAAGTGAAATATTTCTTTTTGGACAATTTCATGTCTCATGTTAAAATATTTTTATAATGTTTTCATTTTCTTGAAATTAGGTGAATCTTGAAATCTGGGAAACAGCTTTAATTGAGCTGGCAAATATTTTAGTCTGAAAAGCAAAGCATTATACATTGTTTTGCCAACAATTCTATAATTGCTGTTTCAATTCAATCTGGTTTTGTTTCTTGCAAAATATTTGGTGCAGCCACTATGAAAATGAAAGCAAACAAAATTTACCAACCTTGGCTCAGTAATAATTCACGGTGATTTTAATTCAGTGAGGAATGCGAGTGTGCTCCCCAGAACTGCGTAAAGTCACCAGATTCTGCCAAGGTAAGCGCCCATACAATTAACACCAGGATGCTTGGCTTGCCTTCGCTTGGTACCTGTGGGCATGCCTAGGGAATGTCTTTCAGGACTTAGGTGTGCTCCCCTTCCCTAAACCAAAATCAAAGTCCAAAGTTCAGGGAGAACTTTCATTTTTAAGCACTGCTGTTCCTAAAAAGGCTGATGGTACTGAAAGGGCGAGACAGCAAGACTTCACAGCTTCCTTTGGGAAAATGCAAGCAATTGATTCCCTGCCTTTGATGCCATCAACAGGAAACTGTCTCTAACCTCTTGCCAAGGTCTAGAGAAAAAGCATGGGCCAAGGAAATAGTTAATAAAGAAACAGGAAAATAACCAAAATTGCAGTAAGTGGGTTTTGTACAACGACTTCTTTTGAGGTCTTACAGCATCCTCTCTTCCTCAACAATCAGCATTTGTATTTCAACCCCTTTGTGCTTAGTTTGGAATGCTGAAAATAATTAATATTTCAGCGAGGATAAAAGGTTATGCAGCTTGAAGTCTATTACTTACTTGCAGAAGAGGCACAGCTCAGAGGGCAGTTGTTACACAAACAAGCCTCCAACCCAGGAGTGGAAGGACCACTTCCAAGGATGAGAAAGGAGCTCAGTTATTATTCATTTTTATTACAGTGGTACCCAGGCACTGCATAAATAGTATTTCTGTC
Source organism: Anas acuta (assembly GCF_963932015.1). Lineage (NCBI taxonomy): Eukaryota > Metazoa > Chordata > Aves > Anseriformes > Anatidae > Anas > Anas acuta. Next base: position 16,494,514 of record NC_088989.1, on the reverse strand, counting down.
TCAGTAATCTCTTGCTGAGCCAACCAACAGGATGCCAATTAGCGATCACTTTTTAATTTTATTTTTAGTTTTCTGCTTTAAACAACTGTCTACTGGTAAACTGACTGAGGTCTCTTAACTCACTTGAATAGTCCAAACAACATTCAGCTGAAGCTGAATCAGCAGCCTGACTGCGAGCAGATAGATAGATACAAATAAAATAATGACACCCTGTTAGTAAGCCGTTGAGCTATCAGCTTGTTTTTCTCTCCCTCCTGGGGAGCTGATATCAAAGACAGCAAAACATTCAGGTCTGAGGTCAGTTACAACTTCCCTGATAGAATATTTTAGCAAATGTGTTCAAGGCTCATTTTGCACAACCAGTTATAAAGACATATTGTCCAATTAAGATTATGTTATAAAATAATAAAGATAAGTAAGTTAAACCATTTACAAAAATAACACCTTAGGAATTGGAAAACAGACCTGCTATAAATTTCTTTTATGAATTATTGTGAAATTCAGCCTTTGTACCACTTTAATTTGTACTAATTCTTTTAGAATTGGGTTAAATACAAAAATACATCTAAACAACAGAAATAGCACCAAAAAAGACATCAGGGAAAAAATAATTTGATAAATCTAAATAAAATTTATTAAAGTTAAATTTAATTAAAGCTAATAAAAATTGAAATTATTCTGTGCAACCAAGGTGCTCGCTAATTTCAACTCTTAAGAGCTAGTTGATTTTTATTTCAACTGTTAATACCTTTTTTTCTCTTTTTTTTTTAATTTATTTATTTTTATTTTTATTTTTTTTTTTACAAAGTATGAGAACCCACAACAAATAACAAATATGGAAATCTGGGTATACATATATGAATGTATTTGCCCACTTGCAAAGAATAAATACTGACCATATTTCCTCTAATTATTTATGGATAAAAGCATCTCATATCACAGTTTTAATGTTCATGCTATATATGTAGATATCAAACACGTTGGCAAGATGTAAGGAAGACATACAAAACAATCTCATACAACGCAAAATATTTAAATGTCAAGAAGGTGTAATGTTCTTCTATTTTTTTTTCTGACATTTCTGCTACGTTTCTGTATTCTATTCAGTTGTCAGATACGAAATGACATCTTTCAGATAAATGCTAGCCTACTGTCCCTAAACCAAAACCCCCCAAAACAAACAAACAAACCAACAAAAAACATTCCCTCTGTGCCCCAGGATACAGAAAACAGAAAGACTGTTTGCTCTGGGAGGTAATTAAATGATACTGAGGACAGTGTGTGTGTGTTTATGTACACGCACATGTTCACCATTTACTCAGAGTTGTAATTAAACGATAACGCGTACGCAGACACACACACTTCTCTTTGCCAAATCAAAGAGGATGGAAGAATCAGCTGAGTCAGACATGCATCATTTTCATCATTTTTTGGGTTTTCCCAAATGTTTCACATATGAAATGTTAGCAATCAATATGTGCTAAGTCTTCTAACAGCACAGTCCTGTCTTGGCAATCATAATTCATAAGGCTTTTGATTTATTCAAATGCACTCCTAAAGGTTTATCTTCTCTGTTCATATAAATAATTATTCCTCAATTCACACTGCTTACTTTAGAACTTGCTATTTCTATATTCTGCCATGACACTGTGAAGCATTTGGAATCACTGACGTGGAATTAGCAACGTGACAAGAACAGTACTCAACAAAATTACGGTTACAATTTTTGCTAAAAGTCATTGCCAGATTTATAATGATCACCATGCAGCTATGCTAAGTCTGTATCGGTTGCACTTCTGAGCCTGTTACAATTACTCAGCAGAAAGTGAATTTTATAGTTAATGCACACAATCAAGTGACTCTGTGGAGAATTGTTCTGTCTGTATTCAAAAGCATTTATTTATACAGCAATGAAATGTCTCTCTAATTGCAATTTATAAATGTTTATCGCTTATCTTTCAAAAGAGCTAAATAAAGAGGAATTTAACTGAAAATTAAAGGTATTTAATGTATACTGAAAAGCAGAAATTGAAAGGAACGTTGTAAGACATGTTAAGAAAGGCTCCAGATCGCCATCTGAGATGTGTGGTTCTCTTCTATCTCCCAGCTGAGTAATCCTGAGCAAAGCAAGCAGATTGCATTGTTCACTCATACTCTTAACTCAGAGATTACCATTAGAACAACGATGTATTGACTTTTTTTTTTTTTTTTTTAAATATTCAATACCTTGGAAATGAATTCAGCTTTAACTGCTGTGTGTCTACCCCACAACTCTCGGACTGTTCTTTCTCTGCGTTTACATAGGAACTACAAAAGATCACATCAGTGGGGAAGACAAAAGAAGAATAACATATTGATGTTTCCTAAAGGACAACTGAAATTAAAATGTGGTTTTGATACATGCTATTAATGTCTCTGCTTAACAGTATTATTGCCCTTGGTAACAGTGCTTATTTTCAGATGAGTATTTTGCCTATTTTATGCACTAATTATCTTCAGATGATAACATTCATATTAATTTTAATTTCTCTAATGTAAAAACATAATAGAATTTAAATTCTCTAATGCAGAAAATCCACATGGCAGTAGATTTTTAATTTATCCTGCATATTGTACTTCTATTGGTCCACTGATGGCTGTGTGAGAAAGTTCATAAACTATCAGATTAGCAAAACACTTCTACTGAAATAAGCCCCTGAATTCTCAGGAAAGTACAAAAGGAAATAAACAATGAGAAAATGTGCCAAGAGCAAGCAGTCCCACCTGATTCAATTACAAATTTGCCTACAGAACAAACTCAACAGAAATGGAAAACCCTACCTGAAGTCCAGCAATGCCGACAGGATAGTGAGTGCAGCACAGGGATGTCAGGGCTATTTGTTCTTTTCCCTACACAGTGGCCCCTCTTAGTTCCCCAGGGAAAGAAAGCATAACTGCAGATAAACCACTACCGCTCTCCTCTGCTTCTTTGTAGGTTTTCTGTGGAGTTTTAGGAATGATGGCGTGAGGACCAGGTTTTGCCTCATCAGATGCTACTTCCTCTTTTCCCCCCTCAGAATTTTCTCCCATTAATAATGCATTAATATAAACATGTCAAAAATTTTTCAAGGTCCTTGTCAATTCAACACTTGAAGTAATTGGGGTAACTCCTGTCTGGAAAAAATAAAAAGATCTCAACCATTTTATTCCATAAAGTTCATCATAGCCAATGTATTTGTTCTGCTTGCCCTGGTTCAGTTATCTTAGGTCACAAAACTCAGCTCCTGTAGTCTATTCAATCCCAACTTTCCAAATGCTAATTTTCTTCCAGTCTTTGATATCGCTAGACAGGGGAAGCAAAACTTGGTTATGAGAAATGCAGCCACTAAACACAGTTTCCCATCCGAGAGTCTAACTCATACTCTTGTGGAAGAGCCCTGGAAACATAATTCATTTCTCATCCTTTCATCCACTTCACACAGTCATTACACCTGAAATTTTTCATAGTGAAAACCAACACAACACACAACGCTGCTGTCTGCACAGAAACACGTTGTATTTAGTAGCACATACGTACACAGGTCAGCCATACTGCGCTGAATACTGATTTCAGATGGTGCATCCCCTTCGCTCCTGAGACTGCACAGAGTGGAGAGGTTACAGAATATCCTAACCTGTGACTGCCCTATGTTATAACCTCACTGGTCCTTCAATCTTTTTGCATATAGCATTTTTATTTTTTTTATTTTTTTTTTCGAAATTCTTCTTCTTAAGTCTACAATTTGAATTACTATTTGGAGGTTTTATTCTAACACCAGTTTTCGCTCACCATAACTACAGTGGAATTCGATATACTATAGCTGACTAATATATGCCTTATCGTGGAGCTTTGATACCAAGTTTGAGCTTATCTAACACAACTTGAATTAATTCCCAAAGGAAAAAAAAAAAAAAAAAAAAGATTGCTGCTACCTTATTTCTGTAATCTTTCAGTAAAAAGGCACCACAGAACATATCAAGGCTTAAACTTAATATATACTTCCTTTATTTTCAGCCAGTTCCCTAAACTTCGTTAAATGATTCTGTGTCTGTGGATTTCAACCTGCTGGCAACTGCGTAGGCCACTTTATACGCACTTCTGCCCCAGTGAGTTTAAATGTTATTTTACACTCTCAATTGAACACTGAAAGGGCAATGTTACACACTGTATTAATGTTGAGTGCTGTTGCAGGGGACTGTCTTCCAAAGCAGACCCAGAATTATCTTCTAGACATTATTATCAAGAAACTGAAAAAAAAAAAAAAAATCAGTTCACTCCCTCCAAAAATGATGAAGTAGGCATAGGAAAAACTGTGGGGTTGGTTCTTTTTAAAAAGCAACATTTGGGGCTTTTTTTTTTCTCCCTGCACAATTGTGAAGAACTTTTCTTTTAAGGAGAGTTAAAAAAGAAACGTAAGGTTGGTTTGTTATCCAATTCCAGGAACCGCAACTTGTAAGGAAACTATCACATATCGTGAAGACGATGCATAGAAAAACCTGTGCCAGAGAACAGAAAATCCAATTAATTAATTTAGTATTGTGGCTGCATCATCACAGCCGAGTCCTCATTTACAAAGAGCACACCCCTTTGGTCCCCAGTTGCTACAGCCTTCTAGCACCCTCCTCACTGAAACTGGGATCTTCTCAGATCGAATCTTCAGCCTGTAGCCTTCCTCTCTATTTGCAGCTGGGCAGGGCTTCACAAATATTTATAGATAGGGAGCACTTCACAGAAGATACTGGTTCCTTTTAACTCCTGGATCCACATACATGAGAAGCTATTTGTCCCTCGGAGAGATGAGATAATAAGCACGATAAGAAGCATCTTCTGAAGTATATTTCTTAATGCACACTGTATTTAAATACAAGCCTTTACCTTATGATGATCTCCAGCAGCTATTTATAAAAATAAATTTGCTGAATACAGCAAGCTTACACAGATGGACTAATCTGAGAAGAACTTCAGTTCCTCACCAGCTCTTCCAGAGCTAAAAGGTTTCTTAGAGAGCACACTGTAAAAGAGAAAACTAAATCAAAACAAACACTTTAAAATACGCTCAGAATTTCTCAGGACAATGTATTTTGTCCTGTGTTGCTGTACCTTTGAACGCCTACAATCTTGCTGCGTAAGAATTAAAAAAGTACATATGAAAAGATAATATCAATACCACCCTGTTAAAGCACGAGACAGACGCACAATAGCTGACACGTGAATGTAGCTGAAGAAAACCTGCCTTCCACCTTCAGGAAGAATTTGGAATTAAAAAAAAAAAAATGAATATTTCTGAATTGACAGATATATTTTTTCCTCCCTCATTACATCCTTACTTTCATATTCACTTGCCATTCATCTCAAACAGAAAGAAGGTACCTAGGAAAATGCCACAAGACAGGATTAGGTTTAAAAAAGAAAAAAAAAAAAACTTGCAACCAAGCTCCAGGTCATCACTGCCTCTGCAAGTTGATTACTCAACTCACTACTAATCTGCTGCACAATGCAATTTGATTTCAATTTCCCAAGGAGGTGGAGGAAGGGAGGGGAGAATGTATCCAGCTGACGAAGCCCTGCCTAGGTTAAATTCTGTTGAAAGCTCTCTGCAGAGAAACTCACAGCAAGAATGGCAAAGGAAGTAATGATTGTTCGTATTTCTCCACCACTTTTTCCTGTATTTAGTCAACAAAAATGTTTAATAATCATGACCATTTTGTCCTTTTTCACTCACAATATTCTCTAACATATAGCTAAATCCTGTCGCAGTAGAGAAATGGAATTGTTTCCAAATAGGGATAGATAGCTATTCAGTTTAGTGCAATTTTTGGTTTAAATAAAAAACTACAAGATTTTTGGTTAATTAAATTTAGCAATGATGCTCAACATACAGCTTTCAAATACCATTCCTTCTCCTGGAACCAAGATTTAAATACCTATGGCAATGCCATCAGAGTAAATAATTTAAGAATTTATTTGCCATGATACCTTAACAAAACAGCTCCTGAACATTTCACTGAAAATGCTATGTTTATTTACAGTGTTTTGAAAAGGAAGATTGATAGGGACTTGCAAAACAGCTTGCTTCAGTGCACGTACATTTCAGCGTTGGATCACCAAAATCCGTCAGTTTACTTCCAGTCTAATCTGTCATTTCCACTGCAACAGCCCACTGGAAGTTATTCCATCTGCACATTTCATGACGACCAGCTCATTAGTTTCTTATCTACCAGCCTACTTAATTACATCACGTAGTATAACTTCATTAATTTTAAAAGCAGTGATATGCCATTCTACACATCGATTTCCGTATTTCGATCCTGTCTCCAATGGATGTTTTGATTCCTGCTGCAGAATCTGCTGCTCAAGCAGTTTGAAATTCAAAACAGCGAGAGCTGGGTTTGTGTAACTCAGAGTGCCAAACGCAGCACATGAAGTAAAAGAACATTTTGACATTAACCACGATTCGTAACAGTTGACCTTTTGAATCAGATCAAAATGGCACTTCTTCAAAGCTGCATCCGCTCTAATCAAATATAACGTAAAGCAACAAGGGACTTTCACTCAAATATTTGCAGGGCTCTTTAATTGTTCAGCTGAAATATTTCCACTTTATTACACTGGGGAGATTTACATGAGCTTATTGTAACTTTATAGATTTGATGTGGTTTAAATTATGAAACTGCTTTATAACTTCCTATGTAAAGATCCAGATTAGAATTTCCTTAATCAGCTCAAACATATAATATTTGAATTAACCATTCTTACAGTGTGCTTTTCCTGATAGGGATTTATCACACGCAAGAAATGGGTACACAGATTTGCTCAACGGAAAAAAGGTGAAGTAATCAAAGCAATGGAAGTGTGCCTTGGCAATTAGCACCAGCTACAACGTGGGCTCTGCAGCCTGCTTTTTAAAAAGCCCCTGTAGTTCAAAGAACATTTTTGGAAGTGGACTTCTAGACCTACTTGCCACAATATATTGTCCAAATCACCATGGTAATTCTGTGTAATTACAACATCAGGGCAGAAACGTTTGGACTTTACTGACTTACCTACTTACCTACTTCCCAACGATTTCAATGAGAAAGAAAAAAAAAAAAAAAAGTGGACTGTCATAACTAATATACTGAAGTGCATTTGGGGAATCCTGGGTTTGATCAACTTTGAGTGATCCGAAATCTGAACGTTATGCTGTCGATCAAAGTGGGACAAGGCGCCAGGTTGCTCAAAAGCTGAGTCTGTATCCCCGAATCTCAGACGAGGGGGTGACAAAGGGAGTTTTCCATCCTATCAGAAATAAAAGTTTTACAACCTGCTTGCTCACACAGATGAAAACACCATCTGGTTACCCATACATATCTGTGTTATAAACAATCGGGATGAGTTGTATTTTCATTGCTTTAACCCAATCGAGACGGGGTTCTTAAATATCATTTTCTGATCGATGCAGCCAGCCATCACAGCCACTGTGTTAACATTATGTGAAACCTCTTCAGAGACAAGATGACTAAAAATAGCTGCCGGTACTTACAATCCCTGCAGGAGAGTTTCAAAAGTGACTAATACCTTGAAAATGTGAAATTCTTTAATAGATCGTATTTTAAGAAAACAGAAGCTAAATAGTTTCTGAGAAAATAAGTCTCTGTACAAAATGGTCTTTACCTGTATTTGCAAACTCCTTGACAAGAGGGCTAATTGAGGCACCTGGATCAAGCAGCTCACATTTTGAATTCCTGAGTACAGACTGCTCCACTGATGTCACAGGGAAAATCATTATTGCATTTGTTTTTCTAAGAAATTGAAAATTCACTTCAATAGCTAATACAGGTCCTACTGTTAGAAAGGCAGCTGCTATCATTACGTCTGACCAATTTGCCAATAACAAAAGGGACAATTTGGGGAATATCAGAGCACAATGACTCTCTAATACTTTAATGTCCAGTCATTCTCCAAGTTAATTGGTCAGTGCACCATGCCAGAAATTTCATAGAAAATGTTACGCTACAGCATTCCATTTTCCCGTGCAGAAAACCATCCTTCTCTGCAGGCCTGTCGGCACAGATACAGCCCCTAATTCAACAGAGCACTTAAGCCTGATATTTAATGCTTTATTTCAGCAGAATTCAAATGCACATGTAAGTGCTTTGCTGAACAAGGAAGGATTTAGGCATATGCTTAAGTACTTTGCTGAACTGGGACCACACCACTATTTATAGAAAGCTTTTTGTTCCGGTTTTATTGTTCAACACTTATAGTCATCCTATGGCTTTTCCTTCTGTATACTTTCCCCTAGCAGAGCAAAGTATTTAGGGACACAATTTTCTTCCAGAAGTCAGAGGTTTAAAATCAGGGTGGATATCATAAGCTTCACTGATCTCATCTTTCTTTGGCCGTATTTACAGAAGAATATGAAAAAAAAAATTGGACTGAACTGTAGGGAGGTTATGAAGCCAGAAGTCACACGCAACAACAGGTTGGAAAGGCCTTCCCCCCACTCAGGAAGGACTTTTCCTGAGAACTAAACACTAATGTGTGCACCTGTAAGGGTTCACTTCAACTTGTCCAGGCATCCTTCAGTGTGCAGCACTGTTCCACAGGCACAGAGATTCAGGCAGGATCACGTCCAAAGTAGAGTTTTATTCAGCTTGAAAAGACATCAGCGTTGTGCATCCATGGCCGCTGCAGAGGCAGGGTGCTAAGCAATAAGCGGGGAGTGAGAAGACAAAGAACACTTCCCAGTGACTTCCAGTTCAACACCAGTGGCTGTGGGTATTCATGCAGAAAGTTGTCCCTCTCCATGGCAGAGGGATCTGGACACACCAGCTCCCCTTTCAGGGTTAACAAACATTCTCACAAATGTTTGCTTTATGAACCATTCTCTGCTCACAGCTATTGATGTGCTAACAAAAACTCCACATCTCACTAAAAATCTCTAAATATCAGGTTTGCTTTGCTGAAAATGCCAGTGATCCACTGTTGTTCTTTTACAGGTTTTGTCTCCCCACAAAAATATACATGGGGCTTCAGTTTTTTGTATTTATACACAGATTACCCAAAGACAGTACTGTGTTTCTGGGATGACTGAAAATCCGGTTGGATAAAACTGGTAGGTTTAATTGACATTCCTCCTTTAAAATGGATGTGAAAGGCATGTACCCATCCAAAGCAATAGCACATAGAAGACCACATGGTTTTAGGGGGAAGGGTTCATCTAGATATCTTTTGAGAATGGGAAGAGATAAAACAAAAGAGGAGAGGCAGACAGTAAAGGAAAGAGAAGGAAGGAGAAAACAGCCAGCTCCTCACTGGTGCGTAACCACGAAGGCTGCAGCACCGGGTGCGTCTGCGCACTGCCGGAGGAGGCTGGGAGGGCAGGCAGGGCACCGCTGCTGCTCCTTGTGATGCAGAGCCCGTGCTGCACAGCAGCAACAGCCCCTGCTTCACCCACCTTCCCTTCCCCTGCAAATCCACCTCTGAGCTTCTGCTGGGGGAAACTGGCAGAGAAATGCATTGTGCCTGATTCTCCCTGCACTCCGTGGAGCGGGATCTCATACATCCCGCTGCTCTTAGGCAGGCTGCATCAAAGGCAACCCCATCAACAGCTTCTCCTGTAACTTATAACTTTCAATCTTGGCTGCCTACATGCATCAAAGGGGGCAAAATTGTCCCCCCAGACACACTGTTTCACCAGAGCACCCCAGCAACATAACCCACAGACACTGAATCAATGGCAGAAAGTCTTCACCCTTTTCAGGAGGTACTGCAGCAGACTCCAGTAATCTTCAGCTGAATTATTAATAGTGACTTATAAGCCTTTTATACCATTATAATGGGAAGTTCTCTATTAGCCACCAATTTAGAGTGCAATTTTCAAAAACATCCAAGTGATGTAGATGCACAAACCCCACTGACAAGCCAAATGCCATTTGGCTTCCATTCCTCCCCTTTTTAGAAATCTTGCCCTTAACACATTAAATATTTCTACTGTGTTATCTGTAACTTATTAGACAATCAGGCCATAAATGCAGCTTGGAAATGGTCTCTTGACAGGAGCGCTTGACTTAGAGCTAAGTTCACAATCAGGATGTTCCTCCTTCAAGCAGGAAGAAATTTTAACTGGAAAGGTTTTCTGTTCTAGGCAGGTTCTACCTGAGATGCACTGGTTCTCAGCACAGCGCCTGCAAGAGGAACACGAAGAGAACTGGGATTTTCACACTGGGAAGAGGCTGGGTTGTTTCTGTATGCATACAAAAAGCCGTGCTTCACTCCTGTGTAAGTGGCTTTAATACTCCTTGTGAGTAACATCACAAACACCTTGCATTGCTTTGCACTTACAGTAGCACTTTCCCTCCAAAATTCTCAGTAGCTTTACAAATAGTAATGAATTAACCCTTGAGACATGCGGGTTAAGTACATACTGCGGCAGTTTAATTATTAATCCCAAACAGTAGCCCAGCAAAGGCAAGCGGCTTGCATGAAGTCAGAAAGCATCGCCTAACAAAGCAAGTAATAATACACAGTCTTAGTTGCCCCATGCCATGCCCTGGCCATCACACAGAGGCATTTTTTTTTTTCATCTTTTCAGGCTGCTGCCTTGAGGAGGAGCCATGTTATATTACCAAGGTGGAGCTGGGCAAACAAGATAAAGGTACAACTGTGGAATACGTTACTAAAGCTGCAGCTGCATTTTATTCTGATTAATAGGAAAGTATTGACTGAGACCTTACTGGCAGCAATACATTTCAGGTGAGCATTATCAGAAGCAGAGAGAATTCACTATTGTACTAAATGGAAGATGTGAAAGAAGCACAAAAAAAAAGTGGGATTCAGGGCAGCAACTTCAACAAACTCAGTCAAATGATTGGTAATGTCTCCTGAAGAGATGATCTTAGAGTCCAGGAGTTCAGGAAACCTGACAGTTTATTAACGAAGCCTGTATAAAATAGTGCAACAGATTATCTCAATGCAGAGGAAATAGAAGGAGCATTGGGAGAGACAATTATTGTTACATCCAGAGTCTTCTAAAGGCTTTGACTATCAGAAGAGATTGTACAAAAGGTGAAACAAGAACACTAAACAAAGAACAGGTAGAAAAGAATGGCAGAAATGTCTCGGCTATGATCCAGATAAGCCAACACACAAAAGGATCAACAACTAATGAGGGACATAAAAAGGCAACCAAAAAAGGATCTATAAATACGGCAGCAGTAAATGGGAGACAAAGATAAGCAACAGTTCTAGGATTTAATGGGAAAGGAGAGAAAATAACAGATGGCTAAGAAAAAGCTGAAGCATTCAGTACCTCCTGGTACTGAAAAAAAAAAATCAAAAGTGATTTTACCAAGAATACAAGACTACAGGCCAGAAGAATAAAGAACAGACTAAAAAATGTCAAGAGAAGCCAGACGTACTCAGTTTGATAGGGCCTGTTGAAATTCACTGCAGAGGAGTTGAGGAATTACCTAAAGCCATCCCCAAACATTAGCTATTATATTCAATAATGCACAAAGAAAGGGTAAAGTTCCCAAAGGACCGTGAAGAGGCAAAACCAGTACGCAACTTCAAAAGAAGCGAGTCTGCGACGAGAAACTGCAAACCAATCCACCTCTCTGTTATGCCCAGGAAAATGTGGAAGCAATCTAAATCATCACATCAGCACCTGAAGGATTAAATGCCGGAAAACAATCAAAATGTCAAATCAAAGAAATTTCCCTTTTGATATGGTAACCGGCCTTATAAAGAATGGAAAAGCCATAATTGACAGTGTACATTGGCTACAATAAGGCACTCAGTAACTGCCCAATGTGGTATTTTCATAGGACAGTAAGGATTGATATGTAAGTGAAGCTTAAGGGGTACTCAGGTCCTTGTATTCCATCCCTGGGATGGAATTCCACGTAGCACACTGAAAGAATATGCTTGACAGCCAGGCAAATGTTAGTAGAGAAAAATGTTTGTGAAGTAGGCGAGTAAGGTTTGTACCATCTTCAATCCACTAGTGGACACAAGCAAGCTGCAAAAGAAAACTTAATATATTGAAGAAATTGCTCAACGGTAAACTGGAAGCAAAGGAAATCCAAATCAAGCTACAAATAAGCTACAAATCAAGCAAAAATATAAAATGGAGCAAGGTTGAGTTCTGCTGGAAGGGATCTGGAAGGCACTGCAGACTATCAGTAACAAATAATATAATGGTATTTTTAAATAAGTCCTATGTCACACCAGGATATGTAACAGGAATGCTGTACATAAAGTAGCCTTTCCATTTTCTCCACTCTCAAGAAACTTGCAAAACAAGAGAGGGAAAAAAAAAAAAAAAAAAAGGAAAACAAAACAAAGCGAAACTCATAAGGAAATTGACAGTAAATGCAACCCCATCTTGTCAGCTTATTTAGCTAGGGAGCAATAAATGGTAGCAGTGCCAACAAAAAAAAATATATAGTGAACATTGTTGGGCCAAACAAAAAGTACCAGAACACTGAATCTTTTGAAGGAAACAAACCTCACAGATTATAAGGGCATTTTCTTCCTCCCATTTCTCTCAAGTCCTCCAGCACTTGACAAAACCAGAAAGGCTACAACGTATACCACATGAATTTTTCAGAGTAATTAATCTTTCAGGAAGACTCAGTCTACCTTTTTCAGAATGATTATTGTGGGTTTTGCACATTTAAAAATGAATGGGCTTACTTTCTGACAGGTCTTTTGGACAGCCAGTGATTACTATCATTAAGAAGAATCCAATAACACGGCATGGATCTTTTCCACATATATATATTATTTATTTCTTTTTACCATTTTTTCTTTATGTAATTACCTTCTACCATACGTAGGCCAAAATTCATGCCAGTCTTCTACTTTTAAAACATAAAAAATGAGTTAAAGCTAATAAAACATTCTATGTGCTAAGAAAATGTTTGTGAATGATTTGTGGATTTTGTAGATAAAATAACGCATTAAAAATGCATTTTAACTTCAGACTACAACTTTAATGTAGCAAAACAGTTGCATATATACCTAATATTGCCATTAATTAGTTTTCTAGAGTAACTTTATTCTCACAGGTAGCATTTTGCTTTTACAGAAACTGTAGGCCAGCACCACCTAAAAATGCACAGAACAATTTCCTCAGGTGACAAAGAATAAAAATCTTCAGTGTTTTGGGGAATAAGGTGAATTTACCTTAAGCTTCAGCAATTGCTACCAAAAAAATTGCTAAGTAATCTGCCATTAGCAAAGGCCTTTTTGTTTTTCTCTTGATTATCTACAGTCTTCATTATCCCACCTAAAAACATTTTAAGACACCTATGCAAATGCTTTTCAGGAACCCATCAACCCATTGGGAATTTCAATTTTGGTTACAAAACCCCCACACAAGCTGCATATTATTTCAAGCTTCTTACATCATTAGCCTGTTTCAAAAATATCGGTATTACTGAAAGGTTTAAAACATCAAGACAAAACTTGCAATACAGAAACTGAAACACTGAATAGTCTAATATGGGGGCCCCTTCTGTACATTCTGAATGCAATCACATCTCCCACGATGGCAGATTTCCCGTTAGCAGGAATAGCTTCCACTGATGAAGAACGGCTATTCAATAAGCAGGACACAATATATATGTTCAGCAAATCTATATTCAAGGTGACACTGACTTCCACACAGTACAGCAATGCAGAGGCTTGAAAAGCATCTCCTGCTTGCAGGGAGATATCAAAAGGAATAATCCAGTGCTATTTCCACTATTAACCACCAAAAGAAAGCCTCAACACTCATCAGAAAACTCCCGAATCCTAAAGCGTGCACGTAACATGGAGTGGACAGCAGCAATTGTGGTATCTTTAAACACTCTTCAGCCCTGCTGGCTGATTCTACGTTAGACATACCCCTGGTGCAGCTGAATGAAAAATGTTGTAGTGTGTTAACAGGTAAGGTAGGCTATAGGTAATTCCACAAACACTACAGAATTTATGATTTATTAAGCCTAGAAATGTAAATACTGTATATAGAGAGCTGCAGTCTTGTGGGCTTCATGCTGCACAAAATTGCTCAGAGCATGAGCTGTACATCCGAGGCCAAGCTTGGCAGGTGGGAGAGGAAACACACTTCAGTCTCACAGCTCTGAACCCTGCCCCAGCTTTAATGATTAAGACTAATCCCTCCCTGATGAATTTGCAAACCTATTTGATGGTTTCCATATACACATACACTGCACACACAGAGTGCTCCATGCAGGCAGGACAGGGCACCTCCCTCACAGGAAGCATCAGTGAAAGAAACCCGTTGGGGCTCCGAAAACCCCAGTGCTGTTACTTTTAAAGGCATTCCACCCAACAATGAAGAAATTCACTGTGGAAACAAAGACCCTTGTATTGACGCTGTACTACCTAGCACACGATATCACTGTTGTTGCTCTCTCACGCTCAGAACCACACCACAATGTGGCCTTCACATGCACTCGGCACTCAATGGGACAGCGTCAGGGAGCTGAGCAGTTTGGGGGTGCGTGGCCCAGAAACAGGAGCCATGGGAAGCCTGTAAGAGCTGCCAGCAAAGCCAGTCCTTAAAACCAAAGGAGAGAAATAGCTGCGTACAGATAAAGAAGCCTGCACAAGAGAACAGCGACTGAGGCTGCGAGGGTGCTGACCTGAGCATCTGGACTGAAGAAACTCAGGCTCCTTCAGAATTGATGTTATTTTTCTGCAGGACTCAAGGTATGCAATGAACCCTCCAAAATACACTTGCTATTGTATGTGTTAAATATGTAACAACTTCTGCTTCTAAGAAACATTTAAAGCCTTTTTAGTTTACATTCCAGTGTGTGGAGGGCGTCCCTGCAGCACAGCAGCTCTTTTATTTATATGCTGCAAAATATTCAAGAATTCGGAATGTAAGGTGCAGAATCCGTGAAGATGAGACCTTTTACACCAAAGACCCAGAAAAATGCCAGTTAACATATCAGTTAGAATACAGATCATTATTATATAATATAGATTACATTGTGATATATTTGAAGCACTAAGTATAAAAGAGTTGACTACACCTATAAAATAGAAGTCTGAAATATTTCAGTGCTAAATAACTCTGTTTATGAAAGAGGAAACCTTATTCAGAGTAAGCTTCAAAAATAAATTTGATCTAACTAATAATTTTGTAGAACAAATATAGAGACCAACGTGTATCTCTGCCACTCTTCCACGCATTACTGTCATGTCTATTATCCTGCTACACGTAAATATTGTTTATCTACGTTCAATTTTCCTTTCTCAAAGATTTTAGATTTTTCTTTTCAGACAGTCAAAACTATTTTACCTTTTGCACTTGTCACGTATATTCACAAAAGAAATAGTTTGCATTTATACTAATCTTTGTTGTTGTTTTTTTATACACTTAGCTTTGTTTTGAAGCAGAATTCTTAAGTTTATCTGACACACATTCCGATGGTAAGCTTTATCAGAAGTTTGAACTTCATTCAGATGTTTATTTTAAAAGATTTCAGCAGCCACACAGCTTTGTTTAGATGTGAACTTTCTTCCCATTCCAGATTCTCTCTCCTGCTCTCATCTCCCATCAGACCATCACCAAGAATCTTTTTGCAGACATTTTTCCACAACTCCATTCATCATCCTGCACCTATTCTGAAGTTGCAGTGCGTGTTATGGGGAATTTTTGAGTACAAGAAAGTTTAAGCTCACTTTCTAAATTTTAAACTATTTTAAATTATGAACAAGTAACCATGAAATGCATCTGCTGTTAATATAGATAAACTCTAAGCTAACACCTAGAGGATTATCTATCTTCAGGCAAATAGTCCTACTTTCTAGTCCCATCTCCAAAGTTGCTGTGGTGGTTGATCTCCAGTGCTTTATTCTTAGCTAACAAAGGATGTGGAACCAGAGAGATGCACCAGGTCTGACTCAGCTACCTACAAGCAGGTAACTAATGCTGCCCGCAGTGCCACGCTGTGTCTGATGGGTGACACGGGATGTAGCAGGAACTCCCACCCCTCTGAAGTGGGGGTGAAAAGCCAGGTGGGGCACCCCAGGGCATCAAGGGACACCAGGAGTCTTCGTTGAGGAAAAGCAAACCACTGGGTATTCCCACGGTCCGTTTGCTCTCCCCACTGCTTTCCTCCAAACTGAATCCCATCGAGGTGACAGCACCACAAACAACGTGTAATTTTATTAACTGCCATCTCCCTATAGAACTTGTCAAAAAACAAGAAAAATGTTCTTCAGATAATCAGCAAACAGGCAATTGAATGGTTATAAGATACAGTTTGGTTAGGGAAACATGCCAGAAATTTGGATCCAATATCACTTGGAAAATTAAGAGGTTGTGGTACTGAATTTATAGCATGTGAACAAAACACAACACTGGTAATGATATCAAGCACAAATTAAAGTAAAGTAATACTCTGCACTGTGAAATTAAAATATTCATTTAATGCAATGTTGAAGTGTTAATCTTGACGCTGAACTAAGCAGTTGATACAAATTCTTTTGTGTTGGGAAGAACTTCCAGCAATGCTCACCGTCGAAATGGAGGTCAACATTAGATCATAAAGTCATTTTCAAGAATACTGAGCTAGTTTAATAGCAAGACGCAGAGACATACACAAGCCACCACTCCTTCACGTAAACATCCTGAAAATGTTGGATTCCACTTCAGTGGCCACATTAAAGCGCGTTACGTGAAGGTGAGTGGACAGGACCAGAAACAAAGAGCTGCTTGCAAACCTGACCGTACGCGGTCCCACTCATCTTCAAAGACCTCCCCACGCATCCAGGGCTGGCAGTATCTGCCAGCAAGGTATCTGTAGCCTGGAAAAGGTCCCTTTTCACTGCGTGGGGGTTGAGTTACAGCCCTGTCAACTTTCACGCTGTTTATAAACTTACATTGTAGTTTATTTCAGCGGCAGTGAAGCCCTACTCTATGCCTTTGCTTTTAGCTGCCCTGGCTTCACATCACCTTCTCGTGGTATCGGTGCTCCTCAAATGTCACTTGACAACAAAATACGTGGCGGATGAAAAGGAAATAAAGAAAGCGTTAGCACGGAATTAGGTTGTGATGGTGTAACGTGATAAAACAGCACAGTAAGGTTGGAAAAAAAAAGAAAAAAGAAAAAAAAAAAAAAAAAACAGTGAAAACGATCGGCTAGAAACACAGAAGCAGCAGTCAACTTTTTGACAGTTCAATGGGGTAGAGGAGCGGGCAGAGGTCGGGGGAGGGCTCGGCTCCTTCGGCTCGGCGCTGCTCTGCCGGAGCGCTGCGAGGCTCCGCGGGCAGCCGTGGGAGCGGGGACCCAGCCCGGCCCCGCAGCTCGGCGGTGCGGGAGCGGGGCGAGATCCCCGCCCCTGGAAGCGGCTGCTCCTTCCCTCGGCTCCCCGCAGCGGGGGAGCTGAAGCCTCCTCCCGGCTCCTTCCCCCGGCTCGGGGAGCTGCCCCCCGCCGGGTGCGGGACGGGGAGGGCCCCCTTCAGCCCTTCGCTCGCCCCGAGCCCGGGGGCAGCGCGGCCACCTCTGCCCGCCCGTCCCCGCCGCCTCTCGCAGCGGAGCCCCGAGGGCTGTGCGAGCGGTCAGCGCCTCTGCCCCGCGGGGCGACCCCGGGCAGAAGCCGCCCGCATCCACCGCCCCGAGGGAACATCCCTCGGCCGCATCCCGCCGCTCAAGGTCACCTCAGCGCGGGGCTGCCCCCCCGGGGGTCGCCGCTCCCCGCAGCCCCCAAGCAGCGCCGGTAGATCCGGGCCGCGCCGGGCTCCTGCTCCTACCTGAGCCGGCGAGCGGAGCCGAGCCGAGCCGAGCGGAGCCGCCGGGAGCGCGGAGGCGGCCGCTGTCCCCTCAGCAGCGGCGGCGGCGCCCGGGGAGTGGGGCCGCGCACGGCGCCTCCCTCCTGCGCCGGGCCGCTGCGCTGCGGTGGGCGGCGGCGGCGGCGCTCCGTCAGACTTAGCGGGGCCGCGGCGAGCGGGGAAGCCCCGGGGGTGGGGGGGGGGGGCGGGCAGCGCCTCTCCCCTCCCCGCCGAGGTGCCGGCCCCAGCGGAGCGGAGCGGAGCCTCCCCCGGCAGGGCTGGGGCTCCCCTCAGCGGGGAGAGGCCGGCGCCGCGCCCGGCTCCGCCGCGGCTGCAGGGGGCGCGCAGCGGCGACCCCCGCTCAGAGGGCTCGGCCCCGGGCTCCCGGGTGGGCGCCCCTCAGGCCCCGCAGCCCCGCGGAGGGAGGGGAGCCCTGGGGGATGCGGGGGTCCCTCAGCCTTCACCGCTCCTCACGGTGCTGACGTTCGCCTCTGGAAGGCTCTTTTGGAAGCCCCGGGGGCTTCCAAAATGTCAGGGGACCGGTGAGGGTGGCTCTGAGCTCAGCGAGAGGGGCTTGAATCGTATCTGTCAACAGCAAAAGGTCCCCACCTCGCGTCTTCTGTTCCCTCAGCGCTCACAGATTTCTGTCAGAATCCTCCACGAGACGCGAGAAGGCCTCACCCTGACCGAGAGAAGGAGGCTGTGGCCCTGGGGCGCAGCACCTGTCAAAGATGCCCGAGGTTCGTTCCCACTTCATGAAGGAGGCTTGACATACAGATTACCTACATGAAGTAAACTGAGGAACTAGCACTCCAGTATGAGGAAATTAGTCCCCCCCAAAGAAAAAAAAAATGTGGATTTAAGATGCTTCCTTTCTTCACAGCATTGCAGAATGGCATATTTGAAACATTTCTAGAGCGATTAAAGTGGGTTATTTAACCAAACCTTCCTGATTTTATACATAGACTCAGATTAGATTTCCTAAAAATTCTGCTATGCCAAAGAGTCTTGCCACCACAAGAGTTAAAACTACCCACCAACCATCTCCAAAGCTGAACTGAAATAGAGAGAATTTGGAAGAGGAGACAAAAAAAAAAAATGCTTGGTTGGTGCTGTGGACTTGTGTTTGGTGTAAAAGATTCATATCCATTGCATAACACCTACAGACTGCTACCGCAGACAACACTAGCATTTTATGTGGAAAAGTGGAACTCTTCCACCTCTTTTTACTGGTAAATAGCAGTGCTGGCCGGCCCTGGTTGTTTGAGAGACGATACGATGTTAATTATATTCTGATTCTTATCTTGGCTTCTTCCTCAACGCCATTTAAATTCCAGTCTTAACCTTATCTCAGCAAGGACTTAGGAAAAAGTAGGACAGCCAACAGAACGAAAGTACAAGTCCCTCCACATCTTTTCAAACTACTTCTAGCTTATTTGATACTAGGAGAAGCTGTAACCAGAAGCTGTAATCTTTGTAGTAATTTCACACAAATTAACAAAATACAAACTTGTAGTTCTCACAAAGTTCAGTCATTACCTTTGGAAAACTTCAGAAACCTGTACGTATTCTGCAAATATCTAGATTAGTTCTCTCATTTGATCTTAAACCACATGCTTACTGTCAGCTGCACATCAACATTTCTGGTGCTTTCCCTGATACATCACTCAGTGTCATCACGAAGATCAAACAAACTGAGAAAACCTAACCAAAAATAGCAACATTTCTGTTTTGACAATGCTTGGAAAGATGGCTGAGAAGGCCTGAATGAAGTGTTTACAAAAATAATCGTGCAAACATTAGGTAAATCTGGAGCTATTTTCTGCTTGTGCTTATTAATCATTTAAAGCAGATGATTGGAGTACCATTTGAAAGCGTTAGGTGTGCATTCTTACTCAGTGCAGGCAAATACATTTGACTAATAATTCTGCACTGCATAAAACCATCACATCCTACAGACTATTTTCACAGAAATGTAAAAATTCCCCACACAACCTTACACTGTTAAACATAAAGGACCACAGAGCAGAGTTCTGGGTTCAAATATTATTCAGGTCAGCCTCTGAGCATATGACTTGTCTCATCAGAACATCCACAGCTGGTCAGCTACTGCAGCTGGGACTAATAACTGCAGAGCAGAACAAACAATATCTTAAGATATTCAGTCCCTATGACTGATTTTTAAGTGATGGTGAAATAGCAAAATTGCATGGCTCTTTATCATTTGTAATAAACAACAAAAGACAGAGCAACATTTTTTGTTTATTATCTTTTGCCTATGAAAATCTTTTCCTATGAAAACATATGTATGTTATATATAATTTCTGACAGCTTTAGAAGCTACCCTACGCTCATTTTTATAGAGAATACATGGCATTTTTTAGTGTCTCTCTTTTTCTTTGGAGATCTTTTTCTTGTACTATAGTATTTCTAGGAACTTAACCTATTACATAGAGATTTTAGTAAAACTACAAGATAAAGCATGCAGTTAACAGCTTCAACTAATCTCCTATAATTCAACACTTCAGACAATTCCCATCGTGGTTTTCCCTAAATTCCTTAAATTACGCATTCTCTCAGGTTTAGGTATTCCTTTAAATTCTTTCTCATTTCCCTGTTTAACCGGGGAACATATGCATAGTGGAGGTTATCTACTTGGTTTAAAAAATGTGAAGGTGCACCTTTACCTGCAGTCATTAAACTCGGTGGTACTATGCACGCCTTAAGTCTGAATGATCTAATAATGAATTATACTTGTCAGACAGTTCTTCTCAGGTTTCAGCTTCATGTTATTTTCACAACCTACAGCTTAATCTCCACACTACCAAAACAGAGGAGGAATTTCAAGGACATTTCAGAAAGGAGGGGATAATGGATGCCAATTCAATAGCTTACAGTTTGGCTGTAATTATATAAGAATGAAATAGCTATTCTTTTATTTCAGTGTACTTTATGAAATTTCTAAAAATAATGTATGTATATAAAACATAACAATGATGAAATTTTCTAAAAATAATGTATATAAAGCATAACAATAATGTGTTCATATCATATATCCATAACACCTTCCACTCCAAGGAATCCGTATGCACTTAGAGAGTTTACCTTTGAAGTGTTGCTGGTGCCAAATGGCAACGCTAAGAATGGAAGTGAAGAATACTTGATCTGCCAAAAATGTAGTAGTACATACATTAAGAGAGCAAAGTACGATCGTAAAACCTGTCATCATTCTTCACAAAGCAGGCAAAAGTGTTTTATGAGGAGTCATTACACAACAATACAGGACTTTTTGAAATATGAGGACTCAGAAGGATATTTGCAGGACCAGTATTTGACTTACAGCCTTGAAGTGCTACTCTCATAACAGAGTTAGACGTTTGATTACGAGAACGTTCAGACACGGTCTTAGTTGCTCTTAAGAAAAAACTCTCATGGTATCATATGCCACCAAGCTATGGCATAAGTCCAGTATCTGATACAGTAGAAAGCATATCCCTGTGAATCACCAGTGTGATCTCCTGCGGTAATTTCACACCCTCACATCACAGTCTCCCACTCAAAAAACAACCAGTCCTGCATCTCTATTGTTCTTAAGAGCCAGAGTAACGACAGACAAAGGCTATGACAGTAACACGTTTTCTGGCAGTAACACGTTCTCTGGCATTGCCATGAAGTTGTATAGCAGTCAGCCTGTCACAGTTCTGCATGAAGTTGCTTTTCGCATTTAGCATCTGAATGTCAGACACTGCTGGGAAAGACTAGAAGATAACAGAATTATGATCATCACATTGTTTGGGAAAAAAATATATATATATATTACCAGAGGATTGTTAGATGTATTGGGTTATTCTGCAGCTCTTATTTCACAGTTCTAATTCAGCATCAAAGCAAGAAGAGCTGGAGTCTAGTGCAAAATGCATATTATATGTATACCTACATGAAATGTCCTTGCTTCAGCTGTGCTAAACATAAGGGGACTTTAACCTCCGTCTGAATTGAGTAGCAACTGCATAGGACAGACACAGGGTCTGAATGAAGCTCCTGTTTGCTGACCCTGTTAACATTTGTGACTCTAGAAAATAAATCTGGTGCTTCCCTGGCAAAAGGTATTCTGTAACTAAGTAATTTGTTAAACCTGATAAAAAGTTGATAATTTTGCACGCAAAAGCACTTAGAAAAAAAATATAGGACAGTTTCTATGACCTTGATAACCTGGTGGTAGCGTCCATATCATCTCTGTTATAAACAAACAGGCAAGCCCACAAGAAAGGAAAAAAAAAAATAAAAATCACAACAGCAACAAAGAGTTGGAAGAATATGGCCAATGGAGAGAACATAATACAGTGATTATATCTTTTCTGAAAGGACCACAAGTGAGTTTGCCAGATGTATAATCTGACTTTTCTCAGAATTGAATGTTAAATTACAGCAACAGTTCAGGACAAAGATAAGTTTTAGCTAGTTTAAACTAGTTAAAATGCCCATCTCCTTTATCACAGCTCTTTTCTTTTAAATTTTCTACCTTATTTCTGTAACTAAGTAATTTGAAACTATTTTCTACCTTGATGTTGTGTTCCAAGAAATATATTGATAGGGTGAAGTAGGCAATGGTTTGCATAATCGTTAGCACTAGCAGCAAAGATTTTGAATAGGAAGGATAATTAAATCGTTAGACATGGGATGTGGGTAAAGAAGCAGGACTAAAATTCAAAAAAACAGTGAAGACATAAAGCAGCATCTAAAGGTCAGTGCTGGAAAACAAGCTGGCTACTGGCAAACTTGTCTCAACATTCCCATAAATTAAAAGTCAGTCCTCGCTTTCTACAGCAGCTTCCCAAGGGGAAATAGAATCATTGATTTAAATACGAGTTGTCCTCTGTGGTTTCAGTGGAAATTTCCAGGATAAATATTACACAAAATCCCTAAAAGAAAATATTTATCAATAACAGAATTCTTGTTGCAAATAAAGATGGATTTAGCAAAGCAAACATAGAATCTACAAATGGTCCCAATGGTCATTGTATAAATACCATGTTTAGCTTGCTGATGTTTGGGTAAGAATGATTCATTTGCTTTGAGAATAATAACATTTTAGAATATCTTCTAAAGACTGAATAATGTCAGTTACATACATACCATTTTGTTGGAAGCCCCTTCCCTTTTGTATTTAAACTCTTAATGAAAAACAGCACAAGGGCAAGGCAAATCTACATACATATATTTTAAGCAAGTGGTTGCTTTAAGACACATACGCCAGAAAAATACTATCAGGAAGCCCTTGGATCGACTCAGGAGAGCCCATGTCACTGCAAAAGGAAGTTAACAATGCTGTTAGACCTTTCAGCAATTTATCAACACGAAGTCTGCTTTTTCACTTTTCCAGTTTCTGGCCAATACTTCTGCTAATGAATATAGTACTTATGTCTCCAAAGCTCTCTATAAATAGTAACTGTGAATCTCTTAGCAATTACTACAAATGAGCTCTGAGGTGAGAAGAACGTAAGCATTCCTGTCAGACATGGACAGACTTGGGTACCTCCCAGCCTGCTTGCAAATTAATCCCAGAGTTATCTGCATGCCTGATATGATGGGCTGTCTGAGTAGTCCCGTGGTTAACTGCATATGGAAATGGCAGCAGCAAGATAGTTCATATTCTTAGCATGCACAGCCATAACATTTGTGTGTGATCTCACCCCCAGGTTTTAATTCCTAAAAGGGTTAGTTCTTACCAGGGTCTAACCTGCATGTTTAATATTTCATCGTGATTACGCAGGCTTATATTCACTATGCTTAGGCATAATGCTGAGCTTTGGAGCGTTCCTCCTGGACTCCAGTGTGTGTACACATATACGCATACAGAAAATCAAAAGAGAAATAAGTGCATCCAGATGGCTATTCGGGCCTCCTAAGACCTCTTCAGTATCACTATTTGCATCTTCCCACTACCTGGAGAGGAGTTTAAGGTGACTACACACCTCCATTACTCACCTTAATAGGATTAATCTCTTGTACTGTCTTCTAATTAGGTCCATATAACTATCTGATGATCTTGAGCATACATTCTAGCTATGAGTGCAAGCAGACGAAAGGAAAAATGCGGACATGGAATACATTATGGGTGGAAAAAGGGCAGGCCTTTTTTCTCATTCTTCATTCGGCTTTTTGTTTTCTAGTAGCGTTTCAGCAACTTATCACTCTGTATTGATTTGGAACTTCTAGGTAAAAAAATTACTGCTGGTTTAAAACTACTTTTAATTATTCTCAGACGATACATTCTGATTTTATTTGCATCAGCATAAATTCGTAGTGTCGGCTGACTATCCCAGATTAAAGAGAAAAGATATCCAGAAAGGTTCTGTGTGAATAAAGTCTGAGTGGCATTATGGCAAGAAAGACAGAGAGCCTCCTGGGCCATGTTAGGCAGAGCACTACCAGCAGGTGAAGGGAGATAATCCATCCCCCACTCAGCAGTGGTGAGACGCTCCCGGAGCACAGGGTCCAGTGCTCATGGCCTCCCAGTACAAGAGTGGCCGGGACTTACAGGAGTGAGCTCAGCAAAGGGCCACGGGGACAATTAAGGAACTGGAACATCCATCCTGTGAGGAGAGGCAAAGAGCACTGGGTCTGTTCAGCTTGGGGAAGAGAAGGCTCAGGGGGATTTTATAAACGAGACTAAATGCCCAGTGGGAAGAAACAAAGACGGATCCAGGCTCTTCTCCGTGGTGCTCAGCAACAGGACAAGAGGCAATGGGCACAAACGGAAATAAAGGAAATTCCATGGAAACATTAAAAATGATTATTATTTTTTAAACCATACCTTTTCTTACTTTGAGGATGATCAAACACTTGCACAGACTGCACAGAGAGGTTGTGGAGGCTCCATCCCTGGAGATACTCAGAACCTAGCTAGGCACAGTCCCAGGCAACCAGTTGAATGTGCTTTGAGCAGAGAAGTTGGAGGTGCCAGCCAGCCTCAACTATTCTGTATCCCACACAGATGAAGGAAATTAGCCTCCACACCACAGCCTTGATTAGAGTCAGACTTGTTGAATTCCCATCAAAGCTGTCATACAACGTTTTAAACCTGGTCTTTATCAGCAACAATTTGCTGACAAGGAGCGGCCAAACCCTATCTCTCAATCTGACTTCCTATATAGCTTTTAACTAATCATCTTGGATGGGTCAATATAAGAATGGATTTTATTTTCAAATGCTTTTCTTGAGCAGCCTCAGTTTACCCAAATTTACTGGTGTTGGAAATACTGTGTTATTGCTAGTGTTTTCTGGTGATAATTGAATGAGAACACTACCAGGGATAGTGTTTGACACACAATGCCAAATGTCAATCTATCACTCAAAAATATCCCCACCCAACCCCACAAAAATAAATAAATAAATGAGCTTTAATGACCTCAGAGTGGTTTATGCTTTTTCTTATAAGTATATGATATCCTACCATCCTACCACAAGCAAGTAATTGGGGGAAGTCAAATATTATCCTCTTAAGATGGAATTTGAATGATTTATGTTTGTAAATGATATTTTGCTGCTAGGCTGCTATTGCTTCTGGGCTGATGCATATTCTATCCTCATTCACAAACAATATCTAAATGAGGTAAATATTACTTTTATGTATTATATTGCAAAGTATATATCTTACTAAAATAAACAGGATTTTCTGACTGAATAGCAGAGGAAAAAAGCCTAATGTGCTGTATTTCCTGAGTGTGGCAACTAAAAAGGTTACTACACATGGCTATCTGTCCAAATTTTGCCTAGAAAGCTTGGGTCTCAGCAGCAGGGATGAATTGGGCTATGTCAGAAAACAAAAGCTACAATGGTGTTTGAACAGACTGTGGTGGGTGGTCTGCCTGTCCCCCCGGGATGGCTTGGTCAAACAACACTGGGATGACTGGTGAGGCTAAAAAGCCCCCGAGTCTCTGAGAAATCCCCGTTTGCAATGCAATGGCTTGTTTGCTCCAGGAATGAACAGTACCAAGACTTTCTTCCCCAGCACAGTACTTCCAGTTACTCCAAGCTGTTTCCTTACCATCTGTGTTGGTGGAGAGGAACGAGGCATTTGCCTGGAATGGAGGCACCGAAGACGGACTGTCCTCTTCAGAGCAGAGTGAGGCAGGCAGGGCTAGGTCTCGTAAATGAAGTTACTGCTGTTTCCTCTGTGTTTTCTACCGTCTCTGGTTTATTTCTTGGGCACACCAATGTTCATAGTTCAAATACATATTTGATTCAATCTTATGTGAGCTTCAATAAGGAAAATCCGGAAGTTTCTGCCCTGAGGCAAACGTAAAAGGTTGAGTTAAGGCAGTGAATCAACTCTTGCTGCAGAAAGCAGTATCCTCCCAGATACTGTGACCATCCTGCAGTCTGCAAATAAGTACAGAGAGCAGTCTCAAGTGTGTGTTCAGTTATGTAAGAGCAAGGAAAGCAAGCCTAGATAAGAATATGCATTTGAAGAAAGGTTGTTTTATTACATGGGACATCGGTAAGTCCATAAAGGAAAATCATCTGTCTTTCATGGCACAGCAAAAAGGTACAAGCAAATCTTCAGCCATTCCTTAAAACTTTTCACAGACTGTATGCATGTTACTTACTTCTAATGAAGTGCAGTGGCGTGTATTCATCAGAAAGTCTATTCTAAAGCAGTAATTATTGCAAAGTTCTGCAATTATAAGGGGGTGTTCAAGTAGTTGTACTTAGTACAGATTAATATTCTTTTAATTATATAACTTACTGGAATCTGAATAAAAATGAACCTAGACAGCGACATACTCTTTAAGTTGGCAGTTGTAGTGGTTTCTCAGTGGTAGCATACATGAGAAAGCTTCACCAATCTCTCATCTTTTTCCCCCTCACAATTTATCATATGGTTACAGTGAAAAACAGCAGGGAAATGAATTATGCATATTTTTTAGCACACTGAAAAGTTAATGAAAAGTTAAATACAACTTACGTGTGTGATTGCACAAAGCACTTATTTGACCTTGCTAAGCTTTAAAAGGCATTCTAAGATTAGCCTGGCATGTATTTCAAGTGTACGAAAAATACAAAATTGGTTCTTAAAATGCTAGTACAGACTGTTTCATGCCTAAATCCTCATTATGTTCAGGATATTTATAGGAAGTGACTCAACTTTAAAGTGGGTAAAGACAAGTAAACCCTCCTTTTTTGTGGAAAAGTGGTGCTCATATTCAGATGCTACATCGCCAAGCTACAATCTTCAATAAATCATGTTTTCCATAGGAAAGAAAAAAGACTATGTAAATGTTTCCATGAACCAATTTTTGTCAAAGTGAATTGTACAGCATGGCAGCAATGCTGAGTTTACAGTTGAGCATATATTTGGGGCGGGAAAGTGAGAGTGGGAGCAGACACAAAGAGGTGAAGGCGAGAGGAGCACTCTGCCCTTCCACCCCTTTCAGTTTTAGGATTTGCAAGCAAGCCTGAGAGCCCCAGAAACCCATGAAAACACTCATCCTCCAGATGACTTTTGCTTTTCCATCATTTGTCACATCTCATTTTCATGTTGTGCCTTTATTCTCTTATTTAACCACAGGGGAAAGCAAATTAGACGAAAGTGAATAGATACACTAAGGGCAGAACAAACTCCCATATTTCCAGTAATACATAAGCAAAACAAAAATAGAATGTTTTATTCTGTGCTTTATTTCCTGTTGTTGTCTAGCAATGCAGAACATCACACTTCAACATCTGACATATCCTGCTCCACCAACTCACTACCCCTGCAAAGAGGACAGTGGTAAGAGTTGCTTGTGTTAACCATTTTTGAAAGAGACAATACTTTAAGGAGATAAAGAATTCACATTTAGCTTGATAATTCTAAGAAGTTTAAAGGTCAGCAGGATTGATATTGTACTTGAAATGTAAAAAAAAGTCATTTTGTTAATTCAGCTCTCCTGTGCTGACAACTCCGGCACTACATTTCAGCCTCAGCTGTTAGAAGCGTATCAGGTCTACGTGTCCTTTACTAACAAGCTTTATCCAAAGAACAGGAGGATGAAGTATGCTACACTGTTGTGTCTCAAAATGGTAAATATAGATGAGCTGCAGAATTTTGATACTATTCTACTGGGAAAAATAGACTATCCTACAGGAAAACCGTAAATGGCTTCCAGGCAGGTACACACATACCAGAAGCCACAGATCTTCTCTCAAATCTTTGCTGACTTGCTATTGACCTTGAAGTCGTAAGAACTTTACTAATTAATTTTTTTTTTAATATTTTCATTTCACTGTAGCAATTCACCTCTCTCAATTACATCTATATCTCTACCCGTACAGCCTTTTTGTTTGTACTCATTGTGGTTTGGTATCACTTTATTATGCAATTCCTGATTTCCAAAGTGTAAATTCTTTGTCAAGTTACCTATGCCTGACCACCAGGTACAAAGATTTATTCTCCCAGACGTACCTTTGATAGCACGTCTCTACTTCTGCCACCACTGAATTAACACAAAACACTACAGCTTTTCTGTGGCTTTTGTATTAGCCACTTTATCGTGAGATGAAATCTATCTGAAAGCTGGATTTAATGCAAAATTCAGCAGCCTGCTGATTAAGCAGAACATCTTACTGAAAGCAGACAGTCCTTCCAGGTGTACCTGGGCTTTCTACAAAATTCAAACCCGCAAAGCACTACTTTTCAACTTTCTTTGGTCAACCAATAACAGACCAAGATTTGTCTGCCTCAGAAACTGTCTCTTCTTCCTCAGGATAATACCCTGGGGTTGTGATCACTCCCTAGTGTCCAGGCAGGGCATCCTGTAAAAGACTTTTCTACAAAACATTCCTTGACCTCCATAATATGAAGCGGTTGTCCAACTTAACTGTTTTTCAATGAAAATTGGTACAGCTTTATTTTTGAAAGGCAGGAACTAGGATCTTTGTTTCAGAAGCAAAAAATGGTACAGTTCTAGCTGGAAATGATCTCTTATGTTCTATAATGGGAGACTTTGTCTTCTATGAACTAGACATCATTATGGATCATACCTTTAATGGTCAGCAGGGAAGTCGGAGTCTTGGTTGCAAGTTTTTAGGATGCTGAAATCAGAATGAAATAATGCTCATATAACTAAATTATTGACAACCCTAACTAGTATCACCATTGTGGTTTAATTGAGTCCTAAATTCTGGCACTGGGGAGTGATTTTTTTCTGAAACAACCAGTGTCATAGTGTCATTGCTGACATACATGTTAAACATCTCCATTTTTATAAATGAAATGACAATGTTTATGTGAACAGAGTGAAGGTATTGCTCCGAAAAACTCTTTCTAGGTTAGGGGATATACTCAGCAAGGCTGGAAAAACTTCTGAACCAGTTCTGGGATATTGTAATCAGAAGTGTGGAAAATTCTGTTAACCATACAGCTCTGTACTTTGTTTAGAGCCCAGGACTGGAATTCATTTGCTTTCTTTTGTTAAGATCCCATCATAGTTATCCAGGGTTTCACTTTAGTGGATTTTTGTTCTTGTTTTTCATTCACTGTAAATTTCATATTACCAACCTTCACCCAAACAAACAAAAATCCTTGAACTGTCTTCTATTGATTAAATCCACTGTAACACAGGAAAACGCTGGGACCTTCTTAAACAGAACTGCAAGCTACAACTCTGAAATATTTAATAATTCTTTTGAAGGTTGTTTTTTGTTTTTTTTTTTAAGTGATCCCTACTGCATGTAAAAATAGCTTTATATAAGCAGTATTTTAGGCATAGTGTTAACAAAAGGATATTAAAAAATCTTAAATATTTTATTATTGCCCTTTGTAAATTACTTTGGCCTCTTACTACTCTTAACACCCTAAAACCATTTGCTTATCTTGCAATATAGACTACATGGACTATATATACTCTGTACTTCCTTTCCCTCATCTTCTTTCTCTTCATTATGTATATACATTTGGATGAAAATCTTTCACTTTGTTATGGCTTCATTCCTTTTTTCTTCCTCTTCCCATTATGATGAGAACTATTTAAGAATTAAAGTGCTGCTAGTTAATCCTTGGTCAGTTTCTCTTTTTTTTTTTTTTTGGGGGGGGGGGGGATTGTTTGGTTTTGTTTTGTTTTTACATCATATAACAGAGATTACTTTGGATTCACACTGTGAATAGCAGCTTTGGGAGGAATATAGCACAGCTGATGCTTTGCCACTGAGCTAAGCAGAAAGCAGGACAAGACTCATAGGCTGCAAGTTAATATATTAATGTCTAAAAATACAAACTTACAAAACAATCAGCCTATTTCTTGGCCTTAAAAGAAATCATGTTCTTCCTTCCCACCAATGATTCCACTGTTTGTGTCACGTATGCGTGATGTAATTAACAGGTAAAGCCAGAGATTCATTTTGCAACTCATGTACATCACAATAATAATTCAACTGGACAGACTGAGCACCAAGGCTTCAAAGAGACACTTAATATTTAAAAATATAAATATACATTATTGAACTGTCAGATGCGAAACAGCAACGTAACATCACTATTCCATTCATTATTCTTAAGAACTTCAGACTGTGTCAGTGATGAGGAAAAAATGAAGATGTCAAGACTGGGCCCCCTGGCAGCAGTCACCATGTTTGTACCCTTCAGGTTCAGCTCAGAGCCAAGGTCTTTTTATGAAATGTGGCTTTGAATCCAATAGCACCTTGAGTCCGTACACAAGAAACTACAATACAAGCACAAGAAAAAATACGTCTGTGCAGTAAGTCATCAAAACAAGTTCACGGTCCAAGAACAATGTTGCAGTGTGCAACATACCATCACAAGGGAGTACATAAAAGGGAAACAGGGAAGCAATGCTTTCAGATCATTAGTGTTTTGCTGTGCAACTTCAGGTTAGTGCCTCCTCTAACACATCTACCTTGATTATAGGCTTGTGCATCCACTAGAAAATATTACTTATAGCAGAAAATATTACTTATCTCAATAATAGAGGTCAGTACTAAATATTAGACATTTTTGTCAAACTCAGAGTTGGCAAGGTTGCTGTCATTCTTCAGAATACTCTGTTTGTGTTTGTATTTTGTACTTGATGATACCACCATAAAAATGCCACTTAGACAGACCATTAAGTCGACATTTGCAGTGCCTTTTTGTAGATTTTTGTTCTCCTTTTGTAATGTGGGAGATTAATGTTACTGGTTCTCTGCTGTCTTCCTTTCTCCAAGGAAAGCAGAGATTCACAGGCAGTGGTTGTATGCAGCAACAGAGTGGAAGAGATTAAAGGCTTTCTGTAAAAACTGAGATCCAGAACTACATATTATAAAAGGAAGAAAGTCTAGCACTGGATATAGGGTAGAAAAAAAAAAAAAAAACTAATCCTGCAATGTTGACCATCAATACGCTTGAAAGATCACACATACAGATGTTCTGATACCATTCCATCATGAGGAATTACATCCTCACATTGATAATTATTTATAATATATTAGAAGAGACATTACATACATGGCTGCTATTTTAATTTTTTCTTCAAAGATGCTTATTTTTTATTATTTTTATTTTAGGATGGGAAAGCAAATCTCCTGTGTCTGTTTACCATGTAATCTGCTCTGCTAGTTTTGAACCATAAATTTATGCCACTGAAAGGACAGTAAAGCAGCTGAGAAAGACATTTAAAAGGACCATAAAAAAAGGTGAACCCAAAACACTGTTTTTTGTGTGAATTCACTTGGGTAGTTAAGATCAGGAGTAAGCTCTTCCAAAGCCTACAGAACTAATGGTATCATCCAGTGATTTGCAGAGTAAGCTAAGTGTTCCAATTCATTTGAGTTTTTCCTCTTAGCTGTCCTTTGGAGCCATTGTGCACATACAAAAATATTATTATTATTATTTAAACCTCTTTCTGCACCTTTAATACAGTCACTTTCATTCTCTTGGCAGAGCTGATAGTTTAAGTTCGATGCCAGTCATTTAACACCAGGTGAATGACAGATTCTTGAAGGTACTCAAATATTGCTATCAAAATCTGCTAGTGCATCTGGTTTGTACCTGTAGCAGCTGATAAACCACATACAGAGCGGCCTGCTGGGTATATTCAAGTGCAGGTCTGACTCACCTAACTGGCGTTTGTGCTGGCATACTTCTTTCAGATGACAATAGATTATAGCACAGCGTAAGATCAAAGAGTGAGTGCAGTAAAAACATTCAAGGTGCAACAGAAGTGTTCAGATCAGAATGATGGATGCATTTTTATAGACATCTAAACAGAATACATGCCTTAGAACTAATAAACAAGTTTGTTTTATTACTTCCACAATCATTTTTATAGACAAGTTAATGACAGACTGGAATTTGTAAAGAATTTTCTGAAAACTTGTCTTTTCCCTAGGTGACAAAATAGATGTTAAAAAAAAAAAAAAAGTCAGAAAAGCCTTTGAGAGGTTTTCCAGTCTACCTCCAGCTCCAGGAAGAACCGTATCCAAGCCATTTCTAGGAGCCCCATTCATAACCTCTTCTTAAAACCAACCTTGATCCTAAACTCTTCTAGGCCACCCATTCTAGGGGCAGATTATTATAATCATAAGGCTTTTCCTGATGTGTGGTCAAAATTCCCATCCAATTTAACTTCAGACTTCTTGAAGATGAGTTCATTGCTATTGTCCAGTGGGAATGCTATCAGTACTCAAGTGGAAGGATCACTTCATTATCTTACAGATAAGTCTTATCTGTAAGATAAGCCTTGTTTATACATTCCAGTGCTAGCTTTTTTTGTTTTGTTTGGCAAGAGTAAGAAATCATTGTGTTTTGTTTAATTACTAATCCATCATAACTATCTTTACATTAAAGTTATTGGTTTTAAAGAACATAAGCCTATTTTTTTGGCCTGTTCAGTTAACCCAGTAGTAAACTTTTCATCTTAGAAACATTCACTGATCTTCAGAAACATTCAGGATCCTTCATCCTTGTCTAGACAGTATCGTGTCCATAAGCAGGATTTGCAGTATAAGATCTAAATGAAATTTGCAGCAGTGTTCCTCACAGTTCTCCCATCCTCCTAGTTGCAATGCCAATGATGTCCATAAGCAATTTAAGTCCCAAAGATCCTATGATACTGCTTGTGCTATTAATTACACGATACATGCTCTAGTTCAAGAAACTGATTGCCTTCACATTTGGAAAATTAATTACTTGAAAAGTAAAGAAAATTTCTCCTTCAGGTATACTGCAAGTGATACTCCACGGAACTACCTTCTGCACAGTTGTCTAGCTGTCGTACTTAACCCAATATAACAAATATTAAGTGCCAGGGTGCATTTTTGCCTATTGAGGATGTTTCAACAGCACTGTTTTGAACACTGAACAGAGCTGGGAACAAACTGCAAAATTAGGGTAATGTATACAGAATTCCCTTATCTCTGACCCAAGAACATCTTTAAAAGCTTTAAATATATTTAGGGGCAATTTTATCCTAATTGCATCTGCAAGGAATTTTAGAAGTCTTCTGAGGAGCTTTGTGACCCCTCATTAGAGCTCTGTACAGACAAGAGACTGGAAATTAACTGAAATACCCAGACATACTGAAATAGGAACCTTTTATTTTTTTTTTCCCCCAATTACATAAAAGCTATAATTATATTGGTTACATAAACATTTTAATTGGGGAAAACATTAGATAATTGAAGACACCCTCCCCCAACCCCAGTTAACCACCACTCATAGCACAGCAAGAGTAAAATTAACTCATGCTGTAAAGCTGCTTCCGTGTGAGGATGATACTGCTCTCTTCTTTCATTCCATCTTTGAAAGAAAGAAAACATTTTAGTCTACTTTGAAGTACACACTCTGTAATGTAGTTGCATACATTATTTTTTCCTATTTCTTTAATCAGTGTCAAGTCTACTCCATAAGAAATCTGATTTTTTAAAAAAGACACACTGAATAATGCTTTATGCTTAATCAGTAATGACAAGGATAACTAGACTCCATCTCTGCTGAAGAGCAGACATAGAGATATTTTGAGTAGCAAAAGGGCTGTACAGCTGATCAGCCACTATTCAACTTGAAACATGATGAGAAACCTTTTTTTTTTTTTTTTCTCCTTACAAACAGTCTTCTCTCTGGAAGGATGTTACTTGCAAAAAGATCCCAATACTCACTACATTTTTGCTGTAAGAAAGCAAAACAGAAATGCAAGTTTTTGTCTGTTACACAATCACCTGAAAAAAGGGAATAAAACTACTGTGGTGTTTGGCTAGTCTGACCCACCATTACAGTCTGATTTGCTGCGGGGAAAGCTGGCAACTGAACTGACAGGGAACAAACAGCCCTGTTACTGTCCACGTCGCCTTGCTGGTGTATCTCAGCTAATAAGCCTAATAAGGATGTAATCCTGTTGCCAGTCTTGGCTGATGTCACGACCTTTTGCTAAATTTGCTGTCAGGGGTGCTCCTAGGGTCGGCCAGGGAATTCCCATCTGGTAGGAATGGGACAGGTACAAAAGTGCTTTGAGCCCAAACCAGCCAGCATAGATCCAAGGGTGATGATTTTCAACAGGGCAGGGTGAAGGAGGGAAGAGCCATGTGTGGGAAAAGGATGTCTCAATTCTTCTTTTTTAAACCACAGCTGGATACAATAACAGTTCTATTTTGTGTCAGTGCCTACAGCTCCCCGACAGCGAAAAGCTGCTTCAGCAGAGTGCAGCTGTTGCAGCTCATTGGGCACTGCGTACATCTCAATGAGTGAGAACCAGAGATCGCTGCCCTGCTACCAGGTGAGAGGCAACACCAGAAGGTCAGCAGTCTGCATCAGGATGCAAGGATACAAACTCCTACAGAGCATAATGAATAGTGTTCAGTTCTGTGAGTGCCTAGGCAGCGCTTTTCTCTATATGAGGAGAGGCAATAGTGGTCCAAGACTTAGTTTATATAACAAGTTATTTAAGGGAGAAGTTAATTGAAGTACATAAATACTGAAGAGTATCACATCAAGCCCAACTTAGATGAAGTTATAGAAGTGCATTAAAAAAAGTCATTAAAAAAAATTAGTAGAAAACTTCCCACTTCAAGATCCCATGAGACAAATTCTGTCAAGAAATTATTAGATATTATCTAATATTAAAAATACCATAGAATCATAGAATCATAGAATATCCTGAGTTGGAAGGGACCCTTAAGGATCATCAAGTCCAACTCTTGACACCGCACAGGTCTACCCAAAAGTTCAGACCATGTGACTAAGTGCACAGTCCAATCTCTTCTTAAATTCAGTCAGGCTCGGTGCAGTGACCACTTCCCTGGGGAGCCTGTTCCAGTGTGCAACCACTCTCTCTGTGAAGAACCCCCTCCTGATGTCCAGCCTAAACTTCCCCTGCCTCAGCTTAACCCCGTTCCCGCGGGTCCTGTCGCTGGTGTTAATGGAGAAAAGGTCTCCTGCCTCTCGACACCCCCTTACAAGGAAGTTGTAGACTGCGATGAGGTCTCCCCTCAGCCTCCTCTTCTCCAGGCTGAACAGGCCCAGTGCCCTCAGCCGTTCCTCGTACGTCTTCCCCTCCAGGCCTTTCACCATCTTCGTAGCCCTCCTCTGGACACTCTCCAACAGTTTCATGTCCTTTTTATACTGTGGTGCCCAGAACTGCACACAGTACTCGAGGTGAGGCCGCACCAGCGCAGAGTAGAGCGGGACAATCACCTCCCTTGACCTACTAGCGATGCCGTGCTTGATGTACCCCAGGACACAGTTGGCCCTCCTGGCTGCCAGGGCACACTGCCGGCTCATATTCAACTTGCTGTCTACCACGACCCCCAGATCCCTCTCTTCTAGGCTGCTCTCCAGCGTCTCATCGCCCAGTCTGTACGTGAAGCCAGGGTTTCCCCGTCCCAGGTGCAGGACCCGGCACTTGCTCTTATTGAACTTCATGCGGTTGGCGATCGCCCAGCTCTCCAACCTATCCAGATCCCTCTGCAAGGCCTTTCCACCCTCATTCGAGTCCACAACTCCTCCAAGTTTGGTGTCATCAGCAAACTTGCTCAAAATACCTTCTATTCCTACATCCAGATCGTTTATAAAAATATTGAAAAGTACCGGCCCTAAAATGGAGCCTTGAGGGACCCCACTGGTGACCGCCCGCCAGCCTGACGCAGCCCCATTCACCATAACCCTTTGGGCCCTGCCCGTTAGCCAATTGCTCACCCATCGTATGATGTTTTTATTTAGCTGTATGGTGGACATTTTGTCCAGTAGGATCCTATGGGAAACCGTGTCAAAACCCTTGCTGAAGTCCAAAAAAATCACATCAGCTGGTTTCCCTTGGTCCACCATACGGGTGATCTTATCATAAAAGGAAATCAGGTTAGTTAGGCAGGACCTACCCTTCACAAACCCATGCTGGCTGGGACCAATGACTGCTTTGTCCCCCAGGTGCGCCTCAATACGTTTGAGAACCATCTTCTCCATGATTTTACCAGGCACTGATGTGAGACTGACAGGCCTGTAATTGCTAGGGTCTTCTTTCTGACCCTTCTTGAAAATCGGCACAACATTTGCCAGCTTCCAGTCTACCGGGACCTCTCCAGACTCCCAGGATCGTTGAAAAATAATTGAGAGAGGTTCCGCGATGATGTCCGCCAGCTCCTTCAGCACCCAGGGATGAATCCCATCCGGACCCATGGACTTGTAGGGATCCAGGTGGAGTAGCAAATCCCGCACACGTTCAGGGTCGGTTGGGAGTTTGTCATCCCCACCGTCCCGGTCCTCCAGCTCAGGGCACCCTGGGTCCCGAAGCCCATCATCGGCATTGAAGACAGAGGCAAAGAAGGCGTTAAGCATCTCTGCTTTGCCTATGTCATTGTCTACCAAAAATGAAGAAGGCAGAAAAAGCACAAGTTCACCCAAATGGGTCACAACTTTTTCCAAAAACTGACAGTTTGTTTTAGAGATGAGACCATAGCCAACAGAGCAGCAGCTGAAAGTAAAATTAAACTATAATTCTGCAACTTTTTTTTTTTTTAATTACATACTACTTAATGTAGAAGTTTGATGTAAAGCATTTTCAGATGCGTTTTTAACAGTGTCCTCTGATAATCTCCAGTCTCATTCTTCCATTACCTGTCCTAAGCAAATAGCTTTTTCCCCTCTGCCAGCCTTTACTGAGCCTACCAAAGGCAGAAATAGCATTTGTGGGCATTTCCATCCTTGTGATATGATCAAACTGGAGAATGCAAGGGCACATCTCTGTTTCTGTTCCAGTCGTTTGCAACACATGAGAGGTACGTGGATATGGACTGAAAACCACGGCTGATGAACTAAAGGCAACAAGGTAAAGGATAGGATAGGATAGGATAGGATAGGATAGGATAGGATAGGATAGGATAGGATAGGATAGGATAGGATAGGATAGGATAGGATAGGATAGGATAGGATGAAGAAAAACAAAGCAAAGAATGGAGTGTGTGCAGTAAAGAAAGGAGGCTGAGGTGAAGCAGGGCAAGGGAAACACCACACCCACCTGTCACACTGAGAGCAAGTTATTACACTGGTATTCCAGGTCAAGCACCAATAATATATACCTGCACTTTACTAAGATGAAAGAAACACAGCTAGATCACATTCAGACAAATTTAGAGACGTCTGTAACTATTCAAACGTGAGGTGCCAGGTACGCAGCATCCCCCTGTTAAGGCAGTGTCCAAACAGGAGTGCTACGTTACAGGTACAGTCTGTGCCTGTATACCACAAACTCTGTAAAAGCAGTTCTTGTTCTGTTATCTTTTTGGTCATATTTTGTCTCAGGTTTTGGTGAGAACACAAGAAAGGGAAAAACATTCTTCCAGATTTCTGTTTGCACCTGAAGTTACAGTGAAACAGGATGAGAAAACACTGTGCTTCACGTTAATTTGTGGTCTGGCATCCCCTTTTCTTGAAACTATGGCTTGTGCCTCCCTCTGCTTTTTAAGGTTGCTCTTAGAGCATGGTATAAACTGTATTATTCTTTAGCCATGCTATGGTAGCGGGTAGGAAACTTTCCTTAAACCTTATCATGCTGATACACCAAGCTCCGTGCAGCCTCGTGCATGCACCAACTGGGCTAACTTCAGATCTACAGAAGCACAGCGCTGCCTTTGCTGACTCAGTCTCAAGACATTGCTGTGATGATTATTTCAAATGTATGCCCTTTGCATAGGTTTTGAACTAAGGGACACGTACAGAATTATCAGCAATTTCTCCTTCATCCCTTTCCTGTGAATAAATAATTTAAATCCTTTACTTCTGACAGCAAGTTTCATCAGCATGCCACAGTATTTTAACAAGCAGTGCTATTCTGCAGAACATCTTCATAGAGAGAGCTCATGAAAGGCCAATTTTCATTTTCAGCATAAAGCAGTCATTTACATACAGAAAACCCAGGAAAACCAGTTCAGCTATACCTCAGGTGAAGTATGAGATTATTGGACTACAGTCAGAGAAAGCATTGCTTCTCTTCAGGGTAAATTATTTTTGACATTAAGCAGCTATAAATATATTTGAGGAAGAAAAAGGATTCTGTTGAGGATATTATCTGTTTGCAATTCAGGGAGAATTCATAAATCTTACCCAGGCTTTTCATTCACTGGAAAGCATACATATAATCCAGTCTAGTTGTTATACAGAAATTGGGCAGCCAACATCTTTAAGAAAAAATTTACAAAAACCTAAGTCCCAAATACATTCTTTAAAAAGGTGAGTAATGATGTCGCCTTAGATGATCTCATTTAGGATGAGGTTGTAGACTGTAGTCACTTGCCACCTTCATTTATTCTCCATGAGCAGTAAAGCAAAGTCATTCAGCTTACTATCAGCAATCTTACTTTCACAGAAGACAAACTGGACTTTTTTTAATGTGAAAAAAGTCAATACAAATCAGAGTCCTATTTGATTTTCATGTCACTAAGTCAATAAAAAGATAAACAAGCTGTCCTAAAGGGAAAGGTAGAAGGCAATGTCCAATATTCATTAAACCGAATGGGTCAGTGATTCAGTAGGTTCAGGCACTGACATTTTTAATACTGATAGCAGTAATTTTATGTATACTGAATGCCAGAGACTTGATTTACTTCAAATGAGTACTTACAGACTTTGGTATGGTCCAGTAAAGCACAGTAGTTGCACAGAACATTTATTTATAGCTATTCCTACTAATAGTGTGATAAAAAAAAAGCTTTGGTTTATATTCATAGTTAGAGTAAAGATGAAAAACAGCAATGGAAAAACATGCTAAGCAAGACTCAGTTATTCTTATAAAACGTTTTTCTCTGTCAATACACTTGTTCACAGTTTATGTAATCTTGTTCTGAGGAAGCTAATAAAAGCCCAGTGAATGCAGCTGTATGCAGGTAAACCTTACAAATTCAGTGTTCTGTACAGCAGCAAGTTTCAACACTGATTAACAAAACTACTGGAATACAGTGCAACTTAAACATGACTTCAGTCATCTAAAACTAGCCAAGAGCATCCTCAGTTGTAAAAGGGTTGCCTGTTGTTTCGCTCACTGATAGACATAGAGGTTAACACTAAAACATCTGGCAAAATAGGACTGAGCTTTATAAAAACTGAAAACCCAACACAAATTTCTTCTAAAACCTGCTTTTAAATCTGAAACTGAAGCAAATACACACACCACCACCACCCCAAAATAAATAAAACCACCATAGCCCAATGGTATCACAACCCAGTCATTAGCACTCAGTATGGACATTTTCAGGTTTCAAGTTTCTTGAGGTTTCACCTGATCCGTATGGAACACTGTGCTGTAGGAAGTAGGGAATTTCAGGGAAGTAAAGTGCTCTGAACTCAGGGAAGCGAGTTTGGAGATGAAGCAAATTTATTTTTCCAACAACTGAAGGTAAGGAGCATTTTAAATCAACAACCACACACTTCATGAAAATCCAGCTAGTATGAAGGAACACATTTGGGTAACCATTCAAGTTAAGTAAGTTTCAAAGCTATTGTAATACGGTGTACATAACATAGAGCCTTGTAGGTAACCCATTGGTTTAGAAAATCAAAGATGCCCCCTGCATAAAGGACAGGCAGAGAACAGCATCACTGAGGTACTAGTCCCATTTCTTTCAGGCAAATTACTGCATAGATATCTAGGGTTAAGGAGTTTGGACATTTTTTTTGAACAGCTTTTACAGTATTGTAAGGTAACATAATGAAAATACATTGTATTTGAAACCAAAGAGCAGCATATTAGACATGCACTGGTAGAAAACATCCTGTGTGCAATCTGAGATGTTAGAAGTACCACACACAACTTGGATGTTAATCGAAAAGCATACTAATCCAATTTAAATTCATTTTTGTGGAAAAAAGTCTACATGGTCTTATTCATAAAAATGGAATCCTCAACATTCAGCTGTGGTGGGTATAACACGAACATATACAGTCTTCATATTCAGGTTCTTCATGGAGACGTCCTTTGTGATCTCTAAGCCAAAAAAAAAAAAAGGGGGAGGGGGAGACAGTTAGTATTCTTTCCAACAAGTGAAACTATCAATGCATTTTAATGCATTTTTTCTTTACTCGGACAGTTCTATTCATTCAATTGAAATGAAACTTGGACAGAAACTGCTCAGCTCAAATTCCCTCCTGTTAAAGCACAAAGCATCAAAGAACTGCCACAAGCCACATGTTAGGCTCACCGGTGCAAGAGTTCAAGGCACTGTTCTAGGTTACAAAGTAGATGGTTTTTTTTGTGTCAGCCCACAGCTCCCAGCTTCCTATCCACAGAGAACAACATCTAGTCAGAAAATTGCTTTATAATGCAATAATGTGTAGTCAACAACACAGCACGATGCACTGAAAACCATAGTCCCTTATAAACCTTATGTAAGAATAGGACAGAGCAGAGATCTACCTCCTCTCGTATCCCATCACTTACAGCAGTTGGAACAAGATGCTTGTGAAGGAGTACGAGACGATGCAGACAACTTGAGTTGTATACGTAAAGCAAGGATTGTAGTAGCAACATTAGTTTTTAGCAGATGCTATCTTGTAAAATATGCCTAAAGAAATTTATACTGCACCAGATTGATTGAAGTCTTTTCATAGCTCTCTGCATATACCTTGGAACAATAATAGGATAAAGACTCACCAACAGCCCTTTTATGGATACAGCGTATTTCTAACAGGCTGATCCACAGTTTATAATTACTTATGAAACACGCACCCAGTAATCCTGCCTCACAGCTAAAGAAACAATGCCTTACAATTACAAAGAAGGGGAGAACTGGAAACCTCTATTACTGTTCTTACCACTGTACAGTGAGCATTTTTTCCAAGAAGCAAGATGCTTGCTAGCTCAGTATTTCCCAACACCCACCAGCTGTAGCAAACTACACCAATAACAGAGCAGAACACTTTTGTTCCAGAGCGTTACCTCCCAGTATTCAAAACAATCCGAATAATAAATATACCAGAGGTCTCTTTACTAAGAAACTTCAAAGTGGTAAGAAACTTCAAAGTGGTAACTATAAATACATACACAGAAACCAAAGCAAAAGAAATTTGGGGGTTACTGTGTAACTGCACACTAGAGTCCCTACAGACAACATAAGCAAATAAAAGATAATTTTAAATTTTGGCACTGGTGTTAGCACAAGTGACAGATTAATAACATTCAGATATTTGGGTATTTTTTCTGTGGAAACAATTTTCTAGTGTACTGCACTGTATCACCGTCCTGATGTCTGATATTCATCCTGCTCTAACTTGGGCTCGCGTCCAGCTGACAAAGACCAAGGCACAGCGCGTGTGGTGGGGGGAGGCAAGTCTGTGAAGCACAGCCATGGAGATAAGGTAAAAGCAGTTTAATTTGCAGTAACATGATGTCCAAGTGGAAACTGTTTCTAGAAAAGGCAGCAACAAGTTTTGTTCCTGTGTATGAATACCAATACGTACTTTCCTTCTAACATTAAGGCCCCCATCTTTCCTTGAAAAGTGTTTCATATTTAGACTGAGTAGATACAGTCTGCATCAAACTTCAAATGCCATCAATTAAATAATTGAAAAGTCCTTATGGATCCTGATGGTTCCATTTTTAAGGAGTTCTCCTCCAGTGCAGTGCTCTGCTTCAAGCAGCTGAATACCCATCCACAGAGCTAAGAGGTATAATCCAATTCAGCAATTAGGGCTTTATTCCCTCATTAACCTTCCTCTCCTTTCCATGAAAATATTACAGCAGTCTGTAAAGAAGTTACTCTGGTTTGCAGAAGCAGACAAACTATGAACTTGGTCTCAAAGCTATGTGTGTTTTGTTTTTTTTTGTTCATTTATTCATTTCTTTTACTCCACGATTGCCAAGTCGCATGGTAAAAAAAAAAAAAAAAAAAAAAAAGGAAAACAACAAATCTCCCAAAATCTCCAATCCCTGCACACTGAGACATTACATGAAGCTACTTCTTTTAACAGTATTTAAGAGAAAAACAAAACGTGATGACATGCTCTTTTGTGCTAGTCCCTCCGAAGGAAGGCTCTGCAGTTGGCATGCCAAAAGTATTGCCCAGGACCCAAATATCTCCTAACCAGCTACCTGTGACTCGTGTTTCAGTCTTAGGAACAAGCAATGCTCACCACTTTCACATTTGGTTGCACTTTATCTGTGTAGGTTCCTTCCAGCTGAACTATTCCAATTTCTAATTTAAATAAATGTCCTTCCAGTCTTCCAAAAGGAAGGTGGAACAGATTTGTTTCTGAAAAGTTGGCAAGCTTTCGGGCAATAGAGACCAGATGCCCAGCTTCCTGTGGCTGACAAAATTTATAAAGGTAATATTTTAAAAATGGTAACTCGTTTTCTGTCATATGGTTATTATTTTTTCCCTTTTAAGAAGACATCAGCCTTTCTATTCACTGCTCGTTATCACTGAATGTTTCAAATGGTTAATAGAAACTTTTATTATTATTATTATCAGCTTTTATTTTTGGAGTAAGCCATCAAAAAAAGACTCAAATTTCTGTTTTGAAGCTAATATCTTGGAATATATTGATAAAATGCTAAACAAGGGATTACAAAACAGCAACTACACACAGACATTAATTGAACTAATATCTGCCAGGGGCATCAAAATATGGTTTATTCTGTATGCAGCATTTATCAATTAAAAAGATGTGAAGATGAAGTATGGCCACTTCAGTTTTTATACCATAAAGAAAAGTATGAAAAAAAGCTTCATGGTGAGGTAAATCTAAGATAACAGAAACATAACTCTATTGCATAAGCATGTGTTAGCTACAAAAATATATCTCCAGGACCCAGTCCTCTATCTTCTGAGCCTCAATATAACCAAACGAGGTATTTTGGCCTTTGAAGACTTAAAAAAACAATCTTTCACATCGTCATGAATTATCAGTTTTACCCTATTTAAAGCTTAAATAGTTCTGGAGAATTCATACTACAAATATGCTACAGTGATTCCGTTGATTTCCCTTTTAGGTAAAGGCATTTTAAAAATCCTTACTTCAACTGATACTTAATGGCTATATATTGTTCTGTTTTGTCAGTTACTGCACACTTTAAAGGCTAGAAACTTTTATACAATAGTTATTTCAGCAGCTTAACTAAACCATACGCCGCCGTGAACCTGTTTGCCCTCTAACAGCAATAGAAACTAAAAATCAAGCAGCAAGTATACCATCAATAACTCCTGAATGGCTACATTCCTAGTCAGCAAAGTTATACAAATAAATACCTTTTTTGTTTATGCA
This sequence comes from Anas acuta, assembly GCF_963932015.1. Lineage (NCBI taxonomy): Eukaryota > Metazoa > Chordata > Aves > Anseriformes > Anatidae > Anas > Anas acuta. Next base: position 16,450,996 of record NC_088989.1, on the reverse strand, counting down.
ACCGAAGTGTGGTTGACATACTTAGCTCTTACACCTTGTGCTGTTTCTGAACACTGCTCTACGCTTCTGTTTGTTAACCTCACTCAGCACGTTCTTCTGAGCGTTAGTTCAAACCATCACTAGAAAGTTTCATCAACATTTGAGATTCACTTTACTTACAAAATGGCTTTTGAGTAAGCAGAGTTCAGGTCACGTGAAATAAAAGAAATAAAACAACCCTCCAATAAAAACAACAAAATATACCCTACTAATGTTAATTTTAATCTCTGCCACCCATCTGAGGATAAACCCTAGTTTTAAGGCAGCTACACAGGAGGGCTGCACTCCTACAGCAGCTGACTGGTACCTAAGGAAGAAGCTCAACCCATCCTAAAGATTTGAAAACTAGTTTAAACAGGATGGTTAACTTCTGGGCAGGTACCCTGATGTCATTAGGTTGCGTGTGATGTATCCCTCTGTACTGGGTTTCCATGGCAAGGTTTTGGTAGCAGGGGGCTGCAGGGGTGGCCTCTGTGAGACGAATCCAGCAGCTGCCCCATGTCAGACCAGGGCTAGTTTCAGCTGGCTACAAAGGGACCTGCCAGAGCCGAGCCAGCAAGCAAGGTCATTTGTGCCTCTGTGAGAGCAGATTTAAGAAAAGGAAAATAAACCTGCTGCATAATGGCAGCTGGGAGAGCAAGGAGTGAGAAGCAGCCCCGCAGCCTCCCAGGTGAGTGCAGCAGGAGGGCAGGAGGTGCTCCAGGCAGGCAGCAGCAGTTCCCCTGGTGGAGCAGGCTGTCCCCCTGCACCCATGGGTCCCACATGGAGCAGATCTCCACGCTGCAGCCTGTGGAGGAGCCCCCGGTGGAGCAGGTGGATGTGGCCTGGAGGAGGCTGCAGCCCATGGAGAGCCCCCGCAGGAGCAGGCCCCGGGCCGGAGCTGCAGCCCGTGGAGAGGAGCCCACGTGGAGCAGAGGGGGTTGGGGGGAGCTGCCACCCATGGGGGACCCGTGCTGGGGTAGTTTGCTCCTGGGGGATGGACCCCGTGGGACAGAGCCATGTGGGAGCAGTGCTTGAAGAGCTGCTGCCTGTGGGCAGCCCCCGCAGGCTCAGTTCGGAAAGGACGGCATCCTTGGGAGGGACCCCACGGGGAGCAGGGGCAGAGGGGGAAATAGTGCACGCAGACAAAGCCTTAGGGACTGACTGCAGCCCCTATTCCCTGCTCCTCTGTGCCACTCAGGGGGAGGACGTAGAAGGTGGAAGGGAAGAAGGTGTTTTTAGTTTGAGTTTCTCACTGCTCTACCTTGTTAGTAATAGGTAATAAATTACATTAATCTCCCTATGCTGGATCTGTTTTACCCATGTAGAGTGATCTCCCTGTCCTTATCTCAACCCTTGAGGACTTTTCATCATATTTTCTCCCCCTTCCCCTTTGAGGAGGGAGAGCGAGAGGGCAGTTGCAGTGGAAATAGCTGCCCTGCTGAATAAAACCACCACACCCTCCAAGCAGCTTGTAAATCATGCCAGTAAGATAAAAAGGGAGACAGAATCCTTTACACAATTTCATTCAAAGTCGCATTTTCCTGAGTATACGAGAAATACCTGGTTCTGTTTATTTGCTTTTACTATGTAGTTTCCAATCCATTCTTCCTGTCAAATATAGTTGCATATCCTTCTCATGTCCACCTTTTTAGCACTACAGGTCATGCATTAGAAATTTCTAAGTCTCCCCCTCCGTGTTTTTCAAAGGTTCTTTAGCACTTCAGGTATGTGATTGTCATTAAAGCTTTCTACTTCCCAAGTACTCCAAATAAAATGTTGCTGCCATAGTCAACCAAGTCTGACCTACTCAAACTACTCTGAAATAGATCTGATATACTCCCCTGACCTTTTCTGCAGAAGGAAGAAAAAATCTGCAACTTGAGTATTACAGGAAGAATTTAAAAGGTTCTTAAAATATTCACACTTCAGATTCACTCACTTCTAGAAAAGAGATTCACTCTGAGTCACAGCAGCATGGAACCACCAGTTCCATTTCTGACTGACTTTTCTATTTCAAAAGGAAGAAACTTGCAAAAAAAAAACTTGGTGTTGGACATTTCATAAGGGAAATACATTAAAACTTTGAACTTGCTAATATATTTACGTGCTCAAAGAATTTTTTGAATAGATTATTGAATTACTTGGCAAAATTAGAAGCCAATGTGTAAACAGAATGCATTTAGTAATTAAACTGGGCCTCAGTTACAGGGTTATATTGGCTGCTCCTGAACAAAAAACTTCCAAGTATCCTTGAACAAGCAAGTGAAACGTTTGTGCTTACCCTGAGTTTGTGCTTCATCCAGGAACAATTTTAGCCTTCTGCTTCTGAGCCCAAAAACTTTTGCTGTTTCATGTAGAAGACCTTGGTATGTTAATCCGTTCTGACCAACGGGGTTTTCCATTAGAAGAGTTCCCATTGTTCCTTTCTGACATTCTAAACAAGATAAAGAGTTACATAACTACTGATGAAGAATGGTATTACTTCATCTACCTCGGTAAATCAAAATTTAGGATTTGTTCTTATAGTTCACCACCATTTCTTTATAGTGCTTCAGAATTAGCCGTTCCAGCTTACCTACAAATAACCACTAAATATGTTTATAAACTATAAACTCATAAGTGTAAGTGATTAACAGCTTGACAAACAAAAGAAAATCTTGTAGACTTCTTTACCACTGTCAAACAGAGGACCTGGAAACTGGAAAACATGAAGTATTTCAGCAGGACACACAAACCACTAACAACTATGGAAACTCCCAGAACAGATTCTGATGATCAAAACCCCAATTAAAAACACATTTTTTGCCCCAGGTAGGTTCTCAGTAATGTCTGTAGGAATCCACATGGACAGGCAGTCCAGAAAGGACTCAGAGCAGAGCTGAGATGAAGAGCAAGTTACCAAGAACACAACTTTTCCCATCAAAGGTTTCAAAGCAGAAGCAGCCTAGCAGATTAGCATCTGGAAAACAATTAAATGCACTTATCTATACTCCAGACCAGACTAATAATACAATTCCTTTACCTTTTAAATAGCACTAAGAAATGTTTTACAGACTGTTTACAATGCCTTGGTAAAGAGCAGGCTTATCTTTCATCTTCCTATTCATTTGTGGTCAGTTTTAGATTCAACATTTTAAAATAAGCTGCACAGGTGAGCAGACTGTCAGAAACAGGGAAACAATGCTGAAGGGATCATGTTTAAATGCCATTTGTTATCTCAAACTAGCTCTTCACTTTTATGAAAAGGTAAAGAAAAACTAAACAATCACTGTGTTTATTATAAAGTACACACTAGAAGAAAAATAAATGAAATCACCATCTACAAATTGAAACAGACATACGTATCTTCATCATCAAGAGATAGTGTCTGAAACTTAAATCAGAAAAAACTCAACCTGTAAGCAAGGAGAAATCAGTATCCAACATACCTTGTGGTTTTGCATTTACTAACTGCAAGTTGATATACTGGCAGAGAAGAGCATCAGGAGAGTTGGTCAGAGCAGGTGCTGACCCTGTTGTCACATGTAGAGTCTTTCCACTGAGAGTAAGCAAGTCAGTTTTATTTATCAGTTCTGAAAAAGAAAATTAGACCAGTCAGGCCATTACAGGGAAGCCAAGGTCCAGCTCCTGCTCAGTTAGCTGACAGAGTCCTGCTAACTGATTCTGCTGTGGAAGCGGTTGCAATTGCTTGCTCAAGAAAGGGTATTTCTCCAGTTTGACAAGTGGAATTTATGCGGGGGGAGGGGAAGCATTTCTTAATATTGCAGAGAACCTAATCTGCTATGGAAATCAGTTCCTACATCTCACTTCTTATGCACATAAATACATGACACGATTACTTATAAATAACTTAAGCAAGCAGTTGCTCACTTAAGCCAACCATTTCTTTCTCATTACATTAAGACCTATGATCTTTGCCTCTACCCTGACTTCAGTAGCTGAAGCAGGGCTGGATTTGCATTACCACGCAATGCTGAGACACTTCCCACATTAAACTTCAGGTAACAGTAAGTGTACAACCAGTAGTAGCTGGTTAGGTCCTGAATAACACCCTTTGCATTGATATTTGCATGTAATGTCAACAACAGCTGATGATTCAGCAGATAACTCCAGTCATGCGTATTTAGAAATTGGTGGACATCAGACACAAAACAGGACTTGCATCTTATTTTTTTCTTAGAAGGATTTGAGATGCAATACCGGCACCTTGGAAGCACTCATATGAGAAACAAATGAGGTACGCGAGCCTTCATCCCGCACTACCTACAGGAGCAAGCTGCCTGCCTACCAGAGAGATAAACCACCACCACCCTGCTGCCAGGCACAACACTGAAGAGAAAGAACATCCCTCTTTATTGCAGCTACAGAAGAACTCCAAAGACCAAATCTAGGAAGAATTAACAAATTTACTATCTCGCAAAAATTGCACAGTGTATACAGAGCAGGCACGTGTCATCTCCTCCAACAGGTTTTCTTTCCCTATCAGTACTGTTTGCATGTCACAGAGCCTACGGTTTACAAAGCTTTTTTTCCATCAGTTCCTCTAAATGAATTTGAAAGATGGAGAAATTGCCTTTTTCTTTTTTTTAAGGAAAAAAAAAAAAAAGGAAGTTTATAAGAGTTTATAAGTTTAAAAGCAAAAAAAAGAGGTGAAGCATGCTCACAGGCTATACGCTCTCAAAATTATGCCAGCTGCCAGAGAACAAAGCACAATGCAATGTGTAAGGTTTATGAGATCGCCCTAGAGAAGGAAAGAAAGAATATTTATCATTTCTACCCTCAGACTGCATCTAAGAAAGAATTTTGACTTAAGAAATCTCAGGTTTTGCAGTGTCTACACGTTAAGAAATATATTACGAAGAAATCTCAGCGTTCTGTTTTAATGGCACAAAATCCCTAGCCTTTAAAATCATCTTTATAAAAAAAATATAAAAAGCTTTAAAGAAAAAGTAAAAACTTCATTGCTGCATCTAAAATTGAATTTTCACGAATGAGGTAAGGGATGTATTGTAAGACAGCGGTTATCTGCCAGCTAACTGAACACTTTCCTGGTTTGTCTGAGGAGCAGGCCCAGGAGGAGCTTTGCTTGTAAGTAAAACCAAAATAGTTTTACTTAAAAGAAAGCAAGAGAAAACAACTAACAAGTGAATGGTAAGTAACAAGAAAAGGAGTCAGCAGAGTTTTTTCCTAGCATAACTCTAAAGTGGCACTGCTTGCCATTACCAGGCAATAGCTGTGAGACCGCACCAGCAAGCAGGGACCTTCATGGAGCAACACCCCCAGTAACTCACAGCTCACTGCTGTTACACAGGGACCACGATCTGTGCAGGTTGATGCAGGTCAACAGGGCACAAACAGCGGTCAGTGCAATTTGCACGTTTAACACATCGAGCACTTTGCATTACAGGACCACTGCCATTTTCACCAGGAAGATCCCATGGACAGTGCTATCAATACCCTCAGTTCACATGACTCCAATAACTAATAAATGAGTCAAGTGGGTCATTTCTTCATATATTATGATACTCTTGAAAGGAAGCAGATGTTGAAATGTGCTCATCAATATTAAAATTACTTTTAAAGGCAGTTCTCCCTGCAGCTGAGATTTAAGTGGTAATGCTCTCTGCTAAGGTACCTTAGGGCCTTCATGGCCTTTTAAAAATTCAAAATAATAATAAAAAAATCTTATTGAACTCATGTTCAAAAACAGTGATAAGAAACAAAAAATAGTTAGCCATCTGAAAATCATAAAGACAGAATAAGACATGGACTAAAAGATTTTCTGGGGAAATTCTATCTCAGTTCCACCCTTTTCCTTCTCCCCTCCCTGCCTTCTTTTAAATCCTAAATGATTTATGGACTCGTATAGTCTAAGAAAAATAGAGTTGTCTTAAAAAGGTCTTCCTCAATATGGGCTACTTCCTTGAAAGCTGAGTGCAACTCAGAAGCTGTGCACAGTAAGAAGTGTCTAAAGTTTTCAGCTATCTAGAGCAAAAAGAAAGAAACAGACAACTATTCTTATGATCCAGTTTGAGCCTACCCTCTTTCCTTTAAATTACTTAAACAGAAAAAATTAAAAAAATAAATAAATAAAAAAACCTAAAATGAGACAAATTCTGTTCTTGTTTCTGAAGACCATTAAAAATCCCAGAAACTTGCTCAGTGTTTGTGCAGTTACCCAAAATATATCAATTCACTGCTGGGGAGGAAATGTTTATCCCATTATTTCAATGTTCTACTGAGAAAGAGGGCCTTGACATATTTTAGCCTGCCTTAATACAAGAACAGCCTGATTTTATATCATTATGCAACCTTAAGTAAATCTTCATTACAATTAGAAAACAAGATAATAAACTACTGCAAGTAAAGTGGAGGGGCCTAGAAACCACAGGAAGGAAAACAAGCAGCCAGAAATACGGTTTTACTGGGTCACAATTTTATTAACACATGTGGGACCAATTCAGCAACAATTTGTCCAGAGTGCATGACCTTTCCTTTGCAACTTCTCTCAGAGTGGCTGATACCAGCTCCTTGCCTTACCTAAGGAGCCCCCGGGCCCGTGGCGAGGCCTCACCTAACATCACCCATGCAAAGGCTGGGTGGATAAAGCCAAAGGATTGCATCTGAATTGAACCAGACACCAAGAGTTGCAGCTCTGTTCTCTAACATCCCTGAGAGCTATTTTCTTTTTACATGCTTGCATTCAGCCCTGGCTCCGCTGGGAGCATCATCTTCTGCTCATCAATACTTGTCCAAATTCTCTGCCAAAGTAAATTTGATAATCTAATCTTTCCAAGGGAATTTCCATGTCATTAACAAGTCAGCAGGGAAAACACCCTCTTTGCCTTGACCACTTAAAAGAGTAAAAGATCAAAATCAGCATGCCCAGCTGGAAAGCTCAAATGCAAACAGAAAAAGTGGCACAGAAAGGGAAGAAATGAAGCCTTCACCACTACAGCAGAAAAAAGCATTTGAAAGAGGGGTAAACTAAATAAGGATCCAAACAGCTTATCATCTCAATAAGGTGAGAATTTCCCAACTCTTCTTGGCCTTTGCAGGTCATGTCTTAATATCCATGATGGTTAATGAACCATACTTGTACACATCCATCCCTGTAGGCATGTACTGCTATGAAGTGTATCACTGTTGTTCAGAAAATGATTTAAAGGAATGCCATTTCCTCCTTTAAAATATAAACTCGTTACTCAAAGTTTCCTGTATATCATCCATAACTGAAAGCCAAGAATGATCATTTCATATGAGAAACTATGCAGTTCAAGTGAGCACAACTTGGAAAGAGCTTTTACATTAAGCTAAGTGGATTACATCAGAGAAAGTTATGATATGAAAAGGCCCAAAACATTCTTGCCAACATACATTCAGGAAATTACAAGTCACAAAACTAGAGCTGTTCTTACTGACATTATAGACTCAGGTAAGTCTACTCCCCTACTGGTATCATTGGCACACAAACTGGTGATCCACAGCAGTCCTGTGTGCAACCCAAAACAGCCTTTTGCAAAAGCCAATTAAAATATCTCCTCTTACATGTTGCTTCAGTAGTACCTCTGTGAAAACACGCTAGCAAAGGTTTCTACAGCTGTCAAACTTCAATTTTTGTGGTATTTTATCATTTCTTTGTCACTCATCTCAGACTTTATGTTGTTAATGGTGTGGAAACAAACAAATGAAGTTTCAACTCCAAGATGTGCCTGTAAATAACCCTAAGAACATAAAAAGAATTTACTGCTACTGTCAAAACCTATCTGAAGTTGTATCACAGCACAGACACTTCAAGTACTCTGCATTCTGTATCCATTCACTAAAACATTTGGTTAATATTATTTTGTTCTCGGTGTGCTGATTTTTAAGATGTCACTTTTGCTGATGTACTGGAGTATTACATGTAATGTAATAATAAAACAGCATCTTCATCTCAGAGAAGAGAGCGCCAGCTTGCTGGTAGGATCTCAGAGTCACTAATTGCAACATCTTTCATAATGTTTCTCTGTCTCAGTTATTTTATCTTTGTAATGAACTGAACTATGATATAACCTGCAACTCTATATATAATCCATAGAAAGTGCTTTTTGTTCTCATGCCTTAACAGAGGTAAAGTTCAAGCTGCAAAAATATTCAATAGATTTTCCTGAAAAGAAAAAAAAATGCAGAGATCCTCAGCTTTCTCTAGGGTGAAAAATAGAATGATTTTTTTCTCTATACATAGGTACACTTTGCATTCAGTTTAAGTTCTCACCCTGCCCACTGAGGCATTGGGAAAAAAATGAAATCATGCAAAAGTTGATGACAGCTTGCCATCAACATATAGCATAGCCTGGACCTGATAGAGATGTTTTCTGAAATAAACCAGATTTTGTTCTGATGAAAGCTGCTATGGAAATAGGTTAACAGAAGAGATGAGCATCATTTTAACAGCAGATTTTGGAAACATTCTAATGTGACTATAAACAAAGTCTCATAAGTTAAGTATTATAAAGCAGAATATTTCCTTGTGCATTTTCCTGTCAATTTTGTGTGTGTGTGTGTGTATACATATGTATAAATTGTACAGTAAGTAATTCCTGGCTGCTGCTAGGAAGACTCGATTTTCCTTGTCATACTCCATTTACCTGTTTTTCCATTAAAAACTGTCAGTTTTGAATTTTTAAGACCAAAAATGCAGGAGACAGCATCTACAAGCCCAGTGAAGTTCAAGGTATTGTCTCCTTTTGGATTTTCCAGCAGCAACACACCATCTAAAACAGAAATTATGAAATTAAGATACACTTTGCAAGAAACATGAATTTCAATGATTATCTAATGAGTTTTTCTAATGACTTCCAGCAAATTACTAAGCTAATTTAAAACTGACAACACTACATACTTCCAGAACTTTTTGTAGAAAGAGGGAAAGAGAGAAGAAAACAGGAAAACTGACTCAAATGTATTGCAGATTTAGAGTTACATTTGTTTTTATTAACAAAGTTACTGTTGCTGAATTTTAATCCACTATTACATTGATTAAAAAGTGGCAGACTGTACGCCAAGATGTTCACCAGGTTAGCTATCTTCATTAATACAAACATGATACAAAGCATAAGTGCACTGACAAAAAATTGTAAACAAATTTAAGAAAAAAATCCAGAGTACATTTAGTTTGTTCTCATTTTAATATAAAACTCAGCCTTGTAATACTTTTAATATCACTATACTGACTTGCATAATGTACTTTTGACGATCCATAACAGTTTATTCTCTAGTTTAAGTATTTTTTTCAATTCTATATTTATCTTTTTTTTTTTTTTTCCAGAAATAGTAGCTGGTCCACAGAAAGGCATCTCCTACATATTACTACATAAAGAATTTAAAATTCTCAAGGGACATACTCTGAGCCTGGGTGAATATACACACACAAGTTTGTATACGCACACAAAAAAATATGACTATTTTTTTCTTTTAATAAACTCATTTTGGAGAGCTATTGAAAGCTGCTTTGAAAGGGAGCATCTTCTTGGCATCAACATTCCTCACTCCGTTTTCTGAACAGTCTTTTAACACACCACCACAGACAAATCAAAATGGGTACATTCCTACCTTGTTCTGTCCCATTAGCACAGACTTTGAGGTTGACGTAGGCACAGGCTGGACCAACACGCTGGCACACACCACCTCTGACAAGTGTAATTTCTAGCTCTGATCCCTTCAGCTAAAAGAAAAAAAAAAATACATATATTGCTTACATATTGTTTTGCTGATTTTTTCTTCAAACTTCATTAATATTTTTGTCTTTTTATACTAAACATCACTCATTTTATTGAAACAGCAGATTTTGCCTCTTCTTCCTTCAGAAACAGTGCTCCAAATATGAATTTATCTTTAACTTAAAGATGAATCAGCATTTAACACGTGAAGAAAAGAGTAGAAAAAACCACCTCAGTCTGACTGTAGTCTCTCAAAATCTAACCCCAAAATGAATATACTTAAATGATGAAGACTCTTCCAGAGGTAATTCAGTATCTGAACACAGGATGCTGTTCTCAAGTTGTCTGCTGAAACCTCCATCTGCCTGCACTGGCTACAGACAACAGCCAGGGCTACAAGTTGTCCTTATATTAAGTCTACTGCAGAAACAAATGTATTTTTTTACAGGCCTTAAACCATAGCTTTGTTAAGACCATGTTTTCTCAAGCCCAATTCTCTTCCTGAGCTAAATACAGGTTGATATTCCTCCTGAACTTACACCAATTTTCATGGGAACAGCACTCTAAGTGATCACCTAAGTTTAAATCAATAATGAAACAGGTGTCATTCAGAAATCACGTACAGAAACAACTGGTAGTATGTTGTTATTTAAAACCTTTTTCTTAAATAAATATAGAGCACAAACATGGAAATGCCGCTCAGTGCTGAGCTCCTACTGCAACATAGAGAAAGACTGACGGAGCAGCACATCTTGTTTTGCTCTTACCTACTTTCACCAGCAACTAAACATTCATTTTACACAGAGCTGCTTTTCCCTCCCAATATTTTCTGAAAAAAACAGCTGAAGTTTCCAGCTGTCTTTCAGAACAAGCCTCTGAGAAGGATTCATAATTAATGGTCTTTATATAACATTGATCCAGGATACTTTCACAGAAACACTAACCCTGAATGTAATCAAAATACTTCCAGAACAAACAGACTGCTTTTCATTTTTGTCCCAGTCTTTACACATATTCAGCATCACACGGATTTCCAATCGTCTTTTTAATAACTTCCAGAGGTTTACTGCAGTGACCCTGCCACAACTGCTCTATCTTAGGAACCCACGTGCAGCATTACACACCTTGCCCCTGCTTTTGTACCTGAAAGCGCACAATGGTCCTTGTAAAACATTTTCCACTTCAGTGCTTACCCACCCCATCAACAGAAGACAGTCAACGCATAATTCAGTTTCAATGCAAAGCCTTTATGCCTGAAAGTGCTAGTACAAAATGTGTGCGCAGGTATAACCAAGAAAACCCACCAAGCACGGTCGGGTTTGATGCGCTGACCTCCAAATCCACTGCACATCGCTGCAGCTATTTTAACTCTCCACAAAGGGCCAAACTGCTACCCTGAAAGGACTTCTGCAGAAAAGCTTTTTCATTTCAGATATTTTTATTCACTGCTGGTGCTGTGACAAGCTAGTCACAGCAGAACACAGAACAGAGTGCAAAACATCTGCCCTGAGCAATCCATCTCTACAGTCCTGGAAAGTGAGACTTCCGAGGAAGAATTTACAGTTGCACTAAAACCCCCGTCATCTGTTTCTGTCTGCAACCTCTCTTTTAAATACTAAATATCTGACTAATAAGTCAGAAGCCCATCAAGTCTGTAAACACAGCCATTTAAAGGTGCAGAAAGCTCCCCACCTGGCAAAGCCCACAGCTGAACTCTGCAGGGAGGTACTTTGTGGTAATTGAGGCTCCTTAACCTAAGCTAAAAACAAATGGGAATTTACTTGCAAAGTTCGTCTTTGCTTCAGATACAGTGCTTAACTTTGGTATGCAGAACTTGCAGTGAGTCACAGCTCATGTTCTTGTTTGGGGGAAAAACAAGCCCAAGACTTTAAGCTAGCAGGCAGGAACTCACAGCCCTATGGCCGCCACAAGATGACCATCGCCTGCCCATAAACCTACTCACCAACTGCAACAGCCACACAGAAGTGTCATATGTAGTGTTGCTTCAGGTACAATTCTGTAGGTTTTCCCCACTCAGCAATCCAGTATTTGTGCAAACGTGTATTCTGATCCACAGCCCTCTCTCTGGTTACATACTGCTCACCATTCCGAAATCCAAACGGATGTCTGTTTTTGCTGACATCCAGACAACAGCTATCGATTATATCCCTAATAACCAGCACCTTCTGTCAGGGCAAGATTTTGTCGTTACATAAAGAGCTTATTTAAAACTAACAGACTCCTTGTTTAACTAGCCACAATGTTCTTCTGCACCAGCATCTGCTAAATTAAGATTTAAAAAGCAGACAAATAATGGGGAGGTGGGGGGAGAGGACATACTTGCACAGGCATGGCAGCCTTCACAGAATGATGCAGTGACCAACAACAAAACAATTTCAGATGTACGCTACCAGACAAGTGTTTCCCAACACTACACGTTTCTGCAACTACTTTTACATTCTGAATTGTATTTGATGTTGATTTAAGCTGTCCATCAACAGCAACACAATCAGGTAAGAAATAGCAAAATTTTCCAGACACCATATTCTCTACTTTTACAATGTTTTTCTTCCTCTGTGTTTGTCTCTAGATGAAACTACTGATTTTGAAAAAGGCCAAACACACCTTTGTTTCAAATCCATACAACTTCAAAAATTTAATTAATATAAAATGTTTCCCTTACACATGCTGCCAGTAGGACAGACAAAATGTGCCTCCTTCTCAGCTATTCTCATAGCCCTACCCATTTTTACCCATTTTGTAAAACAAATTGGAAGAACTAATATATCATAAATTCTTGTCTTCCTGGGTTAGCATGACATTTAGATTAAAGAACCTGTTTCACCCATAATTCTGATAGGCATGAATGAATACAGTCAGTTTGCATAAAACCAAAGAGTATTCTTAAAACATGTCAGAAGAAACAGTCAAGGAAAACAAAGGAAAGTTCAAATTTGGTGATGAAAGGATAAGCCAATCTGCAAAACTTCATTGTTACAAAAGGCTGAACTTCAAGAAGAAAAAAAAAAAACACAAAACATCCTCAAACATTATTAACTGAAACTGGCCTTAAGTCAAGATGCAAAATTTAGCTTCAAAGGAGAAAATTTCTAAATACAAAAGCGTATTAACTTAAAGAAATCAGAACAACAGTATTTCTGCTTTCTAAACAATGCACTAATCCAAATATAAATAACTATCTAAAGTACTTTAAGCTTACACAAATAGCAATTAACATATTTACTTCAGTACCTAAGTGGCTTCCTTTCCAAACTTAATAGACAAGCAACAGAGCCCACCTATTTTATTTTTTAAACCAAAAAGAAAAACATGGACATTCATAAACATGAAATAACATCCCCTTTATCCCACAAATACTGACATAAAAATTATCTGCAATCAAAACAATTGTTTCGGTTAAAATCTTATAGGAAAATGAACTATGCAGTCAATGCTTTTTCCTTCTTACTTGGGTGGTCTCCTGGATGAGAACTTCTTTTGACGTAGGCACCGGGTAAGGTTTTAGGGCAGCCTTTATTGTTGCAAGAATGAAATCTGTATGTTCCTTAATAACAGTATCCAAGTAGTCACCTTCTGGATATGATCTGTAGTACACTGTAATCTCATCTGTAGGAACCAGATTTCGCTGTAGGACATACCAAATAGACCATTAATTGACAGCAAGCCTAAAAGTTGAAGAAAAAACGTATTAGATATTTACTAGACATTTGTTAGAAGTTTCCCCAAAAATACTTGAATAAAGCAACTATTTTGTCAGAAGGGAAAGGAAGAGGCATGAAACATGGCGGCATTTTCTTCTAAAGATAATGACCACCTAAAAAGCACACTTTCCTCAAAATATCTCATTTACAAATTCATTTACTAACTCTCCCCCTTAATTAAATGAAAACTGATACTGAATTCTAACAAAATTCTGTTTCAGTAAGAAAAAAAAACTTGCATCCTAATGCCATTCCAGCAATAGTTATTGTAGATCCAGAATTGTATTAGTCGTTTACTTTGATAACAGGAGTGGGAATCAAAAAACGACAGTAAATGCATATTAGCATCATGCTAAGTGATAAGCAACACCAAGGATTTTGATATTCATTTAAATAAGTTACAAACTTATGTCATTACAGAAATAAACATGAATCATCCAGTAACTTAAGACTTTTCATGGCCACATTTCTTCCTAATTTTACGAAGAGATATATATATATACACACACACACACACAATTAAACGTGAAAGGGGAAGGTGACAATTTTGGTATACGTTTGTCATTTTTCATGCATGCTCTTAGTGAAGATTAATACAGTCTCTAGCCCATCGCCACCAAGTTTGCTGAGTAGGAAAACCCCAAATGTAAGGGTTTATTTTAAAAAACTTGCAAATTCAGAAACTTTTAAAATTGTTTGTCAAGAGTTACATATTAATGTAATGTCCTCTCCACATAAATACTTTTTAGACCTGTAATCATCTCCCTGGTGACCCAGCTTTCTAAGCACAAAATGGAGGCACTGAGCACAGCTCTTCTTGGATTATTATCATAGATAGAGAGAAGTTACATTGGTTCAAAGTGCTTTAACATAAAGGTCAGACAGCATCACTTATATGTATGATGAGAACAATTAAGAGTGGAATCATTTATGTCAATTGGTGCCAGAAATGCCTCCTGCAATTTGCTAAGACGTGAGTCTGTTTCTTTTAGCAGTCCTAAGCTCAGAAGTCTTGGCTCTCACCAGTTCAGCTGATGTAACACACTAGGACTGAGACTGAACAGATCACAGCACTTGGCAGGAGGAAGGCAGGCCCAAGAGATAGTTAACTGGGACTGAACCACTGCTATGTGGCTAAAGGGAGAAGAACTACAGGGACTCAAAAAAAAAAAAAAAAAAAAAAAAAAAAGTGTATCCACTACTAATGACATATAGTAACCTTAGGCATTGGTATGGGTTGCCCAGAGACGTGCTGGAGTCACTATCCCTGGGGGCATTTAAGGAAAAGGATGGACGTGGTGCTTAGGGACGTGGTTTAGTAGGTGATAGTGGTGGTAGGGGGATGGTTGGACCAGATGATCTTGGAGGTCTTTTCCAACCTTAATGGTTCTGTGCAACCTTAATGGTTCTGTGATTGTATAGTAAGCTCAAGATTCAACTCTAGTTACTTAAAATACGGAAATTCAAAACAAAAGAATGATTTCAAGCCATTTATGCCAGAACAAAGTTTGAGATCAAGGGTAAATGATACAGGTCTTCATATTTTAATTAACAACCTCAGTTTCTGCTACATATCGCCCAAGAAGAGCTTAAAAGTAAATTGTCTTATTCCATTGCTTCCTAACCTTTTTGCGAAGCTTCTGAATGCGGTTAATCACTTCCCGGGCAACTCCTTCATCCACCATGGACTGGTCTGGGGTAACATCTAGCAGAACTAAAACCTAAGGATTCATAGAAGAGTTGAACAGGTGACAAACTTGAAACAACCTAGTATTAACTCACAGTTACAATCTTCCTGTGCTCCTCACAAAAATACCAGGTTGAAGAGAGCACTTTAACATCTCCAAAACTGAGAAGATAGCCTACCACATACCAAGAGCCTAACTGGTAAGAAAAACCACCCCAGCTTCTCACCTCAACAATTCTGTTCCACTTTTAGAGGAATACTTCCCTTAAAGCAAAGAATAAGGAAAAAAAAAAAAAAAAAACCAATACCTGAGCATCAGAATGTGCCTCAAACTGGGCAGATCCTCCCGCAGTCTGATCAAAGGTATACATGAGACGAAGATCTTCCTCATGAAGTTCATGTCCTTCTACAACAATGGTGCCTGCAGAATAGACAGATGAAGAATGTTTCTTACAATCAGAACAAAAAATAAATCAATGAAAAGCTTAAAACAAATTCCAGACTTAAATAAATGAAATTTATTACAATTGTCATACAGTTAAACCACAATGAAATGCTAGTAGAACACGCTGAACATTTGGATTCTCATTCAGATTTTTCATACTAACACTTCTGCAGGCAGAACTCAGCTCACACATAGACCTTCTGTATACCCTTTGAATGAAACAGAACTTAAAAATAACCTGCATATTCAAGTAAACGAAAAATTCACATTCAAGCAGTTAACTGAACAGATATAGCTGGAAAATTCACACCTGCTTGTAAATCTGCAGTTGAAGCCATGATTCCAGAATAAAAGCTGTCACACAAATACTCAGTTCAAATTTGACTCAGTCTTATGTAAAAACTCATTCTTTACTCCATTTTGGACATACAGTAGAACTTAAACAGGTGAACAGTGTAAGATTAGTATACACAACCACCTCAATTCTACAGACAAGAAAATTGATTAAAAAACTAATAAAAAACCTCATACACCCTCTTCTCATTAACATAAACTCTAATATGGATGATACCTGGGAGGTAAGCTTTACGTTTCCATAAGTCTAGAAAAGGATACTTTTGCATTTGTTTGATTAATATATATACACCAAGTGCAATTACTTGGATTTTTCTGATAAATCCCAAATCTTTCGTGTTGCCTTTTTTTTTTTTTTTTTTTTTTTTTTTTGACAATTTTGCTATGGTTTAGCGGTTTGTATCACCACATACCTGTCTCCTGGAATTCCTCCAGCTGCTCGCTCTTCAGCTCTTTGATTGCAGCCATGACAAGTTTAAATGCACCTTTCAGGCGCTTCCCAAGCACCATGTGATCTGGTTCCGCTCTCAGCCGGACTCCGTATTTATCTTTGTTAGTAGATAATGTCACTTGACGGACATTAAGCTCCTGCATAAACACACCAAGAGGAAAAAGGAAGCTAAAGAACAGCCATCTCTGACAACTCTTCGAAAGTCTAGAAAAGCAGGGGCCATGGGACTAGGAAAGTGGTAAGTCCTAAGCTGCAAATTTTTTGAATGGTTGCTTCTGTGAACCAAGCAATTTGCCAACACAGCAACAGCAAATAAACCCAACCAATGCTGAAACTGTTCTTCAACAGAAGATCCTATTCTCATCTTCAGCCTTTATGAAGACATTTCACCGATATCAACAGACTCCAGTCAGCTCTCAACTCAGATCAGATCCATTTTCAACAAGCTTTTTTATTTTACTGTTATAACTGCTTGGAAAGTTGAAACTATTACTTCTGTGTACAATGGCACTAGGAAATGGTCTGGAAAAATTCAGCAAGAAAGATTTTACTAAAATATGCTTTTCAAAATGCATTTAGCCAGATAACTATAATGAAAATCTTTGCTTTAAGTCAAACAACAGTTACTGCTCCATCTTGTCTCTTTCCTTTTGTTTATTCTAGGTTCTTACTGTACAGAAAACCACCTTGCTCAGACAAACCACTGTCAAGCACAAAGGGTTGTAGCACAAGTATACCAAAGATAAGTGAGCAGGGGCAGCCAAAAAAGCTTATATGCATCTGTCATCTTCAGAAGGAATCCAAGGACATTATTTTGCTACTACAAAGAACCACGGGCGGGCCCGTATTTTGAGTAACGTGCAGTTTTTGTCCCCATGTTTGAATGGGGACATAGTGGTGCTACAGAGAGAGTTTTATGGAATAAAAACTGATTAAGAGGACAGTGTTGCTTCTATATGAGGAGAGACCAAAATGTCTGGAGCTCTTTGGAGAGAAGGATGTTTAAGGGGAATAAGATTGAGGTTTTAAAAGTTACGAAGGAGGTGGAGAAGGAAGGTAAAAATGATCACAGAATCACAGAATCTCTAGGTTGGAAGAGACCTCAAGACCATCGAGTCCAACCTCTAACCTAACACTAACAGTCCCCACTAAACCATATCCCTAAGCTCTACATCTAAACGTCTTTTGAAGACTTCCAGGGATGGTGACTCCACCACCTCCCTGGGCAGCCTGTTCCAGTGCCTAACAACCCTTTCAGTAAAGAAGTTCTTCCTAACATCCAACCTAAAACTCCCCTGGCGCAACTTAAGCCCATTCCCCCTTGTCCTGTCATTCCAAATCTCCAACTGATCCCTCGAGTGCTGTGAAAACAGTCAGAAATGGGTGTAAAACAGATCCACAGCAAGGAGTTAACCCTTGGAACCTAATGCCACGGGAGGACGAAATCAGGAGTGTACCAGCAAATTCAACAAGCAATTACACTCACGACAACAGGCAGGCAAGAAGATATTAAAAGGAATAAGCAGGGATCTGTCCTTAAACATCTTTAATACAACAACTCCAAATGGCCGACTTCTGGATGTGTTCACTGAAAGAAGTAACCAGACACCTGTGCTCTGTAAACAGCCCTCGCTATTGCAGGACACACCGTACACTGCTAGCAGAGCTGTTATTCTAAGCCACTAAGTCACTTCTTACATTCTTAACTACAACTATTTTCCTCATCATATAAACATACTAAAATCACCATTAAAAATATAATTGCACACCCAGACCATCATACAATATCAAGTTTAAAAACACACAGGGAACTCTACACTTCATTCTATGCAAGAAACAAATGCTTCACACACATAACTAACTACACCACGAACTACTGCCTTAGTATACCTCCTGTAAGTGGAAGAACCACCCTGTATCCCAATGTTATTTTGGATCTTCAAGATAGCTTTACAAGGCAGGCAAAAAAAAAACAGGCTAACAATAAAACAAACAAAGGCAGGACTTGACACCAAAATTCCCTGTTTAATGTGGTCTCACTCTATCCTTGCTGTAAAATACCAGTGACAGAACTTGGATAGTCTGAATTGCCAACATGCAGCTCTACTACATGTACAAAACTGTGCATATCTGGAGCACGTTACACTGCAATTCTGTAGTTTGCCTGTCAGATTGCCCAATACTTGAAGCATTGAATACTTGGAGTTGTATTTAAATCTCCACCAGGAGGTTGTTAGAGTTCACATTGACATGACACAGAATCAGCAAGTGCATTTGGCAAGCAAGCTGCTCCAAGTCTTGTAGGAAGCAGAAGTAAACAGTAGCAGAAAGGACTAGCAAATAGCCAGACATTTAGACTGAGAAGTAACTCTTAAATACAACCTCTGAGCTCAAAGTCTAATTCCCCAGGAAGTCCTACTGGCATGAGGAGCCACGAATACAAGTGAATCTAATTTTATTTAATACATCTTTTAGGAAATCTAATGAAAATTACGTATTTCAGAAATTCAGTTTTAATCGAAATGAGCCCACAATTGGCAAATGACAACCGGGGGGGCGGGGAGTAGCAATCTAAAAAATAGCACAAGTTTAAATATGATTTTGGGCCTCATTAGATAAATTACACACAAGCATCTCCATCAAGACAAATATCCTATGCTAATTTGATTAAGAAACCATTCTTATTTATACATTATTTGTTACAAAACTAAAACAGTTCTTAAAAAAAAAAAAAAGCAAATCTGTATCTTGGATTTCTTTATAATTGTCTCATTGTAGTGCTTTGATTTAAAATAGTGTTTATTATTACCTTCTCAATAAAGCAAAATCATCTATACATGTACCTGCTAACACTCATATACACAAACTGAAGCAACTGATTCTTCCTCCCAGTTGGAAGAGCTGCATATTCACACGTTCTCAGCGCTGTACAAGGGCCTTCAGTTTGTGCCAATACTTCATGTGCCAGACATGATCAGACTGACCTGCAACCCACCTACCAACACTGTCCAATTCTCAGAATAGAGAAGAAATGCAAGTGCTGTGCTTCAGGCTGGGCTGGGCCTTTTATTTACACGGAAAATAAATATTAGTTATGCAACACTGTGAGAAACCAAATACTGAAGGACCACACACACTGCCACAGTTTACTTGTCAGATAGCTCAACCCATTCACTGATTCAATCTACTGTATTGCTGTGACACCATCAACATTATGAAGTACTGGTAGACCTTGAATTTGATGAAGGGAGAGCAAATTATCTCCACGTTATTATAGCCATATGTAGAAGAGAGGGTTGAAGAGTGTACAGAAGTTGAATGCAAACAAAACACTGATTGTGCACAGACTAAAATTTACTCGGATAAAGACCTTTAACTAGAAGTAGTTAAAAAGAAAAGCCCTGAAACTAGTGTTGTAAAAGGCTTGAGCTACTAATGAATAAAATGCATCCACATCGAACAGTTATTTCATTTTGTGAGCTTGGTTCTTTTTGCATGACAACTCCATGCTCTGGACAGTTCTAATATTAAGTTCCATTTATTTAAATTATTTTGTATGTTTTGATGATGAGAGTAAGACTACAGATCAAAGAACACAGTTATTATTTTTTAAAAGTGATCAGCATTTTTCAGAGAACTGACAACTGTATTTTTCAATGTCTTTAGTTGGCAACTGCATGAGATGACATGGTGCAAATTTTCTTAGATATTACCCCTGGCACTAGAAACACACCTCTGGCAGTAACCAAAGGTTCTGAAGTTCTGAATATGGAAGGAGGTTGATGAATAAAACTGCAAATAATACTGCAAAGTAATAGTACCCACTTGCCCATATTCATTGATCTCTACAGCTATGAGCTGTCCTGGTAAACAACTAAATTCATTGCAATGCAGTACAAAAAACACATATGCTTTTGCATCAGCCTGATGAATTTTAAGATAGAAAATACTTTGTGCTATTTTTTATTATGCATTTGTACTTCCATAAAGGTATTTACTTTTGTTGAAATTCATCTCCCTAAAACATATATGTTAACTTTGAAATAGCAAATTAAGTGAAACCTACTTTTGCATATTCATCCAGTTCTGCAATAATTTATCAAGTTGTGAGGTTCTTGTCACCTTTTGCCAGCTGTACAAGTCGACAGCAAATTTTTCCACCCACCTTTTTGAAGTACTTTGAGTAAGCAAACTTCATCTCCTTTAAAACTGGATTCTGTACAACAATTAATTCCAGTTTTCTGATGAAGAAAATGTGGTAGACACTAATCTAAACTTCAAAAACTGTGTTATTGGTACTGAAATAGTTAAGAATAATAGTAATTCTGAAGTGGCATCACAGTTGCCAAGTCTAAGAGAAACAGTCAATACGCTAAAATGACAGAAAAACATGACCAATCCTATTTGCAAATCAATTAAGATTTATTTTTTTAATCAAAGTTCCTTCAGTGCACAATTCTTAAGAATTTAAGTCCCACAGTAATTAAAAATGTACAAGTATATAACATGGATCTGAAAAATACCTTGTACAACAAGCCATGACTCCCTTAGCCAGTGCTCTTAAGTTACCCCCAAATAATTTTTGAAAGCCTGGTGTAGATGCATACTTAGGTTGATACATGACTGGAAGTTTAGGAGGTCCTCTCCGCTGCTTCAGTCATCTATTGAATTCCCTGTCATCAGCTGGCACAGCTGCTGTCACCAGGACAAGCATGATGACTTTATCTTGCTCACGTTGATGCACGTTTTTGTTTTCCTTGTTACAAAGTACTTCATCTTGACAATGACAACTCAAACCAAAAAAAGTTGCATCAGACTGTAAGGATGGGACAATTTTCTGTTACAAAGCTCTCTCTAGACAGCTACATTTAAAGGGAGAACCCTTAACCCCTAAGGACAGGGATACAATAGAGATCATATGTTTTCTGTATGAGGAAAGAAATCCTTGTAATACACTACTGCCAGACTTACTACACTCAAAAAAGAACTTGTAACTCACATCTTCCAAGACACGTTTCCCTACTTATGTTACATAACCCTATGGAAAGAAAAAAAATCATTAAGTGTTAAACATCATAACTTTACGCTTCACATGCTACCAGCATGCATTAGTACAGCCACTGGAATTGACTCTGTCACGATCATATTCCGATTGATCTGGAAAGTGACAGATTTAGACAAATTAAAAATGACAAGGTCAAAGACCAATAAGCCATTACAGTAAAAAAATAACACAAACCAAGACAGACTGCCAAACCTGCCACTCCTATATTTTACCAGCACTTCTGAGACTTTAAGTTGATACACCATGGAAGGAATTTCCTGAAGACAGAAATAAGACAGTAAGCTCCTCAACAGAGTCAAATTCAAAGCTTCAGTATTGTGGATGGAGATGAAGGAAAGGAACTAGTCTGAACTGTGAAGTATTTCCCACCCAGTTACTGCCCATTCACCCATCCAAAGGAGTTACCCACTAATATGACAGCAGCTGGGAAGTATACTGGAGATAAAACAGAACAAAGAATTCAGTTGCAACAGTAATATGTTTTTAGTATATCTGCCACAAGCACTTAAAACTGAGGAAAAGAACAAACTGAGGAGGATAATGAAAAATATACCCTGTGGCTCACCTATCCACATATGAAGCTATCGAGAGGAAAGAGAAGTCACATAAGCTGTGCAGATGTACAATTGAACTAATGTTCAAAATTGTTTTCTTTTCTTTTTTTCCTTGTGTAAGTAGAGATTATTTCAAACAATTAAGATTTGAGAAGGCAGGACCTAGGAAGGCTAAAGCTTACAGTTCACAGGTATTCAGAAATGGTATTAGAACTTCTTTGTGAAATCTCTTTTAATAGTTAAACATGTCAATAAAAGGTGGTAGTGGGGGGATGTTAGTTTTGGTGTTACATTATACTTGGTCTCTTTAATGATACTCTTGTAATTACTCTACTATCCCTCCCTCAAAAAAGGCTGTTAAAGGAGGTCTGAAGTGGTTTCATCAAGGTGGTTTGGTTTCCAAGGCCCCTGGACAAAGCTGGCATGCATTCTATGTACATTCACTGAATTAAGGAACAAACAAATACAATGGGACTGTGTAAGGAAATGAATCAAGTGAAAAATCCAAAAAGACTCAGTACAGAAATTAGCCATGAAACAACCCCAAGTTTATTCTCTAGTGCAAAGCATGTTTTCTGCCCAATATCAACACCCAGTAAGCACTATTAAAATTCTGCTTTATTAGCCAAGAGCCGCTATTTGAAATGCAATTCCTTCCTCCCAACAACACATCCAGTTACAACAAAGTAGTCATGACATATGTCCCCAGGCAACACAGTCAAAGACTTGGGTGACAAGCAATCATCTATCCCAATGAAAGATTACTACAGAAAGAGGAAATTAAGACTGTTCATTTGGAACAGTATTGCTTAACAAGTCTTTCTTCTTCCCTCACTGCCTTCCAGACTGGTTCTGGAAGGCCTCCAGTCTTACACTGGAGATACTTACCTATTTCACTCTTGTTCAGTGAAGCAATTAGAAAGCCCTTAGGCTGCTAGCTCTGAAAAACTGCACATAGCATAGCTCATGATATCAAATGCATGATCACGATAAATTTAATAATTAAGAAACAAGGGTTTGCAAGTTGTTTACAAGACACCAACAAATAGAAAAACATTTCAATGTATACTTGGCATAGTGGCTTTTTTTTTTAATAAATAAAAGCACCATGGTTCATCTAAATTCATTATCGCAGCTGAGAAGCTGTTTCTTATCACTATTCCCTCTTACTGTTTGATTACTTTTGTACATCACTGATGTGAAAGTGCATATAAAGTCTATGTGTAATGAAATTTAATTGAACATAAAGCTTAAAAAAGCATATTCTACAAACAATCTGGTAAGCGATCAAAATGCAATAGGCTTTGTGCCTTCAAAACAACTGCTGAAATGCAGCATTGAAGTTTAAAAGATTTATTTATAGCATTAACATATAAATAAATGAAGTTTATTTATAAAAAAACTTTTTCATTTCACTTCTTAAAATACTATGAATTTTTACATGACTGACTAAAAGCAGGAAGTCCAGCCAACTTCAGAAAGTTAAGCTCAAAAAACCGAGAAGGTTTATTTTATTTTTGAATGACAAGGCTTTTATCCAAATAAAGATTTAGAAGTAGGGCAGAGTCTGCATTTCTCTAATGGACATATATTAGAAGAGTATTTCATTGGCATACAGGGGTAGATAAGTGTATGAAATTGTATGGACTAAGACCTTATTTATTTGACCTTTTATTTGTTAAACAACATCTTAACTGGGCTCTTATTCTCTCTTACATGGAACTCCTCTCTGTCAAACCCTCCACTTATCATCAAACTGTTTTTAATGCCTTTTAATTGAAAGTGAACACAAAATTTCTAACTCAACTCTTTGACAACATGTAGTTGAATCTTACGTTATTCTTAATCAGAAAATGGTTTTCCCTTCACTGAAGGAGGAAAAACAGGACTTCCTTAAAGAGGCCATTGGAAATATTATGTGGTGGTCATTTTGAGAGGAAGCATTTCTTAGTACTACAACTGCCTGCTTAAGGATCACCCATTCACCTTCATTTCTACACATATCATATTCCTTTCATTACAACTCCTATATGTGAATTTTACATAGTGAGTTATTACCACAGAAAACAGGGGTGGTTAGGATTTTTTTTTTTTTTTTTTGAGGTAACTGACTAACATACACAGTCCACTTAAGTGTCATGCTCATGTTCTTACCTCAAGTATGTATTTCTCCAGAGAGCTGATGTTTTCCAGTGCCTCTGGATCCCGATGGATAACAACTACTTCTTTCAGAGGATACTAGGGAGAAGAAAACAAACTTTTGTCCTTCCAAGTAAAAATAAAGAATGTCCAAAATTATGTAGTTATTTGAACTATTTCACTATTGATTTCTAATTGCTATTCCAAACTTTATTATGCCATTTTCCACGGCTTATCCTGAAGTTGCAAAGCTAGTGCATATTCACAAGGTATTAATAAGAGTTAGTAAGACTTCTAACCTTTACTGGAATGGTTTTTCTGTCTCTGATTACTCGTCCAAGCTCAATAACAGACTGCAAACAAGAAACTGCACTTTCAATTTTTTTGTCGATCAGATCCTCCCTAGGTCAAAAAAAAATAGGAAACATTAAAAGGATTCATCGTTTCTGTATTGGTTTAAGAAGATTTAAAACTCATTTCGACCCATTTCTCTGAAATTTCCTAGAAGAGACTCAATTATGCCCTGTTTGGGGCAATATCAAAAATGAACAAACATGTTTTTCTTCTCTCTTTGTGGAGAAGACGACGGAAAAATCTTACTGTAAGACAAAAACAGCTATTTTAAAATAATCTTTTATTAGCAGCTCTCACAAGATGGCGATGATGGATTGAGTCATACTACCTGTTTTATTAATATCCAGTAAAAAGCAAAATTTACATTCCTAATATCACAAGATGATGCAAAAAGGTTTTATAAATAGAATACTTACAATGACAATGAAATACCTATAATGAAATCAACTTGCTGGATCTCAATGCATCTTTTCAGGAATTCTACATACTATAGCTTGATGTTTTAGACAGTCCTGTCATCTCTTCTGGCTTCATCATTTTTCCTGGCTTCATCATTTTAACACCCTTCCATTTTGAGCAGCTCCCCCCCTCCTGTGTTTTTTTCCTTCAGTAAGCTGACATTCACTTCTTGTTTCAAACATACTAACATCCAGAAGTTCTGAGAACGTGTTTTTCTTGATTTCTTGAGAAGCTGCATAACTTGAGCAGCTCTTTTAAAACTGTACTAACGTCATATCAAGATCAGAGGTACTGGCTCAAAACACGATTTTAAATAAAGCAACATTGGTAGCTATAATGTAAGTAGTAAAAGTATTGGGATTAAAACCATGCATTTGGTAAGAACTAACCAAAAAAAAAAAAAACAAAAAACTGATAAAGCAAGAACATGTGTCCACAACTATTGCACCAGGGCTTCAATAAAACATTACTTCATATTTTAAAGCTTCTGTTCTTCCAAAAGCTAGTAGCCATGATGGTCCTCAAAAAATATCTTGGAAATACATAAGTTGCATGATATAATGTTTTTGAACCCAGAAAGGTTCAAATAGTAGAATGTAGAAGTATTTCACCATTGCTTGCCGTTACCTAACAACACTGTGGAGCCATAAAACAAGAATGGATTTCATGGATTGCATATACATCCACAAAATCTAATACAAGCAATCTGTTCAGACACCAAGCAACCAAACAATACCTCAGGTATTCATTCAAGTTCAGCTGTGAAAGTAGCCAAGTCCATCAGCTTTCTCTGTGTACAGCCATCATATTGTCAGAGATTAAAGTAGGATTTTCTAAGACTGCACCAAAAAAGTCTTCATGTCTCTCTTTTTTGGCTGACAGTATTTTCCTTATGCAGTCATCAGAAAAGTATTCCAAGAAAAAACACAATGACATCCTTAGCAACTCAAGGTGAAACTCTAAAACCTCAACAATAAAAAAGTTTTGAAAACATCTTCTTATCTGACAAAGAGAATAATTGATACATAGGAGATCCAGTAAATTAGACAAACTTCTTGCAGACAAAAACCCAAACAGATACAAGAAAAAGGGAAACTGTGCAGCCACTGAAATACATCATGTTTGCACAATGCAGCATGAAGTCAGTCAGCACTAACAGGAACAAAAGAAGTGACTAAGCCACTTTTAAACAGCCATGCTAAGTGCGTGCCTGAACTGAGCTCCTACAAATAAAATCCATTAGTCCATACTCCAGGAACATAAAAACATTTGTGGTAACTCTGAAGTCTCACATTCTTTGATTACCTATTCTTTGCAGCACTTTCCCAGAGAACAGAAAACCAGCACCATCATCATTAGGCGAATCTGAAACTCCTTTTTGCAACAGCTCACTACTAAAGCAAGCAGAAAGAACAAACCCCTTCCTCAAAGGATATAGTATCCATGAAAGAAACATTACCACAAGGTTTGAATTCTTCAACTAGCATGTAAAATACCAAGGTCAGCTCCTTTGTCCTTAGGGGTTTTTAAACCGAGCCGCAATACAACAGGAAATAGAGAAGCGTGCTCCTCTCATATTCAGTGACTAACAGCAGACTGAAATGCAGGCACTGACTTAATCCACTAACAAAACACCAAGGCAACAATGAGTAACTGATTATTATAATATTGCTGCCTCCCTCGGTGGGACCAAGAAAACAAAACAAAACAAAAACAAACAAAAAAAAAACAAGAAGCAAACTTCAGTTGTCAAATTCTAGCTGGGTCAAGTTGATAATCCAGGACTTAATTTGCTATAACCATCACCAAGCTAAACCTTTTTCTAGCACTTCCAAAAAAAACCCTCACCCATCTGCATTCAAACAAAAAGGATCCATCTGAAAAGCCCTCTCGTGTTATGTATCCTCTTACAAGGAAGTGGCAATCTCTGGACAATGGTTCAAATTCCTGATCTGTAGCCAAAAGAACTCACTCTGCTGGCTCCATATGTGGTCCACACAAAACAATAATTTTAATCCACGTGGGATTTGGCATCAACATTTGCCAAGAGATGAGGGGATTCTTGCATTCTTGCGACTGTAGAGCCTGCAAGGAGGTTTTGAAATCCTCTGGGGCTCTTTATAGGTAAACATTACAGCTTTTAGCCAGTATGGTTTGCAGAGTGAAAAGGATATTCCTCGACTGCCATAAGCAGGAATACACATTTCCAGCACAGTGTTTCCTCCTAATTGTTTTCCTTCCTATCGCTACAATCCTTTAACATAGAAGTCTGCTGCCTAAACATGGAGGGAAAATTTCCAGCTTTGACAGGCGAGTGCAAAGTGTATTGCTAGTGAAATGTCCTCCTACAGTGAAGAGGCTAGCAATCAGTTTAATTAAACTTGAACATTTTGCACTTACAGAAAAAAAATGTGTTAACCAACATCCTAAAAACTCTTCTTGGTTACTTTGTATCATTCATATTATTAAAGCAGCTCCTGTTCCTGTTACTCAAAGCAGTTTACAACACACATAACAGAAGGAGCACTTCTCTGTGACAAGCAAATTAAAAACAAACAAACAAAAACAAACAAAAACACCCACCATTTTGCCACAGAACAGCTGTTTCTTACCTCACTTGGGGAAGCATGAGGTAGTGGATGCTTTCAGTATTCTTTTCCTGTACTGAGGCTGGATCAATAAGTGTCTTCAGGTTCTGGTACATCAGCTCAGTGATGAATGGAGTATATGGTGCCTGTAATGTTGCATTCATTCTTTCACCATCTTTTCTTTATTGTTTGTACACTATGAATCAGTAATACTTATGAATGAAATAAGGACAGTTCAGCAAAAACGTGATGCTTACACAGTGTCTTCAATGCAGAACTGTGAAGTTAATCAAAATGCTGCCTGAACTAAATGATGAAACTGGTACTACTTATTGACTTGCTTTCTGAGCTTCGTGTTTGGGTATCAGAAGGGAAATCTGAATGTCTCTTTAAGCCAGGTGATATTTGCAGAAAAACAAACAAAAGGGGGAGGTGGAAAATGAACTGTGCTGCTTAAGTCAGTAGCAATATACTTTTTCTCCAGCTATGTTCAGTCTCTGTACCCCCAGTTTCTACAGCCAACTTAGAAACCAAGATGCATGCTTTTAGATAAACTATGTTAATAAAAGTCAGTTAGTTATGTAATTCCCTTACCATAAGTCTGCACATGGAGTACAAAACACTGAACAAGGTTTCCAGGGCCCTAATGCAGTCTTCAGTCCCATTCTCACCCTATTCAAAGCATTAACCAAGATTAGAAACAATGAAGGAGAAACAAACCAGTACCATTTTAGCATCACTGAACTGATTTCAGTAAATCCTAAATGAGTTTCTGTAAATTCCCAAGATTTCCTATGTTAATGCAATAAATGGGTTTTCCAAACTGCATTCATTTTGCTCAAAATCTCATCCAGCAAGTGAAACTGAGTTACAGTGCATTCTGTTGGTTAATTAGCTTTCCTCATAAATCAAGGAGGAAAAAAAACATTCTAATTTCTCATCTTCCACTTTCAGGTACAAACTTGATCATATTCAGAAGACAGCAGATAGATTGCTGCTTAATACCATGAAGCTGCTATGTATTAAGTTAATGCAGACTTGGATTTAATTTATGTTACAAGACCACAGAGGTAGATACATACCTTTAGTCTTCTGCGATTCATTCTAACATACCAGTTGGTCAGAATATCTACAAACTTCACTAATCGAGGGACTACGGTATACAGCCTGTAAGCTAGAAAGAAAACATTTACTGTAAGTAATATTTACCATCTACATCTATCTTCTTTCTTAAAGAAACATATTATCAGTAGCAGCTCCGGTGTTGAGCATAAAATTTTAGCAGAAGGTTAAAAAGGTTAGAATTTTAGCAAGGTTAAAAAGTTGATTAGACATACTGTTATGTTAAATGTTAAAACCACATTAAGGAAATACACGTCATCAAGTTTCATGCTACAAGACAAACATCTACCGCCAAATTACTCTTCTCATCCTACACAAACATGCATGACAGAAGCCTTATGTTTTTATCTGACTTGTAAAGAGGACAGTGGATAAAAGACCATTAATCATGAAGGATTTGGCAAATCCTGTATTTGTACATGCTATAAATACAGCCAAGTTACAAGAAGTTCACCGGAAATTATTGCAGACTCATACAATAGAATTTTATTATAAATTATTGCCAAGATTTTTTTTTTGTCAGATTTAAAATGAGACACCCATTTTAATTAATTTTCCCTGAATTATTTGCTTTTTTTCAGCAGACAGGAAGCACAGTAACAGCAAGCCTGACGAGGTATGAAGTTGTATTTTCCAAGTTCAGCATAGCTTAAAAGCATGGAGAACTGCCAGAACAAAAAACAAGGTCATCATGAACATCATGATGCAACAGGGAAAGTTTTCAAAAAATATCGTGAACAACTGAAAGCTTAACTATGACTTAGCTTCCTAAAGTAAAACTCATGTACAGCTTTTTTTTCTTTTTTTTTTTTTAATTAAGGAACTTTTTCATGTCAATTTTGAATCAGTTTCATTAATCAAGCAACTGCTGAATAAAATTTATCTTTACTTTACAAGCTTCATTATGCTTTTCATTGCATTTTCTAAAATAGAAGTGGCTTTAAAGGCAGAGTACTTGTATTTAAACCTAAAAAGGAAACCCTCAGAAGATTCATGCCATGGGGGGGGAGACATTTCTGTGGGAATCTGTGTTCCTGAGAAATACCCAGTTCTTGAACAGCTATGAATCATCTAGTTAGAAGACTGGTTCATAAACAAAATAAAGCACACGCACACTAAAAAAACATTAAGGAATAGTATACATTTAACACAACGTTCAAGTTAGCTTGGAAGCATGCATTTCTCCCCCTCTTTATAACAGTAATCCTATGAACCAAGTTGTGAAATGTCACTTTTTCAGGAAGGATGCACGCAGGTGTAGGGAAGCATGTACACACGTGCAGACACGCACACGTTCCTTTCCATTTCCATCACCAGGAGATAGGCTGTTCTGCGCAAGAAGCGCCCGACACAGTAAACGATTAAATAGTGCAAGTATGATAAGGCTTCATGTTCAGAAATACAGATTTTTGCCCCCGTAAAACACGAAGGGCTGCTTGCTCTATTACCTTCCATATCATCTTTCCATTACATGTATGTTACCACTTGCCCTACTTAAAAGCTCAAGTATCCAAACCACCGAGGTTTCCATAATAAAGCTGGGGTTCAGGGGAGAGAATAGACAGCACAACTACTCGATGGCACGTATTTCATTTGGCTAAGCTAGTTCTCATCACCCTGATGCTAAGCCAGCTACCCCGTCTGCTGCTGAGGAGTTGACTGGTGCACGCTGACTTCCAGCAATCCCAAAGAGAGGTGTTTCCACACCTCCATTTTGAGCACCGATTAAAAGGGGTGACAAGCAATGGCCAAAAAGCTCCTCACATACAGGCACGTGTTGAGGCGTGTGGCCTAAACACAGCTCAGTTTTGACAACTTTTCACAACTAGCAGGTGCCAGAAAGCAGCATCACATCAGCTGGCTCACTGTCCTGAAATGCATACGTTAGGGGAGTTTTTAAACTCTCCTCAAACCACAGCTATGAAGGTTTTATTATATACACCTTCCTGAAGGCTTTCTAGGGTCTCTACGCTACACCGAAGCTGGAGGGTGCTGAGGTACGCTGATGTGCAGGCTACTAGTAGATATTGGGGCAGAATTAATTAAGTTCCACTTCATGGAAACATCTTTGTAGGGGCAGGAGAGTGGTGTAAAATATAGCTCCACTATAAATTACACTTTAATGAGCAGCAGAAGCCAAGCTTAATTGCAAAGTTCCCCCCCCATGATATCTCCTTGCCATTTAGAGCCTCAAGCATGCACGCTCGTATACATGGTCATACAGAGAGGTGCACAAACAGCACGTTACAGCACAACCTGCGCCATTTCCCTGAACAGTAGCACCCAAATTGCACCTCAGCACCACTGCTTCTGCTGCATTTTAGATGTGGCATTCAAATTATTACACACATCTTGGAGGTTACAGAGCTGCACAGCATTAGCTGGCAAATGCCACCATTGACTTCTGCTGCCATCGTGTCATGTCTACAACAGCTTCTGCACTCATATGTTCATTATTTTTGGAATCAGCTTCTAAAATGAAGCTTGTGTAGTGTATTTATCGCCTTTACTCGGGGTTTGAGGTTATCAGCCACAATTATGACCTTTCCTTGCCTCCTTCTGAAAACAACATTTTTCCTGATTCAAGTCATTTGAAGTAGCAAGTCTTAAAAAAAATCAAAACGTGATTTATTTTAAATATTAGTACAACAGAGCACCATGTCACAGTACACTCATTTACTGCACATCTGACTGAATTTAGAGTTTACGCAGAAAAATAAATTGAAAAACCATGTTTATTACTCATTTCCAAATGGGATATATCAATCATGTCATTGTCATTGATGTCATCATGTCATTGATGAATGCATCATAACATTTTCTTCTAACACAAAAGTCAATAGCATTTAATATCAATATTACAATCTTGGAATTCTTTACATTGCCATTTTCCAACGGGAAGTTTCTCTGAATGATCTTCTTGCTTTGTAAAGATGGCAGCTGACACATCCCTTTTCATTAGCTTCCTCTTCCTCTTAGAAACCCAGAGCACAATTGAAGTTCTGCCCCACTATCATCTTCCCACAAACATTATTTCTGTTCAAACTCCATACTAATCCAAGATCCCATGTACACATTTACAAATCAATTTTCCACTTTCACAGAATCACAAAATGGTTGAGGTTGGAAGGGGACCTCTGAAGATCATTTAGTCCCTCAAAATATTTTCCTCTTAACACAGAGCATGTAAACTCGGATAGACCCTGTGTATTTCTCTAGTAATAGATGAAATTCAACAAATACCATCAAACGTCAAGGACAAAACTCCTGGGAAAAAGACATGTTTTTGACAACAGCGTGCTTTTATCATAACTCTGTCTTCGGTAGCTTGAGGATTCCTTTCTTCCTTTAATGAGATGTTTCAGATGACTTGGCCTGAACTTCATTACCGAAATAAAATGCTTTACCTACTGTAGCAAAATAAACACATCTTACTTGTCCTGGTGAGAATGAACGTACCAGTCTGAGGGCGGGGGGGGGAGGGTAGCACAAGAGATGACTGATGCAGAAAAGGACTGTCCTATATCCCTGTGAACTCCAGCTTGGCATTATCTGTTATTCCAGTAATAACAATTTCCCCAAGCCAAAGCACACCTGTTGGAAGGCTTCTAAAAATTATTCCAATGGCAACTTAAGATCACTGGCATGGGGGGTTGTTTGTTGATTCATAAGCAGGGACTACAATGGCAAAAGCCATCTTCTTTCCAGTATTGAGGTGTCTGGTGCCCTTAAAGGCACTGAAATCTCTTCAGATCCCCATCACGACTTCATCTGCAGGTTTGTAGGCTTGCTGGATCATGCTAACTAGTTCAAGGGCTTCTACATCTTCTCATTGCAATTTACATTGTCTTAATATAATATGAAATGATTAAGAGGTACAGGATGATGAAAAAGACAACATATGCATGGAGAAAAACAGTGAGCTTCTTTATAAAGCTACATAGTAAATTGGCAGCATTCTGTCCTTTTGTGCGTATTCCCAGTATGATTACAAAGAAATCCTCTCCATGGAATAAAGTAAGGGAAAGCTTGTCCCCATGCCCCTGTATCACTCCAAAATTTTGTATTTAGCTGGTTTGGTCACTGCCCATTGTATTTAAAATTTATTTATTTACAGCTTCCCTAAATTCTATTTGGAATCCTTTTCCCTGTCATCTTTCAGCTACTGTAACAGTATTATTCGTTACTCCAAGCACTGCAGAAGATGGTACAGCAGGAAGCCACATCACCAAACTGATAGGATTAGCTATGGTAAAAAAGCGTCCTCACTTTTCAACATCTCACAAGCAACTACAGCAAAATCTGCATTCATACCTGTAAAGACACTATTCTATGCATTACTGTAACTGGTTAAAGATTTCCTTCCTTTTATCTGAACTGTAAGTCTCAAGTGAACTGTGGAAGTCTATGGATGCAATGGTTAGTTCTCTAATCAAAAATTGAACGTACGTACACCCCCCCAACATGTGCATACCTGCCATTTCAGCTTTGAAGAACTGTATGAGTGATTGGGTGAAAGAAAGAATCCATTTATCCATGATGTTATTGCTCTCCTTAACTGTGTTCTCATTGTAAAGGAATTCTCTTCCCTCCTCCTATCATCAACATAAAAACACAAAACACATTTTCAAGTCATAAGGGTATATATTCCAATCTCTATATCGAGCCACCTTTCAGACAGAAGTATTTAGTCACTTTCACTCTGTGTTACGCCGGTTTCCTAAGGGGGAACACAAATTCCAGAAACATATGCAAGAGAAACGGCCAAAGGAAAACCCAGCTTCCACTGCTCCTGATTTCACCACAACACTTTCAAC
This sequence comes from Anas acuta, assembly GCF_963932015.1. NCBI lineage: Eukaryota > Metazoa > Chordata > Aves > Anseriformes > Anatidae > Anas > Anas acuta. The sequence continues at coordinate 16,417,517 of NC_088989.1, read as the reverse complement.
TGCAAAGGAGGCCTGTTACGTGCATAAAGGGCCAGAGAGCAGTAATGCACACACTGGTATGCAGTAGTCCCTTCCCCAGTTGCCCTGTAAATCATAGCTTCCAGATACAGGGTAGGAGTCTTGAATTTACAGAACTCTTTTATCCAGGAGGATCCAAAGCATTTACAAGAAACGTAACGATTAAGAAGGTAAGTTGTATTCAGGGAAATGGCATTTCAAGCATAGAGTTTTAAAATCATGTGGCAATTTCAGCAGGTTAAACAAATATGAGAGCAAAAGCCCCCACTGAAAAACAAACAAAAAACAGGAAGACTTTTAGGCATCTAAATGTAAATAGCATGTTCTGATGCTAGACAAAATAGTGATGTTTGCACCCATCTAAGAAATTTCATAACACTTGACTGATTCTGCAGGGCTTTGTAAGCAATATCACAAGAAAGCACAATCATCTGTGCTGTGCCAACAGTCTGACTCGTCTGCACATGGATGTTCTTAAAACTAGCAGAAAATGAGGTGAGGGAGGATTTTTTTTTTAATAGATATATATATACACACACACATATATATATTTATTTATTATTTTATTTAGATTTACCATTAGTATTTAACATCTGGTTTTGACAAGTTTCTGGACTCTGCCCTCCCTTGAAATCCAGATGAAAAGATCTGTTTAGATTATTTGACCCAATAGCTATCCTTCAAACTGTGTAAATGGATGCTTACATTTTTTAGGATTAAAAAAAAAAAGGCATCTGCACACCCAAAAGTGCAGCAATCAGTGTGAGGTCAGCAGGCATCAAACCAACTATAATTACTCGGTAACTGCAGTAAGCATAAAATTATAAGACTGAAATTATAATTTCTCTTGCAGTAGGCAGAACATAATGAAAAAGTTTTTAAAGCCTGAGCATGAAATCTAATTTAAGCAGTAGCACCTCCAATAGCCCACTGTTTTGCCTAATATGGTACACAGTGATGGTTTTAATATTTATAAAGGAAAAATACATCTGCTGAATCACCAAAACTATCTGCTTAAGCACCTGGATTTTCCACTGGGGTCTTCCACCCTCCATTTGGCTGATCTTGCAAGATTTAACAGGATCACAGCAAAAAGCTGCAAAGCACACAAGATAACTCACAGGTTAAAGAGAAAAACTGAAATATATTTTTGGGCAATACACGTTTGTCTGAGGAAAGACGTCTAGGGATCCTGAGAAGAGATTCATTAAGTATTAGGCTCTGAAGTTACTAGACTTTCTTCCCAAAAGGGGCTGTTAAAAAGATAAAACCATTTAAGTCAGCTATTTACTGTATTATTTACTGAAGTCAGCTGCCTTTATTGCTTCAAATGGCAGTTCTCCGAAGTGATTAAACTTCTACTGTAATTTCATGTGTAATACAAGGTTTGAACTTGTTTTTGCTTAGTTTCCACTCCCATAGAAGTCTGCACTGGCAAGTGGTAGCCTTCCATCATTAATCTTCGCTGAAAGATTATAATTAGTTTCAACAGAACCTATACAGCCTACATGCAAAATCTTCAATTCAAATGAAGTATTACTGCAGGAAACTTTAATCTTGCTTTCATTCTGCAAGTGTAGAAATTTGTGTCACTCATATAGCTTTTTTTTTTTTTAGCACACTTCAAATGTAATCTGCAAGTCTAAAGCATTATTGCAAATGATTTACCTTTCTTTCCATTTCTTCATTGTTTTTTTAAGTAACATTTAAATTTAATTTTTAAAAATAATTAACTGTCACGTTACACAAGACAATCTTACTGCTGTGGCTAATGCATTCCACATCAAGTATTCCCAAGTTTAATTATGAATCTGCATAAAAATATTTAAGTTACAGTACATGAAGAGATGCATTTATTTAAGTTACAGTACATGAAGAGATGCATTTTCAGCAGTGGCTGCTGTGACAATTTCTTGAAATAAATCATTATTTGTTTGCAGTTCTGTTTTAAATCTGTGTGTTATTAGGGTAATGTTCTCAAGCACAGAGAAACTTGCAGCACTCCTTCCTCACATGTAGCCATATCTGACCACACAATTTGGGATAACAGCAAAGAAAATGCATCAGCACTTAAAGCAGCATTCGTGACACTTAGTTCCTTCAAGCTACTAGAAGAAACCCTGATAAGACAGTCCCTAGAAAACCATCAAGGCTTGATATGGACTTTTCAGAAGAATTCCCTCAAGCACTTGTGGTACTTCACTTTTTACTGGCGTTCCCAGAAACATGACTAGCAGAGCTATTTACTTAGAAACCCATGAACTGGAAAGCCCCTGTCTTATTCTCCAATTTCAGGAGTATAAATGCAACAGCATCACATTTACCTAAAATAGAGTATTTACCTAAAAAAGAGCATGAGTTTCTCCTCTGAGAAACATTAGCTTTTATGCCTTGATGGTACCCTACATTTCAGTCCTGCCTTCTATGTAATAAGCTTGGTCAAGAAGAGAAAGATGCACAAGTGATTAGCTTAATAAAATAGGATACCAACAGCAAATACAGAAATTTACAGCAAGCATACACAACCTGACCCACCTTTGAAGTCAGCCTTACTTTGAACAAGAAGGTCAAGATCAAGTGACCTCCCGAGGTCCCTGCCAACCTAAATCTCTCTCTGATACTAATTCTCAGTAATGGTGGACAAAGCACAAAAATTTTTCCCCTTGGCATTTCCAGACTCAAGAGATCTGTACCTTATGTTCCAGGATCTGAACATTCTGAACAAGAAAACGGTATGCGTTGTACCAGGGCAGGAAGACATCCTTCAGTATATCCCTTACTCCTTCCTCCTTAAATCGCAAATTTTCTGCTCTTACCACAGGAGAATTGATAAGGTATAACCTGAAAAATAAGAACACAATACTTAAAAGCTTAGAACTGAATATAGTAATAGAAATGCACTTAAGCACACAGTGAATTCTGAGAGCTGCATAGCAATAGAAAAATACCCAAAGGAACAGTCTCACACTAAGAACCCTAAAAAGGACAGCATTGTAAGCATGTTACATATTGAGCATATGATAATTCACTTCCTAGTGCCATGGGATTACTTCTATCTCATCGCATACTGAATTTGATTCAGAATTTAAATTTTCTTTTTTAATCTAAAAGTTAATTGAAGTCACAAAAGGTACTCAGATGCTATCACAATATAAAAACTAGCACTGGATGCACAGAATTAATGTTCATCTTTATAATGGCACCCATATATTTTTAACTCCTTAACAATGACACAGCACTTTCTACTCAATCTACTTATTCCCACCGATTAGAAAAAGGTTCAGGCTCATCACAAGGGCTTGAACAAGGCAAAAAAAAGGGAAATCAGTAAAAAAAAAAAAGAAAAGCTGAAATTGATGTTGTCAGAAAGTCAGCCCAAGAAGAGGAGAAAGGACGTACCTCCTACAAATACAAATATGCCTCAGCTCTAGAAGTAGCTTGGAAAGAGCAGAGCAGAGGATTCAGATCACACTATAAGAAGCAGCTCCTTCCAGAACCACGGGCATCTGCAGCCAAGGATGTTCATCTACACCTGAAATCCACCCTGTCCAGTAAGACCCTTCTCAAGACAGTCTTGCTTAAGCTAACAGCTCCTCACATCAGAGACAAGACATTCCCCTGGCTTCCTTGATCATTTTGCAAAAGAAATTATCTTTATCCATATGCATTTTATTCCCTACACAAATTCTCCATTTACAAATTGTTATCTATCTCGTTACCTCAAAAGGAAGCCAGGTCTTTCTCAGGTAACACAAAACTTCCATAAGAACTTGATTTAAATACACTTCATTTAACTTTCCAAGTATGAAAAACAAATGAAACAGTTCTTGGAGACTTTGGCATTTCCCAAAAAAAATGAATTTATTAACCCATTTCCTCATGCTTTATCAACTTTAAAAATCATGATTATAATCTAATATATCTTTACAAACACTTCCTTTAGGAGGCTCTAAAATCTTAATGTGGTCTGACACAGCAAACTCAAGAATAGCAGATCATAAATTCTGTAGGAGAGGGTTTCCTGCATAAAAATAAAGATGGTAATGCAGGAATATCAGCAGCACAGAAACTGGCTTTTACGGAACTGTATTAAAAAAACACAAATGAGAAAAAAACAAAACCAAGCCTTTTTAAACATGATAGCTGAATTCAGATTATGGATTTACAAAATCACAGAATAATTAGGCATGACAATGAACTAGTAAGCACTTAAATTAAACCAGAATTTACAAATATATCTGTTTAAATCAAACCACCTATCACAATTATTTGCATACATGCACTCTACTTGTTTATTTCAGAAGTAAAAAATAACTTAAGCCAAATATGAGAGCTAGTCTGGCACAAGGCTATCCATAGCCCAGGTCTTTTAGCAGTTAGGGACTTACCTAAAATAATGACCACCACAAATTACCTCCACTGTTTTCTTCCTCAAGAGGCTACGATGCAAATTAATCAAAACTACAAAGCATCCATTAAATTGCAACTTTGCAACCACCTCAGCAGCACTCTCTGCAGAATCTGACTGTCACAAGTCCTAGGATAGCTTTTACAACAAGAAACTAAAGAAAATGGAGCTCTCCAAGGTCACACCTGGTTTTAGCTTTTTGTTTGTTAATACAGCAGACCTATACTGCCTTACAGCACATGAATGTTTAAAGAACATTAAATTATTCTAATATAAGGATATGCCAATTATCATATGGAAAGAGAAATGAGACACCTGATGGAGGAGGATTTCTAACAATTCAGTTACACCTAGTGGCCAGGAAGTGACCAGTGGCCAGAAAGTTTAGTTACATCCACTGGCCAGAAAATAAAACCTTCCTCAGATCATGCCAGTATTATCAGGCTGTTGTAATAATGTATGAGAAATAATAGAGTAACTTCCTTTTCATCTCTCCAAAGCAGTAGTCTGTTGCATTATGTTACCTGTTCTGCATTTTAAGAACAGACAGAAAGGGCAGAGTAACGTAAAAGCAATGCTTATCTTGGAATACAGGAAAGCAAAAGGCCTATAAGCAGTATGACAAGCAACTTTTTTCTTTCCTGACATAATTCAGCTTTAACACCTATCCAATCTGAGTCACAGCTCTCAGGAATACCAAAATAACTGGTTTTGGCAATTCTTACAGATTTCACACAGGATTCAAGCTTCAGGAAATCTGAAATTGGGTTGTTAAATTTACTGTGCAATCAACCTATTTCTTGTTTGCCCTTGCCATTCAATTCCATACTCATTTAAACAGCTTACATTAACATTTTCTGCTAATTTCTTTATCATGTTACTGCTGAGAATACTTCAACGCTGTACCTAAAGCATATATGTATTCTTTATATGTATATATATATATACATACACATGGGTATATACAGACATGTATATAATACATACACACACACACACTCTGCAAAAGCTAAAGTAACTCTGCAGGGAAGCAGTGCCAAGGAAAAAACTCAATTGTAGCTTTTTCTATAAACAGAACACATCAAGCACTTCAGTGAATAGGCACAGACAACTGAATCACGGAGCTCCTTCCATAAATGAGCCCAGTCTGTAATGCTTTTTACTCTCTGTGTGGGTGTATGTATAAATAAATGTGACATTAAAGAAAGAGTATACAGGCAGAAAAATGAATTAGCTTTTTAGAAATCAAAAAACATGAATAATGGAAGTGTAACTTCTGGAGTTTAAGATTTTTAAAAAGGCAAATTTTTTTTTCAACTGAAACATCACTCATGGTTTAAAATCTCTGGCAAGAACAACTCCAAGCCTTTTCACTCATTGTTTCAGCTACAGATTCACTGACATTCTGCTAAATACACCTTGACTTTTTATAAAGAACAATTTTGATAAAATTTAAGAAATCCATCCAGCCCTCCATTGTAAGCATATATACAAAGATAATTTACTTGGTCTTTAAATTGCTAAAGCTTGAAAAAAATAAAGAAATTCATACCTGCTTTTTTTTTTTAAATCATCTAGATACAGCAGTAACTATCTTTCTCAAAGAAAAAATCCCAGCACACTAAGCTTTTTTTCAGACCAATGATTACCACATATGGTTGTAGAATATAATGAAGCATGTGCAGCAGTGTAAGGTTTTCTTATATACAGCAAGAATTACACAGCTCTTGAGAAATGTATAACTAGTGTACTCAGTTATTAGCATGTCTTTATTATGCCTTTAACTCAAGGTACCACTTTATGTTCTAGCTGGTGCATCCAGCCAAGTACCAGGTGACTGCATAATTATGTTTACATGTTTGTATAATTTTAATGAAACATTTGAACTGTGTGTTTAATCACTGACCTGGACAGTTTATATATATATATACACACAGTAGGTTGTTCCAGTTCTGCTTTTCTTGTTTCACTCTTGCAAGTATGTACTGTATACTTTTATCATTAAAAAAGGAACTTTCTCTTTAGAAAATTAATAATATAAGCAGCAAACAAATTTATGTGTATTATACAGTAATTGTTCCCTAACTATTTATCAGAAAACTGACAGTACTGATTCAAAGATTTCATTCATTTTTCACATGGTCAACTCAACGATTAGCAGAAATTGCAGACATGCCAGCCTGAGTGGGATCCTATACAATCTAGAGACGTTTTCAGACGAGAGGCCTCCATTCAGCTCATCAGCTTTGGTCTGTATCAGCCTTGAGGGAGATAAGTCAATAGTATTAATGTCCAGGCACTTCAACTACTGCCAGTTCTTTGGGTCATCCACTCAGCAGCCACACAGGTCTGGAGTTTTCCAAAATTAACTTTATTGCTACTGATAATTGTCAAAAACCCATATGCAGCCCTCCTGGTACATGTCTGCTATAAACAGACAACTAACATCAGATTCTACATGAATTTTTTAAAAAAAACCTACCTTAGTGCATCAGCTCCGTAACTATTTACAATAGCCATTGGATCAGGATAATTCTTCTTCCTTTTGCTCATTTTTTGGCCATCACTAGAAAATATCAGAATGCAGGAGTAAATTCCCAAAATTCTTGTAATAAATGGGCAAAAATCCAGCTTAATTTATTCTGCCCTATTACATTCACGGTAGTAAAGACAATAATACACTAGCATATCATTTCAGTCTGACTGCTGAACCCATGACAGCATCTGAAAAAACAAGCAAGCAAGAGGCTCACAAGTTACAAATCCAAGCAGTAAACCCATCTTCCCTGGAGAAACTGGGTGAAACACTTCGTTTGAATCAATCCCTCCCACCCACTGGCAAACCTGCATGTTAAGTAAAGGGCATGAAATATAATTATTTAAAATTACATCTACATTTGTGATTTCCTTTACCCTGCACAAATGATGCATAGTATTTCCTATTCTGACTTGTTACCCATTTGCGCTCTCTAAGAAGGACTAATCCTGCTGGCAAGAAGCAAGTGCAACACAGCTGGGGTGTATAAACCTCACGAAGTCCATTCATGATTTAATTTATGAATTAACTTCACAGAGACTTTAGTGAAATATTCTTTAAATAAAAATTGGTTCATGAAATTACTGATACACACCAACCTGGCAAGAACTAGGCCATTTACAATTACATTCTTGAAAGGAGGCCTTCCAAAAAGAGCAGTGGACAGCACCAGCAAAGTGTAGAACCTGGAACGAGACAATGTAAGTGTGACCTAATGCTGCTAAGCTGAAACCTGCACACACTTCATTACTACTGAAATTCTAATTACACTGTTTTATTCTAGCAAACTTCAAGTACATGAAACATTCATACAACAAAGACTCAGAAGAGGATCTTATTTTAAGTAGACTCTTTTCCTCTGTGGCATACCATACTGTTTGTTCAGATATGATCTACCAGTCTAAGAGGACAGAAAAATTGTAATAGTAACCAATAGCAGGGCTGTGAAAATAATGGTAGCATTTCATGAAAATAACTGGAGGATGGGCCACAGCTTTCTCAGTTAAAAATGACTATTGCACTGACAACTGCTTAGCAACCTTAGAACAGCACACGATTACATGAAAGCTAATTGATTCAGAACAAGGCACAGACTGCTATACCTCCCAACTATGCATTTGCAACAAGATTTAGTGGAAAGAAGGTTTGCCTGCATTTTCCAAAGGAGTTTTCATCAAAAGCTACATGTAACTGGAAATGCATTACTGACACTTGTGGGTCCCCAGCTCTATGCAGGCTGCTGTGTGCAGTACTGCAGATATTCATCAGCCTGCATGACATCTCTGGTGCTTATGCCTCAGAGGGGCTTTTAACTCAAAAAAAAAAAAATCTAAATTCACATTGCAAGATAGAAATTCTCTTTGTCAAACTGCACTGTAATTCCATGAATTTTAAGAAACACTCTTTACCTGCACACAAACACATGCACTTGGAAGCGCCCTCGTCCTTCATTTCTAGCCTTCTTTAAAAAAACCTTAAACATAAATACCTGAGCGCTTCTTCAGATGACCGATACCCCAAGCCTGTATGACTGACAGGTCATTACTACCATAGCAATACTTTAGTATCTAAAAATACCTTACTGGCAAATTCCCATCAGTTTCTGTAAAGTCATAAATTTGCATATAGTTACAACAGGCGTGTTTTCAATTAAAAAGAATAGCACTGAACCAACTAGAAGAGAATTCAGTTGTTTGCATTATGAAATTTGGACAGATGTGCTGTTGGTGCTGAGAGAGCACATCACCGAGAACTTCTGACAGATTTTATGTTATTCACATCGTCAAACCAGACAACCCCCAGCAATGAGGCAACCTAGTCAACAATTCCAAGTGTCCTGTGAGCCACACAAAATGAGAAGAGTGGCACGTAATCTTCGCAGATTATCCTTCAGAAAACTCACCTCATTCAGAACATTTTAAGGAGTGTCTCTTCACACATCTTATGTTTGAAATATCTTTGTTACAGACACACTTGATTCTGACAGCTCCCTAGACCTCTCTGCTGCTTCATTCATATCTCAGGCTGCTTATGTCCTTGCAGATATACAGCCATCAGCCAAAACAATATTATAAAAAACTAATAGCACAAAGATAGAGGTTCACTTCTTTGCTTTTCCTTTCCCTTTCTTGTCTCCCCACAGAAAGGAGAAAGCATTCCCTCTGCTTTCTCCTTTCTTGAACACCACGGTTAAATTCATAATGCTGTAAAGCACGCCAATAACCTCCAGTTGTGAAATCCCTGTAGGCCACCACATTCTCACTATGACTACAAATCTTGTGGTATCCACCTACAAAAAATAAATAAATCAGAGAGCTTTTCCTCTCGGTTGGTCAAGACTAGAGGCTTGTTACCTAACTACTCTCAGATTTTTTCCTCTGGCCTTAACAAATATAATTTAGCTCCTTCTCATACCCACACAGTTATGAAAAATATCACTCTTAGCTCATCACCTTGGTCACATTCATTTTACCCTTGTCTCTATTCATGTTACTTTCTCTGTTGCACCAAACAGAAGCCACCAGACCTCCCATCACGTGCACTCTTCACTGTGTGTCAGTTCTCACTTCACCGTTCTCACTTGCCGTCTCTGATCCGACACAACCCAATCTTCATTCTCAATTTTATCCCTTCATATAGGTGGTTTCAAATAAGAATTTATCTTTTTCTTTCACAAAAGAGAAGTGCTCCTTTGCAAATCACCAAAATGCTTGCTATTATCAAAGCACTGGCTTATTAGCATATACAAACACTGTAGGGAAGGTATGAGCATCAACATACGTGTTCACATGTTTTGATATTCCAAAGAACAAGATGAGATGGGCTTAGGGATGATGAGGATTTATAGTAATTCTTATGCTTATGTCAAATCCAAAAAGCTATCTACTCCAGATTATAATATGGATGTCTTCATCTGCACATTGCCCACAGTACACAAGCCAAGTGTGAGGGCTCAAACTGAAGCACAGTGGGTTATGTGCTTCATAAACATAATTGCACAGTCCCAAATGGCATTATCATCTGTTTGAACTTTTCAGCTAAATTGGTGCGGTGATTTGGTTAAACCTTTCCTCTTTTTGGAAAGGAAAAAAATGCTGCTGCTTCCAACAGCAACTTGCAGACAGGTCAACATCAGTGAACTGAAATCCAGTTACGTTTACTATTTAGAGAAGAAATCTATATAAACTGGGAGAGTGACAGTTTAGCACATCTGGATGTTGCAATGGCCTCAACTTTACCTTGGTATTATACTATATAAAGGCCAACTTCTGTAAAAATTACAAACACATTCTTTAATGCTTTCCATCCACTATCTCTCCCCCATGTGCTTCAAATGATAGCACAAAAAGCAACGCTGCACTAAGTATGTGACATACTAATCCACTGTTACATCCCAGTCTCAAACAGCTATAGAATAAATCCTGAAACCCGAACTACTTGAATATCGCTACTGTATTTACTGAAATCATAGCTACCTTTACCAGATCTTTTATCCACGTAAAAATCCCAAACCATGTTTAGTTATGTTGAACTTTCACAATTCAGTAGCTCCCTTGTGTATTTTAAGGATGTTTATATGTTGTAGATTTTTAATTATTTTAAATTTTTTGTGTGCATGTCTAAATTGCAAACAATGCCCTTTTATCTTTATAAAGCATAGCAAGGAGAAAAACTGTTTCTGACCTTCTCATTTGCACACTGTTACTTTTATCTTCTTTTATGCCTCTTTTCTAATCAAAACATAGCTATACAACATTCAAGGATCATTCAGACACAATAATTTGCCAGATGCTGAGCAATAACATTACAAGTATGACACAAAATTACCATCCTCGTGTTTGGTCAATGCCTTCAGCAATGAAGTCAGCAGGGAAAGAGTCCTCAAGTTCTTTTTTGTTTTCAAACGGATAATGCACTTGTGCATAAGGCATACTTCCACTCTCAAACCAGCAATCAAAAACTTCAGGGACCCGGTGCAATACGCCCTTTCCACAGCGTGAAGGGATTGTCAGATGATCAATACTATGGGAAAGAAAAAGATTGATGACATCTAAACAAAAACAGAAATTAGCACAAAAGTTTACATTATGCTTGCGCATAGGTATGATACGAGTTTTGGTTTAAGTTTTAATGAGTTTTCCAAACATAGCCTTTCCTTTGACAACTTTTACAAAATAAAACTAGAGATTTTGTATGAACAGTGTCTAGGAAGACAACAGAAAAGAAAATGTACACATGTTAATTCTCAGTCTTAAATCCTTACTACTTTTGTATTTTCCCTAGATCACTTTCCCAGGGTTTGGGTAAAGAATGAACATTTCTTATACCAAATCAACTATTTTTAACAGCCAATGAACAGTCTCCATGACTGACCTTTCTCGATGGAGATCAGTGACTTTCACTCCTGACAGCTCTTCCAATTCTGCCATTGAACCAATACAAACCACCTGTAAGAGATATGAGAAACGTAGTCAGTAATTTGTGCACTTTTTTTTCCCCCTCTGCAACGTTAGACAGGATATTTGTAGGACAGTATCTTCCTAATAGCTGATCTAGCTGAGAAACCTAAAACAATTTGCGTAAAGTCCCCCTCTTCAAACTGACAAATCAGCAAACAACGTTTGAGATTAGAAATCACTGCCCGGGTTTGATACAATTCATGTTACAACAAATGGAGACTTGGAAGATCAAATGTGCTGGCAGACAGCAAAAAAGGAGGGGGCTTATTTGTTTTGTTGTTTTTCAATCTATAAAAACATTACCTCTGAAAAATCCACAATCTTGCCTTCTACATAGACAGTAGTTTCTGATCCCACCTTTGTCATCCAAAGCTAAGGTAAGCAGCTAAATAGTTGAGTGTAAATTTTGTATCTCAGGTACAGTGAATTGCTCACATTAACGGCATCTTATTCAAAGGGGAAAAAGAGTCACTGGTAACAAAGGAGTTAATTAGAAAATCTACAGGCTTCACTTAGTTTTTATTACATTAATCTAAGGAAACACAAGCTGCAATCCTGGTCTGGATTTTGGAAGTCTGATCCCACATGCTATCAGTCCAATTCAGATGAGCCATGGAAAAGACAAACAGATCTGACAGGGAGGAGTTAGATGTACCAACGTAAAGAAGCTAAAAGGCTGGAAATTTTTCACACAATGTAACTTCCAAAGCTATTCTTGGACAGAAGTAGACAGGGTACTGCTCAATTCCTACAGCTAGTCTTAAGTATATACATATGTATACACACAGAAATTGTGACTGACCACAAGGGTTTGCTGTGTTTAATCCTACAAACTGTCATGAATTCCAGAGATGAAAAAAAAAGTCTAATTTGTTTTTCCAACCCTGATTTTCCCTGTCTAATTCAACTACTGGTCTGCATTACTCATCAGTCTTTTATTGTTACTTTTGAAATGTAATTTTGCCATCACTTGTTTTATTTCTGTATGGGAAGTGAAGCATTACAATGATTGCACCGGTCAAATCTGCAGTTTGTATAGCAACCCGCACTGGGGAATTGATCTCAATTAAAAATATACCTTTATGAACAAACTGTTTTTAATCCTGATTAGTTCCACATTCACCATGTGGCCCCATAAACAATTGTATGGGAGCAAGTGAGTGTGCAGCAGGTGCTCAGTTCAGCACTGCTGGCAGAAAAGGGGTTGTTTTGGTTTTTTTCTGAGCATCTGGTGCAACCACAGACTTCTACTGAGCAGGATATTTTTGTAGAATAAGCTCAAGTCCACATCTAAAAAGCCAACAGCTGTCAGAGGAACACAGACAAGACCGTACTGAGGAAGGCTGCCTCTGTCCAAGGCAGAAGGATAGAGCTAGCATCCCAAGCATAGCTCACTGCGTACCTGAAGGCAAGAAAATAACACAAGAAGTAGATAGGAATCAAGTCCAGTTCTTCATTAGGTTACGCCCACTTGTTTTTGCAGATTGGTTTACGCTATGGCTTTATATAATTTTCTTCAAATGTTCAAATGCTTTAGTAGCCAGATCCCTTTCCCAATGAGCCACTTTTTCCTCCTGTTTTATTTTTCAGCCAGATCAACTACAAAAATAGCTTTATCAACATTTAATAGAGGACAGCAAAGACTGAAATAAGTAGGCAGGGACTGGAGGCTGTTCGACCCTGTTTCAGCATTACTAATGTGAAATCAGAGGTCAAGGTTAAATACTTCTAATGAAACATTCATCAGCATTATATCTATGTAAATTAGGATTATCCATGTAAATAGGAAGACTACGGGCATCCTGCAACGCTCATGGACCAAAATGTTCCTGTGCTCTGCAGTCCCTATTAAGGGAAAGTGTTAATTTTTGTGGGTTTCTCATTTCAGAGCTGTGAAGTACCTATAATCAAAGAATGAGGAACACTCAAAGAAAGAAGCCCACGCAGTGCAGCAGTACACCAGCAAGAAGACATTCTGGGATTTTTAAAAAGAGCCTTCTGAATAGTGATCAGTTAAAATACATGACTGATAAGGTCAGCTTGAAGTGGTGTTCCCAAAGGAGCCTCCAAGCAGACTGAAGCAGACAAGTTCCCTCCTACTTCAGCAGAGCACAGCCGAAGTCCTCTCGCTCCACATCTACGATGCAGGACTGTGCACCAAAACTAGTCAAGCGTTTGTAGTTCAACAAGTGACAAGCAATGAAACCATCCAAGAGAACTTCTGTAACACCACTAAGTATTTAACACAATGATTTGTATGCAAGTTCTATAAAACTAACTGATGTCCACTTTATAAGCTCGTTGCATTGTTGAAAAAATTTATTATCTACTCTAAATGAGATGTGTTCCTACACTTAGAAAATCATTAAGATTTGAGGGCTTAAAACAATAAAACTGTCTTCAAAAACATGGTAATAAACAAGCTTCAAAAACTAAATTCCATTACGCATCTCTACCCAATAATTATGCTAAAATAAAAATAAGATAAAAACCCAAAATAAAACTGTGGGAAACCAGATATTGATTTGTAATAAAATTCACTTTAACAGCAATTAATTCACCTTACTGTATATTAAATAAGGAACTGTTATTACTTCTCCAAGATTTAATACGCACAGCATAATTGCATGCAACAAAGTGTTCTTCTGAGAGCAATACATGAAGAGGAGGCTCAGCAATCTCACATGGCACTAGGCTGCATTAAAACTGAAGTGAGGAAATTTTGAGTGAATATTATTTCTGCATGAGAGCAGAAGTCACTTAGATCTTGATTTTTACATCAGCCCTGATAGCATTTAGTTTCAAAGCTATACCCTCACACATCTAAGAAGAATGAATATAAAGAAAAAACAAAACTTGAAATTTAGCATGGTCCAGAAGCCATTCTTAACTATTGAACAATGGGCATGCAGCCTTTCGAGTAGACAGAAATGTATGCAAGATCTGCAGATAAAAATACTGGATACGTTGGTGTTTCTATCATTATTCAAGAACATGAAGCCCTGAGTAATATTTACCATTAATTTCATGTAAAAGTTTCATCTTCCAACCTAGATGTCATATTGTTATTAAAAACAAACTTACAAAGGCCAAAAAAATCTGCACACACAGGAAAGAGGACAGCAAATGTAGTATTATTAGAGGTAGGGAGTGGAAGTGTGGGTATGTAGCTTTTACACAATCTTTTTCAGCTGTAAAATAAACTCCTGAAATAGTTTAGCACAAAGCCAAAAGCCTTTCTTCTATCTTAAAACAAACAAACAAACCCTGTTATACTGAGTAAAGTATTTCAATTGTAACATTTATTTAAAACCTCTAGGCACTAACTGTCAGTCTTTAAATTAAACTTTAACCATTATATGGAACAAAGAAGTACTTGGTTTGCCAGTAATTTACAAACACACTCATAGCATAAATGCAATTCAAATGCCAAGGCTTTCTTAGATATTTAAATCATAAGTGCAAGGAGTAAATTCTTCCCTTCCCCACCATCTACCTGCCTATCAGCAACATTTCCAGTCAGGCGGAAATACAAAATGCTTTATGGTACACATCTAAGTAATAGTGCAGTTTAAGACAATACTCTTCTGCAATATGCTTTTCTATTGGCAAACTTCCATGTCTCAAATGAAAGGTAAAGCTTGTTCAAATCAAGGGAGATAAAGATTTGGGATGAAGCCATCAGTATTTACCCTTCATGAACATCCTGATGTGGATCACCATTTCATCTTTCCAGCATGAGGAAGACTCGTCACATTGGTCTAACCCACGTAGGAATAAAAAATCCTCACATTTTATGCCGAGAAATAGTTTTAAAGCTTGGTATTTTGACACTAAGAAAATGGTCATCACCAGAACTGTTACAGATTACTCGCTTGCTCGGTGAATATTCATTTCTAGCATTAGCCTTATATACTCACATCATTCTACTAGATTCACATTTTTACATTCTACCACATTCACATTTTTAGCACTACCAATATGTATTTTCACTGTTCTGCTATGGTGGACTTGCTTTTATGCCTTCAACAATTCATTTGGCTTGAAGCAACCAAGTATCAGAACTTCAAAAAACACATTGCAATGACCGAGCAAAGATCTCTTCCTTTGCATTTTCTCACTGCATTTCTTACACCATCAGCTTTCTGAACACTGAAAATACTTCCCAGAAAAATAAGATGAATTCTACTGTTAAAAAAAAGCAAGAAAAATTTCAATCAAAATCAATGAAAATGTGTGTGTGTGTGGAAATGCATGAACACATGCATATTTCTATCACCTACTAGAGATACTCGCATACCATTAAGATATAATACGACTGCAGCAGCCAAAAATGTAACAGTCCATCAATATAAGCATACATATAATACAGAGATTTTTCTGTCAACCAAAACTTTCAGTTTCTTACCTCTTCAAAATCATCACTGACCCACAACGGGATGGGCGTTCCCCAGTACCGGTTTCTAGATATAGCCCAATCTCGTGCATCCTTAAGCCAGTTCCCAAAACGCTTCTCCCTCACAAAATCTGGAACCCTGTTCCAAAAATAAGAAAAGTATTCTTTTATCACTGCATTCAACCTAACAGGAAACTAATAAGAATGTTTCTGTTTCATCTCATCCACAAAACAAGTTAATTGTAAATAGAAGGGCCCTTTCCCAACTCATGAGATGCATTTGGAGACCCAGAGATTAGTCTAAAGAAGGGAGCAGAAAATATATGGTCTCTTCCACCTTTTTCTGTTTGAAGCACTTGGCTCTCTAGCAAATAATTTGTTGAAGAATATAAATTTTTTTTCTTCCACAGATCAGCCCCAAGAGTAACAACCAAAGATGAAATAATCCTTTGTAGGAAAAATTAAAGAATGGATTCACATGCATACACTAAGGCAGGAGTTTGCCCAGCAGCAGCAGATTTATGAAACAAGTGTGAGCATCCCTCAGCAAGAGCTACAGATGGAAATGAATGCAACTGTCTCTTAAGTTTCATCCATGATGTTACCATGTGAAGGTCCGAAGACCTCTTGATGTCAACATTGTCTAAGGTGGATAAAAACTACTTTGGTAAGACTCAAATACCATTCTGAAGGTCTGTAACTTCACTAGTTATTTCTAGATTTATTTATTTATATTTATATATTTATATATATATTTATATTTAGACTGCAGAGTTATCTTCTCTTATCTTCTTCGAAAGAAAAGTGTTATACAAAAAGTTTTTAAACAAACTCAGAGGCTAACATTTCACAACATCCACATACCTGCTCCGAAATTCAGAAGCGTACGCAGGCTCTCCATTTGTTTTAGGGTAGCACTCATTACCAGTAACTTTTTTGTGCTGACCTTAAAGGACCCTCTCTCCAAACACCAGTGGAAACTAACAGTACGAAGATCATTAGCATTTGCCTAACATTCCACTAATGTGGAAAACTTCTCTTCACATCACTCCTAAACTAGTTTCCATGTTTCAGAAGTTGTTAGACACTGATTAGCTGAAATTATTAGTCCCATTTAACATAGCTAGAGGCTGAAACAATCCCCCAATGGCATTAAAATGCTAAAAGTTTCAACTCTGCCTCCTCAAAACACGCATGAAAAATTAATTTTATCCCCAAAGTGGACATTAACTAAAAAAATGTACATGGTGTGACCTCTTACTCTCTCTGAGCTAAGAAAACACGTAATTTACCTCTTTGGGTAAAATTGTCTGCCCCTGCTGCCAGTTTTTAGTGGAACATAAGACACAAACCACTTCATCTACTACAAATCATGTTTGTGACCGTGATTTGTTGCCACTTTAGAGATACAGTACAGACAAACATTAAATAAAACGTAAAGAACCTGTGTCTCAAACATATTTGGAGCTTGTCCCTCAAAAAATGCATTACTTAAAACAACTTGTTCTGCCCATCACACAGACGCTTCACTCCCATGCTGTATCTGAAGAAACTTGGCCTCACACAGAGACTACTCTGTACTGCCATTAATTTGTCAGCACACGGTCTTCCTTACAGTCCCCAGTTAATTCTTCCATCTGAATTCCCAAGTACACTGTGAACAGAGTTGTGACTTTGATGAGACCGTGATAAAACCATTATCACAGAATCATTACTGATGCTGGCCCTTAGCTTGCAAGAAATTTTGGACTGTGTTAAATCACATACATGTACCTAAGCCCAGAAGATAAAACAGTCCCCTGAAAGTACCCAGCTGCACAATTCGCTGAAGTACAAACACTGACCTCTGTGCATCCAAGCTGTCCTCGCAGCACAGATATTTAGATGCTTTAAGAATTACAAAAATAACAAAAGGCCACCCACATAAATAGTCCTACTTTCCAACACAGAGAGATAAAGAAGCTCTTTGCCATATATCGATACACATCTTCCATATTTGACCAGGTATCTGTCACAAACCCCCTTCAGTTGAAAGGCGTAAATTTCAGTTTTAAGCTGATGACTCCACTTGAATGTGGCTTGGTATGACAAGCAAGGTGACAAGCGCTGCAGTCCATGCAGAGCAACCCACTGCTAATGGCACTGAACAGATTCAGACCTCAAAACAGGTCAAGCTCCAGCATCAAACATTTCTACAAGTCTGCAACAGAAATCAAAGCAGTGATTTCACTTCTAAAGGATTCCCACTACAGCCCCTGTGCTGTTAGAAACTTTTAGAAACTTTTTCTTTTTTTTTATTTCCCAACTGGCCCACAATTTGTGTTGGTTTTGACCTTCCAATTTCTCTGCAAAATGACACTGATAAGATTTCCTACTTCCTTCTCAAACATTTAGCAAGGTTAAGGAGACTGCTGCCTCAGCAGGTTGTGAAGCTCTCAATTTATGCCTTCAGAATAGTGTGGGATAATAGCTATTTCTACTTCCTTGGCATCCAGGATAGTGCACTAAATAAACTTCAAGATGCAGACACTGCAGCAGTTGAAAAGTCCATAGAACTGATCTTCACAACACCAAGAGATAAATATTGATTTGTCAAATTATAAATCAGATCTTGAATGAAAGCAACCAGTTTCAACTTGCTTCAATTTCTCTTGTTACTGCAACAACAAAACTCTGGCTGAACAAATTAGACATGATGGCAATTATGAATCTGCTTGAGATTTGGACATACATTTATTTTTGATTGTTTGCTCTCATTTTCGAAGCGGATCTGAGGTTTTGCTAAATTCACGCATCGCTATGAGTGAACAATGAACTCCCCTAACCTTTCTCAGCAGCTACTCATATTCTTAGTGTCAAATCAAGATTCTATGTAACACACAAAAAAAGACTACAAAGACCAAAGAAAATCCAGTCCTTTAACAAAATGTATTAGCCTACCACAACAGAAACCATTTTCCTTGCCTGCAAGTCTATACACTACAGACCATCCATGTCACAAAGCAAGTCAGCATAGATCTGAAAATTGCAGATTAGGGCGTATCTCTTCCATCCCAGAGCATAAATGTGTGTGGCTAACAGCAAGGTACCGCAGCTGCTGGTCCAGTGAGTGCTCATCACCAATTAATACCAGAGGAATGGCATGAATTAAGATTTCTCTATTTACTTTTTGATTCTTCTTGCCAAGAGAAACAGGCAGGATGTAAGAAATCTAAATTATTACATAATCCAGAAGGAAAGTTATTAAAAGGTATGAGACATCTGTTCCTTTTCTGGGCGTGTATTTTGAAGTCTCTCTCTTGTGTTCATAACAATTCAGAATAGAGAAGAGTAATTCTTACCCATTTCAAAGATAAGATGTGCTCTGCATGATGCTTTGAGTTGGCTCACCTTGCACTAGTCATAGGATTCAGGAACATGGTCACAAAGTAATATTACTGAAATAAACAGCTGTTAAATATTACCACAGCAGAAGTGTTATATGCTTTACCATTAACTTACCATTAAAAGCTCTTTGAGTTATACTAATTTTTTCTCACTCTCCATTGCTCCTCTCATCAGCTAATTTAACTCATGGCATTCTTCAAAAAAAAAAAAAAAAAAAAAAAAAAAAAAAAAAAAAAAACCAAAAAAAAACACCCACAACTTTACATACTGGGTAAGATTTACTTCATAATTACTAATTAGAGGAAGCTCGCAGCTCATAAATTATTTGAAAAAATGACCCATAAAGTCAGACTGATAAACAAAAAATAGCAAGAATTAGGAAATCTAGTAACAGGCTAGCAGCCAGCATTTGCTGTATTTGGTTCTGAGAACGTGGTCCCAAAATTATCCTCTCATTTGGCAACTTGGTAACTTTAAGCAACTCAGGAAATCAAGTACCAGTTACATGTTTGGAAAGGAGGAGTTCAATCTTCCAGTAGATAACTGAGTTAAAACAGCAAAAACAAGGCTGATTAAGTAATTATCCTAGGTTATTTAACTAAATATGTATAGATTTCTTTAAAACCATAACACACAATACCTGTTTTTGCTTTTCTTTATACACATTAACTGCTCTTTACAAGACCAGAACTCTTAGATTCCATTATGTTAATTTGCTCTAGTAATAAGTCTCCTTCAACATGACCTCAAATTGATTTTTAATGGTTTTTACTTTGAGGAGACAGAACAGACAGCTATTCATGCCCTTTTGACACTTTAATTAGTGCCAATACTGTATCATGGACCTAATTAAAACTCCCCTGGATAGGGGAGGAGAAAAGGAGGAAAGGGGAGGAGAGAGAAAAGGTCAGCTGCTTGCAAAGCACAGTTTCCACTGCAGCAAACACTGTCTCCTGCCCAGGTCAGGATAGCTCATCATAATGTGCACAACCACATACCCCACACAAGTCAGGGTTGCTTCCATCAGTCTGAAAGATTTTTCTGCTTATATGCTGCTTATATTTGCTAAATTAATAGCACTTTCAATCATTTTGCTATAGCAATGTTTTTCTTCGCTCTTTTATCCTGGTTCCCATAGCAACAAACACTTTAGCGTGAGACTGCAATGCTGCTGCAGACTGCATCATAAGCACACTGTCAGCAGCATACAGCTGCCTGACAAGCCAGGATTAACTCAAGTCATAACCTCCACTTGCATGATACATTTACATCTTAAAAAACCCCGATACATTCCATTAGTATGACCCAGACTTTTAATTGCTATTCAAATTCTTCCTCTCACCTCCAAAGGCAGCCCCTTGCATTGTGAAGCCAGCGAGGAACGAAGCTTTTGCTGTGGTTTCTCTTGCTGCTGTTTCCCTTGAAACATGCTCATGGTCATGGTTACCAAGTATTTTATATGGCATTACCGGCTTGTAAACACAAATCTACCTGCATTTAAAATGGCACGTGCAGGTGGATTTTCCAGTTGCTGAAGAGCAACTGCAGAGTGAACTGATGTTTGGAGTCTTGGACTCCAGCAATAACTTCATCAACAACAAGCTTTTGATGACCATTCATTGGGACTGAAAAGAGGCTGTATTCATGACAAAACAAACTCTCTCTGCTTATGAGGCTTGGAGTGGAAGCAGCAAAATTAGGGCACAGCAGAACACAAGCTATCAACATCACTTGGAACAAGCCTTAAAATTCACTCACAATCCTCAACTCTGTCTGATAACAGCCACTAATAAAACCTTCTGACTTATGCTGTTCTAAATTAGACAAACATGAGATGAGGCTAACCCTGCAGCAATTTTTTTTCCTACATCTGTCTGTAGGCAGTGATGTTTGCTTGTATTTTAGCTCGGGATACGCTGCCACCTAGTGACCACACATTGCTATACACTTTGCTCTCACTACTACAAAAGACTTTATTTGGATTCACATTTTCTTAAGTGCAGTTGATGATTTAAAATGAACAGTGACAATGAAATGATGATATTAAGGAAAAAATACAAGAAAACCTTTACACATAAGATGCGTTTAAAACAGTTGAAATGTAAATCATTTATTTACATTATATTAGAAGAGGAAAAAATACCCTAATAAACATCTTAAAAAACAAAAAGAAAAAATGGAGAAAACAAGGGACTAACTCATTTTCCTAAATTATCCTGCAATTCCATTATAATTTAAGTTCTGTTGCTCCTGCTACAGAGCCAGATTTGTCATCTGCATGAAAATAAACAAAATTAGTAGAAGAAACATTAACTTTCCACTGCTGAACTGGCCCTACACCCACCTTCTGCACTGCCTACCAGACAGGGTTTAGGATACAAGATAGGCATAATTTGTGAATAACTCATGCCTTTTAAAAGGCTGGAGACAGTCTTCTGTTCAGCAAATAAGAATGGCCAAAGACCAGAAAGGTCGTATCAAAAGCCTCAAAAGAGAATGTACTTGGCTGAAGCATGTGAAGATACTTGTTCTTGGGTGCTCATACAGGAACAGCAGGAAGCCTGCAAAAGTCACACTTCTAAAACAAAATATTAACTTCCAGCTAAAAGGTCTGCTGCATGCGTTCTTTATAGTGTTTTCATTAATCACTTAAATTGTTCTTAAAAATCAAAAAAGAATATCTCTAAGAACCAATATATCACACTCCATTACAGTGTTTGGATTTTTCAGTGCCAAGATGCAGGAACAAAAGGCTTGGCTTCTTTGAAGTCTGTCACATCTGCTTTCCGTCCACTGATGCTCATTTTTCCACTATATTAAGTGCTGTAAATCTTGTGTAAACAATGTCAGAACTGCGCAATAGTCACTAATGCTAAAAACTAGTCAAGAGTTAGAAGTAATTATTTCCAAAGTTACTGAAGCAGAACTCCTAACTTCGAGGGAGTTTCTTTTAAGAAGAGTTCAAGGCTGAAATTTCAATACAAAGTACAAAATATTTAGAACCTCTTCTGTCAACCTGTAAGCGTATGAGAACAGTACACTGCCAGAAGTGTGAGCTACTATGTTTCTAACTTATGTTTCTAAATTAATTTACTCTTTAATTTATGAATCTGCAACTTATACCAGCTTTGAACTCTGATCACAGGAATTCATCCTACAACAGAATCTAAGGTGGCATGCTTTAGTTGCTTGTCGGCGGTTATGTAGGAAATTACAACAAATCATAACTCTTTCAACAAATCTTTACCACATTTCTAACAAACAACTAAGGCTAAATCCAAAGTACTTACACCAGGGACCCTGCCTTGGTGCTGCACCTAACTCTTCTTATTGACGTACCAGAAAACCAAGGCCTGACAGCTCCGAAAGGTGCCACAGACAGATTCTCTCTTCCTTAGCTCAAGTACCACAGTAGTAGGCTATCTGAATACAAGATTACTTTTTAAAATTGTCATTACTATTTTACCAATTTTGTAATAAAGAGAAAATTCAGCAAGGGAACTTCAGATAAAGACAAACGCCATCCCTACTTATTGCTTCTGTGCCATGTTTTCAGCAATTTCCAGTCCGTACCTTCTCACACTGACCACAGTAAGGCTGGGAGAACTGAAAGGGTTTTTAGTAACTTTCTGATCTGAAAAAATGCTGTCATGTTACTCCCATAATCATTCGTGTAAGCTACAGTTAAGATAGAAAAGTGAAGATACAATTGCAGGCTTTCATAAATTTTGAGTGACTACAGCTTAATTAGTAGGCTATTTCATTAAAAAACTAATTAGAAATGCAATCAGGTTGCAAAGTTTGTCCAACTATGTTTAATCTCTTTCCATCAAAAAGGATACCTATAAAGAGTGCAGCTATTCTTAAGGGACAATAAACTTCTCAGTCATTAATAGTAATAAAAAAAGCAATGCAGTCAAACTCATTTTGCAAAGGTTAATATAGTCTGAAAAGCATTTATCCCAATTTTCTCATTTTCAGGACATGTTGAAGCCCCAGAGAATCCAAAAATATATATTTTTTGAGAAGCTAGGTATTATTCTTGTGACACTTTAAGAGCTCAAGTCTCTTCAAAAGCATAAAAGTAGGTTTGGGGAAGGATGGAGTCCCCAGCATTTTAACAAACCAATAGTGAAGAACACTAGCAGTGTCAATGCTGACTTAAGAAGTTACACCCCAAGCCAAATGGACATTAGTGAAGGACACAGGAAGTAATCCTTAAAAGTAATGTCCTTTTTTCTTAAAAAGCTGGATTTTAAAAGCCATCTTTATGGAGTGAAAGCCATTGAGAACTCAAACTAGTTACAATGAAAACACATGCTGAAAATATGCATTAATATGATTTTAAAAATAACTTAGTCATACTAAGGTCACTACTCGTGGCCACATTCCCCTACAAAAAAGATTCTCACAGTCTCTGAGACCATACTGTTTCAACAGAAACTCTGAGGAATCTGTTTCATACACAATTATGGAATTATGCTGAGACTCAACAAGTGCCTAGAAGACCAAGTGATATTTTAATTCCAAGCACAATGAATACTGCCAATTCAGACAATCACTGGTGTTCCCACCCAACAGCACCTCTCACTTGTATCCCCACCACCCAACACGTCCATAAGACAATACTTAAAGCACAAATACATACACAAAGTAGGGTTCAAACATTGTACTAGCTCTTATGTCTCCTGGATGTGTAGAGGTCATCAGTTTCTTCGTGAAGTTTTGCTTCTTCAGAAACAAAACCATCTCAGCTAAATACTTCCTTTTCATAATACGATCATTACATTTTTCCTATGTTCATGTGAAAATTAAGCATGCAGGTCTACTGTCAGTCATCAAAACAGTAAAAGCATCTTGAGAAAGCTAATTAAAGCTAAGAACAAACACTTTCACCCCCTCTCCAGTTTATTTTTCCCCAAAAGAAGGATCACAGTATGTTCTGTTATGGAAAACAGAAAGCAACACTTACTAATCCATAAAATCATCTTACATACCAAGACTGGGCATGTGCTTATTAGCAAGCCAACACTGCAGCATTTTTGGGCTGTCTCTATCATGGATCACTAACCTCATATTTCAACATTTACACTGCTTGTACCACGTAAGCAGTTATGCAAAAGCTGCTCATGGAGAATTTAATTGCTAACTACTGTCCATGAAGAAATGCAGCCTAAGCTGTAATTGTTCTGTTTCACCTGAAAGTTGAGTCACCTTTAACACCAATTTCATTTGCTAAGCAAAGGCACTCTGGTAGAACCCCACTTTATCCTGAGGTCCTCTTCTGCAAAGACTGAACAACCGAAATGGAACACACTACAGCTGAATGAGGTTTTAGCTTCCACATTTTCCCCATCTGGTCCCAGCTTTCCAAGCAGTGGTTAGTTATAAGAGGGGATGAAAACTGAAGGTTATGGAGGTAGAGAGGATAGGATACTTTTGCACACCAGAAGTCTATAACAGACTCAAAATGGCTACCGTCTCTAATAGCTCCCTCTTACTGCTAATTTGGTAATGTATTTAGGTTATTATTTAAAGCTTACCTTTTTTTTTTTTGCCTGTATGTTTTCACATTCCCTCTAAAGAGAGATTTAATTTTTGGCATTCTCAGGCCATTTTTATTTAAACCTCTGAAACACTGGATTTACTTGCGGTTACTTCACAAAATAGGGCATTTGTGTTTGTTGGGGTTTTTTTTGCACTTTTTGTTATTATTGTTGACTTGGTTTCCCCTTCAAAAGCACCTGTGACAAAGTATCCGTTTTCTCTGTAATAACTGGATGAGAAGAAAAATACTTTATCTATGAATTAATTTACTTTGCAACAATAAATACCCAGAATTTAGCTGTCTAAATTCTTCTCTAATGGATCTCGTCTGGGAGGCTTAGCTATATAGTTTCATGCTTCCTCAGGTTGAAGATTTCCTTCGCAATTTCTCTGATGCTGAATTGCTTAGCATTGTATCACACAATTTGAGGATACTTTTAACAATCCCATAACATAATTCACTGTCAACTTTATGAATCTAACTTCACTCTTAGATTGCACTCAACCTTAACTGCACCCTGAAATGTATTTCTCATAGAACTCTACGCAAGCAAAGAATGCCTTCTCAGACACAAGAAAGGAAGAAGGTGCAAACATGTTCATGCACAAGGTTGACGCGCAATTAAGTACGCTATCTGCTCATGCCAGGAAGACTGTCCCATTGCTCTACCAGTTGGAGGACTGTTTGTGAAACCTAAGATAAAACACTATGGTTACCAGTGCCATTCCAGTAACACTGCCTCAAAGACAGAATGGAAATATGATGTGAAGTTAGCACAGCAACAGCAAGAAATTGCTTTGTGGAGATCCCTCCTTGTAAAGGAAAAAAAAAAAAACAAAAAAAAAAACATGCAGGAGACATTACCAGTAACATTGTGCGTTGTTCTCCAGTAGCTTCTCCACCATGTGCTCTACTCTTACAAACCAGCTCGGCACAGCTTTGTATATTAATGGAGTATCTGACCTGCAGAGGGAAGGTGATGGGAGAAGGGAAAACACATTAAAAAAAAAACACTTTTTTTTTTTTTTTTTTTTAATAAAGTACACCTTAAAATGCAGTTCTATGCAATTCTATACAGGACCGTTTTCGCTGCACAGACAGAATTCATTGTACTTCCTGATATATTATCACAGTACCAGAGGTTGTTTTGTTGTGGGTGGGGTGGGTTTTTTTTTTTTTGCTTGGGAGGGGGACTTTTTGTTCTGTTTAAATACAAACTGTTACACTCACACAGGCTACTATTTTAAAATAAACTGCTAAAAACTAAATAAATCCCTCACCCAGCAATTTAAGGAATTTTCATAGCAAGAGAATCGTAAGAACAAACTATACTTGAATTTTCAATGTGTGTTCCTTTGCAGGACAAAAATATGAACTTTGCTTAATTTTAAAGTGAGTCATTTAAGGCTTCCAGGTGAGCTCATTCTATATTTTTTTTATATCAGTATCTTCAACCTAAAAAGCCAGAAATTATTTTATCATCTTCTTTCAATTTGTATTTAATAAAATAGTAAAGTCAAAGATGGACCAGCAGTATCAGGGTTAACTAGATGAAGGTCCCATTCCAGGAGGAGAAAGAAATATCCAGATAAACATATAAAAGCTTTAAGTCAAAGACATCTTAATATATTCCTTACTTCAGCATTTAAGACAATTCATACAAAAACAACATGGGGTGGGAGCAGATTGAAAACTTGGGATTATTTGGAAACAGGAATGCTGTGCTCAAATGCAAACATTCTAAGCCACAAAGTTTCACTTCTTAACTTAGGGTCCTAAAACCTAAAAAAGGGAATAGGTAACTCTTCCTACAGCAGCAAGCCCATAGTGAAAATAAAGCACACTGAAAGCTACAAGGTACTCCAAAAGTATTTCAGTTCTGAGCACCTTGTTTCAGATGTGCTGAAAAACAAATTGCCATCACATACCAGATTTTGAACTACTGGAAACAAAGCAAGACCTGAGAACAGTTTCTGAGTCTTAAAGTGTAAAGAGACTGCTGGGACAATAACTGGTACCCAATCAGTATCAGAGGCAAGCAGATGAAAATGTAAACATTGCCCAGGCTTTCAACCTAACATTAAGTTTCTAATACTTGATAACTGTTCCAAAGCACCTGGAGAGAACTGCTGCCACCTACATGAAAGGTAGTGAGAAAAGGGCAGGTGGCATTTTCCCTAAATATGTTCATTCTTGTAGCTGTACAGCCAAGCAGTGCCTCGACAGAGAAATAAGTGTATATTTATATATATACACATACACACTGAAAAACTGCCCAACCAGTAATATTTTATACAGCTCTGCCCCATGTGATTGGTGACAGTTGAGGAAAACGGACTGAATTCTTTACAGCAAAAGTGGCTGAGGAATCCCCATTGCTGGGCTGTTTTCCATCAATACAAGACAAGAGAAAAAAAGACCCAGCCAGACCTTCAAGCAGAGATGGGTGCCGAAAAAATTCCTTTCTGCCTAAACATTCTTCTGTCTGAACTTACAGTTATTTTCTTTCCCCATTCTTAAATAAGCTAGGTCAGCTTAAGGAAGACAAATAGGTCCTCCTGAAGACCAGAACTGATTCCCCTACGTAGTATGATAGTTAAACTACATCTGCTACACCTTCTCAGTCCTAATTAAAATTACATACGTATATATGCATATAGATGTATATTCATGTATCAAAGAATGAGCAAACTGAGTAAAAAAAAAAAAAGAAGAAAAGGACAAAGCACAAACGTGACCACCCTGCTTAGGAGTCAGTTATGCTGGTGAAGCTGGCTCAGGGAACACGTTATCTGGAAATGGTTGGCAGCCAAGGCAGTACTGTGCAGAACACTTGCTTGTTTTCATATTCCCTCTTACACATTCACTTCTGGACAATGTCATGCGGTCTATGGAGATGCATGGCTGTTTGGTCTGATTTAGTACAACCACTCCTAGTGCTTCCATAACACTGTCCTTTGGCTCCAACTCCAGATCTGTAATTTTTCAGTACCTCACAAAGAACCAAGATTGATGGAGTCAATTTACTGACAATACAAGCTCAAAATAGAAGGCAAAAACGCCACAAATGCAGTGAAGAAAATCAATTTAAAACATAAAATCCCCTTTTCCATGTTACCTTCCACCCCCTGCCTCTCAACGTAATAGTGCTACTCACAAAATTCAGAGAGAATCCCACAAATAAAACTTTGTACTGTAGCTAACGTTTGCACGTAATCATAGAACGGCTTGGGTTGGAAAATCCAAGATCATCTAGATCCAATCCCCCTGCCATAGGCAGGGACACCACCCACTTCTGGAGGTAGCTGCACCTAACATTTCCTGTAGTCTTCAAAGAATACTTACATCAATGGATCTATGTATCTTATGGCAAAACTGAGCTGATGTTGAACAAGTAAATATTTAAATGGATACAGTAGGTTCAGGCAAAATGCTGGGATGATGAAACAGTGGAAAGCAGCACACCAAGGACACGAGTTGAGAGCAGATAAAACATTAGAAGAACACCTTATTTTAGCAACATGAGAATACTCAGTCTCTTGCTATGGCAAGGAACTTCACAGTGCATGCCAGAGCATGACAGAGTCACCTACCCAGTCTCACAGCATCACCCCATCACATGCAGAGATGAGTTCTGATACCCAGGACCAGCACATCCTTCAGGGAATGCCAGTGGTAGCGTGCTTGCATAAGAGTGTGTCCTTTAGAATTTTATCAGAGGTGGCACAGTACCTGAGCAAGATGCCTGTTCCTTAGCAGTGGCACAAAATTAGCTCACTGAAATCTTTTAGATGAAAAGATCTGAGAGCATTTTTTTTTGTGTGCACTATACACGCCCATTAATTTCTCATACTAGTTTTGGACTATATGGTGGTTTAAAACAGATTACTGTGATCTTATTCCCTTCCTTTTTCTTTTTTTTTTCTTTTTTTTTTTTTTATTTTTTGCAATTTAGGAAGCAAGTAACAGATAACTGACTGTGTGCCATTAAAGAATGCTTCTTGGCTTTGCTTTGTCTGGCTTAAAAAGACAAAGCTCTGCATCTGCCTGTGACAGAGCTTCCCAATAATGCCTCCTAACAGGCTGGCACACAGCAGTTACAATGGACAGATGCTTCAGCTTGTTACCTTTGCTACCTTCCTGAGTTGCTAAACTGCTACCTAGACCAGATAAGCATTCAGGCTGTCAAGATCTCACATGTCCACAAAGCAGATTTTGCCAGTGATTTCCATTTGCAGCAGTTCCAGTAAGAGGAATTCTAGCTGGAAGTTGTCTACTGTGTATTTAGCAGTGTCATAGTTTTCCTCTAAAGTTTCAATGTTAGTTGACAGAAGATTACTACATATCTTACAACAAAACAATAAGGAGAAGGACCTTAATTTGACGTGTAGAAAGAGGAAATAACATTCAGGATTCAACAACTGCCTGGTTCCAGGGAAAAGCAGGAGCAATAAATAGTACATTAAGTAGAAGGGCCCAATTTCAAAGTTCTTTTACTTTAATCAAAATAACTTCTAACTATGTTCCAAGTCAAAAACTACTCTTCTGCTTTTAGCATATTCCAATTATGGGTTGATTTCTGATGGCAGTGAAATGAGTTTTTCAAGTAGATTCCATTATTCTGCTCTTCCCACCAGATAATTTGCTGCTAGGTGCTGCCTGCAACTTATCATCAATCAACAAAAATGTCAACAGTGTGGCAAGCCTAAGTATGTTCTACAGAATCAGCACTTCTGCATTACTAGCTTGTCTCCAAAGGGCATGACTATATATTTGAGTTACTACATAAAGAAAATAAAAGTGCTGCTTGTTTTTGGCTGCCATTTATCAAAAACTGTCCCTATTCACAAAGGACATACCACAGAGTAATTCCCCTTCCTCCCTCAGCTAGCTCCTAGTCAGGAACAAGGCAGTCATGCTATTCAATGGCAAGTAAAGGTTATTCTTGCTGTAGTTGAAAGATAAATGCACACTGCTAAAACACCTCACCTAGCAGCGTTAGAGCAAGACACAGAGAAAAGCTTTGATTCACAACCATTTCAGTACTGGTGCTGTACACATCAGATATGACTAAAGATGTTCGAAGTGGCTTCAAATCTGAAATCAGATTTTATTTATTTATTTTATTTTTTTAAAGTGTGTCTCACCTTTAAAAAAAATAGTTTAATAAAATATGCCTAATAAAAGACTTTGGAGGTTTTTTTGGTTTTTTTTTTTGTTGTTTTTTTATTATTAATAATTGACACTGTTGAGTCTTTTTTTGTATATCTCAATTTTGACAACAATTACAAGAGCAATTTTCAGGACACTGAACAATGTCAAGCAACTACTCCTTAGCAAATCACTATTAATATCTAGTGGGACAAACTGGGAAAAGCTATTTTGTAAGGAAAAACCACTCGCATAAAAGTCAAATCAGCAATCACCAGATAGACATTTTTGTCTCAATAGAAGATGAAAGCAATAAGAAGTACTAACAATGATAGTTACTCTTCTTCAAACACGCAGTTAAAGCCAGAGTGGATACTAATAAAAACATGCTTCATTTCTAGATTAAATTTGCCTAGCCTTCATTTCTCTCCTCTGAATATTTTTGTTTGTTTATTATTCTGAGTGCCCATGGAGACACACAGTTCCCCTTCAACATCTGCAAAGAATTCCCAATCTGACAAGGACGGCTGGTGACAGGCCACTATGCTGAACCAACTAGCAACATGCAACTCTGAAGAACAAGTTCAAACTCAAATTAAAAAAAAAAAAAAAAGAAAAAAAAGTAAAATCTTAGCTGAAAACAATTTTCAGCACTAAAATTCCTGAGACTTATGGAAAAGAAATCCCATTTAATTGACTATGAATGCAAAACTGCAGCCCCTCTGATTCAGTACTCTTGATTCCTTTTACTTTTAATCATGTTGAAAAAAAATATTTCAGCAGGTTAAGGGAGGATGGAAAAGGAAGCAAACCTGAAGAAACTATTCAGTCACAGCCCGCAATCTTAAAGCCATGCACACTTCTCTCCTTACCTCCAGCAGAAAGGATAGCTGTGTTTATAACTACTGCTGTGAACCAGTCTGCCTTTCTCCTTCAGTAATTTAATGATGTTCTTATCTGCATCCTAGAAAGACAAAACAAAGTTTTCCTTGGGTAACAAATTTCACGATTTCAGTAAGCTACCACAGAATTCAAGTCCAAACAAAAAAGACCCCTACAAATAATCCAATATCTACACATACAAAAGTGAAAAAAAAACCTTGCATAGAATCCATGTATTTATTGAAGAGGCACTGTGAAATACTGAATTTGAAAAGTTATTTGCTCCCCAAATCCTGGTAGATAGCACCAGTCCCATATTACCATTAACCTTGTTTCCACATACACTAAATGGTACAAATTTCATTTTTATTCTGTAACGCTGACACACACCAGAACTCACACTATTAAATCTTTTAAGTTGTCTGATTGTGCAGCAGAAACTCACACAGTGCCTCTTACCTAATATTTAGACTTCATTCCTCAATGTGACCGTTACAGAAGATGCTTCATCTTCTGTTACACCTAACTAGGCAGGATTTACATTCTAAACTGGGACTGAAAGATGTTAGAGTTAAAGACAATCTACTGGACAAATGCTGTCAAAATGAGATTAAGAAAGGAAAAAAATGTATACAAAAGGTTTTTGATATTGCAATATTCACAAGCTAAAAAGGGATTCAGGACCCTAAGAATATTTTCCAAGAGCCTTAAGTTCAGATTCCTATCATCAGCAAGAAGGCAATAAGAATGTAGTCTCCAGTGTTCCCTTATTTGCCTCAATATAAAGCAGGAAGCAATGACAGCTGTTTGAGTTCAAACAATACAAGATTTTAAGCCTTTTACCTGTAAATTGTGTTCATAGGAACAAGCTATCAAATTTTACCAGTGGGAAACCCTGAGTGAAAAATAGAATCATAGAATATCCTGAGTTGGAAGGGACCCTTAAGGATCATCAAGTCCAACTCTTGACACCACACAGGTCTACCCAAAAGTTCAGACCATGTGACTAAGTGCACAGTCCAATCTCTTCTTAAATTCAGACAGGTTGAATAGATTGTTTACTGAGTACATAGAAATTAAGAGACACTTATTTTAAGATTTGTCTGGAACAATCTGGAGTTACTTTGGAGCTACTTTCACATGGATTCTCTTGCATTTATTGGCAAGTAAATTCATGTTGCAATGTGTCCTCCAAGTGGGGAAAATGATCAGATTTCTCTCCCAGTTCTCTTCTCAGCTAATCAGCAACAGAAAAGAACACTTCTACATATAAAATTTATCTTAAATAAAGTAGCAATTTTCTTTCTCCAATACCACTGACCTTCACATACTGTCCAGCAAAGTCAGTCACTTCAGCTGTGAAGCAGCCTGATGCATCAACAGGACAAACTGGCACTGAATCTTTCTGAATTATGTTAAAATCCACACAGACTCTGTAATCATCCTACAAAAGATACAAGTGCATCAGATACAAGTTACAGAAGTCTAAAATATCCATTATAATATCCACTCCTGAAAAAAAAAATACAGAATAAGAAATGTGAGGACTGGACAAGAAGAGAAGAATATTCAAGCTTTACTACACCAAAATATACCTATGAGAGTATGATATTTTACAAAGTTGTACTTTTATTTAACATAGAAATTATTTTTTCTGTCAAGTACATGCATTTCTCTACCTCACCTATTAAAGGCATACATGCACATGCTCCTGTGTACATACACGCATGTATATTTGCATGTACACATACATATACACAAATATTCAATGGCTTCAGGTTATTATTGCATAGAAAAGAATCTGAAAAACAGTCATGCTCTTGTACCAGCCAACAGACACTTGTTACTGTTAACACACAAGCCTGTATGGCATTTTTAGACGTCAGGTTGTTTTAACCAATTTAATTCTGGAAGTACAGAAGAGAAATCCCAACTCTGAATGTCTTAATCTAAAGCCTTTAAATCTGTACTTCTTGATTTTTGTTGGTTGTAGGCAATGATACTGACCAAGAATTACACACGGACAACACTGCATTTCATTTTTCTGGCCAGCCTCTGTTTAATTCTTTAATTTACAGTAGCAGTGAGGAGAAAAAAAAATAAGGACAAGAGGGTCAATTCAAAGTGGGTCAATTCAAAGTTTTCATGCATGCTAAAAAAATGTGGTATGCTCAAAAAGCAAAGAGCAAACCAAAATTACTAGGGGAACAGGACAGTTCAGATTTTGCTTTTTGCTTTCAATTTTGAAGCCAAAGTAAAGGCATGTCTTAACCAATCATTATTCCAGATTACCTGATTTTTTGCCCTGAAGGTAAAATTACATTATTGGGGGGTTGTAAAGGACGGGAGATGGAGACAATTGCAGATCAATCTCTCAACACACTTGCAGAACCACTTTACTTCCCCCAAAGAGCAAGGTCCTGTCTAAGCCTGCATCCAGGCAGGTTGCTTTTGTGCCTTACAGGTTCCTGTATTACTGCTCTGACGAAACAGGGAGAAAAACACTAATTTAAGGGCAAAAAATTGCAGGTTTTATTGTGGCATGAAATGGAACCTGCGGTGATCCTGTCTGTCTAAACCGGCTGTAGCTGAACTGTTAGCCTCCTCTTTGCTTCGAGCTCATTTACCTTTGGGGAAACAAGCACACAGCAGCTTTCAAAAGAGTTGCACTCTAAAGCAATTAGTCCACCTTGAGCAAGGAGATGATATCTGAAGCAAGTGTTCAGCTGAGCATTAGGCACAAGTGTTTCACAGCGAGCTGCACTACCCTTCCCTAGATGTAACCCATACCAGTGAGCTGGCCTTTGGAGTGACAAAGCTGGATTTCCAGCCTCCAGAGGGGAACTTTCTCCTACATCTTCTACGCTACCCACTAGCTCCTACCAGCTCCCTCAAGCCAGGTCTGTTGACCCAGACAATATTTTAAAGGGCACACTGAAACTCATCCATAGCAATTGTGAAGCTGGCTTCAAGTACCGATGCCTTACATGCAGGAACAAAAACCCACTTCAGTTACAGCACTCAGGTGCTCCATATACCACAGCCTCTCCTTCTCAGCTGCTGTGGACAGCCACCACGGTTATTCAGCCTCTCTTTGGTCTACCAGCTACTTTGGTCAATAGATTAACTGAGACAAGCCCGTTCTCAGTTGACCTTTCATCAGCTGTTCTTTCTG
The DNA here is from genome assembly GCF_963932015.1 of Anas acuta. NCBI lineage: Eukaryota > Metazoa > Chordata > Aves > Anseriformes > Anatidae > Anas > Anas acuta. The sequence continues at coordinate 16,383,556 of NC_088989.1, read as the reverse complement.
AGATACAGCAAGCAGACCGCAGTGTTAATATGTAGGCCAGATGACAGAACTAACGTCAACCACAATTTGGCAATGAACTGTAAAAGGCTTTGAAGCAGCAGCCAGCACTGAGTACATCAAAGCCTGGCACGCTGACAACCTAGCTAAAACGTACTAACAAACCTTCCACTTCGCAGGACCTATAGGTCAAGATGTGGTTCAGTTTGGTTTGCATCACTGAAGCAGCCAGTGATATATCAAGGGTTTCCTTTCTTTTCAAAAACTTGAACTTGAATGCAAAAGCTCTACAGACTGACCTGCCATTCATTCAATTTAATGGAGACTTGCTTCAGTGACCACAATCCAGGAATATATTCAGGCACATGTAGAAATCCACAAGTGCTAAACCCCACTGGAAAACTAAAACAAATTTCAATTCTTTCCAGGACTGAGGTCATAGTGCTGTTTGTTTTTTTTCCTTAAATGCCTGTCATGACTAGATCTCTTCAAAGATTACAAACGAAAGTCAAAATGAACAACACAGAAGCTATTAAAAACTCATTGGTAAGAATAACTCAAAGCTTTTCTACCTGGAACTTGAAAAAAGCTAACAAAAAACTGAAGTCAAAAGGTTTACCTGTAGCACCACTTATACAAAAAACAAGTGTACTTTTGTAATGCATTGAAAAGAATATGCAACAGCAATGTATCTATGAAACATCTATGATTCATGCCAAGCAGGTGCTGGAATTACAGGGTTTGCAAGCAAGCTAAACTGCACCTAAAACTTTTAAGTTGATGAAATAATGAAACGTCTGAGCAGCTCAATTTTAATGTCACGTTAATCTGGAGGTACAATGGATTTAAAACGTTTTTATGCAGGTTTGTTTTGCTGCATGAGCTTTCATTTTGATTTCTTTTGAACCAAAGTAAGTGCTTTCTCATACTGCATCACAGCTTGTATTTGGCAAAAACATCAGACAAGACAATAAAACTACATATCCTGGAACTAAATGAAGGTGAACTTTAATTTAAAATGTTGTTGGAGAAGGATGTATTTCTAAGCTATTATCAGATTGTCTACTAGTAAGAAGAATAAAAAGGCCTTACTTTCAACCACTATTTATCAGAAAAACTTACTTATTACTTAGGGAAGGAACAGAAGAACCAAGACAACACTTCTAAACAAGTGTGCTCTTTTCCTTCCAATAGTAGCATATCCAGTTAACCCAGGTCCATATCATTCATTATAAAGTCTAGGTGCTCCACAGCTACCGCATGCAAAGTTTTGTTTGTGATCTTAGTGTACTTTTTCCTCCCACAAATACTCTATGCATTTTTTCCTTCATAATGCATTTAACATACTGTCATGTTTTCAAAAACTCTGGTTATAAAAAGGCAATTGCTGACTTCCCAGGAGAGACAGAAAAGATTTTTCCCCCTTCTGTGTTTACACAAGTCTTCGTGTGCTTATAACAGAATCAAACAGAAGATGGCAGATAATCCTTGCTCTAACTGGCTGGGCAGCCTTTCCAACAAGCTGTTTCCAGCAACTAGAAAATACACAACAGGACATCCTTTATCCCTCAATTAACTCCCTGCAATGCTCAGCGATAGAGGAATATCTGAGGTTTAGAAAATGTCATACGCTTTAAACTCCTTAAAACACCCTATCAGTCACCATGAATTTCTTCATTAACAAGTAAAATACTACACAGTCTTTTTTTTTTTTTTTTTTTTTTAAAAAAGATGTCACAGCTGTCTTAAGCCAGGACATCTTTTCACATCAATGTTCATCTTTACAAGACAAACAGAACACCACAACAGACGCAGCAAAAAAAGACGGGAAAAGATGGGATATTTCACATGAACACAAAGAGGTCTGTTACTAATGCCAATGGTTTCTGGAAACGATGATGGAGATTGTAGTTCAGGGACTGCTAATTGCTAGACATTGGCAGCTCTATTACAAGTTTTTTGAGGGCATCTTTGGATAATGGCTGAAGACAGGACACTATACAAAAAGGACAATGAGCCTGAACTAGTGCAGTTAATTCATGTGTCTAAAAATTGAACTGATGAAATTCATGAAAAATTATCCCTCTTAGGCTTTGCAAGAAATGACTGAAACAAAGAACAATAATGTTTCTTAGTAGACAAAAAAAATAGAGTGCAACAAAATCCCTTCACACTAAGGGATAAAGCCTCAGAACAAAAGCACTGGAAGCATTTTTTCAGGCCCTCCAAATGCACAAGTAACAAAATGGAAACACTGAAGAAAGACAGCATGTTGAGCAGAACTGCAGCTACCATCCCAAATGTATCACTTACCAGTGCACCAGATCATTTGTTCTTGAGGCTGTAAATTTAGACTTTTGGAAAAGCTAAGATCAACAACACTTGGAAGATAAGGTGGCAAGTTCACTTCACATACCTCAACAATAACCGTTAGACATCTAAAATCCCCAATCTAGCAAACAAATGTGACTAGTGTATGCAAGAATTCACTAGATATGATGCTTCTTGTATTTGTGAGTAGCAAAAGGGATGACTGTTTAATTTCATAGTCACCCTGACAGTCAACAGTAGCTGGAAAGCCAAGCAATGTGTGTTGGAACAAAGTAAAATAAAAGATCCATAAATTATACTTACAGCACCAAAATAGGGGGCCTGATGGACAACACCTGTGCCTTCCTCCTCCTTCACATAACTGTCTACTAACACAGTGAAGGCACCTTTATCTTTGCACTGTAAAACAAAAATATGCTTTTCATATATACCGAAAAACAGAATTATTAAGAACATGGAAGAGCTACTGGTTATACTCTAGAATCAACAACTGCATCAGAAATAAATGATGCACATTAAAATATGACATTCCTAACATTATGTATCCATTTCCCATACCTAAAACATCTAGACACTTCATTTAAACAGTATCAACTGTGATTAAATCTAAGACCTCTCAAGAAGAGCCTAACAGTCAATTAATCTTCAAGCCACAGATCTTCACACAGGTCTGTGCTTAACAGAATACAAATCAGTACACTCTTGTAAGCGAGGATACAATCAAGACAGCTACAGGCATTAATTATACAGGAGTTTCCTTCCATTTTTATGTCCACTCTACCTTCTAAATATTAAAGAAAACCTTTGTTTTTATAGTAATACATTCTATTTCCTCCAGCAATTCAAGAGAACTCAAGAAAAATTAATGATCAGTGTGTAAATAACAAAAAATACAGATCTATTTCCTATTCCTTAATGTAAAAGTGGTTAAAAACAGTACTGCAGATAGTTACAGCTGAATTAGATGTGTTACAAAATATTATATTTGGCATGTTCTGAAGGGGGATATTTTAAGATAAGACATCCATTCTACGAAAAATTGGTGTATGCCCATCTGCTCCTTAAGAAGTACAGCAGGACTCAAAATAATTTATTCATTCTAACCTTTACTCCTGTCGTAGTTTATCAGATTCCACTAGGTGTTTGTCCTTCCTGTAGAAATAACAGGTCCTGCTACCTACAGACATTTCCTCAGCTTTGTGCTGACTTCAGCACATGCTTCAAAAACAGATGGTAGTCAGAAATGACTGAATCCCTTGCCCAAATTAACAGCTGCTTGTCCAGCAGTACTGTAATCTATTTCAACTCTTTGAAAAATTTAACCAATTTTTAATAAGAAATATGGTGGGGTTTTCTCTTCTTTTTTAAACACATCGGTTCTCCACCCTATTTCTTATTACTATATATTCTACTACAGTCTGCAGTACTATTAACTACAGTAGACTTACAGAGCACGTAAAAGGTGCACAAATGGACACCCACAAAGGCCACATATAGTAATAGTTATTTTACCAAAGGTTTTTAATTGTTCAGCAGAAATCATATCTGCAACTGTTATCTACAATCATTTTCTTAGGAATACAAAATCTGTGGAAATTAAAGGCAGACAAACTCTCCAGTTGAAAAGTTGAGAGCAAAAGCAACTACATAGAGTTTTGCTGCAATCTGAAGCCATACCACTATTTACCAGTGAATTCTTATTCTGGTTATATTTAAAACTTTAGGAGAAAATATAGAAAACAGCCTTCTGTTTTTCAACCTTTCACTAAGATTTTAAACTACTTTAATAAAATGCAGCTTTTCTTATTAGAAGACAAGATTTTATCAAATATAAAATAAAATATAAGCAAGGAATATAAACATTTTGACTTTTGTCTTTGCGTACTATGTCAAATACTCAACTTGTTCATCCTACTTACCTGAATGAAATATTCAAAGAGTGGTTTATATTTTTTGCCTTTAAGCGTAATGCCAGGAAACCTGAGGAGAAAGACTTAAATGAACATAGATTTAACAACTTGAAAATTACTCAGCTAGCACCAGTGCTGTTTTTCCTATCTCCTTTTCTCCCAATCCCTATCAGATTTCGACACCATAAAGTAAGGAAACTTTCTTCTAAATAGTTTGCTTCCCACTTCTAGATCTCTTTGACAACTTGAGCTTACACAAAAAACACATCTTAATGCATCTCAGCTAACAGAGAACAGTTACACTCCTTCCCGATGCTCTTCCAATCAGGCAACCATTGTAAATTAACATAGAAATTAAACATTAATAACAACTTATTTCTGATAAACCTATGGGCAAGGAGCTTCTGGATAAAACAAATTTTATGTTGATAACAACAAAGAACTATAGCTCAGTGTGTTCAAACAGAACTAAATAAGCACTGATCCAAAATGTCTACAAGTTTTATGTGCAGCAGATTACGATCCTGAACATTACAGTGTTTATAGCTCAGATGCTTTATTCCTTATTCTAAAATTAGGCATCTAAGCTCCCCAGAGGCATCTCAAAACATCCAATACAGACAGGACTGACTGGGGAACCAAGCCAGACAGGAAATGCAAGACAGAGATCCAGTCTGTGGATCTGGCCCTCTTCAGGCTTCTGGCCACAGATGGCAAAAATGGTAATTGGATTGCGATTTGCCGACCACAACTCTCCTGAAAAGGCTTAAATCTTCCATTTCAGGAAAAAGTCTAGTTAAAACACAACTTCATCTAATAGATGGGTTACCTCTCCAGATGTGTCACAGCTGTGATCTTTCCCTATACTCTTCCTAATTTACATCCACATCTTCCAAACAATGGTCAAACTATGCAAGCTTTGACTAATTGAAAGTGGGAAACAGCTTGAAAGCTGTTCCATGGTACAAAAAAGAAACTCAATCAATATTTAATGCCAAGTTAAAGAGCATGACTCCTCAGCTTGGCATATGTAATATCCACTAGGAAAAGGGGAGATTTCTATTTTAAGCCACAGCTTCACGGATGGTTTCAGCATTTTATATTACAAACAGCCTTAGGAATGTTTGAGGTGCTTAATCAGGATCAGATGAGAGAATAGCATCCCAGCACTCAGCCATGAAGATGTGAGAATGCTCAGACAGAACATCAAGCTCTGGAACTGCTTAAAAAAACAGTGAAATTCCCACTTAAAATTTATTTACTTAAGTAAATTAAAGCAAAGGGTTGTGGATCACATTCCTTATTTTCCCTTTTGATTTCTAAAATATTTTATCAAAGTCCTGAACTTCAAGCTGAAAATTTGTACCTGCCTTCTTGTAACCTAAGTTATACTGGCATAACAGAGGCTAGATTAAAACCACCATAGTAATCTTTCTCTCTCAAGGGATCAGAAATCTCTAATCAAAAAGGAGACAATGCTGAGGTGCTGTAAAATAGTATAAAGAAATGAAGAGTTTAATCTGCAAATAGGCTGAAATGTTACACAAAGGGAGGAAAATGTTCATCACTCATTTCACATTCACCACTACTACATAAAGGAGACATAAGGAGACTACTTGCTACATAAGGACATTTACTCCAATTTTCTCTCACAAGAAACACTAACTGCATCTGAGAGGAAAAAGGGAAGAAAAGCAGCCAAGTTGGGTTTGAAAGAAAAGCTGGGGATATTCAGATATAGAAAGTTCAGATACAGGAAATTTTCAGTATAAGATTATTCCACGACCTCAGCCTGCCACCTGGTATGGAGCAAGTGTCATGAATCTCTCTCTCCCTTGAGGACCTAACTGCTTGAAAATTTAAAAGGTAACTAGAAGAAAAAAAAAAGTGAGAAAAAAAAAGTAGAAAAAGGAAAATCTCATTTCCATGAATTTACATACTTTTTAGATCTAAATCTTCAGAAGATCCATTCAACTACCAGCTACCTCTTGTCTCTCATTTCATGTTTGAGACAAATGATTTATTACATAACATAAAAAATTGTAGTATGACAAAAAAAACGTCAGTCGGAGAAGACTGTAGCACTAATATGGAAAGAGGAAAAAATTGCACTCTGCAAAGAGAGTACAAGTTGCCAGCAGCCTTATGTGTAGGTACTAAACATCTACATCTATGTCTAGATGTAAAAATCAAAAGATAAGGGAAAAAAAAAGTTAGAAATACAAGTAGCCAGGGATAAAAGCATATACAACCAACTTCTGTATGACTGTCTTACAGCAGGTACAGCCCTATTATTCCACAATTCTGATGAAGAGAAAAACACAACAAGGAAGGCTAACACATTTAATGCATACACAGATGCAGGAAATGAATGATGGCAGCACTACTGAAATTTAATTTGTAGAATTCCACAAAAAGAACAATCCAGGAGCAAAGCATAATAGACCTACAAATGGAATGCATCTACCTTGCTTATTTTCAAGTCTAAGAAATGCATTCCAAAGTAGAAGATAGGGTATTTTTGGTAGAAACATTTTTTTTCTAAACACTAAGGAAATTTCCAAGAACTGGAAAGAAGCACAGTACCTAGACTTCAAGAGGAAAATGGGGCACTGATGGACCTAAAAAAAGTCAGACCAACAACTTGATTCAAGTTTAAGTGATCAAACAGTTTAAATAGAGGGAGTGCTAAACACACAACATGAATTTGTCAAGAATAAGTCACGGTAAACCAAATTATTTCCTTTGTCAGGCAAGCTAGCTAGCTTAAACAGCAATCAAGCAGATAGATCCAAGTCTTAGTGTTGGCTTTTGATACTTTCCCATGTCATTCCATGTCATTCTGGCAAACACAAAATACAAAAGCATCATAACTGTGTGACTGTATGTTTACATTTCCAGTGGTATCCTAACACTGACACTATTTGGTGTTTTTTTATTGATGAATGAAGGGAGAAAGAAAAACAGAGGAAGCAAATCTGGAGATCAGGCGTTCTGTCCACAGTGAAGAAAAGAAGCACTGAAAGACCATCTTTTTAACTGACTACCACCTCAAATGACTACAGCATATGTGACAGATGATGGCAATTACCTTTGGGGACAGTGCAGGAAAAGAAAGAAAAAAAACAAATAGGAATTACTCAATTGTCATAGTATGAGCATAAGAGTAGAAAACAAGCAGGTGCTCTAGCTCTATATCACTACAATTCCATTACTACATATAATTTCTTAGCCTCTTTTCACATGCGTGCACATGACACAATTTTTATTTGAAAAATGCTGATGTAAAACTTTCAACTGCTTGGGGTAAAGCCACAAAAATAACTACTGCCAATGAAGAAGGGCTGTCATTCACAACCTTCTAGCTTTTTTCTTTAAAACCACTGCACAGGATTGAATAAAGTCAAATATTTATTATTACCCTTTTATCAGATTGATTTTTTTTATACAAAAGATTTAAAAGAAGCAAAGCCACATATTCTAAGAGGGCTACATAATTTAAAATACCTGCGTTCCCTATCCAATTTATTAAATAGTTCATATTTTTCAATCCAAACAAGATGAATAAGTAATTATCAGAAAGCATAACTGCCACTAACTACTTACTTGGGGTAGAGAATTTTGCAGAAGCAGTATTTGTTTTTTTCTTGTCTGTTTCACTTTAAATATTTAGACTATTTTTTATATTTGTTCCACATTTGCACAATTTCCAATTTCAGAGACTTTTAAATTAACAATGTTTTTCATAAAAACAATGGAAAAACAAACAAAATTGAAGGAAAAATGGACTAAGGATTTGTTTTTTGCTGCAATACAATAATCCAATGAAACTTACTCTATTTGGAGCTTTATATTCAGGACTTCCGTTCTTTTATAGTTTTTTTTGAAAGATATACACACAAGTATCAACACAAAGGGAAAGTCATCTTTAGGCAACAGCAAAATTCAACTTTTTGAAACACTTAACTTCTGAGCTATAAAAATACCGGACATTACCAAGTATGAAATAATTCATGTACTTGCCTCTCCAGTATCTCATATTCCGTGTCAGATTTGTATAGGGCTATAAGCCTGGATTCCATCAAGATGTAAATCTTTCCTGTGGCATTATCTAGAACATAAAAACAAAACAAAAAAAGTTATATAAATCTCACTTTAATACCCTCATTTGCACTACTACAAAACCTTTCAGTTTATGCAATATGGTATGTTAGCTATAAAACTGCCCAAAATAGTCTTGCTGATCGACTACTATTTTCCACCTCTTTCTTCTCCATAACATGACTACCATTAGCCATCTAACATGTTACAGGGTAAGAGAACAAAGATGTTCAGTTACTGCAGTTTAGTGTAACATACCAGTAACTTACTCATGAGCCTGATCCTCTAGTACAGGAGGGAAAAGAAAAAGCTAGGGACACCCAGCCACACCTTCCTGCCTTTCAAATACAATGTGATTTTAAGAGGTCAAATAAAGCATTTGTTCTTGTTCATTACTTCAGCTATCAATATTTATTAGGGAACAGCCCTCAGAATGTATGCAACAGAAAATAAAAAGAGCACAGCAGCTAGAAACCATCAGCCACATGGGAAACATATCTCATTCTTTACAATAACACTGATCCAGTCCCAACAAAGCACTAAGTTTAACATAAAACAGTCTATCATACAAAATAAATGCATGTATTCAAAGGCACTGAAGAAAAGTGGGTTCATTATATACAATCTTAATTTGACACTTGCCTCTCAATTTTACGTACTGCAATTCTGGGTTAACGCAAAGGGCTAGATTACTAGGTAAGGTCCAAGGAGTAGTGGTCCAAGCAACAAGAGAGATGCTTGCATCTTCATCCAGCGGGAAGCTCACAATCACTGAAGGGTCTTGAACGTCCTTCACAGGCAAGATAAAGTCAAAAGGAAAGCGAGAAAACACATTTAATGCAAGTCATAGTGAAAAAATGCAAGTCAAAGTAGTTACTATTGCTGACATCTGCCCAAATCTATCTTGCAATTTGCCTAGTTCATCTCTGCAGTGACAGAAGTTGAAGTGCCAGCATAAGAAAGTTTGAAAAAGATGACAATCCCAACATTCTCCCATTATATCAGTGGAAACTATCAGCCTGACAAGGCCGCAGTTAAGGGTTAGCATTAGCACCAAGATTTTGGAAATTATCTGCCAAAGCACCAGAGAGCCGAGTGCCAGTTCCCTCGGGTACCTCTTCTAATCCCTTTTAAAAAGTCTATAATTAATCTCAACTGTCAAAACTAGCAGCAGTTTCTCAACTACTGCTACACAAAGACTTTTTCCATCTTTTCCTCTAGAGTCAGGGAGTAGGAGGAATAGCCATCACTGCAGATGAAATATCTTACTAAGAAACCATTGTTAGGAACAAAAAATAGAAGCTTTGAGTGCTTAAAAACACAAGTACATCAATACTTATAAGAGTTAAAACATCAGGGAAGAAGACCTTTAGCAGCTGCTCTATCAAATTTTGTCTTCAAATGGTTCAAAAGAATCCCCTGAAAACAATTTTTTCTTTCAGACAAAAACAACCCTAGTTGGTCACTCTGTCTGTCACATATTAGAGAAAATAGACTGAAAAGCAAGTCTAATCTTGTACATGTGAAATTTTTATTATTAAGTGCCAAATAGAAAATGAATGTCATATGCACAGGCCCTAAACATACAAACAGGTCCTATCCCTCATCATTTCTGGTGCAGGGCACTCTGGTTTCTGTCCAGCACCACGGAACAGTTAATTGCATCACGGGACAGGCAGCTATTTATGTCTGAGCTAAGGGCTGTTCCAGAGGGAATTTTCTGTGAACATCTGGTGCAGTCAACAGTAAAACATAAATATTACATAACTCTTGTACTGCGCTTGATGCGAGCAAAGGCTGAGCTATCGTTACCGTTCTGCCTCTAACAACTGAGAAACAGCACTGTAGGATCATTCACCTTTTCTGAAGCACTAAGTTGATCTGGCAGATAATTACATCTGGAAAGCAATAAAAAAACACCCAAGCTTCCAAAAAAGGACATTGTTCAATACTTTTATTTACGAAGTTGTACCTGCTTTAAGTTGAAGACAACACCTCTTCACTTGCATGTAATACAAGATACTGACAAAGTTTACTCAAGTCTACATCAGACACCAAAGTCAATTTCTAAACGTGTTTCCTGTGTCCTATTTCTCATTGGATCAATCAACAGAAGCCAAAGCCTGCTTTTCACATCAAGAAAGATAACAGCTGCCTTACACCCAGAAATGACAGGTCTTGCCAAGAATAAATCATACCAGCTCACAGGCTCGTAATGATCCAATCTCCAAAATACCACCTCAAACAGATAAAAAGATCTCTTTCACATGAAGTGGCACAGCAGCATATGTAAGCCCACACTCTACTCGTTCTAGAGTAAGAAATAGCATCTAAGTATTTTATTAAGATACGAGAAGAAAAGAGAGCGTTGTTCTATGGAAGAAGGGCACACAAAAATAGTCTTTGTTACAAAGAAAGCTCATTAATCTGAGCCTATATGAAATGTAGATTACTTTGCTTGTATTTATTAACCATTTCAGTCATCAAACAATCACAAAATAACAAGATATCTTTGTAAGTGACACTTCCAAATCACAAAAGCCTTTGTTCTTCAACATGGTCAATTGCTCCTCTGAAATATAGAAAGCACTAGTATCTGTGGACAGCATTATAAAAGTTCATTTAAACATTTTTTTTTCAGAAACACTATTTCTGGCCAGCAAATTGGCCTTTGTTAGGCAAGATGTAAAGAAGACCAGAGGTACAATTTGTGCTAGCTTTCTGCTGTAACAACGTAAGTAAAGATTTATGATACAAGGACATGGAGACCTGGGTGGGGATAGTAGAGAATACAAAACTTGTGTCCACAAACTAAAATGAAAATTGGAAAACTGGGACAGAATTTCTGCTTTCATGCATGTGGTAACATGTTTGCTGCTAATAAAAGCTGCATCTAGTCATTCATTTCAAGGGATCATCTTAAAAATGCATGGTATACTTTGGTTTGTATTAAGAAAAACATTATGTTGAATTTACCAATCTGAGTTAACAATACTTACAAGACCTATAATAGCACTGAGCTACAACCAAACATGATCTTTGATAATTCTTACTAATCTTACTAATTCTTACTAATCCTCCCACGAGAGATTTCAACTTTGCAAAGACCCTTCCTCTTTTCAGATCTGCACAGCCAGGGAATGCTACAGCTTTCCTGCAAGTACTTAAAATAAAAACCCAGCACAAGTGCAATATTCATCTTGAAAGCCAAAAGAGGAAATGAGAGTAATTTGGCAAAGTAAAACTAAGTATATGCCTCAAATACCTGTAAGTAGTAACCAAGAAGGAAGAATGAAAAGATCACATAATCCAAACAAACACAGCTAAACTCAATAAAACAGCCTTTTTCTTTCTTTTTTTTTTTTTTTTTGCTATCAGCTCAGAGTATAACATGCTTATTTACCAAGCAAAAAAATACTAAAGCCTTACAAATCCAAGTTGAGGATACTAGAGACTAAACTGCAACGCACCATGTACACATATACTGACCTTGTAATTCTGATGGGACTCGAAGTTGGACAGTGGGGTGTTGCATGCAGTTGAGAAAGGCATGACCTTAACACCCCTATATACTAGTCCTTTGTCATACAGCTGCTTGAAAACCCACCTGGAAGTAAACAAGAAACATGAAATAACACTTGGAGCTTCAAATTTAATAGAGCAACTGCAAAGCGTGGTTCTGCTCTAGCTGGAGTGCTGTTCTGAAAGACACATTTTTAACCAATCACCAACTAAAGGCAGTATTTCTAAGTCAAAAAGAAATTCACTGTGACTGTATTATTGGTGAATACTTAGTTTTACCTGATTCAAACAGCTTGGTTTTCTGTGTGCTGACTTCACAGAACAGAGAAATATTCAGATGGAACACAAATAAGTATTACTGAATAATCTCTCTCAAATTTCCTGAATATAACAACAATCTGAAATTTCTTTAACAAGGCTGAAGTCAGACATAATTTTCAAAGATGTGTTGTGACACAGCTGCTCACTCGTCACATCATCTGGAGCACCTACTACATCAGCCAGTGCTAAAAAACAGATCAGACATCAGCTACAGATGACCGCTTCCCCCATCTGAGTAAATCCTGACAATCCCAAGATCATTTTCCACAAGAGAACACAGCTCAGCATGCAAAGTGTTGAACACAGTTTTATGGTGCCACAAGTTACATTAATGTTCTCCTCTGGTAGCTCATCTCTCTCTCTCTGTTCCAGTCCACGATCATTCTCACGCCAATCTTTAACTCCTTTATGCCATCTTAAATATGGCCTGTGGTGTACATGAATCCTTGTGTCTCCTCAAATTAATGAAGAAACTACTTAATATTGTAACATTGAGTCAATGCTCAAGATGAACTGTAGCTGGAAGAGTAAGGTACTTTACATTGCAACTCATCACATGCCCACATGATGGACAAAACCCTATGTTTCTTTGTATCTGAACAACACAGGGTTTGCTAAACGATCACCCACATAAATCAGCTCATCAGTTCTCACTGACCTACACGTCCAGTGGTGTTGTCTGCAGGTTGGTTACCTTACAAGTAAGGCAGGAGAGGGCAAGTCTATCATGCCAAATTCAACTACAGATCCAAGTTTCTGCAGAATCCGTTCATTTCAGATGCCACATGCAAATTGTTAGAGTGCTGACTTTACAAGCTCTTTTTACTTGAATATTTTCAAACCATCCTAATCACTTTTCTGTGTCCCTTTCCAGATAAATAGCCCATTGCTAAGCAACCAACCCCATCTTGGCAAGCAATGCTTTTTCCTGCAGGCTGTGTCACTTTATGCTTGAGAACCTGGGCCTGTATTTAAGTCAGTGTTTTGTCTTCGATGTTTGAATGCATAATCTTTGACGCAAAACAAAGGAAGACTACTGTACTGATTTCCATCTACAGCCTGAAAGAAGAATATCAAAAGATACGGATCAGCCTGTTATCATATCAAGAAGATGTGCAATGCAACCAGATTTATCCCTGGGCCTCTAGTAAAAGAAATATATTTTTTATGAGTGGTCACTAACATGAGGAAAGTTACAGAACCCAAACTCTAAGATTAATAAAAGTCTAAGAAACCCTCAGCAGCATCAAGTTCTACCATGAAAGAGTCAAACCCAGAAGTCTTTCAGAGCTGTGCACTCCAACAGAGGTGGCTTACCTTCCACACACAACTCAGAAGTGACCTTATTAAAGCAGAAAACGTCACCAATGGTCAAGTTGTAGCTTGACCCTAACTCAAATCCAAAGCACAGCAGTGGGTGCATGTGTTTTACAACTGAGACTGCTTCAACTTAAATCTAAGTGTCTCAAAAATATAGAGAGATTTCTTAATGTAGTTTCATCAACTTTCTGCATATACATTTCAGCTGGCTAACTGTAGAAGTTTTTATGCAAGTTAAAATTTAAATGTATGCTTACCACCTCAGAGCCTAATTAATGCAGAGTGTGACAAGCGACAGCATTTATACTGAAGGTGTTCTACTTGCCTTTCAAAAACAGTTAACTAAAATATCTACAGGGGAAAAAAAAGCTTCACTTTAGCTTCACTTTCTAAAGAACACTGCCTACTACCAGCATAGAAGAAAACTCCTTAGTGAAACACTGAATATTTAATTCAGCTGTAAATATGTAAGCTTCAGACAAGGTGAACGCTAGATGGAGCTGCAAAGTTACAAATCCAAGCCAGCATCTCCCTCTTGCGGCCATTCTGACTCGCTGCAAAACAAGAGCACCCCGGTTTTTCTGAAGCCAGACGAGCTGGTGAGCATTCTAACCACCGAATTCAAATCACACGTTTACAGCTGACCAGAACTGCTCCTTTCAGAAAACTATTCCAACAAAGCAGTGAGAATTATGAAGTTGAGACTTCTGCTTGATGTAATAGCCCTCGTTATCACCATAAAAACAGCTGTTATCTTGAAAACCACATAATTGGTTTCCTCAATAAAAAGCCCTTGAGATCAGTTCCTGTGCGATCATGAGAAGTGCACAGATGACAACTGTCAAAGACCTTTCTGCTAGCAGCACTGCCCTCTTAAAACAAAGCAACTGCTGGAGACTACCCTACGTCTAACAGGAGTCCCTTACCTGTTACAGACAGCACATTTTGCTTAACAATTCAACACAGGACTTCAGACAGTAACTTACCAAAATCTCTTTAAATCCCTTTGATAGCAAAACACTGGCAATTTGCAAGAAAGGGACTCTAGAATGATACACCAAAACTGAAACTGACCTCCCTCTGAAAAGAAAAAAAAATTACAAAACCACACAGCTCCTTTCTGCTGACAAGCAGAAAAGGTTTACCCCAAAAAGATCAGAGATCAAGGAACGTTCCCTTAATTCGGGCACAATTCTCCTCAAACGCAATGCCAATTTAGTTGTATCCTCTCAGCTATGCAACACTTACTCTACTTCACGGAAGAAAAATAAGGTTTGGGAAAAAGGAGCTCCAGGTGCATGTCTCAGTCTTTGTTAACACAGATCCTGCTCCCTAAAGGTGAAAGATTGCCAACTTCTAAACAGAATGACAAACGGGAAACAAACATTTATTGTCCCTTAGGTGCCATGAGGGGATGACAACCGCTCTGACCCAGTGAGTACCCAAGACCCCAAGTTACACTCACCAGGTGTAACATCCTAGAAACTGGAGCATACTACAACATTGATCACAGTCATATACACAACGTGTGAACATCACAAAGCGAACTTGGGCTTCCAAAAGCTACTGAATTAGCCAATGCAATATTCAAACACTCAAATACTGGCAGCCAGGTGAGCCTACCATACCCTGGGGTGCACCAAGCACAGTCAAGGGAGGTGTCCCTCTCTGCTCTGCACAGCCTCACCTCCAGCACTGTGTGCAGTTCTGGGCACCACAGTACAAAAAGGACATGAAACTGTTGGAGAGTGTCCAGAGAAGGGCTACAAAGAAGGTCCTAGAGGGGGAGACGTATGAGGAGCGGCTGAGGGCACTGGGCCTGTTCAGCCTGGAGAAGAGGAGGCTGAGGGGGGACCACATGGCGGCCTACAGCTTCCTCACAAGGGGAGTGGAGGGGCAGGCATCGATCTCTTCCCTTTAGCGACCAGTGATAGGACCCAAGGGAGTGGTGTCAAGCTGTGACAGGGGAGATTCAGGCTGGATATCAGGAAGAGGTTCTTCACTGAGAGGGTTGTCGTGCACTGGAACAGGCTCCCCAGGGACGCAGTAATGGCACCGAGCCTGTCGGAGTTTAAGAAGTGATTGGACTGTGATCTTAATCACATAGTCTGGGTAGACCTCTGTGGAGTCAGGAGTTGGACTTGATGGTCCTTGTGGGTTCCTTCCAACTTGGGCTATTCTATGATTCCATGAATTCTGGAGAGCTGATTGGGGCTGCTGAGAGCAGGGCCGTTCACCTTGAGGTGCAGCAGCCACAGGCTCCATGCCCTGTGTGTCACCCTGCATTGTACGAGGGCTGCCTGAGTCCCCAGGCTGCCTGCCTGCACCCAACCATCATCTGAGCACAGCCTGTTCCCCCCCAGAGGTTCCTGCAGCTCTGGGGGCACTTCCTGGGGTCCCTGACATGAGACAGTCACACGCTAACGGGGTCTGCTGGAGAGACTCTTTTGGGTTGACTCTGAGGGCTGCTTCAGGTGCAGGAGACGCAACACAGGGCCTTTCCAGAAGGTGGCTTTCTAACATCTCCTGCTATGTCTGGGGAAGAAAACGAGCTCTGGTCCCACCCTGCTCTCAAGAAACTGTGTAGGAGAAGGACGTGAGGAGGGAGCAAGCTGATGGTCTGCACGGGACCTCAGCATCGCTGCAGGCTGGGGGAGGCAGGACAGAGCAGAAGGGATGTGCCAGCCACTCCCTGCCTCAGACGCTTTGTCCTCACACCCACAACCCTTTGCTTCTTCCCCAGGCCCTGGCAGCTGCTCCTGTGCCGCTCCTGTGCTGCCGAAGGCACCCACCGGCGCTGCTCCAACTTGACCAACAGAGCAGGCACCTGGGAGTGTGCCAGCTGCGCTGGCGTGGACAACGGTAAGACGCACAGGCCGCATGCTGCTGGGCTGCAGGGGCTCAGGGCAGCCTTGCCAGAGTCTCTCTGACCCAGGACGGAGCAGAGCCTCTACTGCCATGGGTCTGGAAGTCCATCCCACTCACCTTCCTGCCTCCTCTTACAGCCTCCAGTGCCAACCAGGGGCTCGCCAGCTCTAGCACCTCCAGTGCAGAGGCTCCGGGGCCCTCCCATGGCTCCCCAGCACCCGAAAGCAGCAGCCTCAGCAGCAGCAGCAGCAGCCAGGCAGCACCAGGGCCATCCCACAGCTCCCAGGGGACTGAGAGTGGAAGGCCAGCAACAGAAGAGAGGGCAATCAGCCAACCTGTACGTCAGGCCCAGGACACCTGTAATGATCCTGGAAGAAGCCGCACGAGGAGCTGTGCTGCAGAACCCAGCGCTGAGAGCAGCACGCCCAGCTTGGCCAGACAGAGGGCACCAGGAACCTCCAGTCACTCCATGGTGCCCGAAGGCAGACTCCCTCCCAGCCAGCGGGGACGACCCCAGAGAAGAAGCCGCTCACCGCTGGAACATCAGGCCACAGATGCCCAGAGCCAGCCCCAAAGACGCCGCAGGAGATGCCATGAACCACAGACCAGTGCTGGGAGCAGCAGCACCACCCGATCTGCCAGGCAGGCGGCATCGGGGTCCCCCAGTGGATCCCCAAGGCGTAAACGGCGACGATCCTCCAGCCAGCAGGGGTGACCCCAGAGAAGAAGCCACTCACCGTTACAACATCGGGCTCCAAATATCCAGAGGCAGACTGGAAGACGGTGTGGCAGCAGACCTGCTACAACCCCTAGTGCTCAGAGCAGCAGTGACAGCAGTAGCCGCTCTGACAGTGAAACAGCACCAGGAACCTCCAGCAGTTCCTGCATTACGGCTTGCCGTGCCAACCTGGGGCTCGCCAGCCCTGGCACCTCCAGTCTGGATGTTCTGGGGCCCTCCTATGGCTCCCCAGCACCTGAAAGCAGCAGCTGCAGCACCAGCAGCCAGGCAGCACCAGGGCCATCCTACAGTTCCCTGGTACCTGAGAGCAGCAGCCCCACCAGGCAGCAGGGGACAGAGCAGAGGACAATTTGCCCATGTTTACATCAGGCCCAAGACACCTGCAACAGGCCCAGAAGACGCCACAGGAGCAGCCATGCACCACAAACCGGTGCTGCGAGCAGCAGCACCACCCGATCTCCCAGGCAGGTGGCATCGGGGTCCTCCAGTGGATCCCCAAGGCGTAAACGGAGACGATGCTCCAGCCAGCAGGGGACGGCCCGGGCAAGAAGCCGCTCCCCATTACATCAGGCCACAAATACCCAGAGCCGGCCCTGGAGACAGCGTGGGAGCAGACGTGCTGCATCCCCCTGTGCTCAGAGCAGCAGCAGCAGCAGCAGCTCTGAGAGCGAAACGGCATCGGGGTCCTCCAGCGATTCCCCGGTGCCTGAACGCAGCAGCCACTGCAGCCACGCCGGGCCTGTCCGGACGCGAAGCCACTCCCGGTTACAACGTCGGGCCTCAAATCCCTACAGCCGGCCTGAACAACGCCGCGGGAGCAGCCGTGCTCCAGCCCGACGTCGTGGCCCCAGTCCCCAGCCACCATCACAATAAAGCTTGCTGCCAATCCCATCTGTGCAGAGGGATCACACGCACGTGTCAGCTTCAGCCTCACTTGCACTCCCATTAGATGGATTAGAAAAATAACAGAATTCCAGTAAGCACGTTTGGCTTAATCACATTGTCCAGAAGGGGTTACGATCTACGCAGCCAGGCATATTGTTGGGCTGTACATGTCCCAGTTATCAGCCAACCATCACCCTGTAGACTATGGCACGTAAAACTGGGAGCCGTGAAATTATCGTGTCTTTGGGGAATTGTGGTATGAACGTTCCCTGTGAGATTCCCAAGTTTCACTCCATTCCAACACCCCTCTGTTTCTAACGGCACATTCATTAGCGCAGGCCCATGAGGTGTTCAGGTCAGAATCGATACGATACAAGCTGGCATCTGCTACATCCAAGTGAAAACCATGCTTAGGTGGGATTGTTGCACAATGGCACAATGCATGCAGTTACAACTCCTTGCCCAAGGAGCAGAGATTCTGTGGAAAAGGCTCTCCCATGAGTCAGAAGCAATGCTTGAAAGACAAGATGTAATCAAATAAAAAGGAAGCTATGATCAAAGACAGACACGTGGGGATGAAAAAAAACAGGGAAAAAAAGCAAAACCAAAAGGAGTACTGAAACAATACTGGACACGAATCAAGAAAGCATAACCATAAGAGGAGCGCTCAGTCCAATACCAAACACAGAAAGCCTATCTTTAGAATAATATCTTTATAAGACACCTTCATATGACAGACAGAAGAAGCATTTATTCTGGGGCCTACGAATTTTTAAGTACAGTATCATCAAGTCTTATGTCCAACTAGGAGGGAAAGCTTTAAAATCCCAGCATACAGAGCTCATTTTGCTCCAGCTCTACCCTCCAGGCTCTCAACTAGCATAAATAAGGACATTTCCTGCTGTAATCTTTGTATCAGTGCACCGAATGATTCTGGATTATGTCAGAAGTGAAAAATGCACTTATAACAGAAAATAAAAATATGCAAAACTGATGCTAGACTTACCCCAAAGATCATCTAACTAAACAGGAGCTCAGACCATTCCTCCTTTAAAATAAAAGGAGATGAAATAAGGACTGTCATGGTATGATCACCACCACCTTGGAACTAGACAACTAAATGCATGGAAGAAATTGAAGTGTGAAAAGAACTCAAATACTAGAAAAACGTACAAAGCAGACTTCTTCCTTGTGAACACTATCCCTGTAGCAAATCACTGAAATGTCATGGAATACACAAATTACAGCAGTGGTTCCTATGAGGACCCATAGATTTGTTGTTTTGAAGTCATTCTGTTTTAGTGCTGGATGAGTTCCCCACGCAGAAAAAAATAAAGTCAGAAAACAACTTGTACGACTTACACATGAGGGGGGAAAAAACAGGGTCACGACATTCCAGTTACATGCATCCTTACACCAAGGGCAGCTGGACAATGACGTTTAGTAACACAGCTCAACAGTATGGAAAAACCTCAGGCCAAAAGGAAAGCAAAGCTACACGTAGTGAGCAGTGGTACAACAGCCAGGCAACCCAAGGCAAAGGTTCCAGTTTTGAGAGCTACCTAGAACCTCTTCGGCTGTAGCATAGGAGCAAGACAGGGGCACCCCGAGCCTGACACTTACAGAACATCGAAGGGCAGCGAGGCCAAAGGCCACTTCTGTCAAGGAAGAAATCTGAGGTCCTCTCTAAACAACAACCCTAACGGGGAAACAAACTGCAGCAACTGAGATGGTTCAGGTGGAGGAAAAAAAAAGCCCTGTCACTGACAGGAGCCCCATGCTGCGTGTTCACGGTATACAGCATAACCATTATCTCAATCCCATCAAGTACTCATTTCCTGTTGTAACTAGGAATGATTTTTTCTTTTTTCCTCTCACCCACTTGCTCGCAATATTGCAAAAGGGTTAAAGAACATCTTAGAGCACAAAAGCAGATAGCAGATGTTTCTGTCACCAGTGTGGCATGAGCACTGTGTGGTTTTGCACTGTACAAGCAAGTCTTTCAGAAACACACACGAAGCTTTCAACTGTTTTTAAAACTGATTTATGTTCAAACTGCAAAGGGTAATTTTAGCCACTAGATGGAAATAGAAAGCTGATTAACAAAACCTACGTGCCCAAAGGTCAAAAAAAACATTGCAAATCATCAGATCCGAAACATGCCGCAGTTCTGACCACTGAGCTCTCCCCTCCTCTCCTTGACACTTCTGACTTTTTCCTCTTCAATGGCCAGAGAGAACTGTTCTCAAGATGCAAACTATCTACAAGCCTGAAAACCATGTAATGAGCCAGTGGCAAAAAAAAAAAAAAAATTTAGAAGTTCCTGTTCTTTCTTCAAAGCTCATACACTTCTCAGACCAATCTGAGGTCAGTAAAAAATTTAAGGTTATATCAAGTTGCTCTCAATTCCACTGCATCTGTCTTGTGAGCTGTACAAATATTACACAAACCCATTACATTTCACAGAACAACAGAAATTCTACTTGAGGCCACTCTGGAACGGCCAGCCCGAGGAAGAGTTAGAACCAAAAAAGTAACTTAACCATATAGGTTTAACTGATGGAAAGCCTGAATACAAAATCCTTACCACATTTTAACCACAAAAAATCCATGGTTGCCACGCTTACTGCTGTTATATCAGTGGGTTTTTTTGTGTGTGTAAGAGTAGTATTCTAGTTCCACAGGCAGAACATAGCAAGAAAAACATTGGATAGGTCAATACGGTCACCAGATTTCAGTTAGTGCAGAAATTAATCTGCAGCTTCTGTTCCATACTTATCCAGGCACTAAAATATTACAAATTTTTTAAATTTGTTTAAATGAAAAAAATCATTAAAACAGATCAGTTTTAAGAAGTGCACTTGAATCTACCATTCAAATGAATAATCCTAATAGACAAAATGCATCTTGAATGACACAGATTTTCAGTTTGCTGATTGTGTTGGTAACCACCTGACTTCCTTTAGAAAAATTTACATTATGTTGTCAAAAGCACTACTGTAACTAGAGTGCTCTCCAATCCTTATCTCCCTTAGCCTTGGGGCAGGCTTCCTGCATTCCTTTTTCATTTCCCTCCTCCATCCACTCTGTGTAAACACCAGTGGTTCCACCTCCTGCTCTGTGCGAGCAGGTTGGCAATGGTACTGTATGTCCCTTCAAGACCTAGACTTCATAGACAATCCTATTTTTTAAAACAGCCTTTTAAAAGCATATTTTGCAACATGATTATGCAGAAAAAAAGTAGCACCAGGAAGCAAAAAGCACAGAATTAGAAGGCTGTCTGCATACATGCTTCCCGAAATCTCTCATATCACAGAGATTTCAGATGCAAAGTCTGGATCCAAATAATCTTACAAGAGGTAGGTTTCTTGCCAGCCTTGGCTTTCTTGTCAGTCTTAGCTTTATCATTAAGCAGGGATTCTTCAGCTAGTTATACATCTACTTCCTTCCTATTATCCCTGCAATGCTCATCAAAAATTCACTGGTACTTCAGTCCTCTGTAATTGTTCCAGAGCCACCTGGAGGTTTTATCAATCCTTTAGCATACCTATACGAACCATTTAATTACATATAAAACCAACTACACAGCTCTATAAAGAAAGGTTATTAATAAAACTAAAGAACATAAATAATACTTTATTATACATATAATTTACTTTTCAATGGCTTTTTGTCAGCATACACTCAGCCAAACCTTTCCCCATAATTCACCTTTTAACTCTAGCACCTGAAGTACTCATTGTTGCCAGTTTTCCACTGTGTCAGCTCAGTTTGTTTTTCCTCAACCTCAAAGGTCATCTTGTCTTTTAGAATTCCAACAGTCATTCTGAAAATGTTGCCAAAATTCTTGAAGTTAACTCTGCAACAGGAGTCCCAGACAGCTGTCAAATTATACTGCCAAGAACATCTAACAGCAGATTCCGAGCCTCTAAGTTCAAGCTTAAAGAAGGGGGTTTACTGAACAGAGTTTAAAGTTAACACTGTGAAGAAAATCAAGAAGTTAAAGAGAACTTCCTAAATGGAGCAAGGAACACATTCATCCATATGTCACCAGAACTGCTTTGAGGTTGACATGGAGTAGTACAACTTCAGGAGTAAGAGTAGTCTTGTTCATACTTACTTTGAAATACTTATTTTATTTTGCCCATACTTATTTTAGTTTGAAAATCCCTACTATCCTCAAAGAAAAAGCAGTTCAATTAATTCCCTCAAACAGGCATCAAGAGATTTCACACCCCCTTTGCCTTCTGTATTTTTCCCACTGTTTATCTGAACTTGGCACATTTCAAAACAGTTCTAGCGACATATGGATCAATACCGGTTACAGTAACTGAAGCCTTCTTAACATTTTACATTCGTAGAGCATATGTGCAAGGTATATGAGTTAACTTACCACACAGACTCCATGAACTCAGGATAAAGAGTTTTATAGTCATTTTCAAAATCAATCCAACGTCCTAATCTGGTTACATTGAACTGTTAAGAAATCAGATTAACAGACATCTTAACATTAAAGATCACAGTGCATTTCCACTACTTATTCTGTAAAAAGCTTTATTTTAGGAGTGCAGCGTTTGTCCCATATCAGCAAAACACTTAACAGTTCTATGAAATGTTTAAGCCTGACATAGCTCAAAACAATGTATTTAAACAAAGACAACCAAAGAATGAAACCATAATTGTTTAGATTCAAGACCACAGAATAGTCAAATATGTTTGACACTACTAAATAGAAATGGTGGTGGAACAGAAATGCATTTTCAAGGTTCAGCTGTGGTTCAAACACCTGAGAATTGCTACTGACTACAGGGGTCTTGTTTTCCCTTTTTAAAGCTACTGGTTCCAGAGACAGTGAAACCTGGAACACCGTCTGTCAGCTTCCAGTTTTTACCAAAATATGATGTGTGCAGAAGACAAGGAAATTATGAAAGAAATGGGTGTGTCACAAGAAGTTACCAAAAATGTTTTCAGGGCCAACTGCCTTCCTTGACTTCCCAAAGGTATGAAAGGGCTGCCAGCAGAGATCACGACACTGACAGGCACTAGTCCCTGTCTCAGGACAGATGTGTTCAGGCCTACTGGCACAGGATATGAAAACTAAAGAGTAGTAAACTAGCTATGGAGTCCACCCGGGACAGGGTACTTTCCTAATTTGCAATTTTTGAACTGTTAGCTCTACGAATAACTGAGCCCGGAAACATCTATCCTGATACTGTTACATGCAGGCAGGTCACGCTGAATGGCAAACTGGTAGAGTGATGAGAGCCAATGATTTCTCTCACTTCTATAGTTTCATAGCATACCTGAGTTCCTAAAATATGTAGGTCTTTTCTTTTAAGCCACTCTGACATTCCATTATTAAGATCCAAAGCCTACAGCTGATCACTACAAGGATCCAAGAAGCTGGAGTATTATATTTGGTCTCAAAGATCTCATGCATCCAAGAAACTTCTTTTTCACAATGTTTTAACTTTTTTAGCTGCTCCGAACAAAAAAATAAACACTATTTCCTGGAGGAATTTTGAGAATTCCTTTTTTAACTTAAAATTCCTATTTTAACTTTACCAGACAATTATATAAAAAAAATAAACCACTTATTATCATCTGAAATACATGTTCGTGCGTTGATATGCACACTTACATGTTCAACTGTTCCCACAGAACAAAATACAAAATCTGTTTACTGTTAAGAAGACTACTGTTAATTCAGACTAAACAGCACTGTAAAATACCATTTGCTGAATGTAGAGTTAATAGTGACATAAGGAAAATAACATCAACTAGAACAACGCCCATTTTTATTTTTAAAAGCAACCAAGAATGATTAACATCATTGAAATATGAAATTTAAGTATGGATGAATGACTGTTTATTTAGAAGAACAAACCCTGTTCTTTTAACCCAGTCACTTGCTCAATTTTAGGTTGCAGCTATTTTAGCAATGATAGTAGTTTCTTTGGACACTAGCCATAGCTTCAAAATGCTCTCAAGGGCACAAGACAAACAACACTCAAACAATAAATGTATATTTCAATCAAAACGAATAGAGCAGGACTAGAGAACACATAGCATAATGAGGTAGACCAGCCTCTGGATCACGGGAAGGAAAAAAAAGGATTATTATGCCTGGTAAAAGAAACAAGTAATGGTGAAGATAAAGGTTTACTGTAAGCCTCAATTTTATAGAGGAATTACAGTTCTTCAAACTAGAAAGGCCCTGTGCTTGCTGCAAGCTGAAAAAGTCTGATCCCTCCTTCCCCTCATCTGTGGGCACTTGCTATCACCTGCTGTCACTGTGGCACAGCCAGGAAAAGCACCTGGGCTGTGCCTTACCTCCAGAAAGCCACATAGAAAAAGGTCATCACTTCACATCCGTACCAGACTAGTAGCAAATACAAATGGGTTAAACATACTTTATTCTGGCCCACTCTAACTGTTTTCATGCATACCTCCTCTTTCCCATTCATAACTATTGTAAACATATATACAGAAAGAAAAACATGCTAAGGACAAAATGAAGAAGTACCAGGTCCTATGTACAGAACAAATACTATCAAGAGCTACAAATAAAACCATGCATCCAAGAAAATATCAAACCCAACTACTTAGAACAGCTCTCTAACATAAAGGGAGTCTACAAAGACCAATGCTCTCTCCTCTCCTTCACTATTTTCATGGATTGCAAAGTTTACACCAAGACTCTCTTGGAAGAGTGAGGGTCTACCCACACCAATTCTGACCCAAAAATGAGATGCTAGAACTTCTGCTGTTCCAGAAATAGAAACTATTCCTACACTCTGACAGTAACACTGTCAGTAACAAAGTGGGGACCAGAAAAGCCAAGAGATGTTAGTGTGCGTTGCTTTTATTTGCTCCACTTGAAAACCAATTCAAGTCAGACTTCACTTTCAATTTTCTATACAGAAGAAGACAAAGGAAGAGACAATTTGTTCAGTGTATCTATTTAGTTAGACACTTTGAGCTGCTCCAGGTTACGTTCAGATAACCTCCTGACATTACAGCAGTCCTCCTGTTCTGAAACACAACGTTTTCCTTATGTTCCCCTTTCAGGATCACCAGTGAAGAACAGTGTAGTTAAGGACATGGCATTTATGAATGTAACCAAACAGAAGGATAAAGTTCACCCCAGCAGAACAATTTATACAGATGAAGCCAAATGAGTTTTCTGAATAAACCAATCACAACACCACAGTGGAAATCCAGACAAGTTAGTATAGTCTCTCTTTGTAATGTTCAATTCTTTAAGAAGAAGTTGACTCCCACCACCACATCTGTATAGCAAAGAGCAGTTGCTTCTTTCCATCCACCTCTGAAGAGGAAGTCATTGCAAACAGTCTCTTATACCAAGGGACCACTATGTGACTCTCATATGCCATCCACATTCTGAGGACCTACCCCTTTCAAAACCTCAAGTCAGAAATCCTCCTCACTGATGCTACCTCCCCTCTTTGGTCTGCAAAACGTTGCAAGGTTACACTCTCAACTTCACATCATGACCCAATGCACCTAGCATAAAAACCACCTGCTCTTTAAGTCAGTGCTCCCTCTGCTGTGCTTCACCACAGCATAAGACACAATAAGGAGAGGTCCAGTAAATACGAGAGTTCTACATCCTGTAATGGAACATACAGCAGAACGCACACTGAGCCTTCACTTACCTCCCATTCCTTCGAGTACCTCATCACAATTCCTCTGCACTGGTTGTTGTACTCTGCAATGCCCATCTTTGCCACATCTTCTGGCCCTTTGATACCTAAGGTCTTGTCAATCTCATATTCCTGGGAGCATTGAGGAAAAAAAACAGGAAAAATCACCCTGCTGTCAAAATCTTTCACATAATTTCTCTAGTTAATGTTCTATGCATTATATGGGCTGAAGGGTCTCTATCCTTCTGAGTCTTCATTGAGTACTACACCTGAAATAAGCAGACATTTTAAAGGATAGCTTCAGTGTGAATATGTCTTTAGCATCTTAAGAAAAGGAAAAAAAAGGTTTCTGAAATAGATACCAAATAAATACATGATTACAGTAAGTAACAGAGTGCCTGGAGAAGGGCATATGATCAGCAGAAAGCACCAGAAGCTAGAACACAAAGGCCAGAGCAATACACTGGACAAAGAACTTCCATTTCTCTTTTAGCAACCATGCCAGGCGTAAGAGCAACGTAAACATGACTGATGAGCAGGAAACACCATGGAAAGAGGAACCAACAGACATATCTGTAGGCAGACTTTTACACATACCACAGGTAAGCCATGGCAATCCCAGCCAAACCTTCTGTCAACATGAAACCCACTCTGATGAGCAAATCTGGTTACTATGTCTTTAATGGTTCCTGCAAGAATATGGCCATAGTGTGGTAGCCCAGTAGCAAATGGAGGGCCATCATAGAAGTTAAACCTGGAACACAAAACAACATTCTTAACTAAATTGAACTTCAGCATCAAATCAAACAGGGTAACTGTATCTGTGCTTCCTATGTCGTACCAGGGCAACATCAATTTCTCGCTCTGCTGTTAGCAGCCAACACAAGCATTATGTTGGCAGAGGAAATAAAGGCATTATCTCAACTCCTTCAGGTCCTGCTTGCCAGTTCTACCACAGTTACTACTGAAAACGTCAGCAGGCTGCTCCACAGCTGGCAGACATGGGAGTTGTCCTTTCTTACCTAGAGATTTATTTTATAAACTTACTGAGCAGGAAGCTACTGTTTTATTACTACTACTAGTATACTGTTGATTCTTCATACACTGAAATATAAATGGTAACTGACATGAGAACATTAGCCAAGACTGCTATCTCCAAAGAGAATTGGGGCCAAAAAAAAGTAATTACAGATAAGCCAACCTTGCATTGCAACAAACAGCTTTTAGATGATTCTTACCTAGGTCTATTCTTCGACTGCTTTAGGCATTCCTGGAAACAATTCAGTTTTTTCCAGAGCTCCAGTATCTTCTCTTCCTCATTTGGGAAAGAGATGTTTTCTGGAACTTGTTGAACCATTCTTTCCCAGCAAAGACCAAGCAAAGAAAACACACATTTAACAGAAGTGGAAGAAAAAAATGACCTCAAACACAACTATTTTGCAAATCTGTATCAACCTGCCATATCTTTGTTTTTCCAAAGAAACTGACCCAGTATCAACATGAAAGCAAGCTCCGTATTCTAAATAATAATAAATAATAATGAAAATAATAATAATAATTTTGATAGATTAACACCACCGTTTTGTAACGGGAAAAGCATTCTCCACTCACTAAACTAGTCATTTTTGTAATATGCTTTTACTTTTGCTTCCATAGAAAACAGTCACAGGCTGAATTATTTTTGGCTGCTGGTGGTTGGGTTTGGTTGGTTGGTGTTTTGTTTTCCCTTTTTTATTGTTCAAAATTCTGAATTTTCACGTCCAAACTGACCTTTCAGCATCAATTTGTTAACTAGTACAGGAACTAAATAAATTAGTTAAAAGGAAGCTACTTTTCACTGTACATCTATTCCTAGCATTTATGTTTTCAAAGACTTATACCGTCCTTTTTCTCCTTAGTCCACCACTCTCAGGAACACCTAAAACGAGCTTAGACTTCACATGGCATCACTGAAACACGTGACAACAGAAGATGAACACGGGGAGAAGAATTTGAACAAACAGCTAAGGACAAGGCTCAAGGACCTCTGCTGTGCATCCTCTGAAAGTTTTAACTTCCAGAGGATCTGCAGATTTTACTTGCATCAAGCTCCACCAGTAAAGCTGAGTGATAACCATACAGGTTTTGAGAACTGGCCCAGCTGTCAACACCCCATAATCTAATAAATTAAATACATATTAAAGGTTCGGTCTGTAACTGCGACCGGGCTATGGAAGCTGCTCATGTATCACAGACTCCATGCGTAAGTCACAGTATCACTTTTGGCCCCTTTCTACCAACTGGCGCACTGCACGCACAAACCAGTGTCCAGCAACCACAGGCCACAAACTTATACACGCACCTCCCAACAGTACAAGCGAAGTTTATTAAGTCAAAATTAGGGGGAAAAAAATACTGATCATAGTTAATATGCAAGTTAGTCACTACCACACATTTTTGTTCCTAGTTACAGGACACAATTTTAGACAGATTGACTTAAAAGACAAACCCAATTTAAAACTCATGTACGTCTCAGCTGAGCAACAGGTTAAATTAAGACTTCAGTGTTCAGGAAAAACATCAGTTCACATGCTGATGCATAAATAATTCAGCATATCCAAAGCATGAAGGGACCCCAAAGCCCACCCTGTCCCAACCCTTGCCATGGGCAGGGCTCCCTGCCCCCAGCCCAGGCTGCCCCCAGCCCCATCCAGCCTGGCCTTGGGCACTGCCAGGGATGGGGCAGCCACAGCTCCTCTGGGCAGCCTGGGCCAGGGCCTCACCACCCTCTGGGGAAAGAATTTCTTCCAAATATCTCATCTAAATCTACCCTCTCTCAGTTCAAAGCTGTTAGCCCTTGTCCTATCAGTACACCCCCTTACAGAATCCCTCCCCAGTCATCTCATAGCCCCCCTTTAGGTATTGGAAAGTTGTTATAAGGTCTCCCCAAGCCTTCTCTCCTCCAGGCTGAACAATCCCAGCTCCCTCGGTCTGTCTTCATAGGGGAGGTGCTCAATGACACACCACTTTCAAGCAAGACTCCAAATTTACATACAGATTAGTAAGCACACGGGTTGGTTGTTGTTTTCCTGGTTTTTGTTTGTTTGTTGGTGGTGGGCATTTTTTTGTATTCTTGTTTCTTTGTTCATTTTCTGCTGAGAAAAAAAGCTCAGGGTTAAGGCAATGCACCACTGAAGAATTAAAGGGCACTCACTTTTCTACAAGATAGTAACATTCAATAGGAAAGGCATCAAAGTTTACAGATTGTACTGCAGCAGTCTCAAACTTTTGCTGAGCTTCTTATCTAGAAGGAAAAGAAAAAAAAAACAAATATTAAAACCATAAAAGCAAGTTAGAATATGGTTTTGGGGGTATTACAATCAATAGCAAATATTTAATTACTCAAGAAAGAATCAATAAAAATCCTACTACGTGTGAACCGAGATTTCAGAAATGCACTTGACAACATAAAACATGTATGGACGGATAATCAGCACAAAGGAGATTTCAAAACATTACTGATTTTGTTGCTTGGAAAACTGAGAACTCACAAACTAATAGCACACGTCAGATACTGTGACAGGCAGTTAAATGAAATGAACGCACCGCATCCTATATAAGCAGTCTCCCAACCTTCTGAGGCTTATGATCGGTCTCTTACCTCTGTTCCAACCACCTTCTTCCACAAACTATTGTGTAGACTTGTGCATGACCTTCCTTCCCTCCACAGGCTAGAGGCCTCCTTTCTCCATCTACAAATGCCCTCCCCAGAGTTAAAGAACGCGTTACTTCACATTCACACAGAATTAGACCCTCTCGTTTCCTGTCTTTTTAAGTCGTGATATTTGAAGCAAGGCAATTTCTGGGATAACAAACTTGTGAACTGATCATCAGTTAATCAATATAACCATTCTCTCCATCCTTTCCAGAAATGGAAGTTTAAAATGAGAAGCTGGCTGCCTGGGAGCAGGATGCTGAGCTACAGACCGAATGTTGCTGCTGAGAATCCTTTGCTAGCAAGTTGTTATGCCTTACGTACAGAACAAAACTGCAACACTAACCAACGACCTAAGAACAGGTGGAGAAAAAAAAAAATCCTGTTCAACTACCTTTAAAACTTTTTAAAACTGAGTAATAGTGTTCTATTCCAACCAGCCCTTCACATAAACCCCTGCACAGCTGGAAATACAAGAACACGCTTCTATTTGGAGCAACTTTTTTTTTCTGCCTAAAAAGGACATCAAGTTACCACCCTATTGGCCAGTCTCCCTAATCTCTCCTGCAATTAGTTCGTGCAATTACATCAGAAAGGAATGAAAAGCACAGTTTTCATCACACGAGTTCTGTGCTTGATGGTAACAGAAAACTGATGTTTTCACCTTCTTCAGAACATGCTGATAATGACCTGGTTCAACTCAGCTATCCGACAGGTAATGAAACTGATGAATTAGACTTTTCTTACTGATAAAACATCTCCTAAAGGGATCGGATCAGAAAATTAAATCTGGGAAACTGCGAAGCGCCAATTTCTAATTCCTTCAAAGTTAAATGAAGCCTACTCGAGCTGAGCCCGACACCTGAGGATGGGTTAGGGAAATTGCATGAAGTGAACTCATGTGAGCCTGTCACTCAAGCTGAAACACTGGCCAAGATGGGCTACAGCTCGTCCAGTCCTGCTTCTCTTCATGCTGAAAAGCCGATTAGAAGAGCACTGACAGGGCGACCTGATCCATACACTAACGCTCTGTTTAGGCACAAGCCCGTCTGTGAAGCACACCAGAGAGAGCCCCCCTGCTGCACCCACGCTCTCTTCAGCAATTTCTGGTGCCTCCACACTACCTCCACTAAAAGCGTAGAATCCTTCGCTGTACAAACAAAACCTGCATCATTTGGGAATGGCTCCGAACGACCCATTTCATAGATCAGAAGCTCCCGGCAGCTGAATTCGCGAACGCTGCAGCTGCACAGAGCCGAACCCCGGGTTACCCCGCAGGCTGCGCCGACCCAGCAGGGCCGGGCGGGCCGAGCCCACCCGCAGGGCTCAGCTCCAGCCGGGGCTGCGCTCCCACAGCGTCACCCGCGGGGCGCCGGAGCTGCGGCCGGCTCAGGAGCCGCCGCCCACCCGCAGCGAGGCACCACAGGGGCACCACAGGGGCACCACAGGGGCACCACAGCCCTGCCACAGGCGCCCCGAGCCCCGCCGCGCCCCCCCCGGCCCCGGCAGCGCCCCCAGGCCCCGGGCCGGGCCCCGCCGCTCACCTCGGGCCGCATGGCAGGAAGCGGCGCCGGGCGCACGCGGCGCACGCAGCCAATGGGCGCGCCGCCCAACAAGGCCGCCTGCCATTGGTGCCGCCCGGCCCAGCCCCGGCAGGGAGGGGCGGTACCGGGGGGAGGCGGGAGGGGGCGGAGGGGGCTGGGGGGTTCCCGTGTTGCTGAGGGGATTTAGGGCGTTGTTTAAAAATGCGGCCTTGAAATATAGAAAGATGTTGGCAGTGCTGGTTCTGCTGTTGCCACGTCCAGGTTCTCATCGTTCTCCCCCTATTTTGTGCTTCTCTGTCCTTCACGAGTGTAACAATGACCCGAACGCACACCGCTCTGCTGGCCTTACCCGTGTGGTGCCCGTAACAAACCAGTCGGGGCACAGCAAGCTCCTTCACGAGCACTTTTATCCCAAAGATGGGCAGAAGAGGGAAGACGGTGGTACTGAGTAGTGCAGGAGCTGCACTGTGGGTCAAAAAATAAGGGAAAAAGGGGAAAATTGAAAGCCCGGGGAGATTTCTAGCAGAGAGATCGGGGCTCTGTGTAACTGGGCCCATCCCCAGACCGAAAGAGCGAACGTCTCCGTGCCCGTTCCTCACACAGCAGCGAGCTCAGCTGGGAGGCAAGAAGCGAGCCCCCCGGGAGCCCTCACAGGGGCAGCCCCAGCTCCCCCCCGGGGGCGCGCTGAGGGAAGGCCGGGCCCGGGTCTCGGCCAGGCCTGGGCGCTCCCGGCCCCCGCCTCCAGGGGCAAAGGCGGCGGCACCGCGCGCCCCCTGCCGAGGGGCGAGGCGGAGCCCTGGGCCCCACGGGCCCGTCAGGGCGGCCGGGGAAGGCGAAGTCGGCCCCCGCTGGGGCGCGGGCACCATTTTGGATCGGCGGCCCCGGGGGTGGCGGCGGCCCCCGTGAGGAGCTCAAGGGGCGGGGGGCGGCCGAGGGCACGGCCGCGGAGCTCCGCGGCTTCCAGCGGCCCCTCACGGGCCCGGCCGCCCCTTCCCCGCCGCAGCCATTTCGCCTGCCCGCACCTCACGGGCGGCTTAGGCACTTTACGTAAGACCACTGCAACGGGGGAGAGGGCGAGGGCGCTTGCGCAAAGAACTGAGCGCAAAAGGTGTTTGTGAATAGGAGAGGAGCAAAACAACACTCCCCGAGAGTTGGGCCAAACCAACGGGCGCCGCGCGGGGGTGGCCCGGAGGGGGAGGTCCCGGGACTAACCCTGCAGGCACCAGCGCGGAGCCCGGCGGTGCAGATCGCTGTGCAGAGCTCAGTGTCGCTGCCGGGTCCACAGGTGGAGATTTGCAGAAGACAGGCTGGTTGAGGAGCAGCCGTCTGCCTCCCCCAGCACTCCCCCCCCGCGGCTCGGCAGCAGTTGGACCGCGCCAGAGAGTATAAATAGGGGGTGTGCGCGTCCCCGCTGTTAGTCGGCGTGGGGCGGCGGGCGGTGTCGGTGGCGTGCAGCGCCTGCGGCTCAGCGCCCTCCCCGCAGCCGTCCCTCGTCGCTCCCCTCCCGGCCCCGGCCCGCCGGCCCCTGGCGGAGCGCTGACAGCCCGGTAGCGGCCGGCTGGGGGTGTGGGCGAGGCCATCTCACCGCGGCGGCGGCTTGGAGCCGGTCAAGCTGCCCCGCAGCCCGCAGCCGCTCAGCCAGGCTATGCGCTGCAGACGGGCTCCGCTCAAGAAAAAAACGGAGCGGATCGTGAAGAGGTAGAGGCGCCCGCGGAGGCCCCCCCCGGCGGGGACGCGGCAGCAGCAGCAGCGGCGGCAGCAGCAGCAGCAGCAGCAGGGCGCTCGGCCACCGGCGGCACAGCCCGGCGAGAAGCGGGAGAAGAAGCGGCGGCGGCGCCGGGAGCGCTCGGCGGGGCGAGGAGCATGTGAGGGGCCGGGGCGGCCATGGTGCGAGGCGCGCAGCCGGCGGTGAGCGGCGGCAGAGCCCGGCGCCCCCCCTGGGGGGGTCCCGCCCGCGGCTCGGCGCTGCCGCCCGGCGCCTGCCCCGCGCCGCCCAAGGGCTGCGAGCCGCGGCGGGGCGGCAGCCGCTCGCGGTGGCCCCGCGGGAGGCAGCCCGGAGGGGCGAGGAAGCTGCTGGGTGGGCGCCCGCACGGCCCCTGCCAGCACTGGCAGCAGCAGCAGCAGCAGCATTGCCGCCCCTTTCGGCGCTGCCACCGGCCCGGCCGGCCGCGGGTGCTGCTCTCCCTGCGGCCCGTCAACGTGCTGGGCAGGAGGGCGCCCGGCATGCGGGCCCCCCGCAACACCAACCAGTTCCTGATGCGGGAGAAGTATCAGCTCATGCACCTGCGCTCCGACTCGGTGGGCACCGAGAGCGGCGGGTCGGACTGCGAGATGGACCCGCTGGACATGGACTCCTACCTGGGGGTGCTGGAGAACGCCCGCGGGGCGCTGATGGACGCCGTGGAGGACACCCGCACCTGCGGCCCCGCTGCGAGGTCGCCTCCGGCTCCGGGCTGGGGTCCCCCGCAGGAGGAGAGCCAGCAGTACTTCCCCTCCGAGGACGATGTGATCGAGAGCGAGCTCTTCATGGAGAGGGACTTCGATGAGTTCTGCAGCCGGATCGCCTGAGCCCCCCGCGGGCGGCTTTCCCCGCGCTGTGTCGGGTCGCGTATTCCTCGGTCACCCCCCTGCGTTTTTGCCAGGGGGGTCGGCCGCTTTTATAAATGAGCGAGTGTGTATGAGCGGGGGGCAGCCCCCATGTAAATAAAAGGAACTTTTCTGGAGGCAAGCAGGCTGCCAGCAATACTTCATGCGCCGGGGGCTCCCGGGGTGGGCTGTGGGGAGGGCAGGGGAGAGGCAGGCAGAGGTTGGGGGGTGTGGCGGGGGGGAAGGCCAGGGCCAGGGGCAGGGAGCAGCAGAACCAGGAAACCAAACAATCCAAGCACCAGAGGGGACTTTCCTCACCTCGCCGAAGTTGCTGCACTCCCTGGGAGCCCAGTGGGCAGGCAAGATGGCTCAATACATGCACAGCAGTGAAGGTAAACACAAACCATCGATTCTACAGCTATTTACAATTCCTCTCCTTCTAAGGAAGGCAATCAAGGCAGAAAGGCACTTTGGACACAAGCTACTGATTGCACCACTGTGCCATTTTTCTACTGTAATTGGAGCGTTTTCATGCCTGCTTTACATTTATGACAGCGGGGTTTTATTCTTATTTTACCAACCACAGCAGAAGGAGAAGTGTCTAGAAATATACTTAAAGGGCCTCTGAACACCTAAAAACATAGATGCCAAGCACCTAAAATGTGGATGCTTACCACCTGGCCAAAGCTCTCCAGGATTAAGTTTTTTAATTTTTTATTTTTTTTTAAGGTTAGGATTAAGTTTTTTCATACATACCCTGAAGGTAGGAGCTAAGGTTAAACACAAATCTTGTGAAATCCCTCAGGAAGAGAACGTTCTGGGGAAGGGGTCATGAATTCAAACTAATAAGAGAATGGCTTGAAACAGTTACAGTACATTACACAACAGGTAACACATTCCTGAAACTTGTTAGCACAGGGGCAAATTGTATCTGCTGGTCTGGAACAAGTTTAGCTGAATTATCCTTACATCCACAAACAGGGGACAGAACCCACCCCCAGGTGCTGAAGGAGTAGGAACAGAGCAGACTGTGGCAGTGGCTGCTTGCTCTCACCCTCCCTAGGCAGCCTTGCCTGTGCCCACCAGAACATGAGGCCAGGTGAGCCCCGGGTCCCATCGAGCAGGGGCTGTTCTTTTAACCTTATCCCACTTCCAGCACACATGTAGGACCCTGGGAGCAGCAACCATGTCAGTCTCCAAATCATTTTTTCAGTGTGTC
Organism: Anas acuta; assembly: GCF_963932015.1. Lineage (NCBI taxonomy): Eukaryota > Metazoa > Chordata > Aves > Anseriformes > Anatidae > Anas > Anas acuta. Next base: position 16,348,852 of record NC_088989.1, on the reverse strand, counting down.
TCCTTTTCGCTTCAGCTCCCTGAGGCCTGTAACAGGTCTCATTTTTTTCCACCACATGAAGATGTGATGTATGCAGGGCATAGAGCTGGGAAAATGAGCTATCCCCCCTATCCCCCTCCTCTCATGCATGCCTGTGAAATCAGAGCTCATATGTCAAAACAAACCTAAGCCAGAATGTCGGTGCACTTGCAGATACTGCCCTTTGCAATTAAAGACACAGACACAAATTAATCCTTATCTTTACAATCAAAACTCTATTTTCAGGCAAAATGTTTGAGATTTCAAAATCTTCAGTTATGATCCTGTGAAATACAGTGTCCAAAGACACCATTTTCTTCATCCTCTTTAGCAAAGGAAGCTGTTCAACACATTACATGAATGATAATGCTTATTTTATCTGGAAATAGCCGTATAGTTTATGGCTATTTTTCACAGGACAATACATAAAAACTTCAGGCAATACAATTCCTTATATGCAAAACATAACTCTTACTGGCAACAATAGGCTTATATTCAAATCACACCTATCTTTGGAATTTTACTCAACGGTAAGTCATTCTAGGGAAGAGGTGTAAGACAACCTCTCAGGTAAATGAAACCATAGTTCACAGCCAAAGAAACTACAAAGATTTGGTCTCCAGGAAGCTTGTATTTTATTAATGAATCTAGATCTGTAGTAACATGCTAATTTAATGGCTTGAATATGTTTCGTTGCTCCTCCCCCCAAAAAAACCTTGCTATTTGAACGAGTATGACAAGAACTCACTGTGGAATCCTTACTTGAAGATTGGCCTGCATTCTGTATTGCTGCTGGTGTATTATAGAGGTGCCTTGTATTTTGAAAGCAAGCCCTATGTTCTCCCCAGCAGACAGAGCAATGTGCCATGAACGATCCCTTCGTGTTCAAGCCCCAAAATTATATCAGGGCACCTCACCTTCCTCCTCCTCCCAGTGTCCTTCTCCACTGCCTTCTTGCGCTGCCTGCCACCAACACAGGCTGCAGTGCCCTACTCGGCATGAGAGCAGATGCCACTGCAGTCTGTTTGTCAGCAGTCATGGTAGTATAGCATGGTGGAAGGAGGCAAAGACAGGAAAGTTCTCCCTTTCTCCTTTGAGTCTATGCAGAGCCACAGCATCCATGTATTTAACCACGTACCAAGCAAAACCAATGCCAACATGTTCAGTGGGGAGCCCTTGTGTATTGCCCTTCATCTCCATGCTCACATGTTCACTTCCTTACTGCACTTTACCCAGTTCCCCTTGTCTTTCTAGCAAGCCCCACGTTCTCTTAATTTCAAGACCTTTTGCCATTGTGTTACTTATATTACTTAGATCTGGTTTGTTTGTACATTTTCTTGTTTTCTTCCTTTATCATTTGAAATTATGAAATTTTTATTATTTGAATTTATGTGTTTGGGAAGTGCCTGCCTTGTAATGGATGCAACCACAAATAACACCTAACTACTAAGTGTGAAAGCACTTTACAAAGCTGAAATTCACAACAAAGCTAGTCAACATCAAAGCTGGGAAAAGAAACCAAAAGCTCTTACTTCAGAAGATGAATTATCAAACCACTGGCCAACAAACTCACTCATCTTCCCAAACTTCACAGCTGCAAGTTTTACATGTGCTCATCTGCTTCTAAGTATTTCTTGTGCCACTGTCTCAAATCTGACTCATATACACAGGTGCCAAAACAGATCACAAAAATACAGGGATGGTTTTCAAACTGATCAACATCATCTTTGAGCTGAATTCACCTCATATTTTGAATCCTCATATTTGAATTGTCATAGCCTACTTGAGGTACATTTTGCTTTGACTGACTTGATTGGCACTGTCATCTATCAAATTGTATGACAATGACATACTGAACACAAACATTTGGAGAAAGAAAGGTAATGAGAAGTATTGTCAGGTGGAAAATATATGCTTGTGCTGAAAATTACACCATAAATGTTTTACTACATCCATAAAACACTAAGTATAATATTATAAAAACACCAACATTTTTATAAACATTTCCACCTAATTTTCATTTTTAAATAGCTTTACCAGATTTCTTTATAGCCACACTCCTCATACAGGTGAGCTTTACAAATCTAAAGAAATTTTATTATAAACAGAACCATAATGTGTTCACCATGTATAGTCAGTTAATCATTGGATTTTTGTTGAGTACAGTTGGAATTCTCTTAAAATATGTATGAACTACTTGGAAGTCCAAGGCAAATGGGAGGAAAGACTAAATACACAGAGGCTATGCTGACACAACACAAAGGGTTCTGTTGCAACTCGTTTAATTTATTTCTATCAATTAACACACAGGACAAGGTTTGGTGAAATTTACCTAGAGAAAAAAGAGCTTAATAATATTATGAAGGAGAAAGAATTTCTTTTTTATTACACAGTATTAAAATTTCAGCACGTCTTGTTGAGCATATAGATAAGCAGTTTGTACAGCTGCATATCTGTTTGAAATCTCTAGCATGACAAAAGTGCTACTTTTTGTTGAGGAACAGGTGATACTGCACAATACCTGTGAGGCTTTCAATCTCATTCACTAGAAAAATAATTAACCAGGATTGGAAGAAAATGGTCATCAGTCACTCCCCTCATCTCCAGCAACACATTTGTAACAGATCTGAGGATGTTCAATTCAAAGTGGGGTGATAAAATGGAATTGATTTTGAACCATTACAAGTGCCTGCTTTGCTTGCCTGCTTTGCTGTCAAATGTTTTAATAACATTCAAATGTCTCTAGTTATTATTTCTTAGCTTTTGTGTTCTTTTCAAGACAAAACTGATGCTAACAAAATTCACATTTGACCTAATTTTCCTTTTGCTGTATCAGAAGATTCTTTTTCAACATGCAGAAATACATATATATTAAAAAAAAAAAAAAGAAACTTATCAGGAAAACATATACACAATTTTGTAAAGACTCAGCATTTTCATATCACTCTACAGGTGAGATTTTCAAAGAATCTGAGACAATTTTCTTTTAATACTCAATATAGCATCTTGGTTATTTATTGAGATACTCCTGTGAATTTCCTATCTTTGTTTCCACACACATACCAAAATAAATACAAACTAGAGCGGCATTAGTTTACAAGCCAAATGGTTATATATACAGTACTACTTTGCCAGATTTACTGATTCCTACCCTTCTTTAAATCCCCTTCTTCTTTCCCTTTATAGTTCCCTATCACTTTCCCTGTGCATATAACTATGCTAGTGTGCATGAGATGATTAAATAGTATTCTACCTTTCTATAGAGCCTCTGAAAACATGTTTTCTTACTTAGGCTCCATATCTACAGTAGAAATTAAATATACTGAAGTTTTAGTATAAACAAACAAACAAACAAACAAACAAGCAAAAACTAAGCGGATAATCATGAACAAGATATATAAAAAAAAAAAAAAGCAAAGAATTGCAAACCACACCTTAGACTCAACAGTCATCCAAACTTAAAGAAAGTCACTTCAAGGAGATCATTTTAGTCCTACAAAGGCAATAAGAACAGGATTAAACAGAATAATGTTCTCAGCTCAGTTAAGAACATCATGTTTAAGAAACTAAGATACACACACCTTCAGGAAACTGGGAAAGAAGTCCAGCACCTAGACACAAGTTCTTCTGTGATTTAGGGATTTATAAGTATTTCACATTCTGGAGAAGAATAAAGTACTACAAAGTGTGGTGCTACTTTGGTGATAAAATTCATGATGTATTTCACCATAAGCACATTCTAAGAAATTCTAGCTCTTGAAAGAAGCAAAGACATGGCAGTACCCATCCTGTCACACACTGTAGACTTCGATGCTTTACTTCTTTTGTACAGACAGTTATAAGCTGTTATAAGGTAATGAAGACTTTTGTGGCTTGCAGAAAATTAAATACAAAGGGTAGGTTTTGGGGAATCATCCTTGACAGTTTCTCTTACAGAAGAATCTGTGGTTTCAAAGGATTGCACATAATTCAGATAGTTCCATGTAAACCTGCATGCAGCCTTGCATCCTGAGAAGCAAACTGAGAGCTCAATGCAAAGGCCTTTACAAAACTGATGTTATACTTAATCCATCATGTACAAATAATTTGTTAAATGTGAACCCAGATTTTTATTATTTACAGTCTGATTTACTACAGCCTTTGCTATGCAAATACATGCAATACAACCATTCTGTTCATTTATAATTGTGGAATGAAGCCATGCTTCATCATCTGTAGAAGTTAAAAGAACAGATAAGAGTAACATCTCTTGGAGATGGTAAGATTGAAGCTACCTTAATTGTCTACTTCTTCACTTGTGGTCATACTGCTGCTACATCATATCCAGCTACAAGACACTACTTTTTCCTGTGAAACAAGAGAAGTAAAATATCACACAAAGAGAAACTTTCTTCTAAAGAGTAACACATACTTTTGCATTTCTTATTATCTTTAATATTAACAAACCCCTTATAATGAAATTTTGTAGTGAAAAATATTAAATGTTTTAGGCAATTCAGAACACCACTGTGTTGGGATAAAAACTTCTTCTATGATATTATTCCATTTTCACCTGTTGTCCTAGTGTTACTTCAGGAAAAGAAACCCACTAACTAGAAGCAACAGATTTAAACTGAAATAAATCAATAAACAAGCTGTGCAACAGCATTACTCCCAGCCAGTTGCATGTCTTTTCCACTAGATGAATACTTTAATAGCAACAATTTCACCAAAAGTTGATTCAAAAATAATTAAAATTCCAAGCTCCAGAACTCTCCTTTTACACATCAGCCAGTAACTTCTGCCAAGATAGGAGAGGGAAAAAAAATCAAAAGCCTCCTCCTGGCATTCCTGAGCATCTCTCAGTCAGGTTAAGAAGCACAGTGCATTTCAATCAGCAAAGTACTACAGAAGTGCTGTCCTTCCAGGATCCCCATGCAATCCGCTTGAGAGCTCAGTCCAGCTGGAAATTGAATCAATGAGCCTCGTTTCAGTAAGAGTAGCAGGCCCCAAGATATCAGAGTAATATGCTGATTTTGCTGTTTTGGTGGGTTTTGCAAGATTCAAGTCAGTGGTAAACACCTGAATTCCCATTCGTCTGTACCAAGTCAGCGCAGCAGTGCTATCTGCAGCCAAGTGAAAGGCACAAAGTCGAGTTTTTCTCTCTGTTACTATCACTGAGACCTGCCTAGACCAGCATTTCCTACTTATCTTGCTCAATCCCTTTTCTCTCCACAAATAAACTGTCATTTCATTCCTGGCCCTTACTAGCCCAAAAAACAGTACCATGCTGACAAAGCTGTGCTACTTCCAAACCTAGAGCTGCTTCCATGCCCTTTCTGAATACCTCTTGTGCCACTGCTACAGTAACATGGGAAATGTTGGAGAGAAGATTCTTCAGCTCCTGTGTTTATGTCGTTTGTTTCCACGGGATACCCAATACAGACAGGGACAGAGCAGGGGAGAGGTCATGTCTACAAAGAATCCAAACTTTCCTGTGTGCTAATGGAACAGTATCTGTGTAATACAGGAACTACAGAAAAGTTTTTGGGAAATGCACAACACTCTCTCTAAAGGCTCTTCCAAATGGCAGCTATTTTCATTTTGGGGAAACTTCCAAGTCTGATGTGGTTCCTTGCATCTAGCAGTCCTCAGTGTATTCCACATACCTCATTATTCTCTCACACATGTAGACCTTTAACATCCTTCGGGAAATAACCTTCACAGATCTACAATGTATTGCAACAAGTGCATGTGCTGCTTTCTATTATGCAACATCTCCAAACTTCCTTTGCACGAAAAGGTGCTGAACAGCTAGCATTTATCGGTCTCCTTAATGACTTTGTAACCTCTGGCACAACCTAAGTTGTCTCTTCCTGGACCAAATAATTTTAGCCTGATCATCTACTTCTCGCACTAGTCAACCCTGGGAATTGCACAGAATTATTGCAAGGGTTGCACCTCCTCTCACAGACTTTCTAATCAATTCTTCTACATGACTCACTGGTATTATCTAAAAATTTACTATCTAAAAACTTAGTCTCTGCATTTTGTCTTGTAAAATTACAAGTGACTTCCACTTGAAATGTCTTGCACCTTCTTCTGGTTACAATGGAGTAATCTAAGTTGTATAAGAGCGTATTTGATTTGTAAATTAATTTTAACACATATCGATTGCAATGAGTTAAATGTCTCACCTTGTTAATGTAATGACTGCTAACCACATGTCTCTACAGAAAAAGTGAATGTAATTTCAAAAGAAAGACAACTTAGGTTCAACATCAGGAAGGAAGGAAGGAATATCTAAAGTGTTGCAATGTTTGCAAAGTGAAAAATTTCCGGTGGTTAACTGAATGCGTCAAGTTAGATTTACCAGTTTTTATGTGAGAATGTAAAAGTAAACTCATCAAATTGTAAACAAACGGCAAGCACTTGCTTCCAGATGTGAGAAAGCAAGATAAAAAATAAAATTACTACTATGTTCTAGTATTAATATACAATATAGACCAAAAAAAACCATCATATAATGATTTGACAAGCCTCAAAGAGGGTGACATTTCCTACTGTATTGCAGTCGTAATACTACAGTGTCATCCTGGGGAAGAAATGCAGTACATGTCATTGTTCCAGCTAAAATTTATTACTTTAAAGAGCAAGATGAGTGAAGCTTCTTTTCCACTAGGTTTACACCTGGCAGTTGACTGAATTATTTTCTGTATTTTTATCACAATTTTGCATCATGGGTTTATTCCCTACTGATGACAGAAAAGGGACAGAAGAGAAACAGAGAATTAAATCTGGTGTTTTATAATGGATGAACTCCTACTGAGGTCTCCATGGAACAAACAGACTGGGGAGGAAGGGATATGGGGGGGGGGGATGTCTTCTGTGAATTCTGAAAGGTTGAGATCACATTGCTTTCTTTAATACAGCATCAGTCTTTCTAATTTTCCCTTTTCAGAACACGATTGCTATGTCCTACCTTTGAGATCTCTTCATCTCTCCTGGCTTTTATAACACAAGACAGATAACAAGACACATGCAGCAACAACATGATCCTTAACAGAAAACTAGAAAAGAAAAAGATGTATAAATATATAAACTTCTAAACATTTGAACAAATGATATTCTATATTTTGTATTAAAGTATAGCTTAAACTTTACAAGTACAGATAAAAAATTGCTATCTTTTTTTTTTCTTTCTTTTTTTTTGGCCTACAAGGAGTCCATAGCTTTCAAGGGAAAACTGCCAGGCTTCTACGTATCATATTTTAGGCATACAAATCAAGCCACGAAATCCATACAAATCCAGTCTTAAAAACCATTAGCAAACCTTTTCACTAGTGAACAGAAACAATTCCTTTTATCTCTGTTTCCTGAAGATGAATTCTTATGTGCCTATTACTCCATTTGCTTTCAAATCAACCTTCTCCAGCTTTCCACTACCATCCCATTCCCCCTTTCTTTCACTTGTTTCTTCCCTTTCCTCCACATCTTCCTTTATCTTGTTCTTTTAGTTCCTACACACCAAAACTTGGTCTCAGTACAACCCTAAGAGATGGCGGTCATCATAACAAAAGCTTGCTTCACCTCCACATTTTATGGAGGTTATTATCAACTTGCTGACTTCAGCAGTAACAGGAATGTGCCATTTTCAACATACACACAAAAATCTGAAGATGGTTATGATTACAAATATTAGGAATACATTATTGGTCCATCCAGCTCAATACTTGACCTTCAAGAGCAACAATAGGAGAAGTTGTCCAGAGGAAAGCACACATGTGGCTGCTTTCTGTTTACTTCCCATTATTCCCTAAACATTTACTATCATCATGCTGTTGCTGTTAATGTGGGGATCTGTCATGAATTGTCTAATCCCTTTTTGAACCAGCTGATACAATCTGCCCTAACACTCTCCTCCTGGGGCAAGAAAAGTAATCGGTTGTGTAAAGTGCTTTCTTTTAAGTTGTTCACCTCCTAGTTTCAATTTATACCCCCCTTGTTCTACTGTTTTGTGATTTCTTTACCATCCTTCAGATACTTCATACAGGAAGCATTAAAAACAAGCAGTATTTTTTTTTAAATATGGAACTAGTCTAAGGCCACTATTAACAATTACTTAATTTTACACAGCTACTTAGGACAGAAAAGTTTTAGCACTGTCTCATAGCCTAACTATATGCAAGGCAGGTCTACACTAGTGCTACCACAGCCACACAATAACATTTTGGACCTAATTCAGCTTTGACATGAACGCAGCTCTAGCAGAGCTAGTAGGAGCTGTGTCTGCACTTGTTTTAGGACTGAGTTTGCCCCTTCACATTGAGAGCTCTCCATCTTCTACATTTATTCCTCCAAACTTCTCCTGATATTTGACATGGATCAGGAAAAATGTGTTAACTGGAAGAGAATTTGCACAGCATTTTTCTGCCTTACCATTGGGTCTGTCAGTCACTACCTGTAAACTCTTGAAGGCTGTAGAAACAAACAGGAGTGCAGAGTCATGTTTTCCCAAAGAATATTAACTTCTGACATTTATTTTTTTCTTTTTATAATAAAGCTGTATTTACATTACATTTCCAACCCATCGGTCACTACTTCTTATTTTTCATCGTGTAATGTTATTGCTCCCATATTCAGGAAATACAAAACCAGACAAAAGTAACAGCTTTATTATGAAGTAGTGTTACATGAAAGGAAAACAGAGTTAGATTTCTCTGTGTGACTACTTTCAGTAAACCTGCTCAGCTGATACTATGCTCCTCTCAGAAGTGTCTCTAACCCAAAATCCTGTCATAAAACAGATTCTTTAGTTATAATAACATCTATTAGATTAACAAGCTTGTATTCATATTAGTTCCTGACGGCCAACCTACTAGACGGTGATACTAGCCATAATTACAGAAGAAATCTCCACAAATCAATTTTGCAAATACAGATAGATCATCTCTAACCCTATCAATCTTTAAACTACCGCTCTCTCCACTTTGCTTTTGTAAAGTGGCCAAAACCAAGATAAGTAAAAGGTTTTACACATTAACATATGAGCTCTCCAAATCATACCGTAAATGCGTAACAGTTTCCATTATCTGTGGAAGGACAGAATTTGGAACAAAAACTGCTGTAAACACTTCTCAAGTGGTAGGTCCGTGCGCTACCCACTGCCACAGGCAGACAAATAAGCTTTAGACAGCTAATGGCAACACTTGCATGGCACAGATTTTGTTCACCTGTAAACACCTCACAAAGCAAATACTTGTCCCAGAGTTGCCTGCGTGTATCGTAGCTCAAGTTCAGGTCAGCAACAATCCTCTCTTAGGGAAGCGACACCTTGCAACACGAACACAAGGCTTCTACAGCCTCTCCTTTTAGAAGACTGCTTAGAAGCTGATTCTAGGAGGTGACCTGATTTTTATGGATTGTGTGAGCGTTTCCTAGCCTGTTGGGTGTTACTTTGAGGAGCCTGGGGTTCTAACTCGCGCTGCCTGAGAGGAGGGAAGGCGGCGGCAGCGCGGCACTAGGACCCGGCCGCCGGCTCCCCGCGGGCCGCCAGCTCTGGCCCCAGGCCCGCTGCCACCCTCAGGCCTTCAGCGCAGGCAGAAAGAGGGGAAAAGGGGAACAACAAGCATCGCCTCTGCTAAAGGGCAACTTCAGCCTTACCTAGTTAAACGACAGCAAGAAACAGTGCAGTTCGCATAGGGAAGACAGGAGGAAAAAAATAAAAAAAAAAAAAAAAAGGAAAAAAAAAAAGCTGGCTTCTACTCAGAGCGGGGGGGGGGGGGGGGGGGGGGCGCTTGGCTTTCAGCTATTTTTGAATTCAAACTTAATAAAAGCCATAGCGTAAGCTTCCTATCCTAGCCTGGCTGCCTCGGAGATCCCACCCCCAGGCCAGCTCCCAGCACCCTCTCTCTAACAGCTTTTTTTAACCCTTTCTTTTACCTTTTTTTTTTTTTTAACCCTTTCTTTTTATATCCAGGGTGGAAACAACGAGCCGCAATGAGCCAGTGCCACTCCAGCTACCTCAGGCAGAGTTAGATTAAGTCGTTCCAGCTTTGATTACTAATTTGGCTTGTGTACATTGTAAATTAATTGTCTGTGCTGTAAAAAGGTGGCTAAGGGAGACAGATTCTGCCCAGCAGCCCTGATCTTACTAAAAGCACGCTCCCAAATGTCACTCAGCAAGCTACGCAGAGCTGGCACTCCCTGAGTCCCTTCAGCACAACGGGTGCTTGAGAAGCAGGGAATGGCATTCAGCCACTGCAGGCATGAACACACTGAACAAAGCTCAGTTACAGGAGTAGGGCACTGAGCCTGACACGGGGAGGAACTGCACCAGGGTCTACAATCTGCTGCTCTTGCTGGTACACGTGTTACAGTGAGGATTCATACCAATATCTACTGTTTTACCTACAAATTGTAAGAAGAGCAAAGTACTATCCACCAGTTAACACCTCTGCATTCACATGAATGACTGGATTTGTTAATGTTTGGTAGGTTTTTGAAAACACCCCCTCTCGCTGCTGACCAGCCCTACTGCCCTTTGGAAGGCCTTCCTTCACGGAGCTTGGCTGCTGCTGAAGCACATGACTCGCTGCTCCTCTTCCTGAAGCAACCTGCACATTTTCCACTTGCTCATCTTCACTTTTCTGCTTTGGATTTTTCAGCCAGCAGCCTGTCCAAGGAGCGTTGGGTTTCTGTAGTTTTGTGTGTGTGTGACTCTGTGACAAAATGATAGCTCACGCAGTAGAGTTTTACCGTACAACTGGCTCAACAGAGGCGATCTGATTTTTCTTCTGTGATGTAATGGTGAAAAAGGGAAGGCAGGACACAGACCCAGGAGGAGTAGAGGGAGGAGGTTCAGCCGCTCAGACACAACAGAGAGTTTTACCTATTCAGTAATGCTTCACCTGAGCTGTTTAACTTCCCCAAAGCATTGGGAAGTCAGTGTTCTCAGTTGCTCTTCTGCTTTAACTTTCTATCAACTGTTTATTTCTGAATCAGACTCCTAACATATCCTGGATTATTTCCACTTCCCCATTATTCAAAATCCACAGTTCCCGTCCTTGTAGTAGCCTGGATTACTTGCTTTGAAAAGCACTTCTGGATATCAGAAAAACTTGCCTAGAGAATGTATTAAAACTTAGGCCAGGCTAATGTTTGAAGAACAAGAAGTGTTTTATTTCTGGTGAGAGAGTAAACAAACTAAAACCCATTTTCTGCTTGCTGCTCTGGATAGGCTTAAGGTTAATTTCCTGTTTTCTCCATCTCTCTAAGCTTCCAACAGCCCTGAAGAGCTCTGCAGTACAGTCCATAAACACTAGAAATACCCAATGTTTCCATACAAATGAGAAGCGAAGTCTGTGCTCAGCATATGCTGGCTGTGAAGAGATCTTTCATGCCAGTAAAACTTGCCAATCCTGAAAGTACTGGCCTTAGTCAGGCTTGCGCTGCACAATGCATTCACGTGTTTTGATCATGAACATCACAGGGAGAAGCAACACTTGTCTAACTGCACGGTGTTTGCACAGGAACTGGTATTTTTGACATGCAGCAGAGCTTTTGTGCATCTGTCACAGTTGCTGTGTCTCTCGTGTAAGCATTCAATGCTCCCAGACATATTGAATGCAAATGCTGCACGTGTTAAAACTATTGCTCAGGGATGTTCATGACAGCCAACTCCGTGCGGAAGCACCAGTCTCACTGCTCATTCACTGCACAGCTCTTTTGTACACCCTCCCTCCTACAAATTCTGTACAAGACTACAAAAGGACTGTGCTTAGAAAGCATCAACATAAAGATTTTGCCATTAACACTACAATTGGTTAGCTAATAAATTGCAACAAATTTGACATGCATGACCATGTACCACAGGTCAGAATCCCATGTTTTCAGGTATGCTGGTCTAGACAGTAAAGTCTGGGGTACCACCTCTAATGCAGACCATGTTCAAAGACCCACAATTGGACAACTCTCTCTTATCTGTACCTTGCTTTCATACCTACTATCTATAGGAAAAATTGCAAAAATCTCATTTGGATGTCAATCTCTTTTCAACAAAGAAGCTGTGTGTATGCCTGAATATGGCCCCAGGAACCCAGAACTGAATGGTGCATATTTTATATACACATTTTTAAAAATGCATATAAATAAGAGGCTGACCTGACTGGTATTTATCCACAGCTTCTACTGTAATAGGAAACAAAGTTAATTAAAAACATCAGTAACTACAGCTAATAGGGGAAGCAGAGTAGATAACTATAAAATGCACACAACACTCATTGAAAACTTTCACTAATAAAGAGAGGCATTTGGCTTCCAGAATTGTGGATTAATTTAGCACTCACTGAAAATAAAGTGTATTCACTACATCATGCACTACTTAGCTGTGAGTTCAGTTTGATCATAAAGTCAAACAAAATCCTGTTAACAGTTCCAGAAGGCACTGTACCTCACCAGTAGAGGAACAAAGGCTATTATTTCAATACTGTCAGAAACTGGAATTGTGTGAGACAATTTCTGTTACTAGCACTGCTACAGGTGATATTTGTGATCCTTAAACAGCTTCCTCAACCTCTCCAGGCCTCAGAAACTTCCTCTGAAAAGAGATAAGGCTCATCTCTTTCTCAGGCTGGAAGCTCTGAATCATCATCTGCAAAATGCTTTGTTTCTACTGTTAGTTTTTCATGGAAGATATCCCACTGTACATATTATCCATATACACTATTCTAATGCACCTATGAAACAAGGTTGAGAAATGCACTCTGTATTGTACAGTATCGTAGAGAGAAATACAACACAGTTATTTGTAAAAGGGCTAAAAAAGATGTCAAATCAGAGGAAAATAATAATAATAGACAAGAAATCATCTTATCTGTTACAGTGACCAGGCTGTGCATAACTCTCTATAGACTGAAGACTTGATTTACCCACCCTCAGCTTACTGCTGAGAACTATGTCTAAGGTACTTGCCCTCACTGACCAAATGACAGACGTGCAACCAGAGAGGCTTGTGTTGAAGAGCCACTATAAAAGCAACATGACCTTAATTCTATTGTAGAAGAATGTCCCAGTCCTACACCCCAAAATATGTTGGTCACGAAAGTGGATACTGGTAAGGCTGTGAACAGTGATAGGATTAGGTATCAAAGTATCACATACATTCTTTTCTAAATTGTTTGTCTCTCACAGATTCTACTCCCTTCCCCCCCCCCCAAAAAAAAAAAATCTGAGTGCTTTCTAAGGTACGTGTATTGATGTCTTTTCACAATGCAGCTAAAAAAAGTTACCTAGCTATTCTACAGTTTTCATACAAAAGCAGGTTTGTATCCCACTACACAATTTTGTAATTGGAACAAGATATCAGAATGATTTTTCTTTTATTCCTCTGTCTGACAAATATTCCAATAGAAGGTCTAAGCAATATGCTCAGTAACCTCTCTGTTCTTCGAACCAGTAAGCTGCTGACTTCAAGCAAAAACGTTTGAAATAAGCTTTGTCTCATTTTTTATTTGGTTATCTGCTTGGTGTAAGGGACAACCTGTTTCTGATACATAAAGCCACACTTCTGTAACAAGTGCCAAACTGAAATGTTCTTTCATACCTACTTCACCCTAAGTGGCTCATGCAATTAAGAATGGCTTTTAAGCAGATAGTGGAGTTGCAGCCATGACTAGGTGACAGTGACGAGACTAGGCAGCTTAAAACCTTGATATTGTTTCTGCTTCATACCCAAGCTGACACCCCACTGAGATCCTTCCACATTTACCTCCTTTATGGTACTGCAAAAGGCACAGCTCATCGCAAATAACATTAATGAGATTTCTATTGGGATTGCAATACACTTTTTCTATTGGGACCATTTGGGCACTACTATTTGCCTAATTATTCCTCTCCTAATTAATTCTACTGGCAGTTGCAGATCTTCAGTTACATAAACTCTCCTGTGTTTGCTCAATTAAGTGGAAAGATTCCTGTAACCTAATATGTTAGCAGTGGGATAAAAACAGCTGCATAACCTCTACCCAATACAGAAAATATTGGAGCTCTCTAAAGAAAAGGCATACAAAAGCCCCTCAGACCTCTTTTTCCCTAATCTAAGCAGTTGCTTGTAATTTTTCAAAGGTATATTGCAAACTTCTTTCCCATCTTTCAGAGCTGGTACAAGGTATCAGATAATGTGTCTATAGAAAAGTCTACAGAAAAATGGATTTCTCCCAGCACTTACAGAAATTCCACCCTAAAAAGGTGAAACTCACTACAACTTACTTGAAGCATGCTGTGTGGACAGCTATTCTGACTAGTCATGCTTTAGTACTGACAAGATCATTTATCGTCTCAAGCATTCCACACCAGAATGCCCATGCCATGTAATGTATTAGGCTCAGCGAATGCTTCACGTTCACTTTTGGGAAACGTACAAACAATATAAATGAATGTCTCAACTAGCTGCGTGTCAATAGTTCCCATGTTTTCCAAAAAGCATGCACAATAATCCTGTTAGGTTTGACCCATTCTACAGCTGGCAAGGCCAGTTTGCAGAATGCTTAAAATATACCATAAGAGAAGACTATTTTTTGTTCCAAAGACTGCAGTAATTTGCATTAAAATTTGCCTTTCAATTCTGTAGATATATGCCGGCAGGTACATACTTCAGTACTACATGCAGAATTGCTTTTATGAAAGGACTATCTAAAATTTGTGGACATATTTAGAACTAGTCACTCCATTAAACTCCATCCTGAGTTACAGTCAGTCTTGAGATGTCTAGCTGTGCCTATCTTTCAGTTACACCATGGATTTGAGAATTCAAAATATTCTTATTAAGAAGGAGCCATCATTGTGAAGTAAAACCAGAGCAAATGTTTTCACAAGTCCTTTGCATCTCATGTAGTTCTCAAGAATGCTGTACTTTTAAAACAAACACCTTATGACATGCGTAGACTGCTCACAATCTCTCTATTGACTTTCCCTTATCATGAAGTTATTTAAATTTCCATTTGGAAGCCATCAGCTTTGAAAGAGCTGTTTGAATATTTTAATAAGGTGCTGGCTTAGAGCTCCAATTTTAATACTCAAAAGAAAAACAGTTCATAACTACCAGCCTCAAAGGCTATATGACACGTATTACTTATGAAGAACACAAACATGGTTATTTAATGTTACAAAACTGAATTAGACTTTTCGTTCTGTGGGACCATAAAATTATTTCAGTATGTATGAGCTCAATGTTTTCTGAATGTTATCAGCATTAGTTTCATTCAATGCAAAAATTTCTAGCTGTGCCAGTGAAGACTGCAACAAATACCAAATTGCACCAACCAAACAAAAAGCTTCACAAGACAAAGGTTGTACTAAGTTATTTCTGAAGGACACAACCCAGTTAATACAAGACTCACGTTTAATTGTCCAGCAATGAAACACGTTCTCTTACTTAGCATTTCTGCTTGTTTGGAATTGTACAAGCAGAGCTCCTCCTCAGTAGGTTAGGCATGGATTTTACTTTTTTCATCACAACCTAAATAGCGCATCTTATATCCCAATTAAAGATGTGGAAGATTATACGCACATAATGTACGGAGACATTTCTTTTCTGCAAATCTAATTTAATACTTGGTATTGAGGATACCAATAAAACTTATTTGCAGAGTTCTTTTCCACCCCATTAACTTGTACAACCACATTTTTTCTTTCAGTTCCCCATATGCTGTATTCTACACGCATATATTTGATTTAAGTCTACTTGATTTGATATTGAGTTTCAAAGAATGCAGAGAACAGGCCTATTGCACTGCTTACACACCATCTTTGGCCCCTCTCCCGGAATACCTATGCCCTCCTCAATCTCTGTACTTCACACAGACCAGCACATACTCCTCCATTTTGGCAGGAATGACAAAACCCAAACTCAGCAATAACCTTTAAAATAGATTAAACAGATTATTGAAACCTGTAAAGACTTTATTAATTCTTTAAAATTCCTGTACACTATATTAAAAGATTTTTTTTTCCTTCTCCCTCTCTCCGAAACAGCTATTCCACAGCCTATATTTTTCTCTGACCACCTTAGAGGCAATCATCTTATCATGTGTTGTTGTTTTGTTTTTTTTTTGTCCATTCTGAATCTTGAGATGGTCTGCCTGGTATACATCTAATTAAACTCTGCACTCACCTTGGGTTTGATTTCAATTCTTATTTGAATTTCAAGTCAACTGCTTTTATTTAAGATGAAGGGTTCAAGGGAATAGAGGTTTATGGGTGGGAAAACACTAGTATAGTTTTCTAATTTTATCAGCTGATCAAGCAGAAAAAAGATATAACCTCTACCTAAAAAATGTTATGTAAATCGTACAAGCAATCAGTGACTACGTATGTACCTGAACGTGCTTCATTCCTTTCTGAGGCAGAAGGAGCAAGGATTTTTCTTGTACTGTAGAACCTCAAATTGCAAACTGCAGTTCAGGTACAGTTATCTCCCAGTTCTCCTTCCTTAAAGGGAAAATAGAAAAAAAAACAATGATGACCAGGACAGACACTAAAAATTTGTGGTAAGCTAACGTCAGTTTAAACATCCAGACTTCAAAGATTCTCCTGAGTTGTACATCTTACTGTCCTGGTCATCATGACAAAAATCTTTATCTTCCCAGAAATTCAATTCTTCACAAAACCTGAAAGTAAGTCCTGCTCTATCCCATTACCTCCAATGAACAGAGACGGATCTGTTCGAACAGGAGACGGACTCTGTCAGGGACTGTAGTCATAAGACAAGGAGTAATGGCTTTAAACTAAAAAAGCATGGATTTAGATTACGTATTAGGAATAAATTATTTACTCAGAGGGTGGTGAGGCACTGGAACAGGCTACCCAGAGAAGCTGTGGATGCCCCATCCCTGTAAATGTTTAAGGCCAGGCTGGACGGGGTTTTGGTCAACCTGGTCTGGTGGAAGGTTTCCCTAGCTATGGCTGGGGTTGGAATTAGATGGGCTTTAAAGTCCCTTTTAACCCAAACTATTCTAAGTGATGGTTAGAACAAGCACTGGTAAGAACATACTCTGGGTTAGACGTCTACAATACACAGAATCATAGAATGGCTTGGGTTGGAAGGCACCTCAAAGATCACCTAGTTCCAACCCCCTGCCATAGGCAGGGACGCCACCCACTAGATCAGGTTGCTTGGGGCCTCAACTAACATGGCCTTGAACACCTCCAGGGATGGGGCATCCACAACCTCTCTGGGCAGCCTGTTCCAGTGCTTTACCACTCTCTGAGTGAAGAATTTCCTCCTAACCTCTAATCTAAATCTCCCCTCTTTTAGTTTTAAAACCATTCCCCTTTGTCCTGTCAATGTCTGATTGAGAAAATGTTGCTCTCCGTCTTCTTTATACTTCCCTTCAAGTACTGAAAGGCTGCAATGAGGTCCCCCCGGAGCCTTCTCCTCTCCAGGCTGAACAAGCCCAGCTCTCTCACCTTTTCCACCTAGGAGAGGTGCTCCAGCCCCCTGATAGTCTCTGTAGCCCTCCTCTGGACCTGCTCTAACAGCCCCACATCCTTCTTATGTTGAGGACCCCAGACTTGGATGCTGGAACCTCCCGAGAGCTGAGCAGAGGGTGACAGTCACTGCCCTCCACCTACTGGCCTCTCCTTTTGATGCAGCCCAGGGTGCAGTTGCCCTTCTGGGCTGCAAGCACAAACTGCTGCCTCATGTCGAGTTTTTCATCCACCAGAACCCCCAAGTCCTTCTCTGCAGGGCTGCTCTCAATGAGCTCTTCTCCCAACCTGTACTCATGTCCAGGACTGCCCCAGCCCAGGTGCAGCACCTTGCACTTAGACCTGTTGAACCTCATTAGGTTCACGTAGGCCACTTCTCCAGCCTGTTCAGGTCCCTTTGGATGGCATCCCTTCCTTCTGCTGTATTGACTGCACCACTCAGCTTGGTGTCATCTGCAAACATGCTGAGAGTGCATTTCCTCCCAATGTCTACGTCACTGATAAAGATATTAAACAGCACCGGTTTGAGGACCCACCCCTGAGGTACACCACTCGTCACCGGCCTCCACTTGGACACAGAGCCATTGACCACCACTCTCTGGGTGCCACCTTCAAGCCAACTCCTCATCCACTGTATGGTCTACCCATCAAATCCATCTCTCTCCAATTCAGAAACCAGGATGTCATGTGGGATCACGTCAAAGGCCTTGCAGAAGTCCAGGTGGATGACAATACATGCTTTAGCTGCATTAAAAAAAAGACTGGTACTAAAAATACTGTAAAACAAGATGCAAGAATAGCCCTCATAATAAAAACTCTAAAGCAAGTGGATTTCTTTCTTTTTTTTTTTAAACAAACTTACAATGTGCTTGAAGATGACTAACCACCTGAACTTGCCATCTGCTCCTCTGCCAGGAAATTACCACCTCCACTGCAGAGTCAGCAGACTACTTCACGTGAGCATTATCTTATCACTCAGGCGAAAATTCAGACAAGGTAGCTTGGATCACCAACTTAAACTACTAAGCTTATCCAGCTCATTTTGCCTGGAGCACCTTCTGGGTACCTTGCAGAAGACAACAGCTACCAAAAGTGAGAGGACGAGGAGAATCTGCAAGTCAGGAGGAAGCAAACATCTCCTGACAACTGCAAGTATCTAAGGAACATTTAATTTGAATAACACCACTGTTGCTCAACCAATCAACCATCCCAATTTTGAGGATTAAAAATAACTGAATTAAAAAAGAAGCATAAAATATTAATTTAAGCCCGAGACAAAAAATAATTCAGCAGCCTGTTTAAAAACATAATCTGCTGGGCTGTAAGTGACAATGAACTACAGTAGATCAAAATGCTGTAAGTTTTGTGCATTTCTGTTGTAAATACTTATTCTGTTTTGTAGGTAGGAGATGAAGATGGAATTCTTTAACTAAAGGTAACAACAGGAACATGAAAGCAACAGTGAATTGCCTCAGAGAAATCAATGAACTTTGCAAGCATCTACTCCTCATTTTTCAGGGTTTATTGTTAATCAGGAATTAATCCACTCCCATCAAAAAATGCTCCCAACAGAAGCCTTTGGGTACACCTCAACTCCCTTGGGGAGCCTTTACGCAACCCCACGCACAACAGGACTCTGCGCCTTCTCTCTTTCCAAACAACCCTAATCATAACACTAAGCCAAACCCTAATTAGGACCCTAAAAAACATGTATGGTGCCACTTTCTCCCATCACAAAGTGCTCCCAGTGGAAGCCTTTGAGTACACCTGAACACCTGTGGGTGGCTTGTGCTCAGGAACACTATACGCCACAGCTGAGAGATCCAAGCTGCTCCAGACAGGATCCAGCTCAAACATCACTTCAGTGTCCTCTTGCACCTGGAGGCAGTCAGTACATACACAACAAACTGCCGCAGAACAGAATCAGCTCGAGAGCTGATTTAGCTTGACCTCAGGGCTGGTGCTGCTGCAGGTTATCCAGCACCTACAAATCCACCTGGGTGTGCCCATGCCGTGCAGCGTGGTGTTCCTCACTCCAGGAAGGTTTACTGGCTCGGAATTCATCTGGTGCAAACACACAGCAGCTGGTATGTTAGGCCCATTGCTAAGGATTGCATCACACAGTACACGTACTGCCCAGATCCTTCCTTAGGCTGGAATTTCAGCCTCACAATTACTCCTAGTCATGATCAACTAACACGATATAAATCATGAAGCTCTCTCCTACGAGCAACGCTCTCTCCTAAGAGCAACACGCAGTTAGTAACATTGGAGGTAAAACTTCCAAAAACACAGCACTTCAATTGATTTCTATTTATATAAGCTCCCTTCTGAATAAAGAGCACTGACTTTGCACACCAGAGTACTTCCTAAATTTCGTGGGGTGGAGGTGGGTGTGTTTGTTTCTTGCCATTTGCTCTCCAGCTAATAAAAAATACACTGGTTTTTATTTTTTTTAAGTTATTTGACAACTAAAAGCATTTTCTCTTACAAGCTTTAACACATAAAACAAATTGCCATCATAACAGACTTCAGTAATCACCACAGAGAAGTACTATTTTATACACACACACAACTTTTAGACACTGCAATATCATAGAATTTACTGGCAACCCAAATATTACCAAAATTATATTTCTTTGAATTACAAAGATGAGATGAGAGCAAAATAAACTGCAAAGATCTAAATCCACACAAGAACAATTAAATGAAGGCAAGTAATCAAAATTAACTTACTATCATACCTTGGAAAGCTTAACATTACTTGTAAACTTCCTAATACAAATTATTCAATGTAGATTTCCAAATACTTGAAAGAAAAATTGAGATGTACCACAAAGATAGCATGATAAAGTGAATAAAAAATTCATGGAATATATCTCAGTGTAGACAGATGTGTGACATATAAAATGAAATCAAAGCTGATATCCTAGTTCTCTTAGCAATAACACACTGTGCATCTCCACAAGAAGTTGCCTCTGACTAAGTACAACCGCTGCCTTCTTACCCTGCTTGGAACAACACAAAGCAAACTGCTCTCGTACCCTGGCAGGGGGCCTTAAGGAAGGAAGCAGGGAAGATGCCAGAAGAACACTCAGATTTGCACGGCTCTTTCTATTTGCACAGTATACACAGAGTAGCATACATTAAGGAAAAAAAAATTGCAAACATCCGGAAGCTATCTATTAACTAAAACCACTTTTGCTGCAGGATTAGGAGATTGAGACTAGCTTGCTGACGGATGAGCTCCATGCCTAGCACAAGCAGCATAAAAAGAGCACAGAACATACTCCTTTTTATCAACAGCAAGTCCCCAGCTTAGTTCATTTCTGTTGTTTATTTGCAACCAAAATGAAAAGTATGAAAGTGCACAGTGCAGAGAACGATACAATTGAAGATTTACCTCGTAACCCAGTTCAGCTGAAATGAGACATTTCTAGCATGTCAGATATTTAATTTTCATTTTATATTTTATGAGCAAAAAAGCCAACATATCAACAAATACTGTATTTTACTGTCTGTATTTTACTGTCTAGGGCTTTAGATACCATTTCAGAGGGACAATGGTTGTTTGGTCTGTTCAGAGAGCCAGATCTAGAACAATTGTTATTCCAAAGAATCCTTAAAATCATCTGAAATAGGTGTCTAATGAATATTTCAGCTGAAGGCTTTACTGGACATTGTAAAGCTTTTGCATACTGCAGAAGAGAGCTGGGACTCTGAAAGGTATTATGACAGTATTTGTATAAATCTGTGTAGGAGCAATTATCCTCTTTAAATATTTTTGACCCTTTCTAAATGCCAATGACTCTTAAATGCCATTTAAACTCTGATCAGGTCCAGCTGGGCAGAAATTAGCCAATTTATTTCCGAAACAATAAAAAACCTTTCTTGTTTTAGATTACTACTTCAATGATAAAGTGTAACAGAAAAGCTTGCTCATAACAAAAAAAAAAAAAATCTTATCATTTTCATTTCTCTCCCAATTTGTTTTCAGTCACTGCGGCTATTAGCAGTGGCTTGCCATCCTGACTTCGGATAGAGGACAGCCAGTAAGTTGCCTTTGAGTCTTGTCTCATATCAAGCCAAACTTAAGTGGCAAGAAGTATGAAACAGTTTACTTGTACCTGCGATAACTGAATGAAACGGTGAACTTCAGATTGTCTTTTAAGAGGTGAAGGCTGGTGCCTTCCCTGCTTCTAGAAGAAACGTTTCACTTTCTGCTCTGGTATTAAGAAAAGCTGCAGCATTAGATAGATATCATGGACCTAAGACGGCAGAGTATGGACGAGATAACCCTGATAATTCTTGTCTAGAACTAAACCATGCGAAATGATACTAATATAAAACATGCCATTTTTTGCTTAACAGCAAAGACTACAAACAAGAGAAAAAATGGAAGAGTAAAAAAAAAAATCAGGAAGTGCAGCTAAGTACAAAGTCCCCTAACAGCCTGCAGGACACCTACTTTCCATTTGTATCCTGAAAAATTACCCCTGCTGCCAAAGCTGCAACACTGATTTGTAGCCACTATTTACAGGCACTAGAAGCTAGAGAGCAATGCAGGGACGTCACTGCAAGATGTAGCATGCAGGGTAAAGGCACTGCCTTATTATTGGCACTTCTATGCTTTAATCCTCAAAACAAAAAAACAATAACAAAAAAAACCATTAATTACAAATAACTGAATAAACACAAATCACAACAGGCACAACCAGCTGAAGTCCCCAAAGGAGACAGGTGTGAACTAGCCTCACCCTCATATTTAGTGTAGACCTGAAACACCTTTTAGTCCAACATGCACATCTGACAGTTCATCCCTTGAAATTTTTAAAGCAGAAATAATAAATAAATCAGAAGCATCAAACAAGTGCCTGGTGCAGTTACTGAACCTAAAAATAGCCCTATAACAGTTGTTTAATTTACTTCCCCCTGTCATGCACTAAGACTTTCATTTCAGCTCAGAACAAAAGAATTTCAGGCTCATGCCTGTTAGGTACAGAGTGCTTTTGAAATGACATAAGAACTGTAACTATTAATAACTAAGAATTGCATGTTGGAAAGCTATTTATGAAGAGTAACAAGTTCAAGGGTGTTGGGAGGGGTAGGGAGGGAATCAAATTGCTTTATAAGGATACAATTTTTTTAATTTTTATTTTTTGCCATTTTACTTCTCTCTCAAGACCAAAGGTGAAGATCTTGTTTTGCTAACCTGTTATCAATACAAAATCATCTTTTATACCTATAAGATAAATTAAAATGCTGTTGTTCTCCAGAGTAAACCACAAAATCTAGAAGGAAAGGAAAAAGAAAACCCACAAAGTATCTGTCACTTTAACTGCAAGATGTATCAAATGCTACCTGACAGTACCAATTCAGTTGTTCCCCAGATTGCAAAGGTTTATAAATAAGAATGGCAAGCTTGAAAGTTTCCTTTAATGGATTCACCACGGTTGCAAAGACAGCAGGACAGGAGCAAAAACAGAGATCATAATTTCAGGAATCAAAAAAAGTAACTGACTCCTTAAAAGCAGTTGCAGTTTCAGTTAACTATTTACTAGAACAAGAACATAAAATAGATCCTTAAAGCAGCCTATCAAAACAACACTGGAGTTTCCAGGACTCAATTATCCTGCCTACTATACAGACTGGAATTTAACGGAAGATCCCACCCACCCTTAGAGCCTATTAGCATTGCACTACAAACACCAAAATGACAATGTTGGTGCCACCCTGTCAGGATGGTGAGCAGCTGTTTCCACCACTGCTGCACAGCAGATCATACATTGCATCTCTTCCAGACTGAGGCTGGGGAAGTTGGAAATAATCATATTTATAAAGCTTTTGTTGTTAAGTTACACTTGTGATTAATTTAGGAGCTTTAGATATTGTTTCATCACAATCTATCTTTATTACATCTCCTCTTCTACAAAATAAAAACTTTCATCTTTAAAATTAAGTTTAAAGCACTACTCCAATGTAGAAGAAACATTTTTAAGTAGTTTATCCCCCAGAGCTCAACAAATACTGTTATATAAGCAGGCATGTTTTTTAGCCTTACAGAAACTAGTAATCCTTATCTTTTTTTTTTTTTTTTTCTTAATATCCTGACACATTTAGTAGGTACTCACATGTTGGGTAACCTCACAGATCAACTCTCTTTTCAATACATACCATTAATTTCATGGTATCAACACGACTTTGGTCAAACATGAATAAGGCTATTCCATTAAACACTTCCACACTGCAAACAGCAGCTATAATCTGACAAAAACAATAAAAAAATAAATGAAGGTTAATTGCCAACCCCATAAATTTCATTTAAAATGAAAAAGTGTCTGCACCATATGATCTTGTTTCTTATGCACTATTTCCCCTCGTTTTGACAGTACAAAACACACCATGTGTACTTTGATCCTGGCGCATTCCCAGTTATATTAGGGAATATGGCAGCATCCAAGCATCCACCATCTTCTACATCGAGACATAAATGGATCATAATTTATCAGTCAGTTTGCTTATGTAGGTATTACAAATCAAACACAAGAGGAGTGTGTGCAGAAGATGCGTAAACAAGAAAAGCTGCATGAATCTACAACAGAAAACAGATACTCTGTTAACCTAGAGAAATCCAAACCCACAGCTGCCTTCAAGAAACTACAGCATGTCAAATTCAGCTTTGCTTATGCTTAGAGAAAAATCTTTCTTGAAAGGGCTACAGCTTTTTTTTTTTTTCCTTCCAATTTAATTTTTTTCTACTTGTTCTAAAAGTGGGCTAGATGAGAACTAGGACTGCACACATACATCATTGACTAGTATTTCAGAGAGAAAACTTCATCTGAGAGCCTCGTGAGGAAGATATTCAAATCAGTGGCTTCTCTGCCACCTCTGGTCTTTCTCCCACTATGACTGCAGCTTGTTACTTGCATTAATAGCAGGGATGAAAGCTAACGTAAAATAAGGAATTTCAAAAAGCTGTAGCATTTTATATCCCATTGCTGTCAGAGTTGCATGAAAAATCAAGCTATTATAAATAGCCCTCAGCTGCATGCAGGGGAAGATCTTGCATAATGGATGTCTAGTACGAGTGATCATATTTTTAAGAACTACTGTAAAGCAGGCACTGCATCACCAGTGGCAAATACTCCTTCAAAGGGAGAATCCTGCAAGAAGATAACACTGTGAACTCATATTGGATTTGGAGGGATGTCCGCTGTGTGGGCACCTGAACCAAGGGAACGGCCCACACAGGAAAGTATAACAAGTGCTGCCCACCTCCCTCAACCCCCCAAAAAAAATCTTACAGGTGACAGAAACAAGGACAGAGATCATTTCACTCCGGACACATGGGTACCTAAATTTTCTTGCTTTGATAAAATGCTTTTATCAGTCAGGTAACACCTAAAGCTGTATAGCTATTTCTGTTGTCCGTTTATGTTTCTAGAATGGAACAAAAAAAGCAGGTCTGTAACTAAATCTTTAAGTGCCACTGGGTACTGGTTGCTCAGGACTCCCTCAGCTATTCTGCAAAGCTTGTCATTGCAATTGTGAAGGGACTAAGTGGTGAACAGAACCTGACTCTGAATTTGTTTCTCTGCAGCTGTCTCTGCTGTGCTGCCAGGAAAGAGCAAAACACAGTGACACCCTACACTTGACTGACTGTTCGCTAAACAGCTCTAACCATGAAACCAGAAACCACAAGTTTAAGCATATGCAAAGGGCTTGCATAATAAAGAAAAGATGATTTTAAGCAATATTCCATTTCTCTTCTTAACAGGTAGGCTAGAGTGCCCAGAAACAAGTGCTTAGATGCACATACTTTAGGAAAATCTAAGCATGCAAATAAAATATGTGGCTTGATTTGCTGAAGAACTGAGCACTCAGCAGTTTGCACTGGGGGTGAATGTCCTCAGTGTGTGCTCAGACGTCAAAGTAAAATTTGGCCTTTTAGATTTATTTATTTGAAGTGTACAGGCAAAGCCTTGTGGCAAGCACTTTACCGAAGTAACTAATTGTCTTATCACTGTTCGGAACAACAACAAAAAATGTTATTGTCTATTCAAGACGTGGCATTCTCTCTAGAGACCCAGGTTTTGAAACCTGGATTTCAGAGGAATCTTCAGCTTTCAGCTAAAATAAGAAAAGCAACATTTTCTATCTTTTGGTTTCAGAAAAACTGAACACCACCCTCAAAGTGAAAAAAAAAAATGGTTTGAGCTTTATAGGTCTGCAAACCCACTGCATTAAAGTTTGATTAGTGGTTTCCTACTACTTCGGTTTGTCAGTATAGATGGGAAATAGAAGTTATCTTCATGAAAGGCAAGATATCTTTTGAAGAGAATAATTATAACGTGAATTAATGAACCTCCTATAATATAAAATCATGGAACTGTAGGACAACAAAATCATGATGCAAAACAGACTAGATTGAATGGCCTCCTAATTTTTGTCTGACAAAAAATGGCATTAAGCAATAATATGCACCCTTTCTACGGCTTACACTGAAACACAGATAAGACGTTTTCAGATGGCTAACAAACCTCCACTTACCTCGCTGCTGCAGCCTGTTGAAACTTGGCTCTGTGGTGGTAAATTCACATCATTTAATTGGGGTGAACAACTGAGCTTGAAAATTCATTACAGCAATTCAAGTACAGATTAGAGGCAGGAATGAAATAATTAAAAAGCATCTGCTAAACTGTTAAGTATGGAAAAGAAAGAGAGGTTAATGGAAACAAATGCATCAAAAACATCATCTTCCAAAGCTTATGGGAAGCTTACTGTGTACACTGGTTTGATTTACCAGCTTCCACTTTCTTGCTATTATCCTATACAGTAAGAGCAATCAAGCTCAATACATTTCATGTCCTGTGGGCCATCTACAAAACAACACCTTCATCTTCAGAATTTTCTTTTGGTTATTTGCAAAATAGTTACTTGCTTTTAATCTCATTTTCCACTCCTGGCTGTTGTCCTCCCCATATTCTTAAGAAGAACAAGTGAATAAATAAATGAAGAGATTTAACACTGACCATTAAAACAGAAAATAAACATTTTACTTCTATTCTGATAGCACTAGAAACACCTTCACTGGGACTACTCTTTGGAAAGGGAACTTCTGGTTTCCAAGATGTTGTGTTGTGTGATCACAGATCAATGCCCTCAACTATCTCGAAGCTTGAAAGCTGAGCAGCAGGCTACTGTTTCTGTGTCTCCGGGTAAGACAGCATTTTAAAAACAAATGCTAACAAGACTGTGAGATATGCAATATCGTAAGGCTGAATTCAGGGACTTGTCAAAAACAGCAGGTCATGTTACTCAGCAGCACACAGGGTCTCTGTGTGTAACAACAGGAGGTGCCATGTGTATCTTCCCTGAAGCCCAGCTGCTGTTATTACAGGTTGGACTTTGTTACCAAAGTAAAGACGCTGCTTGCTACCAAGATTATCTGACTTCATCAAACTATTCTGATGATTGGGCCAGAGATGGAAGGAGAGGCAAACAATTACCAGCTTGCCCAGCAGATGAAAACTCCATTTATTTAAGTAAAAGACCATTTTTCCTCTGTTCCAAAACAGAGTGGTAGGCTGAGGAGGTTCAAAAATCCTCTTCTTCTCTATTAGCCAGTGCATTCAGCTGTCTTAAACACCTGGAAGGCAGGAATAGAGTTCAATTCCTCAGCACTAGATTTTTTAACTTGCATTAATTCTTAACCTCTCTCATTTCCTTACAGCACAAGGCTACTTGCCAGTATCATCAGCATTAGCTATCCAACCCCCTTTAGGTCATTAAAGGAAACTCACTAATACCAGAGTTAACCGTTTCTGAGTCAGCAGCCTATGACACAGTACAAGTTATGCTCTGCTGTACGAAGCAGCTTCCAGTGCTCTCTTTACTGTAGTCTTGTTAATCAAAACAGATATTGGGATGCTGCAATAGATGCTAATAAGATCTGTTCACTGTCTCTTAAGTCCTCTTGAAAAATGTGCACACAAACTCAGACATTTTACTCAGCTAAACCGCACAGCTGGCACTGCAAAGTACTTTACAGAGAGGCAAACAAAACACAGAACCTTTTCATGGCAGGCAGGGGTCAAAACAAAATGATTACAGAAAAAAGGCTCAGTATAACTTGCAATTGATTCTAATAACCAAGTTATATCATACAAAACAGAGTGAGAACTTGAGGTTGCCACCTTACGCCTGCAGTGGAGGAGGGGGATCAGGAAAGAATGTCTTAAAAATAAAAGCAAGAGGAAGTGCTACGAATGCTTCCACTTTATCTACCATCTCTGGCGATTGGCTGCCAGAGCTGTTGCTACACAAACTCTGCCTGCTCCTACCATACATAATGAGCCCTACTCTGTTAACAGCAAACCGCTGCAGACGTTACCTCTGCTAACACAGCAGTACGACAAGCTTTACTGAATTAGAATACCCAATGACTGTCTCCCCTTGAGCTAACAGGAAAAGCAAGAAGTTTGCCCAAGAATGTACAACTCCCTGAAATGAAGCTCACTATATGGGCAGAAAACCACTGTCTATAGGTGTTTCATGTGACGCTGTGAAAACTTCTGTTAGTTGTTTCCAAAGCAACAGAGCAATGTGGTTCCAATCCCTGCTGCTGTATTTTCCAATAAAAGTCTTTAAGAACTGTGTGACTGCTGTAGGAAGCAAAGTAGGGAGACCAAAGTCGGGTTTTCTATTTCAACAGGTACTGAACTGAGATCTGGAAGCAAATTAAGCCTCCCTCCTAAATTAAAAACAAACAAAAAAGCCACAATACCACATGGGTTTACAATTAAAATACGCTTAAAGGTTTTTGTTGGTTTTTATTTTAAAAAATGTTTTCACCTTTTATGTGACCTGTATATTAAAATAAGTGCTGACAAAAATGAGGGTCTAAAAATCTCACCTCTTCCAGCATCCACTCTTTTTAATGGAAATCAAGGGTGTGCCTTAGCTCAGGGAAAAGTGATACAAAATACCTGCTGCTGAAGATAAGAAATGGAAAAGCTAACATACTACCTCCTTTGCTCCTATTCTAACGCAAATCAGTGTTGAATTTGGAACAAAACAAAACCAAACCAGAAACATTTATTAAAATTAACAACTTCAGTGTTCTGAGAACTGATATGCTTGAGCCAGCCCTGAGCAGGCCATGGGATTCAGTATGCTTTGATTAAGAGTTACATTACAATGAATAATCCTAAGTAATGGGACAAACTACTGAGAAAATCCTCCAGGCATAATTACAGTAAATTAATAAGGATGTTTGAGTAATTCACATTCATCAATAGTATAATTGTTGAAACTTCAGGTGTCATCTTGAAGAAGAGCAGTAACGAGCAAGGGCTTGCACACAGGTTTCAGCAGTGAGTGGGACTTAAGTCCCCAACACTAAAACCTGTTTCTTTTGTGGCAAATTGGAAAACAAACCCTCCTCCAACAACCGAAAGCAATTGACCAGAAACATTATAAGCCCTTTTTCACTAGAGTGAATTTCGCATGAAATAAACATAAGATATATACTTTTTGGCTTTTGCAACAAACCACATTAGAGTCACAAGATAAATTATGGCATGTGCAAACACAATACTACTGGTAGGCTAAGTTTTGCTGTTCTCTGTAGTGCAAATCATCCACCAGAACTTCATCTCCTTGGGAGTTATGTTTGTACATGAAGCGTGATTCAAACTCCACCAAAGCTTAAAAAAAAATAAATAAAAAAAAACAGGGGGTGGTGACATGCACAAACAGCAAATCAGCGAGGTGGTTGGATGTAACCGGTCTGTTTCCATACTGCAACCACAGGACAGGCAAGAGAAAGGAATGCTAGCACATGCCTCAGCTGCTTCGGTGCAGTCAGGTGGCCATTACTGCAGCAAGCTCCCATCAGAAACCATGCACTTCTGAAGACAGAATGAAGTTACAAACATGGAACTGAAGAACGGAGGCTAACAATATGTTATTTCAACAATAATATAAAAAGTAATTTGTCTACTACCTAAACTTCATGCTCTGATGACTGCATTAGTGTTTTACTTCAACACATTACTATTTCCTCCAATTATTTCTGTTCTGGACAAGGATTTTGTACATAAGTTATTGTTTCTGACAGATGTATGAACCAGTGTTTTTCCCACTGTTTTGAACAAGTAGCACTACCTTCATTTCTTTGCACTATGGCTTGTAATAACTTAGCCCAGGATCTGCTTGTGGAAGCACCATGAATGAAGCTGCAATTCTTTTCATGTCAGTGTGATAAGTTAAACAGTGAAGCCACACCCTCTCATTTATGTTGTGATAAAAGCCCTGTGGTTGGGGGCAGGACAAAATGTGAAAAGGAAGGGCCATTTCCTCCAAGGAATAGGAGTTCATTATAAAAATTAACCCCCAGTTGCCTTCAAACAGACAAACAAACAAAGCTAACAAGAAGCAGAAAACGAAAAACAATACCACCACACAAGAAAATCATCTCCAAGTCAACAAGAGCTTGTTTCCTTCTGAAAAAGTACTCATGGCTTATTGCCTGCTTCTTCCCAGAGAGGTGTATGTTGGTGCAGGATACATCCAGCCCTTTATATACCCTACCTGGAAGTTAGCACAACATTTAGCCTCATCAGAACTTTCTGCAGAATTATCTCCATGCAGCTCTTTCTAATTTCTAATGCAAAGATTGTCTTAGTCTGTAGTTCCTTATAAATAACATGAAAGGCCTGGTTTACAATCTGCATTTATGTTGCTTGCAGTTTGTACTAACAATTAAACACTAGCTTTAAGGAAGTCTTGCGTGTTCTGAACTGCCCTATCAGCTGTGAAGTACTTCAGCTTAAAGCAATACCCTACCACCTGCAATACCATCTGCACTGAAAATGCAGATTTTAAACATAATTCGAAGTACTTACTGCAACTTCCACTCCAGTTTCACCTCTGAAAAGCTAATATATATATATATATATATATATATACACACACACACACACACTTCTAAGGGGAAAAGTATTTTTAATTGATATATAAGCAGAACTAAAAAAAAAAAAAGAGCATGAGAAACTTTTTTTTTTTTTTTCCAAGTTACGTGGTATTCCTGTCAAGGTTAAAAAGCTAGATTTGATCAGACAGATCGAAGCTCCAGACATGTATTCAGAGTCCCCTTTCCATATTCTCAGCCAATTCATGCATGTCATCTTAACATGTTTGTTTTTTTGAAACATAAGAACCCTTTCAAGCCTGTAACATCTTTCTTTATTCTCTCTTCTTTGAAGAGAACCACCCAAAACATTGTTTTTTTAATTGATGATATGTTTCAAGAACTTTTTTTTTTTTTTTGTAAGAGACTGGTCCCTCTTTTTCCTTTTATAAACTATTATCATTTTCATGATGTTTTACACAGTGAGAAAATAGATTATTTTCCATGGAAGATGAACTCTGTAGGATATCATTGCAGAAAGCAGCTGTTTCATTCAGTTAACAACATGGCATTTATATGTAACATAGCAAAGCTTAAAATGAAAACAGAAAACAAGAGTCAGACTGGATTTTCTTCAATATTCTGGAAGTTAAATACAATATGTTTGAGGAAGAAAGATAAAGATAGTAGGGGTATGTGCCTGTTTTATTAAAGAATATAATTTGACAAAACCCAAGTTACATCCAAATATACACAACTGAAACGACCACTCAGGAGTGGGAAAGCATAAATACCCTAACCACACATGCTCTAATTAAGCTGATGGTGAAAAAAGTTATAATTCTCAGTACAGATGTTTCAAACACTAAATATTGCTTGTAAAAACTTGGGAAAATTAAGCTACAATGGGAAAGTCAAAGGAATATTGAAAAACTTAAAATATGCATTCTTTATTTTACAGGGATGGAAGTTGTATGCGAAAGGTTTATCATCTCCTGCTGTAGCTGCATTGGATCATAACCACTAACAGAAAATGCGAGCTGCAAATATATATAGAAGAGGAGAATGCACGTGGTATGTTTGGGAAGTTACAGAACTTTCCATGCCAGGGAACACAGACTCCTCTGAAGGCATGGTGGGTTGGTAGAAAAAGAAAATCCTTTGGCTTCTTTCCTCAGATGTAAATCATTTGGTGCCATCTACCCGCCAGCAAGTTGTGCTTTCAGCTGTGCCAGCCCGCTTAACCTTGGCACGACTGCGCTCAAACCCGACATCCCCAGCTAAATCCCCCGGGCAATCTTGCTGTTCCTCCTTCCAGGCAGCAGGGTGAGGAGGGACGAGCTGCTTAAACCCTGGGGTGTCCCACAGAGGGGGCACGGCCCCACTGCTGGCCCCGGGGGCACAGCTGGGAGACGCCTGCACTGGCCCCGTGCCCAGCTCCCAGCAGGGCCCCTGGTCAAGGCAGCCAGGGCAAGAGGAAGGAAACTCCGGGAAACAAACATGAGCTCTAAGCAGCAGTCCACGCAGTCTCACTTTTGGCTGCTCGTTCCTTTCTTTTTTGGACACCACAAAATGATAAATCATTGTTTCTCTCGGAGCCCATTTTGTGCTTAGTGCCTTGGTGCTATTACAGGCAAGTTGGATGAAGAACAAAGAAAAATCAGGGAGCTGGATCTTTCTCTCTCCACGACCAGTAGATGGCAAACAGGTTTTAAAACCTCCAAAAAACCAATCAAGGGCATACCTGCATCTCGTGAAGCATACCTGCACCTTGTGAAATTGCCACCCAGGACCTCAGAGAGCTGATCTCTCGCTCCAAAACTGCGCTAAGCTTGTAGCACACTACAAAGTGCACTGAGTTCCTGAAGTCTTGTCCAGTTTAGATTTTAGGTTGTGCTTTCATACTTTTTCCTCGATAATATTTTTAAAGACAAACAAATATTGTAAAACAAATTAACTAACACATCAAAAGTTTCTGGACATAATCACCAAATTGTAGGGGTTGGAAGGGACCTTAAGAGATCATCGGGTCCAACCCCCCTGCCAAAGCAGGCTCCCTAGAGCAGGTAGGCATCCAGACGGGCCTTCTGCAGAAGGAGACTCCACAACCTCCCTGGGCACCCGTCCCAGTGCTCCCTCACCCCCACTGTGAAGAAGTTCTTTCGCATGTTGGTGCGGAACGTCCTGTGCTCCATCTTGTGGCCATTACCCCTTGTCCTGTCTTCACAAACCACTGAAAAGAGGTTGGCCAAATCCCTCTGTCTCCCACGCTTAAGATATTTATAAACATTGATAATATCCCCTCTCAGTCTTCTTTTCTCCAGGCTGAACAGACCCAGGTCTCTCAGCCTTTCTTCATAGGGAAGATGCTCCAGACCCCGTATCATCTTTGTGGCCCTCCGCTGGACTCCTTCCAGCAGATCCCTGTCTTTTTTTGTACCAGGGAGCCCAGAACTGGACACAGTACTCCGGGTGAGGCCTGACCAGGGCAGAGTAGAGGGGGAGGATCACCTCCCTTGACCTGCTGGCCATACTCCTTTTAATGCACACCAGGATCCCTCTTGGCCACCAGGGCACAGTGCTGGCTCATGGCCAACCTGTCGTCTACCAGGACCCCCAGGTCACCCTCCGAGCTCCTCTCCAGCAGGTCACCCCCCAGCCTGTACTGATATGAACAGTTGTTCCTTCCCAGGTGCAGGACTCTACGCTTCTTCTTATTAAACCACATTTAAATGAGTAAACACAGTTTTAATATATTAACCTTGCTGTAGCAATCCCCTAGTAGGGTATACCATTTCCACAATCAGGTGTTTAAATCAAGAACTTTTTACCTACAATTATCTACACTGAGACGTCAGACATCTTTGTATGCAGAACACACTTGGTTTCTAGTAAAAGTAAAGTCAAAGCCTCCTGGCAGGAATATTTTGGAATTTGTATCAGACTGCTACATTTGAGTCTAAGATTGTTTTCCTCCAGGGCAAATATATTAATGTGCAAGCAAATCAAACAATAATTCTTCATTTTGTTAAGCAATATCTCACAAGTAAGACATGAAGGCAATGCTTCTAAGACAATCGCTGCAACACCAACAGCTATTCAGAGAGCAGGCTAAACTGCCATCATAAAAAATGTCTGTTTTCTTTGTGTGCATGTATGCTTTTATTCATTTATTTATTTATTTATTAAAGGCATTGCTCCATTAAAGAATTTCAACAGTTACCTGACTTGAAGAGAAACAAAAGAAAACAAGTTACACAGAATTACTGCTTCTCAGATGTACCATGGAAATTGATGGTGCATCTTAAACTGAATTGCCTTAACCTGTTTTCACGGTTAAGGTTTACCCCATTATTTGCACTGGACACAGGATAACAACATGCAAATACTCATTACCTTGTCTCTTTTGACAAATATCTGTTCCTTTAAATATGTCATCAGAACAGAAGCAGTTGGATAAGAGTTCTGTCTTTTCAAGGTTGGACACAGAACACCACCACTACAATTAAAGCCCAGCTACCTAACAGCTGCTCTGTACTAACCAGCAGCATGCAAACCATTAGTCAGCAGCAAGCACTAAGAACAATTTTTCATTTGAATCTTACACCAATGCATTTTACCTTTCTGTTACCAAGGAAATAAAGCTACTTGTTTCATTCAGCTATTGTGCTGACTACATGAACATACAAGAATTTAAATAGCTCAGTAGCATGACCAAGCCCTCAAGAATTTATGTCCTCATGGTTTGAACGGTACTCTCACCATGTAGTCACACCGTAAAATTATACTGTGCTACATTGCAATGAAGTGACTATGGCAGCCAGGCTACTGCCAGATTTCAGTGCTTCAAGTTTTAGAAGCCTGTTGAGAACCCAGGACACTTGTTCAGCCAGCTAACCCACAGTGAACTCTGTGATGCTATTTGAGTACTACTGTAGCCAGTCCAGCTGGCTTACAGCTAACTAGCCTTACAAACATAGCACCACCATGTTCTTAGACTCCTCAGACCTTTAGGAAGAATGTCACTCTTGAACTAACCAAGCTATTTTTGCATTATGCAAAATGGAAGATAATAAACCTGCACAAGTGAAACGCTGGCTTAAAACAGCGCCTGTCTCCAGCAGAGAGACGCTTAGCGATAGCTTCCACAGCTGTTCCTAAAATGCTATACTGCTCAAATCATTTTTCAAACATGCTTCATACATAAGGCTGTCTAGGGATGAGGAGAGAGCATGCACATGGAAGAGTGACATTAGGTGGGGGAGGAGAAGAAAAACAGCCAACGATTACATAACAGCTGTTTTTTTGTCTTCAGGAAGCAATTGGTCTCTCATTTTTCCTCCTAGTTTTAATCGCAGTATTCTGTCCCCTCCCCCTACATCACAAGGGCTGCAAGCAGACAGAACATGCTATCAGTTTAGCAGCTGGAACAAGCAAAGAGCAGGGAAGGAGGTAGGGGCATCTTCTAGGCTATGATATATTTAGTATTGGACAGCCGACACATATTAACTCAAGTCCAGAAAAATAAAATTGTCCATCTAAACACGTTAGTTCCTCAACTTGTACATGCGCAGAGCTAGTTATGTACAGTTTGCTAGAGGACAGACGTGCTGCTTTACCTACAAAATGGTGTGAGCAGACTGCAACTGTGTAGAACTGACTACCCCGAAATACATGCAGCAGAACCCACAGATGATGACATTTCCATGTTTCAGAGTAGCCAACGCAGGGCTAAGCAGATGCTAAAAGATCAATAAAGGTAGCTCTGGCAAAAAAGAAAAACGCACGACAAAGGAAGACCGAACGGGCTGATGCCTAACGTTGTGTCGTTTCCTTCATTTTCCCCACCCACCTCGTTCCCGGGACCGTGCACCAGTCTGCTCGCTAGTGCTTTGCCATCTGGTTTCTGTCTGCAACACTACAGTTGCAATGCAAAAACTTGTACAACTGATGCCACCGTCTGGAAAAACACAGTATTCTATCTAGCACACAGCGTAAATGCGTTGGAAATTTACAGTATGCAGTACTGAGGTGTTGCTACTGTTGACAGGTTTTTCCATTGAAATGCTTCGTATTTTCAGAATGTCAAGCCAGTAGCATAACTAAGTAACAATATTCCAAACAGGTGACTTTTAAACACCAGGGGTGAAACCCCAGAACTGCCAGGAAAGGGAAGACGTCAGAAGACAAAAGGGATGAAATGGAAGACTGAACAAAGCTACTGAACATCCACATCTGAAATACCCTCAAGTAAGAAAGACAACTGAGACAAATTACTAAGAAAAAAAATACTATCTTTTAAGATGTTAAATTGTGTTACCTTTATCTTGTAAATATGTAAAAATTCTTTACAAAAAGCTTTATTAAATTGGCCAAAGAAATGCCTTAAAGATTGGTCCTGCAATCTTCGTTCTTAAACCACTCCAACGACCTGAGCAATGCGAGTAAGCAGATTCCAGGAAAGCAATAATTGCTAGAAAGGCAAGTCAGCCATTTTGTGTAAACATCAGCACCGATCCACACAGAAGCAGAAGTTAACTAGGAAAAGGATTTTCTACTAAGCTACCGCATAACGTATTCTCTCCTGGCAAACTAGTACAAACAGAAAGGAGTGCTCCTTGCTATGGCAAAGGTCAAAGGGAACTTGGTGCTCCTTCACCTTCTCCAGCTGTCCTACGTGACAACACAAGCAGGTTCAAACCTGTAGCTGTACAAATTGTACCAAGCCAGAAGGGTTGATGGCAGGTGCCCAGCACTTTTATTCCTTTGCTCACCTTGGGCTTTGATATACTTATTTCTTTATGCCTGTCAAAGTGGCCCCAAAAGATTAGTCTTAATTGAAACCATACAAGACTGTAAATAGGATGCCATTAGGTCTTCTCGTACTAAGGTACTCTATGCCTAGTAGTTAACACCTGTGAAGCCCTGAATCACAGTTAGGAAAGCAGTGCACTAGAATTGGAACGCTGAATCTCACTCAGGAGAAAACAGCATTGTACAGACATAGTAAGGCAGCGTTCTGCAAAATGTGGCATTTATTACAACTCAGAAGACCTCCAAGCCTCAGGAAGAAAAAGGATCATGTGCCACACAAAACAGTTCAACTGAACAACTTTGTTCACAAAGCAGCATAACAGACCGTGGTACTTAAAAAAAAAAAAAAAGTTTACAGAAAACAGGCTTCATCTTTGACAGCCATGAGATGAAACTCCATTTATGTTTGCAAAAGAATGTGAAAGTAAAGAAATTTCTTTAGAAGACTAAAAATAAACAGATGTATGCAATGTAAAAGTGAATTTTAAGGACAGACAGGAAGAAAACAAATCAGACAAGCTTCAGAAGGCATAGGGAAGTGTATTACAAAACAAAACAAGAAAACAAACAAAAACACATGCTGAACACAGGACTTTGAAAAAATACATTTTTCCTCCATCTACTCAGTACTCTGGGATTTGCTTTTTGATCTTCTGTTCTCTAACTTGTCTTTCAAGATGAGACTGCTTTCAGCTTTCTTATCTTAGTAGTGTGTTTCCTAGTCACTGACTTGCTATTTAAACCCAGAGGTTGACTTGCTATTTAAACCCAGAGGTAGCCAGCTATTCTCATTTTCTAATGTGAGGCCTCGCAAACAGCAATCTTATTATTCCTCAGACCAGGAAGAGCCCAAGGATAAAAAACCACCTTGTTTTAAGTGCTGAATCCTGGCAGGTTGAAGGTTAAGTATTGCAACCGTCAGTCTTAGAAGAAGTTGCACCGATCTTTCATTACAAGGGGGCCAAGTCCTTCAAGCCCCACGCTGGAAATGACTTAGTCAAGTACAATATCCTATCGAACCACAATCATGAAAGCATTTCTATTATTACTTAAAACTTATTGCTAGTAGACTGTTTTCAACCAGGGATACAAGACAAGGTGATGTATGCAACAACTTGTACCCTATATGAACAAGTATTCTGGCATCATGCTCTGCAGCAGTGCACAACTATTTTATTAAAATCAAGCAAGAAAATGAGCTAGAGACAGTGGGAACCACTATAAAAGGTACGTACTGCAGTTATAGACTCCCTTTCACAGATCATTTGATCACAAATTGCTCAGCCTCTACTTGAGAAATGCGCTTAAAGCAATTTCCTTGTGATGATCAGGTCTCTAGCACTACCGTTTATTGATACTGCTTCCCACCTTGTGAGGGATGGCTTCTAAGAGTACTGGAAAAGGAGCATGTTTACATCCGTTAGATTTTACAGTAAATTTAACAGAAACAAAATGTTCACTTGAACTGTTTGCTACCAAAACAGTGTAAACATCAACGAAACCAACTTTTTTTTTTTTGCTAGTAAGTAGAAACAGTATGGCTGTCTTTCAAGAAGACTTTGTACTTCTTTGTGCATACATATTTGTCATGAGAGCCAAAAGGACTACAGGAAAGCAAAATGGAATAGTTGATTATTTTACAAATAAATGCTAGTCATGGAACTTCGCTTGAGCCTTATCTGTAGACCACCATTCTCAGTTACTTCTTTCACACATCCTTGAAAACACATCACAAAATATTTTATCCCATAACACCTTCAGTGCACAGTGTTTCCTTGGCTGGAAATTACTCTTTTTCTGTCTGTCGCAGCTCTTAGATACTACTTTGTTCTGACTTACTTTTGTCAGTAAGGATGTTTCTGCTCAGGCATCCTAAGGCACAACTGAGAATGCTTTCTGAGTACCTTAACTGGCTATAATTCTTTGCCTCTAGTCTCCAACAAAGAATAAACTGATTGGGATCTTCATTTAACCCTGACACTGCTATTGTTCACCATTCTAAGGGGAATTGACCCTTCTTACATTCTAGAGGACTGATCAATCTCCCATCATTGATCCTTACCGTCTGCCAGTCCGTGAACAGCACTTTAAACCAAGTGATTTTCTCCAGGCAGATCACATACATGCTGCAACATGCTGTAGCCTCTAAGTTAATTAGCCAAGAGCCACTACTTCCATAACACTCTGTATTCTGATGTTGTCATGACCCTCTGCCGCAAATATGCTAAATGGATGGAAGAATACATCCTTATATGTAAAATATTCAACAAGCATACAACACCAGCAACATTTGTCCTTAAGATTTATTTACGTATACATGTATATACTCAATTAAAAAGTATAAAAAACAGCTCTGTGAAGAAATACAAATCTACCCATTTCATAAGTCTTCCCACTTATATACATATTTTAATAAGCTTCTGGTAAACTTTTACTCTGAAAATGGGGCATTCCAAGAATTTGTAAAAGGAATCTCAAACAGGATCTCTGTTACATTCAGCTGAATACAGGTTGTATAGTCTTAAAGGTGTGGTACTACCTGTTCTTCATCAACAGCATACAGCAAGGGGGCATGAGAACACAAAAAATAATCCACCGTTTTCTTTGTTCAATGATCAAATTCCCAAAAAATATGCAAAGAAGCGAGTCTCCTTTAAACCGTATAGACAAAAACACACCCAACTTGTTACAATTATTGACATAATAAATATGTAGCTATTTAGAAACAAAGTTTAACAGTCTTTTCCAGTATTGTTTCTTGTTAGATCTTTGAAACATTAGAATTTTGAAGAAGTTGAAGAAAAACATCTCTTTCAAAGAAGAAACATGAAACAAAGACTTATTGTTTTGTTTTCACTTTCCTTCTTGCATCCTTATGTTTCTTCCGGCATTCCTGAAAATATTTAAATTTTAACACAGTATTATGAGAAGTTTCTCAATTCACTCTTAGTCTCAAACATGTTTTTTTCCATGCACTGATGTAGCTGGTGCTGTGCAATACAGACATTCAATGATTTACCAGACCAGACACCACAACATGAAGTTACACACACTGCTATGTTAAAAATTTGTAGTTTCCTTGTAATTGTAAAGTTTCAAGCCCTTCTGAAATTCCCAAATTTATTTTTAATGCAAATTAAACAGATAAGCAGCCCCATTCCCTCCTCACACTGAGCTTTCAGCTAGTTATCAAATAACAGATGTTAAAATACTCACCTCAAGCAATAATCTACGTCTGTCTTCCCAACTATCTTTTTCTTCGCTGAGGTCAACTGATCTACAGAATAACTTGGGGCCCTCTGCACAGAACAAAGAACAAATTAACGTAGTTAAAAACATCTGAATATGATGTCCTTCATAAATTTCACGTGCAAAATAGTAATGAAGTCAGAAGGCCTGTTATTTTCCACATACTCTACCCTTACCCCCACAACACAGTTGATTGAAACAAAATGTGTTATACATTACAGCTTGGCATACTAGAGAAAAATTAAAGGCAGCAGCAGTTTTCTTTATTATGCTGTAATTGCAGTCAATCAGTATCTGTTTCATTAAAGGCTCATCAGCATTATTCCATGCCTATCAAAAAAAATTTATGCCTGTTACAGATTCAGAGCTTGATTTTAACAAGCACTGTAAATCAGATTTTCAAGCTGGAAGATAACAGTACAATAACTATATTAGCTACATAACAACTTTTACATACACTTTTTTTTTTTTAATCAATCAATATATTAACTTGTCTCAGGAAATGAACATAATTTAAAGTTGTCCTGACAATTGCATAAAATACCAGAAGCAACTACATTTTTTTGTACTATGAAATTCATTATATTCACACTCACACAAAAGTAACACCACAAAACACGTTACATAGGATCAAGAACCATATGGGTATAAACCTCATTATACCTTTTAATCGTTCATCATCTTTGGAGAAGAAGAATAACCTAGCACTTACTGCCTGAGGTAAAGAGGAAAACCTAGAAAAATACAAAGAAATTTCAGTGTCATAAAAGTTAGTCTCAAATTCCATTAACACAAATTAAAGCTGCAATGCTTCACAGAAATAGCATGCACTGAAATGTAGCATTACTCCACAACAACCACATACAGCCTTCTGTAAAGAAATGTGCAAGAACACTTGGCATGTATTTGACTTTTGGCCAAAACCACTACCCAATTAAGTTCTCATGCACCAACCCAGAAACTCAATTTTTACATTCAACTTCAACACTGACAGCAGAATTTTGGAATATTATGTTCTGTGCACTAAGGAATGGTTTCCCTAAAAAATTTTTAAAAAATATGCACAATGAAGATACTAGCTTTCCATGACTGGATGGATTGATGCTATTAAAATTCTCATAGCATCATCTACTACCAAGATAACAAATAAGAACAGAACTTGCATTTCTTTGTCCCTTTCACTTTCTGTTGCCTCTGGTTCATCCTCCTCCTCCTCAGAGCTGCTGTCTTGGAAACGTGGATCTTCTTGCCAGCTGACTTTTACAGGTTTTATTGTTTCAATTACGTAGGGCTCTGCAGTAGTAGCACAACAGAAGTCAGTTAACTCACCTCCTTGTCAGTAAAATATTCTACTTAAGAGTGAAATAGTTACGTTGGAAACAACAGATTTGTGCAGGACAAAATCCTCCCTTCACAGATTCTTTGGACAGGTATGAACGTAGTTTGCTCTCTCTAATATTAGTAATTCATCCTCTAAACACACAAGTAGTATTAACACAGCATAGGGAAAAAGTGCACCAACTCCTTTTGAAGTTCACTGTTAGGGCCCATGGTTCTGATCAAGTCACTCTAACCAAACAATTATTATTAACTAATTTGGGAGTAATTGTGACTGTTCATATTTTAACTTGTAGAAGATGGAATATAAGCTTCCTTTCACTATCTTACAAAGTTCCTTTATTAAGAGGCTCACAATGCCTTAGCTTATTCTTTCTGTGTATTCAATCACACTGTTATATTCACATACACGTTCCTGCCTATTAACAGGCAGGGAGTTGCCAGAAGTTCAGTTTAGACATGGTAACTTCCATATGCATCTGAGCTATTACAGCCTCCCTTGGCCAAAAGGACTGAGGTTAGGGGTACTCTCTTCTTTTAGTGTATAAGCACAGCATCTGTGCAGGACTCATCAGGCCAGAGTAGAAAGACAGCTCTTCCTTATACTGCCTCTCTCTGGCAATATGAAGCCAATTCCAAACCCAGAAGTCACTAGACAATGGTAGAGGGGAGGGGGGGGGGGGACAAAAACAAACAAACAAAGAAATACCACCTCAAAAATCTTACTCCAGTGAAAGAACAGAAATTTCTAATCTGGAAAAAGGAAGCATTTGCTGAGGAAGAAAGCAAGTTCAAATTATCCACATCACACAATTTGCACTACAAAAGCCAGACTATTGATTTTCTTCTTTCATGGCTTCCACATGACACACATGATCTTTCTGAAGTCAGGTTAAACAAAAATCACAAAAATTATTGTAGCAACCAAGGTATGTGCAATAGGGTCACACCTATCTTTTTGCTTTGTGTCTACTCAGCAGCAAGCACAGTGGTCCTGCAACCCGTGAATAGGATTTTTATGCAATATAAGCCAATAGTTATTCATAACAAATAATGTAAGACACAGTGTTCAAGTATGGTTCTCAATGCTAAGAAGTTTGTGAAATACAGACTACATCTCCTCACAGATATTTTCCACATTGTTCTAGTGAGGTCACACATTGCTATACTGACCTGTATCACTGAATTTACCATTTTTGAAGTCAGCATTACTGATTGTTTTGTTTTTTATGTCAGTTAACTTCAGTCTCTTTTCCTACAGTATTTCTTACGAAGGGATTCAATATCATTTTTTTCTAATCTTCATTACACGTTCTATTTCCTTACATTGGGTTGCTTTTTTGTTTTTACCTCAATAACACCCCAATAATCACATCATTCAGTTTCAAGTTTCTATGGTTACAATAATGTTAAGCACATGGAACAGTTCATGGATCTTGGGGTCAACTCTAAGATCTTCTCTGCTCATAATACTCCCTGAATTAAGGGATATTTTATTTATACTATCGTGTTGTTTTATATGAATCCTGACTTGACTTGTGTACCATATTTTTTCCTCATGTATTTGAGAAATTCAGTGGATGACTTTTTCCATCACTGTTCAAAAAATAATTAAATAGTATTTCATTTTCAAAACATTATCTCTTGACACTATCCCTTAAAAAAATGGGATGCAAGCATGATTATTCTTGCCAAGATCTTTGTAGTTTAATCCCAATTAAAAGACCACCATAATGATTTTGCATTACTGACTTTAGCCTCTGAAAACTCTCTAGTTTCTGAACCTAAAACATGCTATGCCTGTGTCTGACATAATCAACTCATTCAAAAATCTATTATTACATATATTCTGCTATTACCTTCTTTTACGTGTGACTGATCCACATCATCAAAGAAAGAAAACTTGAAACCACCAGAATTCTGAGCTGTGTTACTCCCATCATCAGGTCCCAGGTTGTCGTGTGGGGTGGATTCCTCTGCATTATCTTTGTCCCAGGGTATTTCTTCTCTTTTTTCTGGTTTGCTCTTTGAAGATCCAAACAACTCTTTTAAATCAACAGCAATATCATAATAGATTTCTTTAGACACTTCAGGCAGTTTCTCACTCTCCTCCCTCTTCTTCTTTCTCTTAGCTTTACTGAAATCAGATTGTTAAAAGATAATGAAACAATATGCGTGTTTTTAAAGGAAAGGTTCCCCAAGAATTTCAGAAATAATAGCAATTATAATAGCAATAGCAATTAATAGCGAGGCTGCTTATCCAAACACATCAATAAGTAGATCACTTAACTACATTTTTTTTTTCCTTCTCTTTCTTAGCAGTTCCAAGTTCTGGCAACAGGATATTCCAAGGTTTATACGCCAGCATGACTGTCCTTTGTGTTCAGACTTTTAACCCCTTTCTTTCCACCTTATACAATTTGCCCACCTTTTGAGGGTGAGCAGCGGGGAGGTGCCTCACGTTTGAATGCATGAAAAGGCAGCAACACTTCTACTTCGTTATGAACTAAATTCTGACTCATCATTTAATACATGACAGTATCTGATCTAAATACTATGATATTTGGGACAGATTTCTTTTCTGGCAAATTAGAAGTTAACAGACAATGCTTTCTCCTCACAGATTTGCAAGTCTCAAAGTCCATGACTTGAAGCAGAGGAAAGCCTGAAGGTGAGAAAGGAGGACAGAAAATAGCACATAGGGAGTAGGGAAAGTATTATGTTATTCGTATTGGTATAGGCCACAATCCTTATTTCAGCAATAACAGGGAGAACTAAGGAAAAAACAGCAGTATGTGTAGGGTCAAAGTCTTTTTTTTGCCGTTTTTGAAAGCCAGCCTTCCAGGGAAAGAAACATTACAATGATAGGTACCAAGCTGTACTATTACCTCTCTTTTTCTGTAGTATCGGGTTTCCTTTCAAAAACCACATGGTCCTGCCTTGTGGGATCATAGCGGAGGGCATTAACATCCCTATAATAATAGAATGGGGAAAAAAAAACAGCAAGAAATCACCCATGAGACACTATAAATGGTCAATTGAAAGCTACCCTAAACCTTTACGGTTAGATTTAGATCCACAACTACTTCTTTATCAAAAAAGCTCCAAACCAATCCAAAATCTAACTGACCAGAAGATACTTTTTAAATGCCTGTGCCTTTCTGGTTCAGGAAAAATTATAAACGGAATCAACTTTAATTCAATTGTGTAATTTTTAATATAAAACACACTTCAAGTTGAGCATTATGCAGTAGAAGCTTGTATCTCCTCAAAAGATAAACAGGTGGAGGCATATCAATAGGTATCCATTCGTAGATAAATATACCAATGTTGCTGTGTATTCCAGTACCAAACATTCCACAAAGTCAAATAATTCAAGGAAACAGAGTA
This sequence comes from Anas acuta, assembly GCF_963932015.1. NCBI lineage: Eukaryota > Metazoa > Chordata > Aves > Anseriformes > Anatidae > Anas > Anas acuta. The sequence continues at coordinate 16,304,664 of NC_088989.1, read as the reverse complement.
GCATGTTCACCTTCCCGTATGTAAACATTTTGGGGAACTTCCAGATAGAGCAGTCTAATGTTTAGACTGACCCTTATGCAGCCTTACCACAATGCAGGAAGACAGCCATGTACTTCCCCTCCTCTCCCTCAATTAATGCTTACAACTTAGTTAACTGCTTTTAAATAGGTATGCACTATATCATTAACTGGGTATTAGAGAACACCAATGCAATAAATATTTCCTAAAACGATCTCTGCGGCTGTAGCGATCATTTCCCCCTCTGCTAGTCTTTAGAAAATGCAAGAAAATTTACAAAGCAGGCATAGACCTAAATACGATTGTGCAGTAGTCACAATATTTAGCAGCCAGAAGTCAATTCATGCCATTCCAGTAACAACTGTCTGTAAAAGCTGACTGACTGCACATTACTCCATTACACTTAACTCTTAATTTCCACCATTTCAGTCCACAGCCAGACGTAACAAATTACTGACCTAATGAAGACATTTCTCAAAAGCAGAAATACAGATGAGCATAAAAAGAAAAAATCTCCACTGCAAAAGAAGATTCATGTTGTCCCTTGAAAGAAGGATAACTATGTCATTTTTCATGTGTAGGCCAGAGAGAACAATTACCTTCTTAACTCCTATGGAAGTTATGATCTAACCTACTGACCTACTGCCTAACTCACATGTTCTTTGTCTATCTTATTTAAGTTTGTCTTCACAAAGAACAGAACTATCTCACACAGGCAAGGACTTATTAAAATATTAATTCCTAGACACAGTAAATTTTCTACAGTTGGACTGTTGGAAAAACCATAAACAGTCATCCCATCACTTCTTTTTTACCACAGTGATAATTACCAGTTACATAATCTACCGGGACACTCAAGTTGGAAACTGAATTAAAAGCTAACTTCAGATGCACACAACGTAAGGTCCTCTCAGTAAACTAAGAAACTTTAGTTGGGTAATATTGACAAAAATTAAGCCTCCCCAAAATCCCTTCTTCTCTGATAAAAGATGGCCCATACTTGAATTTCTTCGCATTTGTAGCCATTTTAGTTGGTTTGGCATGTTCCAAGTCGACATTCAAGAGGCTTCCCAGTATTTGCAGGTTTCTCTTTTTCTCTGCAGCAAGTTCATCGTCCTCATCTGTCTTCAATGTATTTGTTTCTGCTAATAAGATAAATGAATAAATAAGTACATTTTCCCCACTGTGACTGAAGTAAGTCTGTGAAATTCAATGTATAGCGTTATTACAACAGTAGGAGAGCTCATGCAAATTGACAGGGCACTTCCCTTATTTAAAGCTACTTAGAGGCTTTCTTCCTTGCTGTGCAACTAGTCTTTGATTAGCAGTATTAAGGACACTTATTTCATGTGAAAATCAGACCAGTTATTTACCCTGTTCCCTTTTTTGTACAACCGTGCAACAACTCTGGCAGTGAGAGAGACTGTACAGAAAATCATTTAAGCAAAGGCAGTAGCAGAACTTGGCAAAAGATTAAATTTCAGAAATAAATTCTGAGCCATGAGCAGCAGGTTAACAATTTGTTAGGGGAAAAAAATCTTTAGAAGACTTTTTTTTTTTAATAGCAGAAAAGATGAAAAGGACAAAAAAAAATCTTTCTGACTGCTCAATGGAGAGCACAGTGACTACAAAACCAACAGCTGAAATTGATGTAAAGGTCAAAAAGTTTATTTTAGTTATGTCACCTTAAGTTATTTACCTTAAGAAAAACATGGGCAAAACATTCTGGCATCAGCCTGTATTAAAAAGATCATTTCAAATGTTGACTTTTTAACAAAATTAATATTTCATTTAGCTATTACAAATGCTTTTGCAGCATATATATTTGAGAAAACACAACTACCAGAATACCATACGTATAGCCACAGCACGGTTTGGCTGTTTACTTTGAAGAATCACCAGAAAAACAAGAGGTTAAGGAGCTTCTACAAGGATCCAAAATTAAGGCTCCATTATATACCTCTAGTATTACTGTTAACCAGGAACAAAGTACAAAGTACTTAGGGATATGGTTTAGTGGGGACTGTTAGTGTTAGGTCAGAGGTTGGACTCGATGATCTTAAGGTCTCTTCCAACCTAGAAATTCTGTGATTCTGTACAAGCCTACCTTCTTCTTCACTGTCACTTTCAAGGAATCGAGCATCCATACGAAATCTTTCATCTGTGCCAAACCGGGATTGCAAATTCAAGAGCTAAATAAAATGAAAACCTATTACATGTTGGAAAACAAACCATCAACATACAGTAACCTTCCCCCCAAGTGCTATAAACCCAACATAGTAACAACCTTTAAATGTTGATGCCTTTTCCAGAAATTCCTCCATAGTCAAAAACAATGAGAAGATCAGAGAACTGTCCTCACTTCCCAACACCCATTTTCTCCATAGCTACTGTTCCCTCTTTTTAAGAGAATTCCATTTTAAGTTCATCAAAATCCTATTCAGCAAGAATGCAAACCTATGTATTACATACTTCCAAAGTGGTGTTACAGAGTCTTACCAAAAAAAATAAAATCACATTAATAGATTCACTCACTTTTTCACCAGCTTTGCCTTCAAACTGGGGTTTAATTTTGAATCTCTCATCATCTGTATCATCTTGCTCATCTTCGCTGCTTTCAAAGAGTCTTCCAGAAGTTTTAGGATCAGACTCCTATGTTAAACAAAAAGAATACAGAAAAGGAGACGTTTTCACAACTAACGGAAAATAATTCAGTAATAACTTTGTTCTCGTGCTTTCCAATTTATCTGAAAAAATGCATTGCTAGAACAACCAGCTAGCTTACTCGCCCACGCATTTCAAATCTTACGTTGTTTAGACATTTCACCATTTTGTTTTAGTTTTCCATCAGAAGGGTCTCCTAAAGAAAGATACCGTACAGGGATTCCAAATACAAATGAAGATACATATAACTTAAAAAACAACAACAACAACAACAACAAAAACTTAAGTATGAGGAAAAATTAGGGAAGAAGATTTTATTTCGATAGTAAAGATGGCCCTAACCTTGCCTTTTTTTTTTTTTCAGGGGGTGGGGAAAATACAGTCTGAGGAATCTGCTAAATAAGGTGTTGATTAAATAAGCTTTAAAGATGAAGCCCCACACAATTTCTTTGGACTCAAATATCATTTTAAAAGCAAGACACTTCATTAATCCAGATTTTTTGTCCAGTGTTGGAAAGAACAATAAGTCTTTCTACAGCACTACCTTCCTTTGACCGAAAGCAGTGAAATTCAAAACTACTTATGCTCTATAACCTAAATATTCTTTTTCTTTTAATCAAAGTTAAAACATCTTGCATACAGATCTCCATCTCCTTATAAGGTTTCAAACATCTCCAACTTTGTCAGATGCACAGTCAATTCTTTGTAACCTGTTTCATGTTGGCTAAAAAAGAATTATTCCTGTTAGTTCAAAACTTCTTCATTTACTTTTTTCTATCACCACACTATGAAAAATAGTCTTCAAAACAAATGGCACAGTCATATCCATATGAAACTTCTTCACACAATACTGGACTTCTTAATAAAACTTACTTTTTCATGCACATTTCCCAAACTCTCATCTTCCTTCAAGATCTCATCCACTTCAGCTTCACTTTCCACATCCGAATCAAATGTGATGTGTTTACGCTTGCTTTCTGGCTGGCTATCCTATGTAAGAATAAAACTGTCACGTTAAACATTAAATATTCACTACAGTCACACAGAAGTAACTCAGATATTTCTATGACATTACGGGAGGAATCTACTGTTCCTTTTGCACCTCTAGAGACAGCCCAGGAATTAGATAGGCAACATTCTGTACGAACTCTGAAAACCGGCAACATTTAAAAATTTAATAGGGGAATTCTTGAATATACTTTAAAATAATTTATTTTCCCTTTGCTTTTACTGTATACTATTCAGATAAAAGTTGAGTGTAATTACCAGATTTGAAAGAGCTCCTTGAATGACTTTCTTCTGTAATTCTCTCTCTTTCTGTCTCTCTTCTAGAGCTGCCAGCCTCCTCTGGTTATCCTGCAATTGTTTCTTTTTTGTATTAGACTCCTTTGAAGCAGTACCATGAAGCTCCTTATTTTCCAAGAGACTCGTCTTCTTACTTTCACATTTCTTAGCTTCACATTCTGAACTTGTGTTGCTTACAACCTTCTTCATTTTGTTTGAAAGCAGTTTTGGGCTTTTCAGTTGTTGTTTCACGCGTTTCTGCAACACTGCAGTGTTACTATCCATGTCACTGCTCTTACCTTCACTGCCACTGGTGCTAGGAGCAGCATCTCCATACTCTAAGTTTTGGTCTTCCTGCAAATAATTTGTCCTTTTCCTCTTTCCTTGTAAGCGTGGCTTGCAAACAGGCCGATCATTCTCATTTACTAAGGAGACAGCATCTGATAACTTTTGCTGTTCACAAGGCTCACTTTGTTCATTTTCCTTGCTGATATCAAGAGAATAAAAAGGATGGTTCTTGGATTGCCCTTCAGAGGGCTTCTGCCCACAATAAGGAATTGAAGCTTCAACACCTAAACTTTCTACAGACTTCTTTAAACCAGTGCTGTCCTTAGTTAACTCTTTTTCACAAAGGGACCGCATTCCTCTGAAGGGCTGGTATTTCAAACACGAACCGTTTTGTCTCTTGGAGCTTTCCTCATCAACATTGTTCTCCCCTTGTAAAATGGCAGCAACTATATCTTCAGGACAGATGCACTTCTTTTTAACTGCAGGGGGAGGTCTAGAAAGTTTTGTTTTACATGTGACGTTGCCCTTAGCATTTTCTTCCACGCTGCACTGACTAGAGCTCTGTGCGTTATCCAATTCTTCGACTGATGTCCCAGAGTTCTCCGTAGCTAATGCTTTTAGGTCATCTAATGTGAGGTCTAGACGGTAACAGTTTCGCATCATGGATTCGTAATCAGAACTGATTTCAGACTCCCCTTTCTCAGACTCTGAATAAGAACTTTCACTATCGCTTGTCTTTGTTGTACTTGGCAAGGCAGAAATTTTAGGTTTTCTTACTTTCCCTTCTCTTACAGTTCTGTGGGTTTTCAGTGAGGAGTCATTTGCCAAATCACATTTTTTATTAGTTAGTATTTCTTTTGTTTCCACCACTGCCAGTTTAGAGTCTTCTAAAAATGCAGTTTTCATGCTACTTGGATCTGAACCTTTACTCTCAGCAATAATCTCATCTGTATCTGCTGAATCATAACCATTATCACATTCCACAGTCTCTTTCTCTTTATTATTTCCTTTGACAACTTTCTTTGTAGCGTCTAGATTGCCTAAGGACCAGTGAGTATTGTACTTTAACTCAAAATTAACTCCAACAATTTCCAAGTGGTCACCCTCAGTCTCAATGTCTGCTTGCTGTCTTTCCATCCCTTTCTTTACCATTGTTCTAATTTCCTCCTCAGAATCAATGTCACCATCAGAAACATGCATTGTATTATTCTGAGAAGAAATCCTAGAATTATTGGTTTTATCTGTTAAAGAGCCTCGCCCTGGTGTTCTCCTATAAAGACTGCTTGACGGAAGCAATTCAGACCCCTCACTGGATTTGGTTTTTGATCTTTGATCTAGCTGTGAAGAGTTTATGTTTTTAGAATGCGGCCAGCACCCAGAAGGGGGCGCTGCTGATCCATTCACACCCTCACTGTCCAGTTGTCTCAGCTTTTTAGGTTGTTTCTTAGTTACAGGGAATTCTCCTTGCCTCTTCTTGCTTATGCTGTCATCTTTCTCTTCCAAATACCAAGTAAGCTTGGATACAGGAACTGCATGTGTCAAGTCTTGCTCCAGCTTTCTAAGGTTGTGGCAGTATTTTGATGGGTCATATTTCACAACGTTAGTCTTAGTTAAGGAATAAGAACAATACAATTCTTCCAGCAGAGACTTCCAATCTCTAGGAACAAGCTAAAATCTAAGTGAAAGAACAATGAGTTCTTTTAACGGTATGACAGTATGCCTTTAAACAAAGGAATTGCAATCTAAAAAAAAGTTATTCAAATCACACAGATTTATTGCAAGATTTACTTAAGGGACTCCGTAAATTAAAACTAGTAGTCAATGTGAAGACCCTTAAGCAGATAAAACAGAAACAGTTACCCATACAACAAAAGAAAGAAGAGCATGGTGTCTATGCCCAACCAGTACAAAAAGGATATTTTATTTTTTTGTTGATTCCTAAGGCGAAGAATGGGTAGGACTCTACCAAACTTACCCACAACCCAATTCTGAAAGGAAAGAGAAATAAATTCAGTATAAAACAAAACAAAAAAAGGAGATGAAATAAACCTGGAGTAAAACAAGGTGTAGATTCTTTGGTAAGAAAGAACCATCTGTGATCTATTTATTTTTTGTTTCCCTTACTAAGATATTTTCATAGTGTGCAACTTAAACAGATTCCTTCTTAAAAGAAATCACAACAAAAAACATACAATAAGACCAATAATTATCTACGACCTGCAAATAATGACAAAATACAACCAAATTTCTTTACAAGTAAGATGCTTAATATAAAGCTTCTGGCTTATGAATTAACAATGGTAACTATATGGACGGTATCACTACCCCTTCTCCTTTCTTCCCCTCCTAAGTACCAAATTCAAAATCCCCCACACTTTCCAAAAACCAAAGTGTAGAATAAATAAATTTAAAATTTTGTGGTAAATATCTTTGTTTCCTAAGTTTGCATGCTCAACAATTTTGTTCAGTCTTACTTTTAAATGTATTGAAGCACAGAGAACAGCCCCTGACAGCCCAGCCATCCAAAACATGTATTTTCTATAAAAACAAGTACATATGCTCTTTCTATGCTCTTAAGAGTGACATGAAGACATTCAGGCATTAAAGGGTAATGAAGCATTTATTAATTTAACTTGACAGAGGACTGCATGATCAAGATTATTTCCAGTCATGACAAAGAACAACAAAGATATCCTGCTTGTCTACATGTAAGGCATTTCTTTTGACTACTTCACAAAGCTGGATTGTCACACTTCTACAAGTTTCTTTACAGACAGCATAAAGATTTGACATAAATTGAGATGCAATAAACTTGTGCCCAATTCTGTTTTTTGTTTTAATTCTCTACAGATCTACCCCACCATACCTTATGGTCTGGCACCTCTGTACCTGGTACTGCTTTCATGTGAAAGTCTACAACTCCAGCCTTTTTCAGCGATTCTAGCAAAGTCGTTTTGTCGTTTGTCTGTGTTTTTTCTTTCTGAAGCCTCGCTTCCTCTCTCTCCATAGCAAGCCTGTACCAAAAAGTACATCACACCTGTAAAAAGATCTGCCCATGTGCTAAATTGTAACTGGCAGTGACCATCTCCCATAGAACAGTAAGCATTCACTACTTAAATTAACATATTTCTGATTATAGTTGATCTTTAAGAGAAAATATGTGCATCAACAGTCTACCAACATCAATAAAAATTAGAAAGAATAAGAGTGTAGCAGATGCATGAAAAATTGCCATAATATTGGTAGTTAAACATAAAAAGGGTAATTTCAGTAAAAACATACATTTGTTTATTGATTTTTACCTATGCAAAAAGCTTTCTTTGGCCAACTCGACTTGCAGTGTCCCTCCTTTCCATTTGGCTTTATTTAAAATTGATATGCCTGTGAAACAAGGAGACTATAAATTAGTATCTTTTACATTAAAAAATTCACTTTGAACTTAACTATGCCACCTTCTACAATAGCTTGAGGTTTCTTTAGTATCATCTTATACCGCATTAGACATTTAAGTTTGCATATGAAAAGCGTAATATCCTATTCTTCAACAAGGACATCCACATCCAAAATTAAAGTTCTGAGATGAGAAGCATTATTCAAGTCTGTACAGTACAGTTCAAACACCGATGTGAAGATTCAAATACATGTACGACAAAGTTTCTATGCTAATGTCAGATAAACTCTTCTGTACTTAACTTCTTACTTATTTTTGTAAGATACAGTTAATGAGCACAAAAAACAGTTAGGAAAACTGTTCTACTTGGAACTTAAAGAACTGCTGGGTTAGCTTTTAGTTGATCTCAAAGAGTTGATCTCTTTGTAATGGCTGTATTCTCCAAATACAGGGGCACGTTACCGATCCCTCTCTTTAGGTAAAGGTACCTTTCATCTGGTGTTTTACTGCTACATACATGTATTACACAGGTAATTTTAAAACTTCACAAATAATTTTGTAATCCACCTATTTTGGAATTTGTAAGACTGCTGTAACAGAAGCATGTTTATGGAAACTCATTCTGGACTACCTTTCATATTGAGTTTCTTCTACTGTTTTATGGATTCTGCAAGTATTTGAAACACATTTCCTATACTTTTTGATAAAAGGGCTAGAACAAACAAATAAAATCACCTCTTCAATCTGCTAGCATCTGCTCACTGAGAACTCTAGCAAAAACAGCCTCCATATACTGCCACTTAAAGCAAGTGAATCAAGTATGACAACAGAATGAAACAAGCTCTGCCTTGACCATGTTCTGGCTTGACATCAGATGAACCATCAGTAACGTAATTTGGTTCAGGAACATAACATACTTATAAATAAAATGAAAAGAATATACTTACATTTTTTAAGATCTGTTTCAGAAATGTTGGCAGTGATGTAAGCAAAAGTTTTCGTAGGGTTCCCTGCTCAATGATAAACATTAATTTAATTTCTATGTAACTTTAACATTTATTTCCTGAAAATAAAGTATTTCTGAAACAAGAACAATATTTCACACTATGAGTTGAAGCACAACCCACTTTTAAAGAACAATATAAAACTGTTACCCTGGTCATCTTTTCTGGTAATAATCTCTACATCCGAAACACGTCCAAACTTGCCAAATCTTTCCTGTAGTTCAGCCTTAGAAACTGTATGGCCAAGACCTCCAACATAAAGACGTTTTGAAGCTTGTTCCTTCTCCATATTCAAGAAGTCAGGCTGTCACATCCATAACACGCACTCTGCTTTTCTGTAAAATGACAGCAATAGTTCCAATTATGAAACAAATCATTCCATTGAAATTGCTCCACAAAGAACCTTTGAGAAGAGGGCACCTTTGCTTTGGACTAGGTAACGTGCTCTGCTCCAGTCCTGTATCAGCAAACTATCAGCAAGCATTGCTGTATGCTAGGGCTTATCTTTTACCTTAAAGTGCATAACTTGCTGCACAACAGTACGCGTGAACAGCTCGGCATTCCTTTTGCTTCTCCCCCTGGTATCACAACTCAAAGCTTGCAAGTTATCAAGCTTTTACCTGTAACTTTTAAGCTAGCAATACCAGAACTAACGGTTAGGAATACAACCTGTGTGGATTGGTGCAGATGAAGCTCAAGCCCTCCCACACCTCAGAATTTCTTTACAGAAATCAAGAAGTTGAGCAGTAGAAACACTGAACTGAGAAACTGCTCTTCAGTATTTCTTGGCGCAAGGGGCCGGTCCCTCCTCGCTGCGCGTCTCGTTCCAGCACAAGTGGCAACAAAAGCACAGCAGGGGAAAGGCCGAGCTCACCCCCTTGTTTTCCAGCACACACACACCAACACCAACACGATTTAAGCCCCCCCAGCCCCAGCCCCGGCCGCCGCTCACCGCCTCCATGTGCGCTCCTCACGGAGCCGCTGCCGGTGCCGTCCCCCTCTCAGCCCTTCCCGGCGCCGTCTCCCCGCAGGAGGGTTCCGCCTCCCGCTGCTCCGCCCGCGCTGCCGCCGGGCTCCTGTTGGCGGCCGGTCAGCTTTGGGGGGAACACAGGGCTCCGGGCACGGGTCGCAACCAACTCTGAAGAAAGGTAGAGGGGGGTTTTCCCCAAGGTAGAAGCCAGAAAATTAAAGGAAGTAGCCACATCAACAAGCCTGTTACTACTCATCTCATATAGAAACCTCAGCATCTGTCCTTTCAGATGCTTCGCTATTCCTCAAGGGCGCAACGAAAGCCCGATGCTGCGGCTGGCTCCCCCCTCTCCGGCAGCAGCAGTGGTAGCTCCCGGTGCGGCGGCGGGGCGGGCTGGGCGCGCAGTTCGAAGGCGCGGCGCGCGCGGCGGCCGTTGGAGCTGCGCGCGGGCGAGAAGCTGAGGGGGTCGACCCTGAGGCGCTGACACACGCTCGGGACGAGGAGAAAAAACTGCTGTGCCCGTACAGGTACGTCTCGCTCGGGTAAGAGGAAGCGCTGCTGTCTGCCGGAGGCGATGCTCTTTGAATTCCTGAGGGTCCCCGGGCTCTGCGGCTCCTCCCGAAGCTTTAACCCCGCTGCCAGCCCCGCGGCGGCTTCGTTGGTGCTGTTCCAACGGCCGCGCCCGTGTGGTGAAAAGGAGTTCGCTGGCACGGGAAGCTTCGGCTATAGCGACCTCCCGAGTGTTTTCCCAAGGCGCTCTCTGTTAAAGCCATGGTGTTTGTCAACGCGTTCTATTTACAGAACCACAGAATTTCTAGGTTGGAAGAGACCTCAAGATCACCGAGTCCAACCTCTGACCTAACACTAACAGCCCCCACTAAACCATATCCCTGAGCTCTACATCTAAACGTCTTTTAAAGACTTCCAGGGATGGTGACTCCACCACTTTTTGTTTTGAATGTTTTCATATATATGTTATTCAGATGCCATTTCTTGTGAAGTAAATCAACAAAATCCCATTTTCCCCTCATCCCTTTTTATTGAGCCACGTTAGTGTGGTTGCATTCAAATACATCAGTGGTTATGTGCAAATGCACAAAATAAAGTTAGATTTTTTTTTTTCCTATTGAAAGCTCTAATGCATCGGTGCGTAACATTCTCTGCAGTCCTTTGAATGTGTTGTGTCTAAACTAGTGTGCTAATCTCAAGGTGTTTTTTTCTCTTAATGGTATTTACTTGTTTTGACTTACTCGAGAAAGATGTTTGTTTCTTTGTATCCTTTTAGTGCTGTTTCCATGAGAGGCAGATTGTGCTCTTGCCCTGCATAAGAGTAGCTGGGCTTTGTTTAACCAGCTGGCAAGCACAGCTGTGCTCACTGTGAGAAACTAAGGTGTGTTTCATCACAGGATCAGGTGGCTCATTAGGTGAATTGCTCACAACTGGAATCTGTTTCCACACCTGCCTGGGACTGCTTTTTATCTGTAGAACAGGTTGATGTTCTGTAATGGCAAGTTGGAAATACCCAGGAAATCTACTGGATGAAATCATGATTAGTTAAAGATTCTAAAAGAAAACCTTTGATTGCACTGGGTTCCTGATTTAACTTCTGTATCTATAGGCTATGCAGAGATTTGTGTGTTGATATTGGTCTAAAAATTATCTTTGGGCTTAATGAATTAAGCTTTTGAGGAACTAATACAACAAAATCACCGTGTATGCTTGTAGACTGCTATCTTTCTAATGGGGCTTCATTGGGGTTACACTGATGACAAAGTACTGTAGTATCAAGAGCACGTATTGTTGCTTGCCTTCAAGCCTAATTCTGTTTTCAGGTTGATGATAGAAGGCTTATATGTCAGTGTAATCTTCTGTAGCAAACAGGATTGTTTAATTCTATAGGATTCTTTACTGTGGTGTACGTTATTGTATTTGTCAAATCTACCCAGGATATTTTAAAAAATGTATGCATCAATTCTTTAGTTTTCAGAAGACATAGGATGTAATTGAATTCTCATTTTGTGGTGGGAGAATTAATTGCCTAATGTTATATTTTCATGTTTAAATTAATTCTTTGGATAAAAATAACTGATTTTGAATATTGATCAATTCTGTGGGGAGGCCTAAGAGATATACTTATTTTGTTTTACCTAGTCACTTTGATTCTGAGAAATGGAGAACAATGTTTATAAAGTTTATGAAGATGAAATTCAGCTGCTAGAAGAAGAGATTAAACTGTTGGCTGAGAAGTATGACGACCTAAAACAGGAATCCACCTTTTATTCTGATGAAGAGATACTAACATCAATGTACGTTGTTTTCACATGTTGGAATAATAACATTTTTTTGTCAAAAGTCTTGGGTAAAGCTTTTGCCTGTATGTTATGATACTAGGACTTCCCTTATGTTATTTTTACAGTGCTATCTCATTTAGGACATGGGTCACATTAAAAATAAAACATTAAAAAGAATAAAACATTAAAAAGAATAAGTAAATATTTTATCGTCTTTTTATTTCCATCTGATTTTTATTTATTTTGTAAAAGGCAATCATTGTGGGTCAGAGCATAGTAATGAATATGCTGTGGTGTGGGCCCCACAAAGCTGTTGACCACAAAGGCCATGTGTTTCATTATAAAGAATGAAACAGCTCAGTTGCATGTTTATATTAAAAAAACAAAAACAGTGGCATGTACAGATGGGACTAGCTATATGCTAAATAGCAGGGCATATTTACTATAGAATATCAGTTAAATAATATACATGTATACTCCATATCCATAGATAAACTATGCCATTTAGGTTACTAAAGGCATCACAACTCACTCTGATTGTATGTCCATCCAAGTAGATGATACATCACAGTTTATAAGAAAGACTGTGTTTACTTGGCAGCAAATGTGAGGTCTGTAGATTAGAATTGCTTATTGTTACTGTAATATGATCTAACTGAAATTTAACTCACTGCTAGCTGATCTTGGTCTGAAAATCATCAGAACAAATTACAAATGTCTTTTATTTAACAGTATTGCTGTACTGATTTAATAAAACATGTTCTTAACTCTGGATCTTTTACCCTTTTATTTTTTTCTTTAATTCTAGAAAATTATTCCAAAAAGAATTTCAGGGAGAATCTAAGGGAGAATGTCCATCAGACCTGAAAGCTCAGCTTGAAAGTCTAGAGAGAGAGATGTCATTTTTAATGAAGTTTACTGGTATTCACTTCACAAGTCATTCCAAGAAAACACTGGAAAAAAGTAAGCATTTTTGTGTCTGTTACTAGTGCTATACTGAGCATGCTGTTTAAGATCATGCATCCACAGATATTTTAATTCCACTTTAAATGGTAGCAGAAAAAAATTAATGTATTTCAAAACAATCACCTTAATTGACAAAAAAGTTTCTGAGCAAATACTGTATTTTGCATAGTGGGAAAGTGAAATACTACTATGAAATTAGTTTTGTTTTCTTAACATATTTAACTTGATTTCATAATCTGTATGATTGATAGTAACATTTGGTACTTTAAGTATGACTAATGGAAGAAATGCAATAGTTGTATGGGATTATGGTATCTTGTTAACTTTCTTCTTTATAACAGATGAAAACAGAACAGTGCAGAAGCACAGATTGTCAGGGAATTGCCACTCTCTGCCTTTTCAATTGGAATTTCAGCTTCTTGAAACACAGGTAATGACCAACGTGTGTTTAAAAAAAAAAAAAAAAGGCAACAAACAAAACTTCAGATGGATAAATGTCTATAGCTACTTTTCACCTGAAAACTTCAACTGGTATGTTGTCATTATGATTGCCTGCGCCTCCTTAATTAAAGCCTCAGTGAATTGTTTTTACTCTATAACAGGTGGACCCAACTTTTGGATTCCATGTGCATGCAGGCAAAATAATTTTGAAGGTCAGGTTCTGCATCCAGTCATGAAATTCTTATCAAACTCTTGTGTAGTCTTTTATCTTGAACTGGAGACTGGAAAATTCAAAATCCCACCTCTTAAGGGAACTGAGGAAAAACTAAAACAATATAAATCTGAACAATTACTTTTTTTTTTTTTTTTTTACTCTGGTTATGTTCTTACTCTCTTTGCTAGTGTGAATAGCTATTACATCACAGGGATTGTATGGAAATTACTGATTAATGATTACTGGTTTTCTGCAAGGAAGCTGTAGTCAGAACCTTTTAGCACAGAATTCAAAATGATAAATGGTAGAAATCAGCTTCTACTCCAATTTGTAATAATCAGGAGATTTTCTTCTCAAGAAAACTTGATTTATGGATCAACTTTAAAGGTACCTTTTAAATAGAATGCTTATACAGATAGTGTTAACAATTGCTTTGCTATGTAAATGTCCTTCCTAAGTTTAAGAAAAGCCCTTGTGAATTTAGGAAATGAGTATTTAGATATTCACATGTGGGTTGTGTAATTTGAAACTGCAAGAGGTCAGCTGAATGAAGTTATTCTGCCACCTCTTAAGTCCACACATTGCATGGATCTTGTGTGCCTGGTGAAAAAAATTTACCATTTGTTTGTGTAAAACTGCACTTAGCTTTGAGCATGGAGAGAGTCTGCATCAATTGTGGGACTTCATTAGATTGCTGTTGGTTTCTCACCTATATGCTCCTTCTTTAATTTTTTCCAAAATTTATGTTAACTAAGCGCAAATGAATAGACCAGTCGATTTAGGAGTGCATTCACAGTGCTTAAATCTGTTGTACCACGAGATGGCAATACTTACCTACCTAACGCCTAAATCATGTAACCCCCAGCACTCAAGTAAGCTATTTGTTTCTTTGAGAGCAGGTGATATGTAGAAAACTGTGTGTATGCGTATTAAAAATCAAACCTTCCATTGAAAAAAAAAAATAATACATCATTTTATTTTTTTTTTGCATGGCCTAATTTCTTTAATAAAAATACATAGCACCTGCAGCTTACAGTTTAAAATACAATGCAGTGCGTCTTCAGACAAGACTAATAAGGCCTGGAAACTTTTTTTTTTGGTGCCTCAGGCTTCTTGCATATTAAAACAGAAGTAGGCATATCTATTCTAATATACAGCATTTACAGTTGTATTTAAAGTAACCTGTACTGAGATCAGCATGGGCGAGATAATGTAAAGTTGCAGCTAGTTTTACCCATTCTGAGAAATAAAAGAAAACAGCTTTTTGGGAAATGCTCAGTAGACAACAAATACGTTGGTATGCAACAAAAAAACATTTTTATTCGCACTAATCAGCTTGATCTGTTTAATCTAGTAAAGTTGTCATAGTTAGCTCCATAGCATCTTAAATTAAGCCAATTGGTATACAGTAACAAATTAAGAGGTAATTATCTCTAATTTTATGTATAGATAGCTTTTAGCATGAATGACATTTAACATTTTATTCCAGGCTACAATTTTACAGAGGAACAGACAGATCTGAGTCGAGTTCACTGTGGCTAGCTTTCAGTGATTGAAGTTGATCATTAATGGAGTATTGGTCACTCACCACCTGACATATTCTGCATCTTACCTGTTTCTTTGGTTTTGGTGCAGAGTCAGACCGGCATATAGCTTATATCTCAAAGCTGGCTAGTGTTTTGCCAGCTTGGAGTGCAAGCTTATTTGTACACTCTTATGCAGAGATAGATGCTTATGAAGGTCAGAATGTGGATGAAGAAAGCAGTTTAATGTAAAAACATTTATTATTTCCACTCCAACTGCTGTTGGGTATTACAGGACATGTACAATTAGCTTGAAAATCTGCTCAAACAAGTCTAAAACTGTTGAGAAAGGAATCATTCAAGAGTTGCATTCTTCTAAAGAACTTTACAATTAAATCTTTTTATTTGACCCCTAGATGGCATCTTGGCATATGTTAATAACCTATTTCCTGGAAAACCAGTACTCTTACAGGGTAACACGTTAGCTTATAGCTGCTACCAGCTTCTCTACAGCTCCATGCATACGTTGAACCTTATGCTCTAAATTTCTTTTTTTTTCCCTGAAGTTACTTGCTCAAAACATTAAACTTTGTAGTATCTTGGCTTGCTTTTTCCATCTTTACTGATGGCAGTGTTAGCAGTACTTCTGTCCAACCTGCACTAGGGATTGCTGCAGTATGTTTGCGTTTGCCTTCAGCTTGTCCATTTAGTTTCCTCTGTTGCCATTCCTTTGTAGTGACTGGGAATAAGAAAAAGTACAGTCTTCAGGATTAAGTGAAATATTTGCTATGGTCTTCAAGCCATTATTTTAAGCCTTTTCATTCTCTGTTATCTAACGTTTACCTCTGTGTTTAAGAATGTGGAGGAAAAAAATAATTATTTTGGCTTCATTACTATATGATCTTCTTTTCTGAATGTTTTTTATATGCTGTTAGGTATTTTAATTTGGAAACATTTTAATTTTATTATAATGTATTTATCCCTAAGTTTTGTTTGTTTTATTAATTTAGGATAGCATGAATATGTTTCCTAGATGAAACATTATACTTGAGTTTTCTGGTTTATGTGACAGCTAGGAAGGTGTTGTGCTGGAAAATATGAAGAACCTTAAAGAAATGGAAATGACATGGAAGGCAGTGGATACACCTCTCATAA
This sequence comes from Anas acuta, assembly GCF_963932015.1. Lineage (NCBI taxonomy): Eukaryota > Metazoa > Chordata > Aves > Anseriformes > Anatidae > Anas > Anas acuta. The sequence goes on along the minus strand of NC_088989.1, from coordinate 16,288,455 downwards.
ATAAGTCTTCTTTTATACATGTATGTTCTCTGTGTTGAGTAGTTGAGTTATTCTAAAAGCCTTGCTGTCTGCATGATACTGATATTGTTGAAATAAAAAAATCACAGAAATGGGATGTATTTTAAAAAATGTTGACTGTTTTTGTGTTCAGAAGCATTTGCATATGTTTTTGTATATTTTATATATAAATACATTCTTTTTCTTGGTAGAGAAAATTCTAAAATACCTCATTCTTTCTCCAATCCAGAACAAAGAGAATGTATCTGCTGTTATTACTGATTTCAACATTAGAATGGAATCTGAAGAATATTCAGACTTAAGCAAGTTTGTGTCCAGGTAAGGTGGACTCTTTTCTTTAAGGAGACTTAATGTATGGGATATCTGATACTAAAGGCAATACCGAATCTTCATGAAAATTGCTTGCAGTCAGTTTCTTTGCTTGGTAATGTACTGTTAGCCCAACCTGAACACTTCTAAGCTCTACTCTGTATCCTTCTGGAGAGAAGATGAAATGAACATCATTTTTAAGGTCTGAAAGGGCTGATAGGAATTCTTGTTAAACGGAAACAGGTTCTGGGTTGTAATATGTTTTAGCTGTTTGTAATTGTTTGGTTCAGATAAAGATGCAACAAGCTAATCTCAGAGCATTTTCATTAACGTAATCATGAAGTTATCTGTTACTCAGATGTGTATATGAGTTGCAGATGTGCAATGACAGCTAAACTTGGATGAGGAATGGCTAAAGTGTAATACAGAGCCCCTCTCCAGTACTTGCGTGCTACTAATTCTCTGCTCGATATCCTATTTCTCATCTTTATATCTGGATTTTTTCATTGATGTTATGTAAGAAAATAAAAAGGTAGAAAATAGTTTAAAAATTTGGAGTAGCGTATTTGCACAATGGCTTAAAAAAACAAATGCTAAAACTCAAGTGCATTACTGCATGCTACTCTTGACTATTTTCTGGAGGATGTCAGCTTTTGGTATGCAGGATGAATAATGATCAAATGATTAGTCTCTAGTATTCCACTGTGAAATCTGCTGGCAAACTATGCTGGGAACAAATCTATTATTTCATAGAATCATTATAGAATGGTTTGAGTTGGAAGGGAACTTTAAAATCATCCAAATCCACCACCACCCCTCCACCCCCCCGCCCCCCTGCCATGGGCAGGGACGCCTCCCCCAAGCCCAGGTCGTCCCCAGCCCCATCCAGCCTGGCCTTGAGCATTGCTGGGGATGGGGCAGCCACAGCTTCCTGGGGCAGCCTGGGCCAGGGCCTCACCACTCTCAGAGTGAAGAATTTCTTCAAAATATCTCATTTAAATCTACCCTCTTTTAGTTACCCCTTGTCCTATCACTTAGCTCCTTGGTAGAGTCTCTCCCAAGCTTTCTTGCAGGCACCCCTAAGGAACTGGCAGGTGTCTATACAGCCTTCTCTTTTCCAGTCTGAACAACCCCAGATCTCTAGCCTGTCTTCATAGGAGAGGTGTCCCAGCCCTCTGGTCATCCTCAGAGTCCTTCTCTGGACTTGCTCCAACAGGCCCCTGGCTGCCTTATGTTGGGGACCTCTGAGCTGAACACAGTACTGCAGGTGGGGTCTCACAAGGGCAGAGCAGAGGGGGAGAATCACCGCCTTCAACTTGCTGATCACACTTCCTTTGCAGTCCAGGGTATGGTTGGCTTTCTGGACTGCAAGCACTCATTGCTGGGTCACATCAAACTTTTCATCTACCAGTCCTTCTCTGTGTGACTGCTCTCCATCCATTTGTCAGCCAGTCTTTACTGGTGTTTGGAATTGCCCTGACCCAGGTACAGGGACTTTCACTTGATCTTGTTGAACTTTGTGAGGTTGGCAAAGGCCCACCTCTCGAGCCTGTGAGGGTCCCTATGAATGGCAGCCCTTCCCTGTCTCTGAAGAGACAGCTGCACCACTCAGCTTGGTGTCAGCTGCAAACTTGATGTGTTCTTTAAGTGGCTACTTCTGTTTTATGTTATTTTTCAGACATGAGAAGGGAAAGGGAAGGCAAATGGATAGGGGAGAAAAAATGTTTCTTATCTTAGGCTTCATTAGTCTGTACTGACAGCTGAGTTTTTGTTAAGAAGCTCTGGAATTTCCATGCAGGTCTACTAAAGCTAGTGTTATGACTAAGAATATTAGTTGACTGCTCTCAAGTAGCAGGATTTAGAAGAGGAAATTACTCTGTTTTTTATGCATATTTTTTGACAGTAGAATTGTCTTGGGACTTGACAGTTACACTGAAAATTAATGTGTTGAAACAGTGGCAGACTTTATTTCATCCTAGCTTGAGCACTCGTGTTTTGTCCTTCTCTCTTCACTACCCTGGTCTTTTTCCATGTCATGCTGGTATTCATAATTAAACATATGTTTTCATGAGTGCTATAAGATGAATTAAGACTTGACCATCAGTAAAGAAAGCTAAAGAGAAAGCAGAACTGCTTTGATTTGTATGTACTGTTATTCTCATGCCAGTGTGTAAATTCATGAAGCCATAGGTCAAATAAGACTGATGTAGTAGTCATTTGCTTGAAAAAAGTAATTCATAATAATGTATAAATGTAACATATAGTAACTGTATTTATTACTGATCTAAGGCAGAAAATATATGGCCAGAGTGTGGTTGATGTTGGCAATGTCTGTTTTGACGGCAATGCACCATTAGACTGACTTATTCTGATTATGCGATCTCCCTTTATTGTTTTTTCAATCTCTTCTTTAGCTAGTTCTGATTTCTTAACCTAATTCCCAATCCCCTCTTTTTCATGTCCAGTTTCAGGCTTTTCTGAACTAGTCTTTTGTTCTTCACTCTCCTGGTTGCTCTTAGAATCTGGATTCCCACACTTTCCCTCCCTCTTCTTCCATTTCTTGACCAGCTGAATCTGGTATTGTTCTTTTTCAGTCTCCCCACCACTTTTTTCCTTCTTTTACTGTCTTTAAATCTTCAGTAGTCTTTTTTTGTTGTTTTTTTTTTGGTTACATTTTTCATAATGTATCATTGAAAAGGGTCTTTAATAGCACTGGAGTTAAAAACTTGGCGGTCAATTGTAATTCCGAAGCTCATGCTGCTTTTTAAATGCTTTGGAAGAAAACAGGAATACTAAAGCACTTGAGCAACATGTTTTTAGAACAAGCAAAATACAACAGTTTAATTTCAAACAGCTACTGCTGGAATATGTAATACTTATTTTTAAAAGTTGTGCCATTTCTTAAATATACTGTGACAGTTTTTGAATTTTGCTCCAGTTATCACCTGTGTTAAGCTTTTATTAGTGCTGAGGACCACAACATCTATGAAAAATGCTGTTCCCAGTTTTTTTTCCTATTCTTTTTGACTGAACTAGCTCAACAAGTAATGGAAGATCAGCTAATGCATAGATTACTTAAATAGGAGGAGTTTATACAGACAATTTAAAAGCTACTGTTTTATTAATTAGAATTTATCAGTCAGAGTGAAGGATTTGTGAAATGTCTGCATTACATTAAACACTGCATGGGCTAGGTCTCTTGGAAGGGAGGTGAAGCATGAATTCTTCCCACAGCTGTAAGAGTCATTCCTTGGTTTCATATCCTAATGCAAGAAGTCTTGTATGCTGCTCTGAGTTAAAATAGGTTTCCTGTCTTAAAATAACTTATGGAGCTTTGAATAGTGTCATAATATTTAAGCTTCTTGTATACTTTTGTGTTTTGTTGATGTTATTTAGTAAAAGGGAAATGGTGTTCAGTTGAAGGGCATGTGATTTTAACCTGATTCATAGCTAAATCTCAGCCTGAAAATGCTATTTGCTGTTTTTGGATAACTTCTCTGTTACATGGATGTTGGCTTTGGACATCAGTGTTTTCTGCTTCTAGTGGATTATTATTTTTTAAATCTGGTGACATTTTGTATTGCTTAATTCTTTCCAAAAAGAGACTTTAACATGCACTCTCATAATACCTTGTTATATATTAGCTTGAAAGTGTTCTTGGTATTATAGAATCTGTGGTAGGTGGCTTCAGCATTAGGAATTAAGGCTAATTTAGGAATTTACTTGTTCTAGACACAGGTTTGTTTATTTGTTTATGAGTAGTTTAAAAGCTATCATACAGAAACGGTGCCCATATGCAGACTCTTGGCTCCCTTAACAATGTAAAAAAAGCGTTTATGTTACTCGTATCTGTTCATGCCAGCACAGATTCCCCTCTCCTCCCCGCAAGTACCAACTCCAGATTTCTATTGTACAGATACATGGCTGCTTAAATTTACCCAAGAGGAGTATATACTTAGGAATAACTGGTTCTATACATACATCATGTCCCACATTTAAAAAAAAATAAAAATAAACTGCCTATTTTGAAACAGTGCATAACTAATTTACTACTTAGTTCTCCTTCATCTCAGATATATGGTCTGTTTGATCCAAGAATCTTTTGTGCATGATCATTTTCTCGTACCATTCAACATTGTGATTGTGTGACAAAGGTGGGCGTGTTATATTATGTTTTTCATTCTTAAATTGGAGATTAACAAAATCATTTATCAGAAGACAATAAATGGAGAGGGCCTTGTTGCCTAATGACTTTCAAACTCAGGAGCTGAGAAGCAGAAGTCCTTGCTTCTTTCAAAATTGTAATTTCTTCTTGTTACCTTAACCATTTTGTTTGCCTCTTTAAATATTTAATGCTTCTGTGTATGTCCTATGTATGTATGTAGTTGTGCTTTGTTTTGCATCAATTTGTTTGCTAGTGACAGCTTTAATATTTGCTGTAGTCCGTCCCTCTCAGGAACATACCTATATGTTTTGTAGGCTGTTTTTCACATTTGAAACTGTTTGAACTTGTTAGCCCAAACCATCTTTCTTTGCTAGAAGACCTAGCCTTGAAAATGTTCATCTATTTTGCTGAAAGATGAATCTGAGAGGAAAAAGAAAATAAAAACAAAGAACATCATGTTAAAATAATGTCACAAGGTTTGTGACCTCCTTTAAAGTACATAGAAATGGATATTCCATCAGAATTGTCTTTTTAAAAACACATTGAGTATGTAGCTGGTTACAACCTTCTATTTCACCTCTTTCCATGTACACGGTCTTAAAAGGCATATTGCTTTATGTGTAGCATCATTTTCACTAGAAAGTGAGATGTGGGCAGTCATTGCTAAGTCTAGATTTTTACTATACTGTGTACAGATTTTTATATGTATAATTATGAGTTGTGGTTTTTAAAAAAAGACAACCCTGTCCAGAACACATAGCTAGTTGGCTATTGTAAATCAGTATGTGTCTACTTCCTTCCAGGGACTCAATTTTGCCTGTACTGCCAGCATTTTTTTGTCTTGGCCTGGTTTTGCTGGCAGTTGTGACTACTTTAGTAACTTCCTTTTAATGATGTTGTTCTTTCCAGGCTAGGATAAAACTTGTTTGGCTTTTCTTTTACGTTTTCAATGTCTGAATGAACATCACATTTTTTCCAGTGTGTTTGTGTAGCACGTTGCTGTTCCTGTATATTAAGTAAAGTTGGATCTGAGGTGAAGCTCTCCCCTGAATTGCTGAAATGATTCAGCTTGCAACCATTTTGCTAAGGGCTTCAGGTTTCTGCTTTCAGCTATTCCGAAAATCAAAAAGAATAGCTTACCTCAAACAAGAAAAGTATTAGAAGACAATCTTATGCATAAGCTATCTGTTACCTGCATTTAGTTCTCTGTAACTTTCTGAAATACTCTCAAGTGTCTGTCAGGTATTTCTGAATTTTTCCCATGCAAGATTTGTAAAATCCTATACTGGTAACTGAAATAAACCTTTATTTTCAAGGCAGCACTTGACAAGTATAACTTGACAATGACTAATATTCTATTTTGTCTACCATGGCTTCACATGAATGATGATGGGAAACTTTTCATCCTTGCAATTACAGAATCTTCTTGCTTCAGGTGTTCAGACACTCGGCTTTTGTTAGCTTTTGGGGAATATTGCATTCTTGCCAGGATTCTTTAGTCAAAACTGCACGTTCTTTGAGTGTTCCCTCCTCCTTCCCACCACCCTGACCATGCAGGATGGATGGTTGGTGATTCAGCAATTTCTGTCTTCCTATATTCCTTCCTTTTCCTTCTTTTTCCTTACATTACTAGAAATTTGAAGAGTAATGTTTTTTATGCCGAGACAAACACCTCCACCTCACCTTCTCCCCAGACCAGCTCTTCACCTATTTTCACTAGTTTGTCTTTAGTACAATTATTCCCTGTAAAGTAGATGCATTATTATATTTTCTCTTTTGATTAAAGCACGTGTACAGCTTTTCAGCTCTAATGGTCACCTTCACTTTGTTAACAATAAAGAGGGTAAAAAGGTCTGTTCAGGTTCCTTATAAGCAGAAACTCTCTACTTGTGTGATGGCACCTACCATAAGTGTTCAGATCTTAATCCAGTTCATTCTAATTCCAATTGTTCTGAGGCAAGCCTTTGCGCGTTACTGATTTATTTTCACCGTCCTTCTGGGCTGTTACAGAAGGAATGTGTAATGGTGTCCTACCAAAAACATTTTGCTTATATGCATCTCAGTTGCCATACAAACTAACACAGTTTTGCTGGAGGATGTAGCAGTAAAGGTGTAACAAAGGAAATAACTTCAGTGCTAGTCATTGAAGTAGAAAAGCTTCTTCTGTTTGGTAGTTATGGTCAGCAGAAATGGAAAATACTGTTACTAAGCATGGAATCATTGTACTTGAACATTTGTACTTGATGCTGTTGAAATTACTCTGAAAATGACAAAGCCAAAGCAATAGGGTCTTTTCTTTAATTCTCATATGCTTTGTCTCCTGTATTGAAAATTCCTCAGACTTGCCAGAAAGTAAAATGACTACTGCTGATCTCCCTCTTTCCAGAGGCTTTATGGGTGAAAAACTAATTATTTGCAATGGCATGCTGCCATTGAAATTTTACCTTGCCAAAGCAACATTTGTTAGTCTTGTATTATAGACTGTAAGCACTGCTGAATCCATTCTGGCTATTTGAACATCTAGCAAAGGTGTCTTTGCACTGCTCTTTGTAGATCATCAGCTTCCAAGAGAATTTAGTGCAAGCATGGGATCATTTGGGTGAATAAAGCCATGTTGTATCCATGTATATCCATGCTCATTAGATGAACTGTTAAACCACGCGAGAGTCCAAAACTGCAGAAATACCGAGGGGAGTTCTGCCAGAATCAGCTTGCTTCATCCAGATTAATTAGTCTCTGCTTAGAAAGTGCCTGGCACCAATATCTCTGCAGTCCATTTCTCAGTCATGGATTTATCTGCATCAATTTTCTTCATCCTGCCCTACTGCACTGATTATTGAAAATCGCTATTTTCCTTAATGGGAGATGACTCAAGATTTAACTGTATATCAACACTTATTTCTAAATCAAATTTGCCATGCATCATCTAATGAGCAGACTTTCTTGCTTTCCATATTTCAAGGTTAATTTTGAAAAGCTGAATATCATGCAGGCAGAGGCCAATAATAAATATCATGTAAAAGTGTAGTTGATTAGAACAAATATCACAACGCCATTCAGTACCTAATAATGTAATTTGGTTAATCTTACCATTTTTTCAGGTTATTGTTTATCTATACGATACCTTGGAATTTATTCAGAAAATAGAGTATTAGATGAACAAGCATAAAGTTAAACTAAGATTTTTATAGGAGGACTACTTTACTGAGTTATCATATATTACATACATGACTAATTTTGTACCTTCTGAGGATTTTAAAGCACGTAGTTTTTTTTTTTCAATTAATTACATATATTTCCCGTCTTTTTTTTTTTTTTTTTTTTTTTGGTGAATTCTGACTTCAAAAATCAAACAATACTAGGCACAAATTCTTAAAGGTAAAATTGCAAATTTTAGGCTATAGAATTGATACTTCTGACTAGTACTGTTTAGGATAAATAATATATTTTTCTTTTACAGCACTGAAAAACACGGAAATCTTCTGCTGTTTTTTAGAAGCCTTTCGTCTTATGCTGAGTGGTATGAACATCGTAGATGTACATTCTTACATTTCAAGGTACTGTTTATTGAACTTTTCTATATAAATTCTCCATTTGGTTCTTAAGTGGTTCATCAAGATGGAGCAATGAAGAAGAAATTAGCTCTTCAGCAGAGACTGTGAATCTTACTTTTGTGTGTTCAGCAGAGAATATTAGGTGAGGATGTTTGTGTTGTATTCAAGGGGCAGTGCCCATGCTTGGTATTTTTGTTGTTTTTTTTACCATGCTAATGCTCCTGTCCTCATATGTAGAAGAAAATAAGAATATCAGTGTCTTCTTTCTGGAGGAGTAAAATGGTTGTTTATTGCCATTGCATTTCATTTTGGGTGTGAAAAAAAAAGGGGAGGGGGGTAAGAAACCAGAAGAAAATAACATTTGTGGTCTTTGGCATTTAAGCATTCTGAAAGACTGGATCTGTCTCTTTTGAAAGTGTGACGACATGTGTTTGGGTGACAGCACTTCCAGTTCTGCAATATTTCACTTGAAGAGCAAATAAACTGCTCCTCCCTTTTAAGTGGAAAATACTATCTCAATTTAGTTTTAAATTAATGTTACTTGGCTTATAAGCTTTGTACTGGTTTTAAGGTAAGTAACTTTTTCAAAGTGAAAATACAGCAGTCTTGCAAGCACAGAACATCTTCTGTGATTGAGTGGTTAGTGTTACAGGTCAATGTTTAGCTACTTACTTGTTTTTATTTATTCTTTTAGCTCAGTTTTATTTAGCTCAAGCATTTACTGTCCTTCAACTCAGCACCCTCATTGCTTTTTAGCTGTATTATGAAGTGTGGCCTGCTTTGATTCCTATATTTTGAATCTTCTAGGTTCTTCAGAGTACTGTGCTGGATTAATGTTTTTCATTCTCTTTAATCTGTTTGGTCAGTTCTGATGATGTTTTAAAAAAGAATCCTATCCTCAGCTGAGTGTAAACTGATGTTGTCTAATCCTGCTGGTTGTTGTAAAGACTAATCATTCAATAGTGAAATAGAGACTGACAAGGTAGAGAGAGCACAGAGGGCTTCATGGTTTTATGGTGTGCTTTTTTATTTGTTTGTTTTCTTGTTTTTTTTGCCAGCTTCACTAATTCTTAGATCAGCCTCATGACAGTAGCCACTGTGGTTTCTGGGACAATGTAAATATTCCTCATTTTAAAACTCAGTACAAACATTTAAAAAATAGGAGATAGTATTTTAAATTGTCACGTGTGTCTTAAGAAAGCAGTTCTAAAAATGGTTTGGTCAGTCTCTGAATGTAAAGGATAGTGGTATTTCATATAGAATGTATCTATGTCTTAAGTGAATGTATCTCCATACATATATTGTATACTACTGGTTTACATCAATGTTACAAATACTGTTCCTAAAGTTACTTTTTTAATTGACAAGGATAGTGATGAGAAAAGCAGACAAACTTGGGAGAATATGATTGAATATGGTCCTATGAAGATATTCTTAGGCTGCCTTAATTATGTCAGCATTAGTAATAATTTCATTTAGTAGAAGTAGAAGGCTTTCTGAGATGAGAGAATTAACAAAGGCATGGTGGATCAAATCTGACAGTTCCAAGTGTTCAAAGCTGGATGCTAAGGGTACTATATGCATTTGTAACAATATCCTGTGTTTAATTCAGTGAAAGTGGCTAGGAGTGGCTTTTAACATCTGCATAAAATAAATGAATAGTCTTACCCTGTAAATATTTGCACTTCAATAACAATATTAAACTTTGGATTTTTTTTCTTACTACCAGCTTGATAGACTTCAAGTATACATCCAGCTAACTGGAAACAGTACTGGAGAGAAGACTTTTTTTTTTTTTTGGGGGGGGGGGGTTATATTTATTATTAATCAGTTATTGAAAAGAAAATTACCCAGGCTATTAGGTAGAAATAGGTGGTGCTTCTAATAGTTTGGTCACAGCATAGTGTATTAAAAGCAGGAAAGGTGGATTTCTTCCCCCCTTTCGATTAGCTCTGGTACTTGAGAAGGAAGCAATAAAGTAGAAGTGAATGGATAATTCAGTAGTAATAGAGATGTGAGATGAATGACTATTGCAATTTGCAAATGAAGTTGATCATCAAAAATAGCAGTTTTGTAGTGCGTTTTTGCAGTTAAAGAGAATAATTGTGGGACAAATAACTTGGATTAAGCAAAAAAGCTGCTTGTCATATATATTTGACAATAAGTAGGCTATTCTAGAGAGCAGGGGCAGCTTTAAGTAGGTTTGGATATAACGATGTTCAGTTATAAACAAATTGTGCTCTACATTATATATTCCCTGCCTTTGAGCCTAAGCAGTTGTGAATTTTTACTGAAACAGGTTAGTCTGCACTATGCATGCTTCACACACACCAAAAAAAAGAGTTCAGTATACTTTTACTACCTTCTGCTGCTACTCCTGTCTTCTACTGCAGAAAAAAATCTACAAGGTAGTGCTTTAAATAAATTTTGAAGAGGTAATTGAAGTGTCCCAGAAGTCCTAGCTTAGTGTATTTTGTTTCCCACTCTCCCCCCCATGATAGTCATATAATATTACTTGTATGGCAGGTCTTGCTGCATTGCCACAATAAATATGTTTAGAAAATGGATTTACAGCTACAAATAATTTTCTGATCTAGGCACACCCGTAGTCTGCTATGAGACTGCATAACTCAAGTATGCAGGCATTGTTGGAAGAACAGATTATTCAAGCTGATAAACAAGAAAAAAATTCAAGTTTTATTGGAAATACAGACTAGAAATAAGTAATGGGGAAAAAACAGTGTACATTCAGCTTGATATTAATACAGGTCACAAAAAAAGAAGGCAAAAGATCTTGCATAGTATAGCCCTTCTAACTTAAAACTCTTGATGTTTTCTCGTGCTGTGAATGGGGAAAAGTAAATTAAAATATATCAGATAATTTATTGTCTGTGTGGGGCTTTCAGAAGATACCAGTTGTCTACTTGTGGTGTGCTCACGAAATATTAAGAGCGTTAAATTAGAATTCTTGTTGATGTCTAGTACCTTTTCAAAAATATATACAACAACCTAATGTAAAATTAATGATGTGGTAGTAGTAAGATCTTAGCATTTGTGTGTGCATGTATTACATAAATGTGCATACACGTGTTTTTGCATGTGAATGCACATGCTTGTTTTCACAGGGAAATAATAGGAATAATTTTGACATGTATTGACTCCATTAATATTACAAAGAGCTTTATTTAGTAGTAATGACTTGTAATGAGAATAAGATCAGAGGCACTACTTAGGCTTCTAACTTGTGTTTACTTCATCTTATCAGATGGGGATGAGAGAATTGCTGGCTTTTTTTTTTTTTTTCCTGGTCTAAATTTGGATTGAAAATGAAATGTATTTTGATATGCTTTGGGGCTGTTTATCTTTTTGCTGAACACCTGAAAATATCAAAATTTTATGATTTAGATGGGAAAAATGAAAATCAAATGTTTTTCTTGCTGTAGGACTTCTTGTTCTCAGATGCAATAAGATAATGGAATTTGTTGTTAAAATAATCTAAACTGGAAAATTGGGGATTGCTATGCCTTTTTTGAGTAATGGGTTCAGGGCAAAAATATACTTGTCTTGCTTTTCATATTTGTATACTCTTTCCAGAATGATGAACCCACAGTTGATGCTTGACATAGTCACTTAACCTGAAAAAGTGACTTACAGTCTCTTAGATCTCAACACTCTTAGTGACAGAGCATCAGTATGTTCAAAATTAAGTTTGAATTTATTAATAATTCCCCAGAGCACAAGCGCTAACAAATCAAGGCTTAGCTAAATAAGATAGACATAATTAATACAAAAAACCTTAAAAAATCAGTATTCTAGGTGGTATTAATACATCATGCATTTGGTGCTTAACTAGTTCTACGAATTAGATATCTACACTAGCTTCAAAATTAGTATGAAGTTGATCCGGTAATAATACTAGCACTTGTTTGGCATTTGTTTATTTGAAGAGTTTAAGCCCGTGGTAGGTATTTGAGGGGAGAAACCAAGTTAGAAGAAATGTATTTTTGTGTAGTTAGAAACCCTGTGTTCTGAAAGACATTATGTCCAGTTTTAGCGAATGGATTGAGGTCTGTACAAGTAGTTTTCTCTTTTCAGTAGATTGTTTTAAAGTACTTGAGTGAAATGATGCTAGTTTCATTTGCTCAAGGTTAGCACTATTTTTAGATTAGTGATAGAATCAGCTTTTCTTTTTGAAGATTTAATGTGATTTTTGTCTAATGAGTGAATGTGTTTCTGTACAAAGGTATTTCTGTTTCTTTGTACTGACTGCTAGTTCAAATCTTGCTTGTTTACAGGTAAAAAGCATTAATTCAGCTTTGCTGTTAATTATATTGTCACATTTCCTGTCAAGAAAAAGCGGTGAACAAGGCTCAGTTTATATCATGCCTTAATAACAAAGGTACTCTGTCATACCATGCTGTATGCTGAGCATTGTATTTAAATGGGAAGATAAAGTTGACTCATATGACCACAGCTGAACAAGATGTGTGTGTGTATATATATTATATTTCCATCAAAAATGTGTAAAAATATTTATATGTAGTATATACAATTGAATGCGTATATACGTATACATTCAATTGTAATATATATCTATAACTGTATTTAGATTATTTTTGAAAGAAAAATACTAAAGGAACATTTGACACATTTGAATGTTCCACTTGCTTTGTTGCTAGGTACACTAAGCCTGGATAAGAATTTTTCTCATTTTCCACTAATCAAGTTTTCAAGGAAGCTTTAATAAAGTTAAACATTGCTAAGTTCTGTGCCTAAACATAACTTTCTTTCATATGCAACTTCATTCCATGCACTTTTGAAGGTCAGCTGAAAAAGTTTCATTTCAGATCAAAGCGAGTATGATTGGAATTAAAATTTATTTTTCCTCTGTAGTTTGCTTGAAGAATGTTTGTGTTTATCTGAAAGCAAAATATGGTAATTGTCCTGGAAATTGATAAAGAATGTGAAAAAGCAGTTTCATGATTTTCCCTACATGTAAAGAATAAGTAGTGAATTAAAAGTTGAAACCACATGCATGTGTGCACACGTTTTTGTGCTTTCATCAACAAAATCTGAAAGCATGGGTGGCATTGTAACTCCTAAATTAAGTGGATGTTTTGAAATAGTTATTTTAGAGGAGAACTCAATTTCAACACAGGAAAAAGTTCAGGGTATGCAGGGAAAACTGCATTAGCAAAAGAGAGGATATAAACAGGAATAAGAATGATCTTCTGTTACCATGCTTGAATTTTGGCATGTATAATTATGTAAGTAGTGACTAGTAGTATGTCCCTACAGGCAATGTTCTCAAGCAGGAAAAAGCATTAACGTGCTTTGCCAGGAGGATCGGATTGCCTTCCATCCGTATCTCATCCATACGCGTGCGGATGTAACGTGTGTTGTTCGACTTGCAGAATGTGTCGTCAGTGATTGTGGTAATGTTGTTGTACTGCAAAACAAAACAAATTTTCATTGTTAAGTAAATACACATGCACACACGCATATACAGACGTAAGTTAGAGAATTGCCAACCTGTAATATTATTAGTATCCCCACTCATTTTATTGTCACTGGGATTGTGTTAAAGATAGGTAGGAATCAAGTCTCTTCAAACCAATCAATGAACTGATAAACAATTTGAGGTTTGGAATGTATGGTTGACAAAAGATTATTGCTTTTTTTCTTTTTTTCTTTTTTTTTACCATTTCTTATTAGCTTTTGTACACCAAGTATAAGAAATTTTTGCATGATAGTTAGCTAAGAGCTTCTGACAGTAAGGGTACTTAAATTTTGCTTTATTCTAGAGAATTATTTCAAGTCTTAACTACTTTCTCCTCCTGTGGATTAATGAGGATGTGCATGTTGAACACTGGTTGTGGCCAAACAAATGAGAGCTAAATTGTTTTATGTGGAGGAGCACTAGACAACTGTAGCACAACTGCAGTTTAAACTGTTTTAGAAGGAAATGGGGATTGGTTTGTGCAGCTAGGTCTTTTTATAATATAAAGTTAAGGAAATAGTTCAGAAATACCTGAAGGTGAAGAATACGCAGACTCTCTGGTAAGTTCAGGGGAACAGACTCCAGTGCATTATGTCCCAAGTAGAGGTAGGCCAAATTTGTCAGCTTCTATTGGAAAGAAAGAGAGAATCATTGCTGATATTGCTTACTCTTGTGTCTGTTGTAAGCCATGTATATTTTTCTGATTGCAGAGAAAGCCTATAAAGTGATCTAACAGGAAATATTTTGCTGTGAATGTTGAATCCTATTGTACCAAGAAGGTCATAGGCCTTCTATGTGCTGGAAATTTCAGTGTTGGCATACTGGTTATAAAAACTGGACACCACTATAAATATATATCCTTGTTTAATAGCATTTATGTCATCCACAGACTTGTATTTGAGCCATTAGTTTTGAATCCACTATTCCTTCATGTGTGAGAGAGAAAGGAAGTAGGTAGGATTATATCTTAAAGACAAGAATTTTTAGATGAACTACTACATGAGTGCGCCACTGTGCATAGGAGAATTATTCCAGAGTGTCTTAAAAACAAAAACCCTGAAAAGCTGCTTTCTCCTAGTTTGTTTCTTTGATCACAAAAACATAAGAAAATCCCAGTGACGGTATACTCCTTTTATTTACCTTGGTTGCCTAGTTTGTCATCTTTTACTTACTTTGAAAGCATTTGCTTTGATTCCTCTGCTCTTGATTCTGTTTTGGTTTGCATTAAATGTTGTTAGTTTGGGAGGTAGAACAGGAAGTTTTACAAGCCGATTTTCAGCAAGAGAAAGTTCTTCCAATAACAGAAGCTTTGCAAAGGCTCCGTCTTCAATTTCTTCTATCCTATTTCCACTAAAATCAATTCTTCTCAAAGTAGCTATACACAAAAGAAATAGAAATCTAAGTATTAAATTTATGGTTGCGTAGCATACTAAACATGCGTGGTTTTGTTAGATGTTACAATGACAACGGCTGCACTATCCTGTTAGTATTTATATTTGTAGATCACAAAATGTGAATTAAATCCACGCTTGGCTTTCCTCATTATTGAGACTATATATAGATACACACGTATGTGATCCTTCCTGTTTGCATAGAGAAAACATGATTGTAGATCCTGGTAGAATTTGCAGTGTCATAGAGTGAAGTAGGTGGGAGAGATCTCTGGAGCACTGGAAAGAAATGTACACGGTCAGTTAAGACTGGCCAGGGGACGATCAAATTTGACTTTTAGCACCCTGTTGCTTGATTAAAATAGATATGTGGGCCAAAGCGGGTTATCCATATTGTCTTCACAGTTCCTCTTCTAGCACAAGCACTGAATTAAGTAATACACATTGCATAACCTAGCAAAATATAAAGTATATCTTATTTTGGCATAATATTAAAGGACAACAACAAACGCATTATTGTTACAAATTACTTACTAATGTCAGCAAAATCTGAGACTGCTATCCTTTTTATTTTATTAAATCGTGCGTATAGGTACGCTGTTTCCTTTGGCAGTGGGGGTACAGCTTCAATATCTATTTCCTCGCAGTACACTGATCCACTTAAACACACACAGAGCAGACAAGTAGGTAAATCTGAAAGCAAATTATTTTGAGTAGACAGTTAAAAGTTATTCAACTAATATTTAACTAATATTCAAAACAATTTTTTTCTGGTATCTTTACTTCTGGTAACGTTTTTTTTCCTGGTATCTTTACTTCTGGTATCTTCTATAGAGATTTCCCCTCTATTAAATTTTTAGTTGTTCTACCAGCAGCAAGTTCCACAGAGATTTAATACCATGTTTTTTTTTTTGTCTGTTTTTGTATTCTTTCTGCGTAATTTCCCTGTGTTATATTCTCTGTTCTTAACTGAGCTTGTCTTGGAATGCTATTAATCCATATTATTTCATTTTTTAAGTGTAGGGCATTGTGAATTTGATGACTGCAATGCTTTGGCCATGTTAAATGTAATCTTTAGAACCATTGCTTTCAAAGAAAGTCATGCAGAAGAAATATCTGGAAGTGCCCACGTTTGATATTACAATTGCACTGGAGCGTTTCTGGTGGGGTCATGTATACTCTGTGTTACTCCTAGCTACTATTTTGTCTAATCCTCTTTATAAAAACTCTAGTGGTGGTGATTATATAATTGCTTTAGGCAATCTGTTATTGAGTTTTTGTATAGCTATAATTTTAAATAATGAGAGAAACTCTATCTCCTTTAATACAGTTTAAGTCTACTATGGCTTGTCCTATCTGTCATAAATGTTAATAAACTATTATTCATTTCTTATTTGTGCTAATTCTTTATGACAGGAATATTCGGATACATATAACAAATACAGCTTTGAATCCAGTTTTGTTACCATTGTTACCTATATACTGCAAAATTTTGGTTGGCTTCCAATTTGGTCTGTAGCAAAGAGTAGTTTTGTGCTGCTAGGTAGTCTGTTAAAACTGCATAGCACAAAAGGATCTTCCCCAATCTGAAGAGTTACTGAAATAGCAAATACTGAGCCAAACCAGTGTATGTACTAGAGCACTTTTTTTTTCTCCTTCTCACAAAGGAACTGCAGAAAATGGGATTGACATTTGGAGCTTTAACTTGAGTTCCACCCAGTTTGCTTTTTTTTTTTTTTTTTTATTTGGTTTGTCATCTTCTGTTTGGGGGGGGAGAGTGTGGAAAAAAAATGGTATCACTACCTAAAATGCAGCAGTTTCTATGTTTGTCTGACTAGAAGCTCGGGGGTTTTCCCAGATTTGTTCCTGTTTTGATGCAGTCTTGTTGACAGATGCTATTTGGCAATAGCTAATCCCTATGATTAAAACTTCAGTGCAGACTGACACTGCAGTGGTCTTGCTGAATCATCTGTGATATCACAGATAGACCCAAAATGTTTCTCTCTTTTCTGTGCTGTGTTTGTCAGAAAACAGCTTTTTCTTTTTACATGTAAAAATCATCATGGCTCATTAGGAGACAATACACCTCAGAGCTAGTAGGAAGAATGTTCCTGACGTATTTTAACTGTTTTTGTCCTAGGAATCATATTATGCCCAAATTCATTTACATTTCAATTCAATTTCAATTTTTTCTGGATGTTTTACATGTTAACAGAATCAAAAAATCAACAATGTATAAAATGTTGACTTCCACAGTCATCAGATGTGCATTGTGAGAACAGAAGTTTCTTCAAGTTAAGCTATTTAACTTAAATATATTTCATTGCAAGCTGGGGAAACTGCGGACTATGTTGAGGTATATATTTTCCTTTTCTTGCTTGTACTGCCTAGCTTATTTAATATGGGTACGTCTCTACAGCAAATACAAACGGGTAAGTCTAGAGAGATTCTTATAGGCTGTGTTGTATATTCAGTGTGTACCTGAAGATACTTCGATTTATTAACCTGTCCTGTCAGAGGCAAAAGTTTTGAAGACTTTCCATAGGAGATATGAAAGATGTTAATAGATAAAAATGTTATTTCTGTATCCCTTGTTGTCCTCTGTATATTCAATTTTTATATTCAAAGCCTTTTGTAGAGTTTGCATGTTACAGTATCCATATCCATTTACTTACTTGTATCCTTTGTTGGTTTTACACTGCGTTCGCTGTCATCCCCTTGCAGTCTTAGGGCAGTGTCAAGAGAAACGTTTGTTGCATCCTTTGTGTGAGAGCAAATGGTATTTTAAAAAACAATAAGCACAGTATTACAAGAGTCTTAAATAGTACATCTTTTCAAATGAGCTTCCTACATCTTCTTGTGACATTTAATTTTTATATTCATCTTACACACTGGATGACTAAGATGATATATTATCCCTTTTGTATGTGAGCTCTGCGGTTTGAAAGGCAAAAAGGGAAGATGTTGCTGCTACTGTTCTTTGGATAAGACCACTAACCATAAGGGGGCATGGGAGGGTAGAAAATATCAACTGTGATGGGGAAGGAATACGTAAGCAATGAGTGTCTACAAAAACCTGCACTTTTGAAGACAGAGTATTTTGCAGAAGGCATAATGCAGAATTTGAAAGGATTCTTATTACTATAATTTAAATTATTTCTGTTCAAAAAAAAAAAAAAAAGAATCCCAATGTTTCCTTGCATTTGAAATTGTCTGAAATACCCCATGGAGATATTTATTAAACTTTTCAGTTGCACGGAAACTTATTTTATAAACATGTTCATTTCAGGTGTTGGCTGAAGTTTTGCAGTACGTGTTCATTAAATCTCTGTTAAACCTGAACTGCTAACAGATAGTCTTTAGTGATGCAGGAAATTATAGGTTTTCATTGAATATGATTGGGATTTTAATTACATGCTATTTCCCTTTACAGCAAGTCATACTATGGCTTGCACATATTAAAGTTTGGAGGGCCTGTTAGGTTGACCGTAGCAGTTGTGTTTAGCTAGCATCATTTGTTGTCTGTTTTGATGGGTCGTATTTGCAGGACAGAGTAAGACAATGTGCTTCTCACTCTACTTGGCTACCAGCAACACATGGGGAGAACTACATCAACAGGTGTGTAGAACATTTTTCTTTAAACATGCTTAATGATCAGGATCTTGGCCTGAGTACAGTAACTGAAGAGAGCTTCTCTGGTTGCTCACAAGAGAAACATTTTTTTTTATTTCCTCATTCAGGCATGTAGCATATTCTTCATCTACTACAGCAATGTGAAAGTAACACTGTTGGTTTACTTCTGGTACCAACTTCGCTTTATTTATTAGTGGGAATTTTTGTATTTAGCAATATAAAACCATTGAGCTTTAGAAACAAGTATCTTGGCCAGCCTCTGTCATTTTGACCCTTTTTTAGCCTGTGAATCATCCATCACTTGGCTTGCCCCTGCGTCTGTCTATCCAGGCTATGACCCTTTTTTTTTTTTTTGTAATGTTTGGGAGAGGTTGGTTTGTTATAGCAGAACATTTCTCCACAGGTTAGAATGCTGATGACAGTTCAGCAGCTTCTGTGTAGGGTAAAAGATCTTCAGTATTTGGTGTAGAGAAGTTGGAGTGTAAGCTGAAAAGTTAGAAGACTCAAACAGCAAATCTTTAAAAATGTTTAGTTTGCACAGTTCTGTCGATTAGGCATGTAAAAACATGATTCTGACAGAAGTATTGATGCCAGTAGAGACTTTGGTATAGATGCAGAACAATTGCACTTTTATTGTAGTGTGCTTGGCTCACAAGGGATGCTTTTAATATGCTTTAATATGCTTATGTGAAAAGTGTTTGCTGACGTAGCATATGTACCAGCTGTAGGTTTCTAATACAGTATCCTACTTGAGGTGTGATCCGAGAACAAGTATGCATGCGAGTTCTTTACAGGATACAGCACACAACTAGTTTCTGAAAGCAGGAAATGTCAACAAAAGAATAAAACTGGTTATTTACACAATACTGTTAAATACACAAACAATATATTCCCAGGCCCCCAAATAAAAGTAGAAATAACCAGTATATTGGCAGTATTTCCTGGTCGGCTATAGAAATTCCTAGCCATGGAATACTGGTGCAAAAGATTGGTTGGATTATAACTGCAGGAATTTTGTTACTGCCATATATAGGGTATACATTGAAGAAACATTGACCTGCTTACATACTTAAATTCCACCTGCCTCTTGCACTTGACTCTGCAAACATGAGTTCCTCATACAAAACCAGGTTACAATTTGATATCTGAACACTTTAAATATCTTTAAAACTTTGGCAAAGTAAATGAATGATTCATCCTGATAACACACAAGGGTGTTCTATAAAGCTGAATGTTTATATTCAATGGAATAATTGAGTCCAGACACATGATGGTGTCTAACTGGATAGTTCTTCCTGTTGTAGAAATCAAGATTGCATGATTTTAAATTTCTAGTATTTTAGAAAAATTCCAGTTCCTTTTTTTTTTTTTTTTTTTTTTTTGATTGAGAACACAGTAAGGAGTTAACTGTGTCATGCTTTTCTGACTGGGCATGTTTGAAGAAACTGTTGGCACGTATTTCAGTTACAGTTAATGCTTTAAATATTCTGGAAGCTACGATTTCTATTGTAAGTGAATAGAAGACTTGCTTGCATATCCAGTGATTTTAAATTGGGAACCTTGGAACTTGTATAGATGTATTTGTTGCACATAAGGAACTAATTTATTATTTTGCAATGAAAACACGTCACTGGAGGACCGACCCGATGGAAATAATGACCGATTGCATTCCTGGAATTACCCTAAGCAGAACTGTTGGCCTTCAGTAGACCTCCAGTGTATATTGCTGCCAGCACAGACGTTGATTGGTTTGTGGCATATCTGCTGGCACTATTTCCTTATGGGTATACAGTATATTCCTCAGTCGTCTTTTTTGCTAAAATAGTAGCGTATTCCTATTAAAATGATTTTAGAAGCAAATGTCATTTGATGCTGTGCCTAGCTTGTTAAAATTGATGTAAAATTTGCTTATTGAGTAGATAGTCACCCATTTGTTGAGTCATTTAAAATGGTCTCTTTATCAGAGGTTTATGAAACATGTTACTCTGTCACTGTTGCTGATGTCAGATTCAGAAATGAATTAGGAATTTTTACTATAAATATTGAGCTGCCATTTTTAGTCTAATATTAGAAAGCTATAATTAAATGGAATTTGAAAAATAGTAAAAGTATATGCAGAAATGATTTCTCTATAGACGTACTGGAATTTATTACTTACAACAATTACCTTCTGTTCTCCCCTTTTATTTGTTTATCATGTTATTGTAACAAGTACAGTTAATATTGATTAAAAACTACCTTGAGGCTATTAATATCCAGATCTGGTAGTTACCACTTTGTTTAGAAATGTCATTTTCCTTTGCAGCTAGTTTTAGGACAATCATTGTTAGCTTTTTTCCTACCCCTCTGATAAAGTGTTGTATCTTGTTCTTGTTCTGTGCATTTCTTAGGTCCTGTCAGAGCCACTCTGAACAGAAGAATGAGGGTTTTCACTGTGCCTTTCTGCTGAGGCTGTTGTACTTCATTTAACTCATCTCTATTTTTGTGTCTTGTGTTTAAATTAACAAGCATGTATGTGGAGCACATAGCTAAACAGTTCAGAATTGACCATTTGGGGGTGCTGATGAGTGCCCTAACACATTTTTATTGCAGCGTTTAAGAGTCTGAAAGTGTTAACACTATATGCAACTACAACAGGACTGGACATTCTGTAGTAGCTTAGGACTGCTAAACTGTCAAGTAGCAAAAATACCAGGGGAAAAAAAGGGCAAAAAAAAGCAAACAAACCAACCACCAAGTAATCGTTTGAATCAAAGGAAAACTGATTTATAATGACAGGTTACATACAATAAAAAGCACTGTTTCAAGTGTGTTTTTTTTTTTTTTTAATAAAAAATAACAACAACCACACAACTAAATAAAATCACCCTCCTTGCTTTTAATTTAAACTTATTTTGTTAATACATTACTCAAACTGTTTAGCTAGTGTGCTAGTACATACTCTTCATGAAACTTGAAAATAGTAGGTACATAACTACAGCAGAGTTTAAAATGCTACATTCTTACTTGCAAAAACAAGTCTTATGAGGGTTTCTCAAATTGTAGCAAGGGTAGTATTTTTGTGGTTTTAATTGGAGTGCATTTCCCTTATATCTGAAACTATTGTATGTTTTGCCATTATTGTAAGACTTCTCCATAAAACTTGCATACATGCATGTTACACCTTATTCATTCATATAATGCTTAGCAATTAAAATATTAAACTGATAAGATAAATACCTTTTTTATATCCTTGGACTGTACTTCATAATCTTGGTGGATCAGGCTTCCCATGGTAACATCTGTATCATAGTCATAAAACTTGAATGGTTCTTGCTGTATAGGTGGTGCTGACTTCACCAAAGGTACAAACACAAACAGAAAAAAAGCAGGCTGCAAAGTCTTCATTTTCTCACAGAACAGTGTATCTGGCTTGCACAGAGCTGATGAAGATCTGCTAGTGTGTTGACTATGGAGAATACTTTCTTTGTGACTGGAAATGAAAATGCAATCCGTCAAAACAATATTTAAAGCCTAGAGAACTAGTTGGCAGGGGTTTCTAACGCATAAGGAACATGGAACAACTTTTAACTCTTGGTATTCTTTAATTAGACTCCAGTATTATAAAAACTGTTCTTAACGTGAAGAGAAACTAGGAAATAACAAACAGCCTTTTCCAACTGGTAAGGGAAAATATTATCTTAATTCCATTTGCTTGTTTCCCAGAGTAGTGCTTTTGGTAACGTCAGGAGGATTTTGTAAAGCAGTTTACAAAACACTTGGCACGTACGAACCTGAATCAATCAAACCAAGAGAGGTTTTTCCCTGCTGTCAAGATATTGATATTTGTTATAAGGCATTTAGGTTTGAAAATCATTCTCTCATTGCTCTTGCCTTTACATGTGAAAGTAAATTGCACAACATAACTTTACACACACACCACAGAGTACACAACTGGGGTTTGTTTGGAGGCTACAAACTTAATTTAAAAGCATTTTAAATACATATGCAATACTCCTTAAAAATAAATATTTGCACAGCATATTTTCCTGCTTGTTGTAATTGAGTGCTTTTCTTAAGCATTAGGTTAGTATACTTTAAGTTAATATTCTTTTAGGAAAAAATGTCCACCTACCGTTTTAGTAGATTCCAAGTTCTGTGATTGTGTCCTAAAACCAGATATTCTTATGTATATGTTAACCCAAAGTAGACTGATAAAAAAGTAAAGTTATGAAATACATATGCTGCAATGAATACTTCTTCCAGGATTGACAGTCTTAAAAGTGCTTTCCATGGGGTAAAAAATGCTTTGCCAGCATTCTGTCCCTAGGGTAAGAGGTAATATCCTGGAGCAGGGGGTTGTACTTTGAATAACATTTGTAAATGTTAAATCTGTCTAGTTCATCCCACTTGCTAAAGTGTTGGTTTTCTGCTATGTGGTGATTTACTTTTTATAATTGTTAAGGCTTTTTCTCCAAATCAAATATTAATTGTGCAAACTAGAGGTCTCTAACAAGGCATGTGTTACCCATTTTCTTTAATGGTTTAGCTAAGAGACAAAGCAGCTGCTTTCTGACTGAGACAGAGGTACAGCCAAAACATATGTATAATGTATTAGTCACATTTTTATGACTGATAAAATGTTTCAGTACAACTTGTATATGTTTAGAGAAGTTTCACCTAGGTAAGAAGTGGAAACTGTTCTGTGTGAAGGGTTCTGGAAACAAAAAAATACTTTTTAGAGTTTGGAGGCAGGGTGGGGGATGTGTTGAGATTTTCAGACGAGTAATCCATATCTACATTCTTAACTAAAAGACTTATTACAGAATTTATTTAGAAATTGTTTCATAATAAATACTTGTTTCAAGTGAAGTTCTGTTTCAGTTCTATAGATAGCTTAGTAAATACCATCCAGGTGTAGAATTTTCCTATGAAGTAGAAGCAGTGGTATTCTAGATTTGTAATGCATTTCTTCCTCCCCCATCCTTTTCCTTATTATGTATTTTTGGCAGTCTGTATAAATGGGAGCCAGATGACCAACTTGTAAGTTTACGAAGTAGCTTTTCTAAGTGTTTAAAAAATGTGTAGCAATAAAACTTATCAGGGGGATATTCAGATTAATATTTTAATGACTTCATTTAAATATATATATATATATATATGTATATATGATAGCGCTATCAGCTAGATAATGTTGGAGATAAACAGTAGACCTATTTGGATAGATTTTCTTGGAAGTTCTGTCTTGTTTAAAACCAGATGTTGTTAGTAAATATGGAAATTGTAGATTGGCAATAGCCATTTGCTGTCTAAACTTTTTTCCAGTTTATAATCACTTGCAATTTTCTGAACTTATTAGGCTTTTATTAAAAAAAAAAAAAAGTTTTAGTTCATATGCAGTTTAAACAATGTTGTAGTTAGGACTTGCAGCTTGCTCTAGAATAATGGTTTGGTTGTAAGCATATAACTAAAAATATAAAGGGAACAATGTCAGTAATAATGGAAATTGGACTCTGAATCATTCTGATTGCTGTTCAGGTAGAACAGTAAGAAAACCAAAAGTTTTGAGGTTTTATGGCTAGGATAATAATATGTTTTCCACTGCATTATGTAGGAACTTAGTTTAAAGGACTGCTACCTACCAGAAAAAGTAGATTCACTGGGGAAAAGGCAGAAAAGTTGCAACATATCAATTCCACCTTATCATCTCCCATGGTCTCATGCATATTTCAGGAGTAATAATAGCACCTCTTCTTTGCAGCTGATCTCTTTCCAACCAGCTGTTTCCCCTCCCCACCCCACTGAATATCCAGCCAGCATCTGGCTCTGGAAATCCTTTTTTTTTTTTTTTTTCCTCCAGTGTTTGCATGTAATCAAAGGGTAAATATTCTAAGGTGAAAATACTGAGTATTGAAACTGACAGCATGACATAACATTGGAACTGTATTTGTTTTATAAGTACAGAAGTTCTGTGAAGCTTTCACAGTATGTATATGTGTATGCATATAATGTATATGGAATAGCCTATTTTTCCCCACATACTATTAAAAATAAGGGATGCTTACTAGATAACCAAAGCATTGAAAATGTGTTAATGCAAGAAAGCTCTTACCTGCTTGGATCTACAAGAGAAGAGGATGTATAATGTTTGAAGACTTCTGCAATAGCTTCTGCAGAAGAAATTTTCAAGTCTGTTAATCAGTATCAAAAGATTTCACAGGTACACATAACACAAAAAGTTGTGTAGTGTGCATACTCACTGTTCTGAGTATGTCAGGTAATTAGTTCATCTTGATGTCATCAAGGCTTACCTTACGGTAGATTTTTCTATCACTTTAAACTGGTAGTGGCAAATAAGGTAGTAGTCCTGTCCTGTAATTCATCTGCTTGTCATCCAATGTGCCAGGAAAAATAAGGTATCAACAACTAATTTCAGATAAAACCAAGTGTTTTTTTTTTGTTGTTGTTGTTGCTATTATCTGTATTTATGTAACAAATACTCAGCATAAGGAAGTGGATGGCACAAGTGGCTGATAATAAGGAAGGATGGTAGTGCTGCTTTCAGCATCAGGGCTGCTTTGTTTTTGCTCAGAATGACTTGAAATGCTCCTAGAACTCAAATCATCTGAAATGAAAAATGTTGTCTGTGCATTAGCAATAGGGAAGCTACCAGGAAGTACTCACCCTGGCAAGCAGAGAATGCTTTTCAGACGTTTTCAACATGTAGATGTTTTACATATAGGTATCTATTTGGATCCTAGTTATAAGGATCTATACATTTAGAAGGTAATTTCTTTTCTGAAATGCTAAACGAGCTCTGTTATTGAATTGAGCTCCAGTTTTCCAAGATGGCCTTGAGAGATTATTTAAGGTATTGTTTCTGGTTAGTCAGGTGGGCCTTACTTATTTTTTTAACCTGTGCTATCTCATTTTCACAAACTGATTTAACCACAAAATACCTTCACTTCAAATGTCATGCACATAAAATGACTGCTTTTCTAATTGTAAAATGGAAACCTGGATGAAATTTGAATGGTAATAATGTCCCTACAGTTTTGTAAGGACATGAAATGTAGCTGGAAGTGTAAATGAAATATCACACATTTTTATTTATAGTGGAGGAGCGACAAGTCAGTCTAACAAGGAACACTCAATCTCTAGATTCTGCTTTTAGAAAAACTTAACTTTCTGGAAGAAGGGTTGCATACAGAGTAAGTGTAAAATTTGTTCCCTGGTGTTGCCCTGTATCAAAGAGAGAATGAAGATTAAAAGGCTTTTAGGACAGAAAAAGTGAGAAGCTGGGTAAGTATGGATGCCAGGAGGAAAGCAAACAAAGGTAGCTTTTCCAAACTGCAGGAGACATTGCTGATTGCATCTTCTCTGGCATCTTGGAAGCAATCTAGTATTTAGGAGTGTTTAATCTCAAACAAAGGTAAAGTAAAAAATAAAATAAAAAAAATAAAGCTGAAAATATCCCAGAGGAACAGAAGAAAGATTTTTGTTTTGCAGGCAGACAAAAGTGGGTTTTGCATGTCATTTGAACTGGCTGATTTTCAGTTCAGTCTATTTATCTTGTACTTGGAGTGGCCTCATATCTTATGACCTGCTCAGAGCTTCAGGCTGACTACTTTTTCTGCTCTTGCTTTTCCCCAAGGCAGATAAAAAAGAAACCAAAGTTTCCCTTAAAATCTAGTCATTCAAGGGCATATGGTAAAAGCTGTCACAAACAGTTCTTACCCAGTGTATGTTGCCAGAGAAAATGACACCAAAGGGAGGGCAGTTCTCTTCATTTTTGGTAGCTTTCAGCAAAACGCAGTTCTCATACATGTTAGCATGTTAAGTACCTTACTTTGCCATAATGATGTTTAGTAATTCTTTAATACTCGGTAGTTTAGTAAAAAAATGTTGGAAGAAAGCTTTTCTGTACTTCTTCCTGTTTAAAATGGAACCAGGAGCTGATTGCTGCTAATTCTCTGTGAGACACTTGTCTTGCTCCTGGTAAACCTCCGCAAGGTGCTGGAGAACTGAGCGTGCTGAAGAGCTGCATTCCAGAGGGGGAAGTCTTTGCCTTCGGTATGGCTGCTGGTTGAAAAATGGCTTCGCCAGGGTGCCTGTAGCAGGGACCAGAACTGTGTAATGACTCTGGACTGTGTGATAGGAGGCGGGATACCAGGAAGAAGGAAAAATTAATAAATGGAAAACAAAAAAAGGGCCTTATTGCTCAGGTACGTGGGTTAAGAGAGAGGGCTCTGAGGCAGCAGCAGTAGGGAGAGTGCCATTGGGTTGCCGTCAAGATACTCCTTATGAAATAAACCAAAGCTGAATTTACTTTTAAACACTCAGGTTTGTTCTATATTTAGGCAAAGATGTATTTTTACAGCTGCTTAAAGACCTTGGCTTTCATCATCTATCATAGTCTCTAAAGGACAATATTGGCAAGTTGTATAGTTTCCCATTTTTTATTGTTTTTAAGTGTTCTTGGAAGAACAAATTATGGATTATTGCTTAGATTCCTCATGACTAATGAACACTAGAAATCACATTGTTTTAAAAAAAAAATCTGTCTCTTCTGTTGGATAGAAAGACACAGGAACAACCTAAGAAAGCTTCTAAAGACATCTCAGGGTTTATAGACCTAGATGCAATGCTAGGTTTTCTTCTGGAAGTGATTTTTTTTTTAATGTCCTACATGGAGCAAAAGCACTGATATTTCTTTGTATGTCTTTTATATGAAATGTGATAAGCCATATGCTCTGGGTTGGAATAATTATAAGAGTCAACGACAGAACAACTATGTGCCTTGACTCCTGTGTGTATGTGTGCTATGGAACTGCCCTGTGACTCCTGTGTCCCTCTCTGCTCTTTGTTGAGGTCCTGACACACGAGTGTAAAATTAGTTGTAAAGCAGTTTGTGCTCATGCTGGGGCTGCATTCATTCTGGGAACAAAGTGCTGGAGTATCCAGAAGGGAAGAAGCAGCCTCCTGGCTTCTTCTCAAGAAATGCACAGAATTTGGGTTGAAGGTGTTGCTATAGAAGAGATATTGTGTAATATTTAGAAAGTATATTTCACTTCAGCATCCTGGGAGGATGGGGGAGGTTTTAGAGATGGTATTAAATCTGCAGTAAATGGCTATCATGTCTTAAAAAGAGAACTTGGAGTACTCTTAGAGATTCAGAATGACCAAAGAAGTATCAGAGATAAGAATTTATGCATAAACACATCCAGTGCTTTTATGAAAAGTTACAACGGTTTCCAAGGCTCAGTGAATTGGATTAGGTTAAGGTCACTGTCAGAGCAACCAGCTGCAACAGAGAAACAGTTGAAAAATGACCTAGTGATTGTACGAGCATCCTTCCATATGTTTCTTATTTATAATCAGAATTTTTTAAAGCTGAAGACACTACCTTTATTCCTTGCATTTCCATTTTTGGAAGAGAAACAGACTCCTTGTGTCAGTTACTGTGTCTTACATTAATAAAGCACATCTTAAAAATTGTGCACGATGGTAATCAGAAATCAAACTATTGTTAATAAATACAAAGGATATCAAGAGTAACAGTACTGTCTGCTATTCACCCAGATCCATGGGTGAATATATTGAAGTTATTATCTCTTGAACTTTGCCTGTTTATCATCAGTTACATCCTGAATGAAAACCAATCTACTTTGATTTATTGAAATTGCTTAGAATTCCTTCCAGAATTGATGTGGCTTACTTATAACAATATAATTTGGTTAGAGCCATTGCTACATCTACAGGGACACTAGAGATGAGGCTCCAAGACTCAGTGCCCTGACACCTCTTTTTAGTTTTATGTTCCTGTCGTATGTTCCTTACCTTATTCATAGTACCTACTTTACGCTTTGTATTTATGGTTAGTCTTCATGTTTATCTATTTTTGCTTTCTCATGTGCATTATAATAGGGGAAGGCTAGTTAATTTATTTTTTATTTGTGGATGCTGAATTTATGCAAAGAATTGGGATAGCACTGGAAAATTGTTGAAATCCTGAAATTCTCTTTTGGTGAATAATTTTTTAAAATAAAAAATGTATGTTTGCTTTTTTTTTTTTTCAAGTAGGAAATTCCTATGTTTATTGCTTGCAATGATCAGGTTCAGAAACTAAGAAGGAAATTGATTCATATTGAAAGACTGGAATGTGAATATGTTCAAAGAAGTCAGAAAGCTTGAAATGCAAACCATCTGTTGGCTATAAAGGAGTTTTTGTCCATGTAATTTATCAGAATACTGAAGTAAATATCTGAAAAATTAAGGTTTACGAGCATGAAAATGCAAGAGCCAGAAAAAGATAAAACAAGTTCCTATTATTTTGAGACTAAAGGAAGAAATATAAATGGTTGGGTTAGACTATTGTTCTTTCTTTTTTATTTTGATTTTTCATAATAACTACATCTTGTGGCAGATAGATATAGTGAAGAAGTTATATTGTAGTTTTGAGAACTTGAATTCTGTGAACTAAAGCTTAGTCATAACTGTTTTCCAGAAACCCATGAGTTTTTCCCTATAGGGTTGTGTGGGTATCAAAACATTCTGCAAGGTTCTACTACTGCCTTGCTTATTCTTATGAACTATAGATACTGCTCATAATACTTAGCTTAAATTTCAAGAAGGTTCCATCTTTGTTTACAAAGATATGACTTGGAAGACACAGCTCTGAACAGTTTGTCCATATTTATCAGTTATTGTTTTTCTGGGTATGTTTCTGCTGTTATTTTAATTAAATAGTGCATTTTTTGAAGTGAATCTTCTGATAAGCCCTACTTGCTGTAGGCTTGCTGTCATATCCCATAGGACTTCGAATTATGTGAACTTGATTCTTTCTAGACGTAACAAACCTGAACACGTATATACTCAGGGATGCACCTGATGTGCTGCAGCTTTTAATGAATTGTAATCAGTGGCTAGTCTGAAGTGGCTAGTCTGAAGTACACTGTGCTGTATGGTTCCAGTCCTTAGTTGCTAATGCAGAGACAGTGCTATAAGCCAGCTCAGGCTTTGTTTCCATATTTACTGACTCTGCTGTAAATAAACTAATCAGACTGTTTGACACTAGTTAGGTTCAACTGTCACTGATAAAATAAGTAATGTTTTAATGCATGTTTAGTTCTTAGTTTAAGGATTTATTCCTTACTGAAAAAAAGACCATATAATATTCTGAAAATAAACACCAGAGCAAGCACCAAGCAAATACATTTTGACACCAAAATGTGTATGGTTCTCTAGTGGGATAATTTGGCTTATACAGTGCTCCACACTCCTGTGGCTAGGCTGCTTTGTGTACCTGAATCAGGATGGGTGACTGCTACAGAGCACTGCAACATGCAGCATTGCAGACATGCTGTTCCCAAATTTAATGAACTTGCGTATGCCTTGGTATATAAACACAGTGCTTAAAGTGAATTAAAATTCAAATATCACAGAATCACAGAATTTCTAGGTTGGAAGAGACCTCAAGATCATCGAGTCCAACCTCCTACCTAACACTAACCAGTCCTCCACTAAACCATATCCCTAAGCTCTACATCTAAATGTATTTTAAAGACCTCTGGGGATGGTGACTCCACCACCTCCCTGGGCAGCCTGTTCCAATGTCTAACAACCCTTTCGGTAAAGAAGTTCGTCCTAACATCCACCCTAATACCCCCCTGGCGCAACTTAAGCCCATTCCCCCTTGTCCTGTCACCAGGCACGTGGGAAAACAGGCCAACCCCCACCTCGCTACAGCCTCCTTTAAGGTATCTGTAGAGAGCGATAAGGTCGCCCCTGAGCCTCCTCTTCTCCAGGCTGAACAAGCCCAGCTCCCTCAGCCGCTCCTCGTAGGAATTGTTCTCCAGGCCCCTCACCAGCTTCGTCGCCCTTCTCTGGACCCGCTCAAGCACCTCGATGTCCTTCTTGTAGCGAGGGGCCCAAAACTGAACACAGTACTCGAGGTGCGGCCTCACCAGAGCCGAGTACAGGGGGATGATCACCTCCCTAGCCCTGCTGGTCACACTGCTTCTGATACAAGCCAGGATGCCGTTGGCCTTCTTGGCCACCTGAGCACACTGCTGGCTCATATTCAGCTGACTGTCCACCATCACTCCCAGGTCCTTCTCTGCCTGGCAGCTCTCCAACCACTCATCTCCCAGCCTGTAGTTCTGCTTGGGGTTATTGCGCCCCAGGTGCAGGGCCCGGCACTTGGCCTTGTTGAACTTCATGCAGTTGACCTCAGCCCATCGGTGCAGCCTATCCAGATCAAAGGAGGATCGAATCAAATATATTTCATATTGAGGATCAAGATCAAATATATTAAAAATGCAAATATATTAAGGCTTTAAGCATATAGCAGTAGTGAGGAGCAATGGAAGCATGCTAACCACAGTCAAAGACAGTGAGAATGTAGTGGGTATGTAGTTTGGACACGGAGTTACAAACAAATTAGTGTGCAGTGTCCTGTCTCCAAAAATAGCTGGAAGCAGGTACCTTGGGAAGACTGAGAATAAAACAAGCATATATCATTCTTCTCTACTCCCATTTACAAATATTCTTCCATTTGCCAACTCTTTTCTGCTCAGCACTTCTGCATCTACTGTGCTTTCTGCCCAACAACCTGCAGTGAATCTCTTCCAAGAAACACAGTTACTTATCCAGTCTTCCCTTAAAACCACATGTGAAAGGGTTGCTGTGTTCACTGTGTTCTTAGGCACGCAGTTTAACGAGCTGACTACACATCGCCTGCAAACTTCTTTTTCTCTGCTTGGCTTATACCTGACCCATGCCAGCTTTCTTTAATACCTTCTTGCTCCTGCACTGGAGCAGTTGATCCCTGGACCCATGGTGTGTGTACAACTCATAATCTTGTAAACATCTCTTTTATTTCCCCTTAGCCATCTCTTTTCTTAGCTGGCGCGTCCCAGCCAACTTAATATTGTTTATATAGAAACCATTCCTTACCTTTGGTGCCCTTACAATCTCTCTCTCATCCTCTGCTGATTATGCCATATGTAAAGATTATGGGTAGCTCAAGGGGTCAGAAGTCTCCAGCATGTTAAATGTCTGGGTCAGTGGCATAATGGTGTTTGGTGTTACTCAGTGCTTTCGTGGTACCATCTATTGTTACTTCCAAGTTTTGCTCCCGAGTGATGGTACTCAAGTCATGATTTGTTAGCTTTTAGGTGAAGCTAATACTATCTTTTCACAAAACCTTTACTTTACATTTAACGATGCTGAATTTCATTTGCTATTTTAACATCCTGGTAGCGGGTCATTCTTCATCATCTCTTAGCAATCTTTGTTGTCATCTCTCAGACCACCCCAGTTTGCTGGGCACCAGCCCTTTGCAAAACTCCTGCAAATGGACTTCCTCCACAACAAGACCTGACTGCTTAACTTTAATGCTTTTAATCTTTCCTATATTTCATTTGGTTTTGTCTGTGCTGTCACCTCTCAGTCTGTGGCAGCTTGATTTCCTCAAAAATTCTTCAGAAATTAATGGTAGGCAATTTGAACCAGGATCTCTCTTGTACACACCTTTCGTGATTCCTGCAGCAAACTTGACGAGATTTGCAAGGTAGAACATCCTTTCACAGATGCCATGTCCACTCATACCAATGTCAACTGTAGTTATCTAGGTGTCAGTTGATGCTGAACTTCACGATAACTTCTCTCTCTAATATAGACATAGGGCTAGCAGGTCTTTAGTTCCCTGACCATCTTGAAATCTTTTCTAAAAAATAGCATTGTATTTGCCACACAGGATATAATATTAATAGAATGAAATGTGAATTATGAATGTTCTGCTTATAATACAATTTTCATGTTCTATGTGAATGAATTTAATGTAATAATTACTGAAAACTTTAGAACTATATTATCTGTTTGATTTATGTTTAAACTACAAGAAACATATGTAACTAGTTACTAAAAGTCTGTCTTTAAAGCTACTTTAAAAATAAAGCTAAGCAGAAAGTTTGTGATAAAAGATTTATAATACTATTATATTTGAATAGTGTTTTTTAAGGTTGAGCAAGACTTTCAAAAAAGTCTGTTAATTTAGATTTGCATTTTGTGCACTGTTCTTTTACACTTACAATCTGAAAGAGATGAAAAGTTATAACAATTCCCTAAGGATAATATACTATAAGTTTATGTTAATAAAACCATACATACATATATATTTAAATTTGTGTATATAATGTACATACGTTTTTTGAGAGCATTTAAATACTATAATGAATACATTTATACATTATTCTTTAAGGAAGCCAGAGGTTCTTGAAGCTGATAAATGTTAATAAACTATTTTTTTAATAAAGGAAGATAAATTCTGTTGAGTTCTAGCTACACATTTACAGATTTGTGTAGCTACCATAAAAATACTTTGCCATAAATATATCTGTTCATAAAATGCAAGAGAAAAAGGGGTAGAGTGGAGAGAAGATTTCTTAAGTGAGACAACATAAGACTTCAAGTTGATAATGACATAATAAATTTTGTATGTATAAATCTTTATAAGCAGTTGTTCTTAAAGACTGGGGTATATTCATGGGCTTATGAGGAATTTCTCTCCATTTAAAGGTACAGATGCATGACGGATTTTTTTCATTTGTTAGTATATTAATTCTTGTATCAGAATCCAAAATACACCAAGAAGGGCTTCAAAACAAAACTGATCTTATAAGAAAGAAAACTGACCAACTTTTTAGAAATTCTAATACAAATTTGCTTGTAATTTTATATGGCGTTTTTAGTTTGCCTAGACTTAAAGTATAATATAACATTGGGAGTATGATATATAGTTTATCGCACTCATTAGTTTTTCTTGTGGAAATGGTGATTCTTCCTCACTATTAACAAAGGTTTATCAGGAGATGAAATGCTGACTTTTTTTAATTTTTTTATTTTTTTAAAGGGGGGGGTAATTAATAATTAAAAAAAAAAAAGCTGAAGTGCCCTCTAATAGTATCCTATACTGTAGTGATTTGCAACTCTTTCTAGATATAACATAACAATAAACTTTCCATAGTTCAAACAGTATATATTACTTTTCTGTGGGTTACTTTAAGCAATTTTTTTCTACTTTGAAGCAGAATATAGCTTACTGGTATTATCTATGCAGAGGGATGGTCTTAATAAAGTCTGGAATGCCACTATTTGTGCCTGTTCTAGCTGATGAGCAATTCTAATCAAAAAGTGTTACATTTTCAATGCCTTCTAAAGTATAGATAAAACTTAAATACTGATGGTTGAGAGTTATATTAATGCACATCCTAAGATCACTGAAGAGAGGTTGTTCATTGTCTATATAAACAACTAAAATCTGCTTTTTGAAAGACTTGTTATAGTCAAGGTACAAGCTGAGGAATAAGTATTATAATATATCTTGGCAAAACACTGGAAACAAATATTAAAAAGATTTGGAACTCCATGTTTGTGAGTTTCCTGTCCATCTAGATATTGAAAGAAGCAACATCTGTATTTCTGGAAGATGTGCAGGAAAGTGTTTTTGTAACATATGTAACATATGTTTTTCTCTAATATGTCTTTTTTACTGCTCTCAGAATAGTAGAATAATAGTAGGATGTCTATCTAGCTGGACGGATTTTTGCCGTTATCCACATGTTTCTGTTGAGCACGATGTTGATCTGGTATAAACATTTTGCAAGATGAATCACTTTAGAACATACAAACCTTTTTCAGGTCACTTTTCTTTTGCTTAGACTGCCAACCCTCAGATGAGTCCATCATTACCTCAGGTTATATATCAGACTGCTACTAAATGCTGACATGAGTGTACTTTGCTACCAGTATTATGGTTTTTACTGCACCAGTAATGTCATGTTTATGTACACTGAAATCCTATATCTCCACTTTATATAAATGTATCTTAAATACCCCAAACTATCCAGCTGTTCTGAAATGGACACAAGTACCCCACAAGTAAGCAAAAGTTTCCATGTATACTCATTAACAGAGATGTTTTCACTGAAAGTAAGGATAAAAGTAGTTGTTTTCTTCTTCACGATCTTCTTCAGTTTCTTGATCATGTGTTTCATGATCATCTTCTGCTTCATCGTATTCTTCTGGTGTTAATAATCGGCGAAACACTGGTGTTCTTAGTTGAGTTGACTTGTTGATGTTACTGTTTTGTTCACCATAATAAATGGTTCTAATGTGAGGGAAGCAGAAGAAGGCATACGTGCTCATTGGAGTTGTTAGCTTATTTTGGTCCACCCGTATATACGTTAATTGTTTGGTGTTCATTGGATCAATAGATGGACACATCAAAGTAACATTTATCACTGTAAGAGAGAAAAATGTTTATTAAAATACAGAAAATAGTTATATTTAAGAACAATTTACAAAATTGAAATTTGGAGTTTAAAATGGAAAATACTTTGTTTTACACATTAACAAAGTTGTCCTTTGTTTTTAATCAGTTTTTTAAATTACAGTGATAACACTTTTGGAATTTACAAAAGATAAGGTTGTGGGGTAAACAAATATATCTATATGAATATATAAAATCTGTAATTACTAGTTTATATTAATGGAATATTTTTGTGGTTCCTTTTCCCTGTATGTGATTTTTATTAATTGTCTTATCAGAAGCAAGTTTCAAAGTGAACTTAGCTAATTATATGAAAAAAAATACAGAATATTTGCAAAATATCTGCATTGAAATTATAGTTAAGATGGAAAAATGAAATTCCCTCTAGTTTACTGTTGGTAGGTCTCAGCTAACCAAGGATGTGTTTACATTCCAGCTTGAAGAAGATGGGTTGATATTCTTTCTACACTGTAAGCTAAAAGCTGCATGGAACCACTTACTCCTGAGAGGTACATTGCATATGAACTTTGGGTCAAGGCCACGTGAACTCATTAGTTCAGAACACTAATGGCTCAAGCTCATCAGTCTGCAAAGAGGAGAATCACAGTACCTCTTGAGAAACATGTAAATTTAGCTGACTACTGTGCTTGGTTTATAAGTGACCTGAGAGCTGTAAAGTGGCAGGTCCTCAAAACCAAGGACACAACAAAAGTGATGGGTTTTATCTAGGTTAAAAGTGCTGAATTCTGGTTGTTAAAGTATGCTGATCCCTCTCTTCACAACCAACCCCAAAATCCACCACGTTTTTTGCTTTTCAAGAATTACATCAACATACTTTCAATGTCATTGTCTTCAATATACAAATGCTGCAGACTTCTTGGAATGTAGAATAATTGTTTCAATTTGTTATGTCCAAGATTAAGTTCTAAAAGGTTAGGTAGATTAAAGGTGTTGTATGGAATGTTCTGCAGGTTGTTGTGGGACATTCTTAGAGCAATGATTTTTGGAAGTCTGCTGAAATAGTTTTCTGGAATATAAGAAATCGAGTTGTTTTCAAGAGAGAGATACATAAGTGATGATGGTAGATCAGGAGGCATAGTCTCTAATTTGTTGTTGCATAAGTTGATTTGCATTAAATTTTTCAGGACTGAAAAGCGTTTTCCTTTGAGTACGGAGTCATCAAGAAAGTTATTGCAAAGGTCAAGCATGGTTATGTTTGGTAATCCTTCCAATGCATTTCCGGATAACTGAGAAATTTTATTGAAACCAAGGAGCAGTCGTTCCAGAGAGCTTGGGAGTGGGAATGGAAATTCTTCTAATTCATTGTGCTGTAAATGAAGCTGCACTAAATGTGACAGTTTGGCAAAAACGCCATGGTCAATCATATGAAATTTAATTTTGTTGTGGCTGAGATTAATTTCTCTTAAAATGGTAACATTAGTGAACGGTCCTGCAGGTACAGCTTCAATATCATTGTTTTGCAGATAGAGTTGTTGGACGTGAGCAGGGATATTTGGTATCATCTTAAGTTTACGGTGATCACAGTACATTGATAGTGGAAAAGCTGGTGGACAAAAGCATTCTCTGGCACACTCGACTGGAACAGGAAAGCGGGGAACTTCAGCTTGTGGACTTGGATTAAAATAATAGGAATGCTGATGATCTGGCTCGTCATCATATTCATCCCCAAAATCATAGTCTTCATATTGACAAAAGACCATAGCAGTACAGAGGAGGTAAATGATTGATAGCTGGCTCAGAATCCCCATATTTAAAATTGTATGTTGTATTCTGTTGATGAGAAGGAAAAAATAAGTTTACCAGATAGTCATAAGCTAAATGACATACAACCTTATCAGTTTTAAGAAGCAGTAGTATTAAACTAATGTAAATAAGCAGAATAATGTATTTTCTTGGGAGCACTGTCAGTGGCACTAGTAGCTGTACTGGGTCTGGCTGGGATGGAGTTGCCTCTCCCTGCAGGCCCATATGGTGCTGTAGTCTGCACCTGCAGCTCGAACAGCCCTGGTATCACACCCGTGTTTGGTCTCCCAGTGGGCACTGCTGACACAGCAGCAAGGCCCTCTCCAACCCCCCCCAAAACCAGTAGGTTGGGGGTGGGCAAGAGGTGGGCAGCTGACCTAAACTCACCAAAGGGGTATGCCATATCATACGAGGTCACACTCAGCAAAGAAGGGTGGGAAAGGGGAAGAAGTGGGGGCAGGTCTCTCATTATGAAGACATCCATCTTCCCAAACGACCACTACAGGTATTGAGGCCCTGCATCCTGGGATGTGGCCAAACATCACTTGTTGATGGGCCGTAGAGAATAACATTTCTCTTTGTGTTTGTGCACAGCCTTTGTTTCCTTTTTTCTCTTTTCCATTTCCCTTTAATTAAATTATCCTTATCACAACCTGTGAGCTTTTTCTTTTTTCTTTTTCCTTTCCAGCATACTTTCTTCTCCCCCTCTCCTTCTGAGGAGGGGAAGTGAGAGTGGTTGTGGTGGAGTTCCGCTGCCCAGCAGGGTAAAACCACCACAGCAGCAAAAGCAATTTTTCATTCGGATCTTCCAAGAAACTGCCATAAACAACTATACTGGCCTTGAAGTAAATGTAAGTTTTCTTTCAGTTTGGATAAGGAAGAACTTTCTACTTGTGCTGTGTCTTTTACTGAGGGGTACCATAACATCTCTGAGAAGTAGCAGGAAAAATGATCCCAGTCTTCCTTCTTCTCTGGCATACATCAAAATGGGATAAGTTGCAAAAAAAACACACGTGAAATGGTACAGACCGGTGTTTGTATTAGACAGCTTAGATGCTGCATTCTTTCCAGTTTAACGGGTTAAACATCAGCCTTACAATTCAGCTTTAAAGGGGTGCAGATGAAATTCCCACGGAATGTTTATTTCTCAGACCTTTGAAAACACCTGTGTAACCTTATTAAACTATTTGAAGATGAAAACAACTGATATTTAAAATGTGAGTTCTCTCACTAGGAACTTGCACAGCACCAATGTTGTATGGCCAATATCATAGAAACGTTGTTGGGAAGGGACGTTGGGAGATAGTGTAGTCCAGCATGCTGTTCAAAGTGTGTCCATCTCCAACAGTGGATTACATCAGCCTAGACTT
Organism: Anas acuta; assembly: GCF_963932015.1. Classification (NCBI taxonomy): domain Eukaryota; kingdom Metazoa; phylum Chordata; class Aves; order Anseriformes; family Anatidae; genus Anas; species Anas acuta. The sequence continues at coordinate 16,250,439 of NC_088989.1, read as the reverse complement.
TAGGTGAGCCTTGAAAAACTTGGAATTCCAAGTGGAATTCCAACATCTCTCTAAACAACCCAAGTTAGTACTACTCTGCCCTCCTTGTGAGGAAGTTTGCTAGTCTGATGGAACCTTCAAGCCATGTTTGCGTCTGTTGCTCTTGCTATGAGCAGACAGCTATTACTGTAAAAGATAAAACACACATTCTCACTTAGGTTGAAGTAACTGCAGAAAAAAGTGTAGCATTGTTTCCATAAATACAACAATAAAATATATTTTGAAATGTTGTATTTTATATTCAAAAAAAAAAAAAAATGAAAATTAGTATGGTATTGGTGGTTGTATGTTCCGTGGCATTTTACGTTGTTTTTCTACTTTCTGCAAAGCACGGATGGTTTAGTAAAATGCATTAATTTATTTTCCCTGTTCCCATCGTTGTATTTGATTTCAACGATTGTGTATCACACATGATGTAAAATCTTCATTGATGAGCTGTTTTATTTGTAGAATTCCTATGCTTCTGTAATAGTATGTTCTTTATATGCGTAAACTGCATTCACAATACTCTTTGGAGGTGAAGTACTGATATTGTGAAAGACAATTATTGGCAAATAATTTTGCATGTCAAAGTTCAGATGCTCAAAGCCAGAGTAATGTTTTAGAGCACTTTATGCAGTCAAAAGAATCCTATTATTTGGTCAATTTGGAGTTGTGAATCGGGTCAAGCTGTACAATTTAGACAGTGGGTGAGTCAGAATATAACATTGCTGGTCAAAGAACACGAATCATTGAAAAGACATCACTCAGTATAGCGTGGGAACCCCAAGACAGAGAAAAGCAAATAATCTCAGTTTTCTTATAATGACATTCATATTTCTTAATCATGAGACTCTCTTTTTTGTTAATATCCTTAGTATTCATTTCTTTTACCAAGCACAGTCAAACAGTAAGAAAAGAGACGAGATTCACAAATGCTCATTTTCTGTTTCATAGTACTGATTGATTCCCAAAGCATGATGTGTTCAATGAATTGAAGGAGAGAGGGAGTCTTTCAAAAGTTGTAACAGAACTCTGAAGTTGCATACTTTCTCCCGATCCTCCTGTGTTGCATACAAGACAGTGCGCAATGATGGGTGCTTGTTATCAATTGTGGTATTATTGTCTAACTCAAATTTTGGACTTTGCATCAGTTGTATTGTAATGCTCCTTTAATGAAGTATCAATAATTCATTAAATTTAAAAACAGGGTTGGGTAAAGCTAGTTGAGAACCACACTGTATGAAGGTCCTTGGCAAAGCCAGGGTCTCCATATCCCCATAGCATTGTCAGATATATCTGAGCTAATAAAAGTAGCAGGAACATCTACGAAAGACCCAGCCCACCCCTACGTGCATGATATAAACGCACAGTGCTGACAAACCTTGCAGACACTTGCTGGGTCAGAGAAGCAATACTGTGCTTCAAGAGGAATTAATAGCTTTTGAGATTTAAGGCAGTATATATTAGAAGAATACCTTTATGCCATATTTCTAACTCCCTGTCAGAGCTGCTGGTATCTACCTATATAAATTCTATTGTGACCTGATTTTTTTCTTGAATGGATGCAATTTGTTCTTCTGGCCTGTTTCATGTTCTTGGTTGTGTTGTGATTCCTATTACTCCCTTACTCCTGGTTTTCCTGTCCAGAAACTTAGCTTCATCTTCTGGTTCTAGCTTCTCAGCACTTCTGCTTGGTGTCACAGTTTGTGATTCTTTTGGCCCCAAGAATAGAAATTATTAGTCCTTAGAAACCAGGAGGAATAACTGTGCAAAGTCTTGCACTGTTTGCAGAAAAAGTATACTTAGGCATTCACACAATTCACTTGTCAGGTAGACAATGTAAAGGGAAGAACTATAATCACCACATGTCCAATGAGAAATAATAAGTATCAAAGTCTCTTGCAGGTGTTACAGAGGGAAAGGAGCTTGTATTTTGTAGGGTTTTTATACCTTAGCTGTAGCTGAGTGTGTATTTGGTAGAATGTTAATCCCTTTACAAGCTTGCAGTTCAAGTCTCATAGCACTGAGATAATAATCATTCTTCATGACTTATTTCTAAGAACCTAAGAACCCACTATCTTGAAAACAAAGAATGATGTCAGCTGGGACTTGGTAATTGGGGAAGCAAGTCAGATGCACACAACGTGACAAACTGCGTACTTACAAAGCTGAAAGAAAATAGAAAATCATAAAAGCATGATTGTCTGCTATCTGTAAAAAAAAATAATCACAGAATCACAGAATTGAAATCAAAGCTTAGTAACTGTATTTACAAGCAGTTTACTAGCTGAAATCTAAAACTTATATAACATGCATGACTCACTCCTAACTGCAAAAATAACACAATTGGTTCTTTTGTTCCCGCTTACCAAGAAAACTTACTCTTTGGAAGTCTGGGAAGCTCAAGTTGTAGAGGGGAGCAACTTAGTGTGCTGATGAAATCATCTGAGCAATAACCTAACACAGCTGGAGGAACAAAAGATGTTTCTAAGCCATATTTTGTGGTGAGGAGCCTTGTGGGAAGGCAAAGCAAAATAATAGCCTTAGCCCCTCTTCTGATTTGCCAGTAAAAAAAAAAAATTGTGCCACATCATCAGCTATTGTTGATGCTGTGTCACAAGTCTGGGAAGAGATTTATCCTTTTGTTAGAATCCCTTCAAAAGTATTTACAAGACTTTTTCAGTGTTATCAGTTCACTTAAAAAAAAGTAAGACTTCAAAAGTATTTCAGAGGTTGTTAGTTCATTTTGTGGTTTCGGCTATGCTCATTCAGTTATCCAAAGGATTTGTCCTCTGGAGGATGAAGTTAAGAAACATAAAAAAAAAAAAAAAAAAAAAAAAAAAAAAAAAGTAACAAGTAACCTTATTAAAATTGAAGGAAAGTATGTGCTCTAGAGAAGGTCCTGATAAGTATCTTCAATTTTACACTTTTTGTTTCCTCCATAATCTCTTTGCTATTGGCTTCCTGCAAAATACTTGTGCTACGCAGTGGCTTTAACATGCAGTGTTTTGAAATTACAGTTCATGATTCACAGTAAGTTTCCAACATGTTTTTGGTGAACAGAGAGTATAAATTTTTGTATGAGACAGATAAGTATTACATGAGATATAAGCTGTTGTTACTGAACAGATGACTATTTCTCAGAGTTTTTAAAGTGGATAAGAAAAGGTATCGTTATCTACTTTTGCTGCTATATGGTACTTGGAGAACAACTGTGATATATGCAAAAAAAAATAGAAGGTGCATGTTTTTTGTTGTCAAAGTTGAGATACTGTTCTGGATTAATTGAATGATTTATCAGAAAACTCTAAGGAAGCATTTAATTATGCTTTTGCATTGGTAAAACAATTACATTGTTTCTAAATCTATTCACAAAGAAATATCTGGTTCTTAAGCCTTAGTACCTTGGAATTATTATATTCAAGAAAATATTGCAACTGTAAATTTTATTTCTTTTCTGGCTTCCAGCTTCCCAAAGCCATTGATCTTTTTGACTTTTTCAAGTTTTTCTCTGTAGCATTTCTGTAGCATTTTCTCTGTAGCATCTAGAACGTTGTTAAAGGAGAAAGTCATGCATGATTTTAACATTTGGAATATAAAGAAAAGCACCGGAGGTCATGAGCAAAATAATTTTGTGGTAGTTGGCAACAGCGGAACTAAAATGAAATCCATGTATTTATATAGAGAATATAGAACTGCAAAGGAAGGGTTGAAAGAATAAAATAAAAATTACATGGTCCTCTATGTACTTTACAGTAAATAATTAAATATCTACATAGTACCATTAAACCTAAGTAATACTAAACAACAGAAGTAATTATTTGTTCAGTAATTGCAATATATTTGTAGTGATGAATCAGAAAAATACATTGAGTTTTAATGCCAGCTAGTTAAGTGTTATTTGATGGTACAAAGTTTGTTGTTGTTTTTTGTTGTTGTTTTGAAATGCAAGACAAAGAATGTAGTGCAGTTTTGGAAGTTCTGTTATATTAACACTTCCAAATAAAGCACATGCAAAAATTAAAACAATTTTCTCTAAAGATAAAAGTTGGATCAAATTAAAATTTTAATTTCATACCTGATGTTTTTCTATAGTTTTCAACTACTGATTGGGTCCTGAATCCTCTTAAGCTATCAGAAGACTAAAAATCTTGTTACGCGTTTAGAAATCCATGGTGGCAAAGGAAAAGAGTCTGTCCTTTTGAAAACTGTAGCAAAACTCTTGCTTTAAAGCATATATAGTTGGAGGAGATGAGGTCTAGCCATGGGATATATAAAGACTCAGTTACTTTTTTGTTGCATGAGCTGTCTTGGCTGTAAACAAGTCTCTACTTTGTGATCTTGGTCAAATCTGTGTGGTTTGGTCATCTCCTAGTTTTTGGTTTAAATTGTGGTAGGAATTTCCTAACAGGGAGGATAATGAGAGGATTAAATTTAACATCCCACACGTAAGACTTGTTGTTTCAAAGGCTGCAACAAATCTTTAAAGTAACTTTGCTGGGATGGATCATTTTTGAAAAATTAAAGTGTTTGAAGTTTTACCATTTTCATTAATTGCATTCAGTTAATGAGAATAGTTAGCATTTTCAACTTTGGTTCTGAACTGAAGCTTAAGAAAGAAGACTGTTCTAATAGGCAGTAGTTTTAGGTTTGCTTAATTGTATAAATGTGAATTTAAAAACTCTTCATTTTAAGTTTCAAAATTCTAGGCAAAAATTTTCCAGAATAAGTAGAGAAGATAATGACTGTCACTGAAGTGGCATAATTCACAAATGGGATTAGCCCTGACATAAGATGGAAAACAAATATATTGCATAGCTTTTTCCCTATCAATAGTTTGCTTTAGAAGGGTTGGGGGGGCTTTTTTTCCCTCTCCTCCAAAAAGTGTGGTTCTCCATATGAAGTATAGAAAAAGTAAAAAATAATCTGCATGTTGTTCATTGAGGCTCAAAGGAAGTCAAATGACGCTAAGATGTGTACAACAGTGCTACTGAGAACTCCTTGGAAGCTAGAGCTAGAATAACTTGCTAGAACTAGGAAGGGCTTCAGCCAAGGGCTGGCCCTGGCATCAGACTTCTGTAGAAAAGCCTCATGCTCAAAATTCTAAAATCTTCACTTGGCAATTTGAGAGAAAGAAATCTATGTTTTAGGTAAGAATTGGTAATGGTTTGTTACTCTAGTTGTTTGCATGGTAGAAAAGAAAATGCACACTCAAATATGAGGAAATTTGAATGTAGTAATTTGCTTCTCTATAAAGCCTGTGGGTTTTTGAAGAAAGAAGCAACCTCAGGCATGTATCATCTATGCTGGGCTGCACTTCAAAGTCAGATTGTAAGCACAGAAAGAAAATACAGATATAAAACTCTGCATCCTAATTTCTGGTTCTTCTCTGGCAATCCACAGATGCTGTCAGCAGACCACCAGTAGTCTGTAAGACTCTCATATGTGATCTGGAAAGGCACATCTTACTTGTTTTTGCTGTCAGTAATAGTAACCAACTATCATGATGGCAGTGGCTGAAGGGTTTATTTACCCTGTGCCGTGGCGAGTCGGAAAATTCAGGTACAGAAGCACAGAGCTCTCAGCAAACCAATATGCTGAACTATTTGTTCTGGCAAGGCCTTCAGCACAGCCTGAGCCAAGAGTACCAGGTAACAACTGTCCCTGTGCAAATATGCATTTTTAAAGGTGGTGGAAAAGTGGGCATTGAATCCTATAAACAGTCCTGCAGAGCTGAGATGAGACCTCCACCTCCAAAACACAAAAAAGCTAAAGGAGGACAGAGCTGTACCATGCGTGGGGTCCTACGGTCGCTTCTGACCTGAGCCTTGCTGTGTGGTCTCGACTTTTTCCCTGTTTTGTAGGTGGTATTATGTGATGAAAACTCTGGCAGCCCTTGTCTTACACGTCTGTTTTACATGTGTTGGTTTGTTTACTAGGAGCTACTATGAAGAGCATGTTGAGCAACTGAGAACAGTTTAAAAAAAAAAAAAAAAAAAGGAAAAACAAAAAGCTGCCGAAAAAGCTGCTGAAAAACAACTCCTAAGATAAACTAGACTGTAGGTTTTGAATATATTGACTCTTCGAATCTGTCAAGGGAGGAGAGGTTATTTTTCTTTGATAGATGGATTTTCTTTTCTGTAGCAGGGTCATTTAAATTTCTGCTACAATAACAAGCAATCAAACAATCAATGCCTACAAACTATTAAAAACAGTTTTAAAACAATAAACACTGTAAATAAACTGAAGGAACATTCAGTGTTTTGTAATAGGGGAAAGTGAGGCACTTGATACATAAGTGAATGAAACATGCAGAGATCCATGTGCGGTGTCAATCCGAGTTGGTAAGTCCAAGCAGATGGTACCCTTTGTATGTGTCCTTATTGCTTCTGGAAGAATATTCAGTAGTAGTTATCTGAGATAGCATAGTATGCCACTTCTTTTATAATACTACCAACTATATATATATTAGTATATCTTTCAGATGTTCAACAGCTTAGGCACAGCCTTCATGTCTTTAGATAAAACACCAGCAAAGTCTTTAAACTATCACCTTAAAGTGTGAAGTTGACAGAAGCTTGCAGCTCACCGCGAGAGTGTTCTTGGTGGCCACTTTAACCAGCTAACTAACCAGCTAACTTTGTTCCTCGAATCTATTCCAAAGCAGGTACTTCTACTCTTTTTTTTTTTTTTTTTTTTTTTTCAAACAGGACTGCTAACTTTGATGTCCTAAGCTGATGAATACTTAAAAGAGACGATGCAACTTCTACCCTATATTAATAATTTATATTATTTTTTTCATTAGCTTACTTTGTTCATTCATAGCTATAAATTTAGTGCATTTTTGTAATGTACTTGAAATGTACCTGCAACTTGAGATGGTTCGTATGGTTGTATTCAGTTTGCAAATCATGTTTATAGCCACCCCATTATTAGCTTTTTTCTTCAGGTACTTTCTGGCAAGGATAAGAAGTACCTTTCAAAGTTATTTGCCAAAGAATTCCTGAATGATCATGCATAAAAAACATTTTGCATTAACAGAAATTTCCTGCTTTTGTATGATGGAAATTGCTTCCCGTTTACTGTTATTTTGAGTTTGTGCAAGAATGAATGTCCTTATTTGTTTTTACAATAGCTGTTGAATGTGTTTGTTTTCATTACATACATGGATTTGTTCAAATATTTCCAGAGCTGCCTGTCCTGCCTTTTGGGGCAAAGGATTTTGCCAGGCAGCCTTTCAGCTCTCTACAGTAGTCTGGAAACTGGAGACCATCCTTAAACTAGATCCTATCTTTTATTAACCCTCTCTTTTTTTCTATATAATAAATTCTCTTGTTTAGCACAAGGCCTTGTAATGCTACTATATGACTATGCCATTACAGAACAAAATCCTGCACCAGGTAGTACTAAAGATGTGTACCTAGTCCTGCATCCAGTTTTTAATAGCAGCTGATAGCAGAGCTGCAGGAAAGATTATAAGAACATGACAAGTGAAGAGTTATATGTCTGCAGTACATTTTCTCTGCAGCCAGAGACTGTGACTTGGAAACTTCCATAGAAACACTGAGTATTACAACGTGTCATTCATCTGTACGTGTCCCTGGCATCATCTTATAAGGAAAAATATGATCTCTGTGCTCTTCCTTTCATCCAGTTACCCTCCATTTTTCTCTCTCTCTCTCTTTTTTATTTTTTTGTGGATTTTCTTTAAGTAATATTAACTCTTTTTTAGGAAAGATACTTTTCCATACACCTATATTCTGGCAGACATACCAAATAAAATTGTCCTTTGATCTATGGCAAGTAGTCAAATTAAGTATTTCTTACTATTTGTATGAGTAATTTGTGAATCACAGCTGCTTCTTGACAGAGCTAAGACAGTGTCTCACAGTTATTTTATCCAATCACTCTGTGGTAGGAAGTCTTATGTTGCTTCTATCATTAGCCATTTTGAGATTCTTGAAAGGGTTTATGGCTGCTTCTGGTGAGGACTTGAATGTGGTTCACACATTTTTAGGGTTGGCCATTTAAGAAGAAACAACTTGTTTCGTTGTCTGTCCTAAACCAACAGTCATGGTAGCAAGCATTTCAGGTGCTCTAGGCACTAGTTACAGGTCTCTCATGGTAATCCAGCAAGTGTCCTTGTTACTGAGTGTTACACTGACTGTTGCCTTGCTCTATCACTTCTCAAGAGTGAAGGTAATACATGCATGTATTTATAGCCCAAACATAAACAATCACAATGCTTTCAGTCTTTAAAAAATAAATAAACATATATATATTTGAGCTTTAGTCTGGCTATGTCATGAAGTCAGTGTTTTGAGGGACTGAGTGAATAGACTGAACTTCATCAGAGCTGAGCCTATACCAGCAGCAGTCTTAAAAAATCTTAATATTCTATATGACTGCAAGACAGCTGTCCAAAACTCCCTTCACATCTTTGCCAAGCACTGGACTTACTGCTGAAACTTACTCATAAGTCTGGACGTTATGACAGCAGCCACAGAGACATGGCTGTCTAATTGTTTAGAACTGCCAGTGGGTGAACTAGATACAGGATTTACCCACAATGGAATGTGTAAGTGGAAAGGTACTCTTTGGAAAGACAGAAGAGTTGCTTTCTGAAGCAATTGCACTTCTAACAGATGTGTTTTCCATACTCACATATTCTCCTCTTCTCAGGTTCCTATGCACTCTGCCTTTGGGAGGGAACAGTTTAAGTGGGAAACATGCGTTACCCTGGCTGTTCTCAGCGCAAAGCACAAGAAGCAGCAGTGCACATCTGTAAAATACAGGTACAGCTAAGGCAAAACATTCCTGATAACAGGAGTAATGAAATATTACTTTACATATATATGCTCCGGTGGAACGTCCACATGGAAAACATCTCAGAGATTTTTAGTTAGTATGGTAAGAACCTTTTTTTTTTTTTTTGTAACGTGCAGTGTTTTAATTGCTTTATCATAAATACTGGTATAAGGTTTTAATAAAGAACAACTATTTTTTTCTTCCATCTTTTAGATGGAAGCAGCAAGAAGAATGCTAAAGATTGTTTTTAGATCAGACTTAGTTTCTGTCTTTCTGAAATGTTGTGGTTTTGACTTTCAGAAATTCAATCTGAACATGCTTGATTTAGGTTTGAACAGCTAGATTGATTGTTCCAGGAAGACCATATCAACAATATATATATATATATATATTTTTTTTTTTTTTTCAGTAGAACCAAAATACACAGGAATTATAGTACCAAGGCATTATTTTGTACAGATTTCATCTTGACAGTGGTTTCAACGAGAAGAGTTAATAGTGGCCTATTAACTACCTACTAGCTTAATCTGTTTTGTATTCTAAAAAGTGTATTGCTCTAAAGTATACATAAATGCTAGTTGTTAACCCTGAGGGTTACAGGACAAATAACGAATCTCTTGCCATGTTGCTTAAGAAGTACTTCATGGGCTCTGACTATAGTAGTGGTCAATAGAGATTTGAAGTATGTTTTTTTCTGCATAGCATCACAACAGACTTTATCTTCATTTCAAATAATGTGCTAATCTTACAGGCCCTTGTATCTTGTATAGAAGCATAGTTTGTCAGCTGGACCATAAAGCCATCAACTCTACCAGCAATTTAGGTCGATGTCTGCATGGAACGTAGCTCCTATAAGTGTTCTCATTCTTTCATCCCCAAATTTATGCTATTATGAGGAGATTCTGTTGGTGGTTGTTCTAGGAGAGTATTATGCATTTAGTGAATATGGGGGCAAAGTTTTACACTGCCATACTGGCATTTACTTAATACGTATGTATTTCTGCAAGTTATTTAACTTTATTTTTCTTAGTCATGTTATAAATGGAAACAAGTTCTTTGCGAAATTAAATTTAGTATTTGAGGTAATAGAAATTATTCGCATATTTTACAGGAGCATAACATCTAAATGGCAATTTTATGTATTAATTTAAAATATCAGTGAAAACAGGTACTTGGAAAAGCAAAGTAAACTTTTGTGAAATTACTGATTTCTGGCTATGTAACTAACTTTTTCTTGGGCAAGTGATAATGCTGCCTCGCAGTATAGCTGCTGGACAAATGAGTAGACAATTGCATGTATTATTCTTGCAGAATAGTTGATTTTTCTACCCTTCTTGAATCTGAGCATCTATTGTTCAGAATAATATTGTGATTTCTTCCCTTTCTTCGTGCCCCGTGACTCATTTTGCCTGTTCCTTGTTTAATCTTGTAGAATAGAAAGAAGATAGGGCTTGAAAGAAAAATGCTGGTATGATGTCTGGATGTTCTTGTTGGCCCTAAGCAGGATATAAATTGAGGTAAAATATTGTCTTTTAGAACGAGAATGGTAGGCCACGTTTCTTTTCCACAAGGAAGAAAGAAAGGAGTTAAGGTATTCTGTGAAGAGTGTTTCTGGAAGGAAAAATGTTGTCATTCGTCTTTATATCTATAAAGCACTTGGAACTTGGAAATAACACAGGCTGAGCAGTTAAGAGGCAAGTGCATGCTAGTGCTGATGACTTGCTCCCTCTCTGTCTCTCAGGAAATTTTATATCCTTTGGCAACTAGTCGACTCGAGATTTTTTCCATGCTTCACTGTCTTCTGTAAATAAGGAGAGAAAGTAACTATTTAACAGTTACTCCAGATGGATTGTGAAGAGTGCATATTAATTTCAGTATTGCTCCCATTGGTTCTGATAGAGAACTTTGTAAAGGTGATGATGGGTAGTACATGCATAATGAATCTGGCATGAGAGACATGTTGCACAAGGTCTGTGTATATGCAGTTAGCCTCGTGCATCCAGGCTTTTTAGATTTACTGCTCATGCCCAGAGACTTTGTAGCAAGACTTCACTGTGTGAAAATGTGTGGGATTCTCATCAAAACTGCATCCATAGTGCAGCTGTTCCAAAAATCTCATAGTCTTCAATTTTTTCCTGGACATGAATTTGAGACAGAAAAAGGGTGTATGGATAGAAAAAAATGGCTGTATGGTGTTCCCACCTCAGTCGTAGAAGCAGAATGGTTAAATCCAGAACTGCATTGTTGAGTAGAACTCAACTTCATATTTTATGTGAAAAACTGCAAGGAGCCTGTCTGCTGGCAGCCTATTCTGTTGAGCTAGTTTTCTATTGGCTAACACGAGCTTTGAGAAACATCTGAACTCCTGGTTTCAAAATATTGATTACTTTTGGAAATCTCGTAAATAGCAAAGAAGACTTTCTGTTTATTTTGTGCTTCACACTGTCTTTCATCTCAGGTGCTTCACTGAGTATGCACGGTAAATCTTTTGTGTATCTCAGCAGATAAATTCAGACACTGGTATGTGATACGTGGCATTTGGAGTTCGAGTCAGATTTTCATTTACTCTAGGGCTTTTCCGTATGTTTCCAATTAGAAGCTTTGTTCTCAAACCTCTAGTCTCCCCAGAAGGGAAGAAAAAAACAAGAAACAATCTTAAATTCTCAGCATAGAAAAGGAGAAAAAAAAATAGAGGCTTCAGATCATTATTTCATTACTTTGACCTTATAATTCTGCTTGTGTAAAATTCTGATTAAAATAAAATGGTAATATTAATGTTTTTTCTGTCTGATGTGTTGGATGTTAGTTTTTTCTGGATCAATAGTGCAATATTTTAACCAGGAATCTGCTCTTAAGACTATGAAGTAATAAGCAGTGATGATTGACAATATTCTTAATATTTTATGAATTTTCTTCTTTTCCTTGAACTTCATTGAAAATGAATGTCATGTTACTAATTTTCTGATTTTGCTAATCTGTCATTTAGGAAAACACTTTTTTAAACCAAGGCAGTAATCAGGAAAGTATCCAGAAACTTTGAAGAATTGAGAGAACAAACTGGCATAGGTCAAGCTTGTAAAGTTGAAACTTCTTGGTTTTGTTCAGCTTTACTGGGCAGTCTTTTCAGAGACATTTGAAGTTGCATCAATTGATTCCACTCAGCCAATACAACACTTGCAGCATTATTAGTAGTAAATATCAAAATATTAGCTGGAAACTTAGGCTCTAAAAAAATTAGCTAGCTAAATTTAGCTTAAACTTGAAAAGAAATGCCATAAGTATTAGTAAATGGACAACTATGGTCGAACAGGTATGGTAAATAGTTTGATGCTGGTAACTACTGTTTTTGAGAGACAGCAGAAGTTGCTTCTCAGGACATAGATAAATTTCATTATGGTGACAGTAGCTGAACTTTCTTGATTTTCTGTGGAAAGGACGATTTATCTCTGGTGTTTGTCAATTATTTCACCCAATATATTTGGTGTCATAGCCAAATTTGACATAGGATAGAGGAAAACAGACATGTATTTCTAAAACTTGTGGAAACAGCAGCTGGGTAGAAGAAAGTGCTCCAAGTAGGTACTTCAGCTGAGAAAAAAGACAGTTCTTGTTCTTGGAGTAAGCAGCCAGATGGCAAGACGAACCAGACATGTTGACTAAGCCCTTGGCATACTTTTAGCTCTGTCACTTGGCAGCCAAACGGATGGCAGCTGTGGAATGGAGCTGCAGGAGAACACACTGAGGTATTAGAGTGAGGTGGAAACAAGCTGGAAGAACCTGTGGGTTGTAAGACTCAAGCCCATAGGAATCCAGGCTTCCCTGGCTTCCTTGTTCAAGGAGGAACTTGGTGACAGCAACACTGGGAATAAAGATGCTGTCCTTATCCTGCCAGTGCAAGCACACTGCTGGCACGTCATGTTTAACTTGGCATCCACCAGGACCCTTTTCTGCAAAGCTGCTTTCCAGCCAGTCCAGCGTTTACCAGTGCCTGGGGTTGTTCCTCCCCAGTGCAGGACTTTGCACTTCTGCTTGTTGAATTTCAGGAGGTTCCTGGCCCGTAACTCCATTCTCCAGCCTGTCTGCGTCCCGCTGGATGGCAGCACAACCCTCTGGGGTTGTCACTCACTGGCTGGGATTATCAGCCACTCCTGCCAGTTTGTGTCATCAGGAAACTTGCTGAGAGTACAGTGCCCCATCATCCGGACCATTAATGAAGATGTTGAACAGGATTGGACCCAGCACTGTCCCCTGTCCATCGCTGGTTAATGGCCTCCAAGTAGAATTCATTCCAGTACTAACTACTCTCTGGGTCCCACTGTTAAGCTGTTTTTAAATACACCTCCCTGTCTGCTCATCCAGCTCATGTTTGATGATACTTTCATGCTTTTAAAGTTTTTTTCCTAAGGCCATGCAGGGGCTGTGCTCTTTCTCTGTCCATTTGTCCTTTTCTCTCCCCAGATACTTCAGAGAATAGTGGTCATTTTCAGCCAAGTGCCAGATACACTGAATTCCTGCAGGCTTCATGTAAAGTGGCAGCTGGGCAGAGGAGGAAGACTATTGATACTGGTCTTTCTGAAAAAGAAAGAAAAATCAACACATCTCCATAGTAATATAGCACTTAAATAGGCTATTTTGCTTAGTCAATATTTGTGAAGTTTACTCATTTGTTACCATACAGTAATTGTCTTTGTTAGTTATTCTTTAGAATTTTCCTTCAATTGGTAACAACAGGCTGCCATCATCTGGCGAAATTTGTAAACTGTCTTTTTGTAAGGGCAGATTTTCAGAAGAGAGAAATGTATTAAAGTTTGGAAAGCTTAGATGTGATATATATATTGTTTTTATTAGAGGAATGTAGCAGGAATATGTATTAGAGGAAGAATCTTAGAAAGATTTATATCAAACCTGTCTTTCTCCCTTTTCCCCCTTTCCATAACATCTGCAGAGAATGTAGATGTAGAGGTGATTCCTTGGCAGTTTTCTCCTTGTCTGTTGATACTCGAGTGCATCCTTCTGTGGCCAGGCCTTTGAACACCAGTGTATGATCAGCAGTTGGCGATTACTCTGTTCAGGTGACTGCTGAAACTGTGTAAGGTGCATTTTATGTTGTAACATTTACTTGTCATTATGACATCCAGCTGGTTTTATGTTAAAGTATGTCAAAGACAAATAGACAAGGTGCGTGCATTATTATGTGCACAAGGTGCGTTATTAGCCACAAATGCTAGCTGAAAAATGATCTCTGAAAAGAGGAAGGACACTGAACTTAACTATTTCTCATAAGCAATGGTCAGAAATCCTAAGAACTGATGTAACATGATATAAGAAGTTTTTGCCCCCTTTTTTTTTTTTTTTTTTTTTGAAAATAAATTATGGGAGACAAGTAAAGCAAACCATTTTATACTTATCTGCTTTAGTGCAGAATTGTTAATGTAAATTAAGTTGCAGAGAAAATTATTTAACATATAATGCTAGTTGAATTTGCCCTGAAGATGGTGAAAAGCTGAGCAACTGATAAAACCATTTAGAAGCTATTTACTATGTGTGAGCATGGGGGACAGTATCTTGAAATTGCGATGCAGTTTCTTCTGTGAATGGTATGTGTATCCATGCGTGCTGACTGTGCATGGCAAAGAGCAAAAAGCACTGTGCGTGGGAAAGAGGAAAGAGAAGGAAGCAAGACAAATTTTAGGGCTTTGAAATTGGGAGTAAATAGTCCTCTACCTCTTAAGACTTTGCTACGTTTTTACATTTCCCATTATATTGACTTAAAGAGGAGATCTAAAATTTGGTGAAGCCCTTAGGGGTGTATGTATAAGGAATTGTTAGGTTTAGATACCACAAGGCATGCTACTTCCTAGAGCCTAGGACTACTCTACAGAAACCATGCCCCAAGGAAGGTTTCAGATGAGGTCCAACAAGGGGGGACACTTTCTGGAGGCTGCATTAGGATTGTTATCTAGCCTCAGCCACAACTTGTTGCCTCAGGAGACCTAAAAAGTCCTGTGTTGTTTTTTTTTTATTATTATTATTTTTCTTAAATGTGCCTAGTGGAGGCACACAGGTCATTTGGACAAAAGTTAGAGGGATTTTATTTTTGCACACGTATGTAATCTTTGGAAAAATTATGCAAAATGCAATTACTAAGACTTATGGAGAATATAGGTAAATGCTTCCAAGGGCTCCTTGCTGCTAGGTAGGCTTATTGGCACTGGGTTGAGTTGGACTGCTTTGGGGTGGAGAAGTGTAGGCTAACAAAAAGAAACAGAAGTTGTACTACAGTGTTCAGACCTTAGTCAGTCTTCTTAAATGTCTTAGTCTTGGCAGGTGCAGTGCTCCTGTTGTCCAGTGCATAAACATGAATTAGATAAGGAATTGGTCACTTTTTCTGTTATATTTCAAAGAATCATAGAATTTGGGTTGGAAGGGACCTTAAACGCCATCCAGTTCCAGCTCCCCTGCCACAGGCAGGGACACCTTCCACTAAACCAGGTTGCCCAAAGCCCCATCAAGCTTGGTCTTTTAATTGTTACCAATGAATCAGTGTAGAATAACGTATTGCATTACACAATCTTCAGGATTGAACTTCTTTTTACTATTATGTTTCTACTTGAACTCTTTTCTCTACTGCAAGTCCCTCAAGTCGTCTTTTTGCCCAGTTATCCTCCAGTCATCTACAAATTTTCCTGCCTCATCCTTTATTTGCCTGTCCTTTTGGTAGTAAACATTATAAACAGTGAACCTGTTGTGGAACATAAAGGACTTCAGCTTTCTAGCTGTTAAGAGATAAGAACAGCCACTTATTTCAAATCTTCACTTTCTTCTTGGACAGTCAGTTGTTGTTGACAATGCCTTGTCCCTCTGGTATGGGATTATGATCTACTTATGGAAGTGTAAGGCAAGGTACCCTGTCAGAGACAGCTGCTATCTCCCTAAGGGTCTGAATGTGCACTTGGGCTGTAATCATGAAGTAGTAAGTACTCCTGCTGGAGAATGAATTTACAGATTCTGCTTGATAACAACTGTAAGATAAATGACTGATCTGTTTGGTGTGTTACTCTTTATGCTTCTATGCTGTTCCTTTGTCACTTATTTCAGCCCTTGTTCTTTTTAGCATTCTTTCGTTCTCCACGTAAATCTCATAAAGGTGGCTTAGAGAGTCAGCTCACTCTCCTATGGCTTGGTCTCGATGTTACTGCTGGATTTATTTGCAGTGCAGTGTACCAAGGGGCTCAAACTGTCTTCACTGGGAATGCAGAGCTTTCCCAGTATGTATTCCCTGTATGAATGGTACATAATAGTTCTGTGTTTCCTCCAAGTGTAGTAACTAATTCTCTAGTGCAAACAAGTACTGAAGCAGTACCTTTTTTTTCTATATATCCATGAGGTTTGTCTTCTAATGTACGCCTGTGTTTAGAAATCATAGCTCCTCACATTCATGATAATACAGCTATAACTAAAGAAACCCATGTTATAAACTACACCGATTGATAAAGAATATAATATTCATTAATTAATATTTTCAGTACCAATCAGTGCTTTCCCCATGTTATTTGCTAGGAAGAGCGCCCCTTAGAAACCTCTTTAGAAACCAAGAACAGATGCGTGGTGATCTGCAGGCTCAGGATTTTGTTTTGTTTCTGTTTTTAGTGTTTTGGTTTGTTTTTATTCTGCCTGGAAGTGTTTTACAAAGTTTGTGTTTGCAAAAAACTCACCCTTTGTGAAGAGCCTCCACTGGCTCACAGAAATGTGGTTTGGGGTCCTCACAGGCTTTTAAGCGTGCTGAGTGAAGAAGTTATAAAAGATTTCAATAATTAGGGTACTTGATCCTACAGGCTTTTACCATCATAGCTATGTTGGTCATTGACATAAAGACATATGATTTGGAAACAGCATAGTGATGCTAACAAAAGAATGAACGCAAAGACTTGAAGATTTAAGAAAAAAAATTTAGACAACATTTAGTGCTTAGTGTACTTATGTACTTAGGGAGGTGGGAAAGCCAGAGAGGTTCAGAATTGCTTAATTTCTATGCAGTTCTTCTACTACTAGTAGTCTGTGTCATTTCCTGTAGCAGTTTCAAGTAAATTGTTGAATTTTTAGTTTTGTTGAAGACTGGCAGTATTAAATGATCTGCAAGGTATGTGTATTTGGGAAAAGGAAGAATAGAGAAAATGTCTAGAGGAGAGCCAAAAAGGTGTTTGGATGTAACCTCTGGATGTTTTGACATGATCTATCGTATAATAAAATATACAAATGCAAGTATTCTTTAAATTTATTTAATTTATTTTGAATCCCAATAGCAAATATACACTAAATAGATATATAAAATATCCATTTTATACAGTACTGTCAGTATTGAGAATTCTATGTGCTGACCTACGTAAGAAGTCAGGGCAGTTGAGTTCCAGCTATGTGCTTGCGTTCAGCAATTTTAGGATAGTTACTAACGTTAACGAGGGAGTCTTAACCCGTGTGAGGTCAAAATATAAAGGAAGAAAAAAAATAAATGAAAATCATGATTACAATTATTATAGATACAAGAAAATATTTGTGCTGGCCTAAAGAGAGTTTAATAAACATTCCTATTAAGCTTAAAGCATATGATAAGACTTGAATCCTACTTTTTAATGTTCAGAGTGCATCAAATTATACTGATAGCAAAACATTGGACATTTCCCTATTAAAGTTGTAGGAATAAATGCCAAAAACTTTTAAGTGTCTTCATGTGGTAGTTCTGGATATGAAAACCACTTTTATCTCACAAATTAAAATATGTTTTAGTTTAGAAACAAAAGACCTCACAATACTGTACCTTCTTATTGCATATTTGCCTGTTTACTGATTATCAGAAATGGCAAAAGAAGTTGTCTTTGACAGATTTCTTGCAGCTTTTCTTTCAATACTTTCTAGCAGAGGAAAAGGTCCTTACTGGGGAAAAAGTTGTTTCCACTTGATTTTTAGAATTTATTTTAAAGAAAGAATATGTCAACAGAATGTTACTAAAGTAAAGTATTTAACATCAATTACAGGAAACACCAAATACAGTTTCCAGTTCCACTTCCAAGAGTCCTTCCATGAGATATAAAAATTTTTGCTTAAATTACTCAAATTAGCTTGAACATTGTCAAAGAAGACAATGGATCCTACTAAAATATTGTTTCTAATTAATTCTCTCTGAAATAGTAAATACTTTGTAAACTGATTAAATACTGTAAAATTGACATTTTTCAGCAAATTTCAAGTAATGTAGAACTGATTTTGACAGGTTACTTTTTGAAATGCCCAACTTTAGTATCACTTCAGAAAATTTCCAAGTTGCACACTGTTTCTGCCTAAAATGCAACGGAAGGTTGAAGGCTGAACCTCCCAGTACTTTACAGGATTGTTGAAAAGGCTTATGCCACTATATAATGCTTTCTTCTTTCTTCTTCCTGTTGGACAGAAATCATTCACTCCCAGCTTTGCAATGTGATTAGAATGAAGGAAGACAACCTGCAACAATAATGAACAGTAGAGTACAATAGTTCAGTATGTAAATGAGGAAAATGTCTAAACATTCGTTATTACATAGATAACTAAGGTTTGTTGTAAGAACAGTTGGATATAAACTCTTAATAATATCCAGAATTAAAATTTCACGTTAAGTCTTTAGAAAACGTTTCCCACCTGTCACAATCTCTCCTATTACACACACAAAAAAAGTTTCATGGTATTTTATCAGGGTGTTGCCAGAATAATTCAACTCTGTTCATATGGAATATTATCCTAAAATGCAATTCTATGTTCTCTTGTAGTAATAATTACAATACTATAGTATTATATTCTCCTATAATGCAAATTTTCAGTGATTTCATACATTTCATAAAAATAGTTTCTAGAAAAACTGATATTAGGAAAGGCTTGTCGGAATGTTTTTTACAAATAGATTGGTCTAATGCTGATGTTGCTTAAATTAGTCAAAAAATAAAGAAAAAAATGGCAGCAGAATTTTGAATTTAAGTAAAGTACATTGGTGAAAATTCTTTTGCTGTACATAATATAACTACGTTTACATTACAAGTTGATGTTTTATGCATATACTTATATATATATATACATATATACATAAAATGATTTTCCTTTAACTAGAGGTGAAATGAGACATGGAAATAAGTAATATTCAGAGGTAAAAGGTTTTACCAGATAGATATGTTCTAAATAAAGATTTTAAAATCTTATATTGTCATTTCAGCCTTATAAAGAATTTTATCTGGATTTAAGATTTTTCAGTGTAGGAAAGGAAAAATTTCCATTCCAGCTTGCATTAGCATATTTCATATTAATGAAAACTATAACAAATCTATAACAGACTTTTTTGCAAATATATCTTCTCTGTGTAATGTGTTGTTTTTTTCTCCTACTTATACTTCTTGATGTTTCAGCTGATTTCTTTAAGGACATATATGCTTTCAGCTTTTCCTAACGTGAGGGGCTTGTCAGAGGGGCTTGTCAAAATGTCTAAGTAACAGTCAATTATGATTTTTAATTATTTTCCCAATCAATATAGCTCTGTGAAAATCAAACAACTCGTAACTCCCAAAGCCTTCTATTAAGTTTAGTATATGACCTGCAAATACTTCAAGTCGGGTAATCCAGGAGGAACTTTCTTGAGCTTATTTCTTTCAAGGTGGATTTCACGGACACTTGGTATGTTGGCAAAACTTCCATTTTCCACATCTTTGATTTTATTATTCCCAAGGCCTAGCCTAGAAATAGTACAAAGAATGTTTAATTAAAGATTGAGATTTACAACAGCATTCAAGAGCGTGCTTTTTTTAAAGATTGAAATTCACAGGAGTACACATGGGGAAAAAGAACTGGCGAAGGATGATGAAATCTTACCTCTGATGGAAAGAAAACCACCATTGACATAATAAATATTTTTTTCATAGTTTAATCTCCCTTTAAAGGACAGCAGCTAGCCAGATGTGAGCAATCGTCCCATAGATGATTTTGTCTGCAGGCTTTTTTCTCTTAGTGCAAGAGTTAATGATAAACATCAACAAATCTGCTTGTAAAATAATCTATGCCCTTTTATCAGGTAGTGTAGGTAGAAAATAGACTCATTCAGTAACAAAATGTGTTGTTCTAATAAATAGCCAAAGAAGAGCAAGTCTTGTAAAGAAACAGTAATATTTGTAGCCTAGTCAAAACCATTATATTTTAAAAATAAGCAGGACTATCCTCTCTCCTACTTCCATGTTTTTCTTAATCAGGCTTTAATTAGATTTTTTGGTGTAAGCCTTCAGCCTGTGTTGCTAGGAAGGTGATTCAGAAGGTGGAGACTTAGGCCAGATGGAGCTGCTGTCACTACTCATCCTGCAGTCCCCTTTTTCTCCTTTCTGTCTTAATTTCTTCAGAAACTGGAGGTGATATTCAAAAGCCATTTGGTAGTTCTTTGGTATTTCTTTCTATTACCAAATTAAAAATTCTGTGCTGCGCAGCCCTATTTTCAGAGTACTTAACTGAGCTTTAGAGATAGAACTTCCTTCTTTTGTCCTGCATCCACGATTCATTCCTCAGAAACAATTATTTTCATTCAACCCCATCACATGTGGAAACAGCTATCAAGTTGTTTCCTTTACCAACTCCTTTGTTTCTCTCAAGCTAATTTTCAGGAACTGAATTTATTTCTCTTATAATTTGCAAGTTTTCCCAGGTATTTGTATACACAAGACTCAAATTTCCCTTTTCATGCCATCCTTTTGTATTTTTCTTTGGGATGTGTGTGGAGTGTCTCTTTCCAATTCCCTTAGGCCTTCTCTGGGGTTAAAAAAGCTATTAGGACTCTTAAATCCTATCAGGTTAGTGGCAAGAAAGGCATTCTGTTCCTAAAAGGGAAAACAGTTGGTGTTGCTGTATGCCACTTTTTGTGGGGGGTTGTGAGATGAGTGAAAAAGAAGTTAAAAGGCCTGGGCCTGGTAGGGAACAGGCTAGAGAAAATACTAAATACTGTTGATAAATATTGCGACCACAAAGGCTCGTGTACTCTGAGTATGCATGCAGTACATAGATGTGGCATATTACTACCAGCACATTATGAGATACTATATAAAGAACATGATATGTTGCTCCAGACACCACGAGGCAAGAATTTGCTGATGACGTTTTAGAATCAGATGCTGTTCCTAACATACACTTCTACTCAGAATTCCAAGTAAGGTGTAATAAAGTGGCCGATGTTTCTTTATGTATACTTTGTATATGTACATTTAAGTTTTGGCCTTATTTATGGCAGTTTATATTAAAACATACACGTTTGAATTCTCTTTTCTCCTATTTACAAGAGAAGTACTAAATAAGAGGTCCTTCCAGCTTGGACCTTTTATCAAATAAAAGCATTCTGCAGGAGAATTTTACCTTTGAAGGTCTTTATACCGGTTAAAGTCTTCAACTTCAACTGCTGTGATCTTATTGTCATCTAAATGCAGTTCTAGTAGGCTTGAAGGTAATCCTATTGGGGAAAAATGCTCAGCATGAGAAAAATCAAACAACTTATTTATCAGTTTGTTGTTGTTGGTTTGTTTTTTGTTTTTTTTTTTCTTTTGAATATTTATTACATTCACAACATTCCTTTCATTTGTGTGGAGTTGGGTGAAGATTCTTGGGAGGATTGTCTCAACCAAATGTATTGGGTACAGGCATGCTACTTAAAAAAAAAGTCCATATCACTTTGTTTAAAATAGAAACTTTTCAAAAAGAAAAAAAAAGTGCCTATGCTAATATTAAGATTTTCAAACTTGTCAGTTGGCTGTTACGTGCAATTATTTAACAATTGGTAGTCAAATTCCTACTCCTGTGGAACCTGTGATTTCTCATTTTTTTGTAGGGGCGTATTTTCTTCCAAGGGAGGTAGCAATTGCTCCATTATAGCTCTTAACAGCTGATCTGTGAGGAAAGCTTTTGGGCTTGTCTGAGCACAGTGAGGTATCTGCAATGTTCTGTTCCATGCTGGTATGCAAACTGTTTTCTCACGTGGAGCCAAGTAGTCCCAGTTCAGAACTGCTGGTTGTGTGCTCTGTGAATGGGCCAGAAGACAGGAAATCTTCTATGCAAAATCCTGTTAGTGAGGGCAAAGGAAGGCAGTGACGTTTCCATTTGCTGATCTTAACCTTCAGTTTTACTAGCATTTGTCTTGGCAGCTCACTGGCACCAAGCAAGACAAACCACCTCTTTCTGGTCCCACTGCTGCTTGTTGCAGCCCTGGCTGAGACAGGAATACTGAAGAAAAGGGCTGTGTTTTACAGCCTGTCTTTATGCTGGTTGACATGCTTTCATGTTTTTTTCCCCCCCCAGTTTACATTCCCATTTACAGTTCCACAGGGTTGCTACTTGTGCCTGAGGTAGTATCAAGAGGGAAGATTCCCCACGTTTACTTTCTTTTCCATTTGTGTAGAATGTCCTCGTTATGAATTCCTGCTGGTTTAAGATGCTACTGTTTGAGCCCACATGTTGGAACTCATACTGTATTTCCTTAGAGGATATTTCTCCTTAACAAAACGAAAATTTGTATTGTTCTATGTATATGTTTCCTTCTGATAAATGACAAGAGATGCTATTATGACAATACTGACAATACTGGAATAATTTATTTTTTCCTTTTTTTTTTTTTTTTTGGTTTGGGAGTGTTACCATAAGCAGCCAAGTAGTTTTTGATCCTAACACTACCTCATCTTAAGAATTGGCATGAGGTTTTTGTTTGTTCATTTGTTTTAGCATTCTTCTATACTGATGTGTTTTAGATCTGATCTTTCTTGAAGAAGAGACTGAATTTAATAAGAAACAAGTTCTTTCTTTATCTGAATGATCCAGAAATAAATATCTTAGGGGCTAGCATTTACTTTTGCTGTATGTAGAAGGATGATGTAATGTAACATATTATGCTTATTTTCCTCCCTTTTTCTGTTACCTAGCTGTTTTTAGCAGGGCAAAATCGTGAGAATTTGGTTGCATACTGCATTGACCTACAGAAAAGGCATGTAGAGTGTTGTACTGACTTCCTTCATGCAACATTTTAGTTTTGTTAAAAAAAGACACCTACTTTTCGTATGCAAAGGTAAATGGTTTCTAAAATTAGTGCTTTAATTTATTATTACTCCAAATCAAGAAATGAGTTGTTCTACATGGAAGAGTGATTTAATTTTGTAGTATGTTATGCTGGTTTTAATTAAAAAGTTAATAATAAATTTCACTTAGAAAAACACACCAAAAGACTTAAAAAATGCTGTGGTCTTACTTCTGGTTTTTGCATGAAGTTGCTGTTGGGCTGGCTATATTGCAGAGCTCAAAAGTCACTTCAAACATTCAAAAGTGAAGGTTTTGGTTTTGATTAAATGCATAAAGGAAGTGGGACTTCTGTATCCCTTATTACCCAAGCCAAGTGTCAGGTTTTATCCTTTCTCTGTAAAGAGTTTTGAGAAGTTGGTGTGAAAGACCAGAAGTGGGTGCTGCCTATCATTTTTTTCACATTTTTCTTGTGAGAAAAGCCTCTGAATGATGGACCAGGCTGCCTGCCAGAAGAAGGGGGCAAGAGAGGGGCCAGCAGAGCATCTCCATGTGTGTGTGCCACAGGGTGCAGAATTGGGTGCCATGTATAGAAAGCAAAAATGAGGACAGGAGGTGGTTTGGAGGGAATGCACAATAGAAAACAATGTATGAAATTTTTAACAATCCTATAGATGTGACAGCATTTTATGTAAGGCTAAACTAGCATAGGTAAAATATAAAGGGTAAAACAAAGCATACCTTTAGGAATTGAAGTTAATTTAGCTTCTGCAATTCTTATGTGGTAGATATTTACTCCTTCAAAAGCCCCTGGCTCTATTCCTTCGTTGTTAAGAGGATTTGCACTCATTTCTGTCAAAGGGGGAGAAAAAATAACATATTTATGGCATAGGAATTTTGTGTATGTTAAACTAGGTCATAAATAACTGATTGCACTTTATTTACTAATACTAGTGTTTTAAAAATGTATTGATTTTTATTTAACTTTGATTACCTCTTCTGGAGGATGGTAGTGACAGCTTTCAGTGAGTAAAGGCTGTCTAACCAGACTTGTAGGGTTCCCAGAAACTTTACCTACCTAGCACCTTCAAGTGGAATTTAAATGGTGAATTATAGTTTCTATAGCATAGATATCTCTTAAAGAGGAAATTCCACATTGGGGAAATGATTGACTGAAAATTGTATATAACATCTTAATTTCTTGATAAGGAAGTTTTCTTTTCTAATAAGGCTTACCCAAAACATGTAAAGACTTCATTCCTTTAAATGCATCCTTGTGGATTTTCTTAACCTTATTAGCATGAATCCTGAGCTCTGCTAAAGTTGTTGGTAGATTTGTTGGGATCTCAGTTAGCTGGTTATGAGATAAATACAGTCGTCGCAACTTCTTTGTTGGTAGAAAGGCTTTTGGATGGATCTTGGATATTTTATTGTTGTTCAAAGCCAGTGCCTATGACATATGGAAAGAGCAATACAAAAAAAAAACACAAAACCTCTATACAAGTATGTTATCGTGATGCCAACTTGAATTTAATATGTAATTTATCAATTAAATATTTTTCTAAAATACCAAACTCTGGCACTGAAACTTGTTTACTAAATATACACCCCCCTGCCCACCTCCTTTTTGCTTGGTAAAACAAAACTCTTTATTTTTTGGCATTTCACATCATTGTGAAGAACAAAAAAAAACACTGAAGCTGGAACATCAGCTAGAAGGTAGAGATCAAATACTCAGACCTGACAAGGTATCCTGCCAGTGGTAATGGAAAGAATTAGTAAAACAAGATGTTTGTCTTTGTATCTTTTGTGATGTTGGACTAGGGTTATATTCTTTTGTTGTTGTATATTAATGCAGACAAATTCTCAAGACTCAGAACTTGATTTTTATTTTCAACATAATATGCTGTCATAAAAGTTGTTTTTTATCTGATTTCCTTAAAAGTTAATGTCTGTATACAACTGATAGACATCCATTTGCCATAATTTTTCAGCTCATGTGAATTTGAGCATCTCTCTTGACTATATAGTACACCGGTTCTTTTTTGGAATTTTTATTCTTTGTTCCTACGTGCTTTTACATAAACTGCTAGTGAGTGATAATCTCATTATCAGAGATCATGTAATGAGTAAACACATCCAAAAATCTTGACTTATATCAAATTATTTTGCATGTCAGATCACATCTCTGTCTTTTCGTACAGACTAATAGACAGTATCAACTACTAATTTTCATTCCTTTTTCGCGTCTTTGAGCTGTTGGCAATCATCTTCTCAATGGAGTTGGAAAAAAAATAGAGCAAAACAGAAGTAATCTTTTTCCCAGTAAAAATGAAGATAGCTTAAGGAAATAAACTGGAAATACTTTCTTCCTAATCCACACTGCCATCTGTGGCTTTGCTAAGGATACTAGTGCTCAGACAAGGAGTACAAAGAGAACTTAGTTTTTGTAAAAAGTCTGTTGGGTCTTGCCATGTAATCACAAGGTAACTGAGGAGAAAAATCAAAGCAGCTCAGAGTTTTCAGTTATCACATAATTAAGTGGTGACTAATATATTATGTGGTGATTCCTGATGTATTCCAGTGACTTGCTCAGTCCTTGGAGGTTTAATGTCTACTAGAGCTTTCATACTGAAAATAAACCCCGTTGAGTTGTTCACCCTCATGTACCCAAACGTGAGAAACTTAAGGGAAACTGGAAACATTTTGTTGCAAATGATGAATTTATATGATTCCTGCTTTTTATATCCTAGTTTAACCCATAATAATTAAAAAGCTAATGCATAAATGTTTAGATCCAGTAAATTTTCTGTTCTTGCTCAGAAACCAAATAGAGTTAAAAGGGATTTGTTTTACATTGGTTTAACATGTATTTCATGTTTTTCTAATGTGGAATAGAATTATTTAATTTTCTATAATTTGTGGTACAAATTTTTCATTTTTACAATGAAAATTTTGAAATTTGTCAGTATTTGTTGGTTCTGAAGCTAGAGTGACATCTTGTGGAAATTGTGTTCCAAAACAGATTTAACCTCCCTTTCTGGGCCTCTGAGACTCTATTTTTCTCTTTCTATAAAGGAATGATTGTGTATTCCAACTCTAGATTTATCAGTCGCCATTGCTACTTATTTTCAAGTCTGTCTGCACATCTCTGCTTGAGCGTGTTAAAAAACTGTAGTAAAGCACATGACTTTTTCAGTAATTCATTGCTGGTACATTTTCTGTTCAGGTCAATTGGATTTTTAATCCCGGTTTCAGTGGTCTATCTATTCATTGTATACTGTGTGCTTTTGAAAATACCCTAAGAAAACACAGTTCTGTTTTTCCCCTGTTCCTTCTAGTATTTTACAGCTAAGCAGATTAAAAGAAGCACTTGCCTTATGGCCTATAAAATGTAAGGAGTGGTCTTGTGCATGCTTAGGATTGAATAAATCTGGAGGATCTTTTTGATAAGATACACCAGGTACATTTTCTGGATTTTTAACATAATTCTTACAGATCAAAGTAATCTGCTTCTTACTATGTGTGAGCAGCCAAATATGCAGAAATCAGACTGTATTTTATGGGTACTGTTGGGGAAGCAAAATACCATTTATATTTTAAAAGTATCAAGATATTTCAAATTGCTAAATAAGATTTCAAAATTTGAAAATAGCAAGCTTACGTAAAGTGATACAAGCCCTTGGAGATCATTTTCCTTGACCTCTCTAATTTTGTTGTTCTGAAGGTCGATCATACGCGTATCTGGTGGAATGTTGCGAGGTATCGATGTCAAACCTAGTTAAGTATGTGAGAGAAACAGAAACAATTCAGGACTAGGTAGATGTGCAAAGAAATTAACTACTAAATGGAAAAACGCAGTAAGATTGTTGATAGCTAGGATGGGAAAGAAAATGCAGCCATAAAGCACAAGATGGAAGGGAATGCTTTGATACTGAGAGGAACTAATTATGTAGGAACAGATGACAACAATGTGTGGATAATTTCTTCTACTCCCAGACATTAAAAGCTTACATGGGGTGCTCATTACATGCTCCTTGCATCTGGGAAATAAGCAGCTTCAGAGCACAGCTTGTTCTGCACGGAAACTGGTGAAGTCCCTGGAGAAAGCAGTCCTCTGATAAGCTGTAGTTGCTGGCTCCTTGGAAACAGGGCTGTTGCTGTAGCTTTAAGCGATCTCTGCTCTGCCTTTGGATGCTCCTCTCTGCCTTCAGCATCTGTTGTACTGGCACAGTTGCTTAAATAGCCACACAGTTAACATCAGGGCTGAGAAATGTGTTCTTGGTAGAAGAGGCCAAACTATAGGCTTCCAGCTTCCAGTACTCAATTACCAGTTGTACAAATTCCCCAGTCACATTTACTGTTCAGTTGCAAAACCACTCCATTCATGCCATCTGAGGTCCTGACTCAGCAGAGGAGACTACCAAGGGATAGTAACTTGATATTTTGATTCACTATAACTAACTATAATTAGAGCAATAAATAATGAATTCATACTTAGGGATTTTGAACATTTACGAATGAGTTAACAGTAGCAGGTTTGCCTTTGTTTAAAATGTTGTTACCAGTGATGTGCAGTTCTAATGGAAGTTAAGCTAAGCAAATAGTTTGTATCCCATTTGTGTATGTGCTTCATAACTTAATTGTGGTCTATTTATGGCCTATTTTTCCTTTGCTGTCCTGTCTTGTTATTTGACCCATTGCTTTGTAATTATGTGTGAAGTACTGTAGCAATAGTATTTTCTGAGAGAGGGGACTAATTAAGAGCTTGTCTAATGCAAACAGAAGATGCAGGAAATTTTTGTACTCCTCTGGACGTAACATCATGGAAGCAGAAGAAGCGGCAGACAGTACAATAAAAATGTTAATATATTAGCATCTTCATATTCTGAGATTGCTCTCTTAGTGGATAAAAAGCTAAATTTTCTAAATACCTTTCCATTCTATGTTGTTATCAATAGAAGTCATTGTTATTGGAAGGTGGCTGTAGCAGTTTATTAATTTCCTGAACTGATACACATTAAGTCTGGGAAACATTTATTCTGTAAAAAAGTGCTTGGCACAGCTGATGTTGTTTGCAAGCCTGATTGGAAAAATAGTGTAAGCTTTTTTTGGAAATGACTAGTGTAGGAACATGTGAAGGTGTGCCATAGAATTGGAGCTGCAGAACTCATCCTTCAAAAGGAAAAACTTCTCCAAAGGAGAACCCAGTGGACAGCAGGCATGCTAATTAATTCTTACCTAGATCAGAGCAGTGGACAACTCTCACGTAGCACTGGCATCCAAAGGGGCATGTTGGAAATAGATCAAAAGGAATCAGTGGTATAATTGGTTCAGTGGTTGGAAACAGAGAATTGTCATCATCGTCATCTTCTTCCTCTTCTTCCATGTCTTGAAGCATCATATTCTTTAGTGTAAAATATGAAGGACCAGTGAGAGATTTAGCAGAGCACAGTGCCAAGAAGAGAAGAAGTGTGTACTCTTTCATGTTTTCTTGATCAGGATAGTCAACCTTGAATGGGAAAGTAAACAAACAAATGGAAACCCTAAATACAAGAATCAGTGCATGTGAAAAAGCAAACAGAAGTATCGTTTTCACAAAAATATCTTCACTTAGCTGAAAAATGGTCTGTAATGAATATTAGAGTTTAATTAGTATATGAAGGTTAAACAATATTTATAAGACAGAAGTATAAAAATATTGAAATTATTATTGTAAATTTATATATTACAAGAAAATATCAAAATTAAGTGAAATCCATTAGAAATTAGTGTTATGTTGAAGCTCTTTTAGTTGAGTTTAAAAAATAATTTCATCATTTACTAGGCCTCTGAAGCAAAATACTGTTTAATCAAGGATTTTAAAAGAATGGAGTGTAGTTTTGTAGCAGATTTTACCAGAATTTGGAATTGGATTTCTTTTATTAATTCTTAATGAAAATATGTTTAATGGAATATGTTGGCTAATGTGCATTGCTTTTAACTAGCTTTTTTATCTATTCAGTTAGGAAGACACAAAGATGTTGGATCATTTAGGGCACGTTCAAAGCAGAAAAACCCATGTCAGGTAGCTACAGGTATCTTTTTCTGATATTCTTGAGAGGAATACGCAGTCTGCCAATGGTTTCAAAAGTAGATTTGTCTTTAAAAAATATGGCAAACTCTGTCCTATTCCAACGGTTTGTTCAATTTCATTCAGATTCTTTGAAACGTACTTTTCCCAGGTTACTTTTAGCCCCCTCTGACTGGGAAAACCAGGACACTAAATTGTCTCGTTCTTAACTATAGTACACTGCGTTACCTGAGTGTTGATGATCCATAGTTCAAAGCCTCTGGATATTTTATACGTGTTCTGTTTTTATTCTAAAAGTTATTTTATTGACCAAATTTTCCTGTAAAACTAGACTGCAAGGAAAAAAGAGGCAATGTGAATCGCCACTGAATGCTTTGCCGCTCTCTAAGAGAAGGCTGTAATTATTGAATTCATATAGGTTCTAAAAGCAAGTACCTAAAACGTTATGGCCAGGATATCCAATGCTACAAGGAGATAAAGAATCAGGTATGAGCAATTAGTTTCTCTCCACTTTTGAAGAAACATACCAACACTGAAGCTAGTATAGACTAAATTCTGTCTTGGTACTGCAAATCCTAATGGCGTGGGTTGGAGTTTGAAGATTCCACTTCCCTTCTCCACTGTTTTTAAACTCTGTGTATAAATGTTGCCGAGAAGGTGGTTGGCAGTATGGTCTCATGAACTAGACTGTGTTCCTCAGAGACATCTGTGCATAGTCATCTTGAAGTTACAAAAAGTAATTTTAAGTTTTATTAGGTATACATATATGACATTTTGGTTAGAAATTGCTTTCAAGCATTTAAGAAACGCTGTGAGCAAGGTAGGTATCAGAAATGAGGGATCTCATCAAGTCACAGGAATTCTGCCAGCTGGTACTGGTGGGGAATGTCTCGTCAAAAAGGCCTCTCTCTTGTTGGAGATACTGGCTGCTGCTCTTTAATTGGTGGTTTTAAAGTGGTGTTTATAAAGGAAGTAATTAGTGTCAACCTGAAATGGTTCATTAGCTGTGTTTGCCTGAATCACAGAATCACAGAACTGTAGGGGTTGGAAGGGACCTCGAAAGATCATTGGGTCCAACTCCACTGCCAAAGCAGGTTCCTCAGAGCAGGCTGCCCAGGTAGGTGTCCAGACAGGCCTTGAATATCTCCAGAGAAGGAGACTCCACAACCTCCCTAGGCAGCCTGTCCCAATGCTCCGTCACCCTCACCATGAAGTTCTTTCGCATGTCAGTGTGGAACTTCCTGTGTTCTAACTTGCAGCCATTGCCCCTTGTCCTGTCCCCACAAACCACTGAGAAGAGGTTGGCCACATCCTTCTGTCCCCCACCCCTCAGATATTTATATACACTGAGGAGGTCCCCTCTCAGTCTTCTCTTCTCCAGGCTGAACAGCCCCAGTTCTCTCAGCCTTTCCTCATAAGGAAGATGTTCCAGGCCCCGTATCATCTTTGTGGCCTCCGCTGGACTCTTTCCAGGAGATCCTTGTCTTTCTCGTACCGGGGAGCCCAGAACTGGACACAGTACTCTGGGTGAGGCCTGACCAGGGCAGAGTAGAGGTGGAGGATCACCTCCCTTGACCTGCTGGCCACGCTCCTTTTAATGCACACCAGGATCCCATTAGCCCTCTTGACCACCAGGGCACACTGCTGGCTCATGGTCAACCTGTCGTCCACCAGGACCCCCAGGTCCTTCTCCTCAGAGCTCCTTTCAGAGCTGTTTTCAGTCTCTTTCATATGGGGATTCACTTAAGATGAGAGTTAGTCAACTGTTAGCAAGTAGAAACTGATGAATTAATCACACCTCTAAGACTTCTCTTGGAGTATTTTCAGAGATTATCGTAAAGGGTGAGTAAAGTGCTTTTTTCACAAGCCAACTATCATTAAAAGAAAAAAAGAAAACATGTAAATTCAGCTCTCAACTCTACATTTTTCTCTTCCAAAGCCCAATTCAGGAAGCAGTTCAGATGTTACAGAAAGCTGTGCCAACCAAGAGAGGCTATTGTAAATTTTATTATACGTATCCTGTTTATAAAACTATCTGTTTAGACTATCATAAATCTCTTTAGGGAAATACTAAACGGATGTCAATTCTTGTTTGATCACCTAATTATACACTTGTTGATCTGTTTATAGCTGGAAAATATCTTTATGTAGACCTTTTGTCATTCGTTCTCAATCACAGGAAAAGGAATACACTGGTTTGTACAAGCATGATGACTTGGCTTATACAGAGTTTGGGGGATTTTATTGTGTTATTTTTTTCCAAGATGATTTTGATGTTTCTTATATAGGGTTCTAACTACATTAAAATGCTGTCTGTTGTATACATTCTACTAGTGTGATTGTGTACGTTTCAGGGTGTATAAAATGATAAAACCTAACAGTATTTAGATTACATAAAATTTGCCATTTCAATGAGAAGTAACCTCTTTATCTCAAATACATGTCTGAAAGCAGAAGCACAGTACACATTGTATCTTTCAGGTATGCGATGCATGACTCTGAATTTAATATCTATTGTAATCTTCCAGTTGAGTGCTCATTTGAGCACAGTCTCTTTTACTGATTTAGCAGCCTCTTAGAAGAACATTCACATCTATTTTCCCATGTATTCTTCTATGTGTTCAAAGTACTGTTCTGTTTCAATGCTCCTAGAAAGAATTCTATAGTTGTACTTGCAATCCTATGCAATGTGTTTTCTTGGAAGTGTCAACAAAAATAAATGGTGTGGAGATCAAGATGTGGAACCTACATTTGTTTGGAGAGAACCGTAGCCTTGTTTGGCTGTACACCTTTTGACTCTCTGTTCCTATCAATCTTGTATTTCAGCCTCAGCAAAACTGTCAAAATTTCCAACACTTTTGTCATATAAAATGCTGAAGAGATAAGGAGTTTCAAGCCTTTCAGATTTCTGAGTTCTTCTTGTTCTTGGACAAGTGCTTTAGCAGCTGGGTTTTCCAATATGTTAAGCTGGTCTTCCCCTGGCTGGTTAGCTCCGAATTGACTGACCTGTATTCAGTGTTGTACAGTTTGTGTATGTAAGATATCAAGCTTCAGAGTGTATATCTTGTCATGGGACATTTAGTTGCTAAGTCCCTGCTGACTTCTAATTGTGATAGGCACTAGATGTGTAGTTTTATAGTACCTAAACAATAATCTTTCACGTATATTCCTGGAAGTTGCCTTGTGAAGCCATTGACATGGTTTCTGTCGCATCTGTTTCCATGCTTGCACCCGTAGCAAATGGATTGCATCTTTCCTTTCAGATGTTCAATAAACTTATCATGATTTCAAACCATGTAAAGGTTGAGGCTGCAACTGGAAAAGTGGCCAATACCAGCTTTTAAAAAATAGCCGTTGTTCATAAACACCTCTGTAAAAGTAGTGTTGCAATATGCCATTGATGAAATTTATTATCCGTGTAAGTTAAATTTTGGGAAAACAATTCTCTGTGTAGAACAAAGCCTGAGTTATGATACATTGTTTTAGGAAAGAGAAAAATCCTTTGCTTTGTCTTCCCTTTTTGTCATTAGGAGATCCTTATTACTTATTGACTTCATAGCTAGCAGCAGCAACCAAGTTTGACTCCAGCATTGCATTGGCCAAAGAACTACATGTGGCTTTATGGAGGTTTTATGTTTTGTTTTTTTTCCTGGCTGAGTTTTTGAATTTCCCAGTAAATAGCTGTTGATAGGTCTCTGTAGAAATGCTCTGACTGTAGCTCATCTCAAAGCACTTGTACAAAAATTCTGCATGCTTAAACTTCAAGAATAAGTGAAGTTAAAAAATGAAAGTCTAAAATTCAAGTTTGTAAAGACTTTTCTTTAAATACTTTAATTATTTTACCATGATAAATTAATTAAATGTTTTACCAGTTGTTTCAGAAAACATAGCTCATGAATACAACAGTACTTATGGCTCGCTACTGCCACTTCAGGCTGGTTCAGCTCCAAGACAAATATTTTACTCTTTCAGACCAGCTCTTCCATTCCGGCTGCTCACTGAGCTGATTGAACTCACTAAACCAGCAGAAAACTGATGTGAGCAAGGAAAAAAACACACATTCTTTCCAGGTGAACAAACTAAATCACTCTGGTATCAGAGCCAGTGCAAAGGAATGGGTGGGAACAGCCTGGCTTAGGGGGAAGAAATGCTAAATAGGAAGACAGAAGGATAAAAGATTGTCACAGTCATTTTTGACATAGGCAAACTGCTAGACAGACTCAGGTGTTTTACTGAATAATAACCTGAAAGGTGACTCTTGTTTAGACAAATGCATTCAGGGAGAGCTCACGAGATTGCATTTTTGTAGCAATCCTCCTTTCCTTCAGTACAAAAAACTTCTGAATAACAAACACCTTTTCACTGGAACTCAAGGCACCTCAAAGTGAGGTAACTGAATCTGGAGAGTGCACTTTACACGTAGAGATGCCGTGAGGGTGACTTTGTTTCTCTGAGTGTGTAACAATCCTAAAAATGCTGTGATTATTGCTTGGGACATATTTATCTTCACCAATGTGATTATCTTTACCAAAACATAGAATGCCAAATAGCATGTAGAAGATACAAACTTTCTGCTGTTAATTTAGGATAATATTTATCATTTTGAACTGACGAATGCAGGTGATTTCATAGTATGTGAATACGATTAAAACTATTTACAGACTGTGTGGGAAATTCCCACATAAATGGGCAACAGTTCAGTGACATGAAACTTCTAAACATGAATTATGGAAGGGCAAGCAAGCACTCTTTATGGGGACAGAAGTTATGTTGCTAGTATGGGATGTCTGCATGAAAAAAAAAAAAAAAAAAAGGCTGGATTCCTTGGCAGTACTGCAGCATGTTGCATTTGTTGTCTTACCAGTTGCAACACTGAAGGAGTTAATAGGTAAGAATCTAAGACTTAAAAAGTCTAAGAATTATATTTAGAAATTACTTCTGGTTGTGTAGGGAGGCAAATTTCCTGTGGCATTGTTTCTGAAAAGGAAATGTTTAAGTGATACACTGGTGGTCTTCTCAGAGGCAGAGAAAAATCCCTGTGTTCATTAATAACACAAATCATTGCACTGTGCACAGATTTTGTCCAAAGAAAGGCAAGACCATAGCTGTTTTGAAAGCTATATTTAAAAATAGTTCTGGTTCTATTAGTCATTGTCCCATTCCAGAAATAAATGTGTTTCTGTTTAACTCTTTGTCTACTTTCTCCTGATTTTTAAGTTGCTTAATTAAAACCAGGAGATAATATTTTGGTTAGTTAGATTACTGAAAAATTATTGTTTCTTGAGAAATAGTCCAATATTGAAACTATGTTGTATAATAATGAATAGCTTGTTTATAAACTAAGATATTTTTAGAAAATATTTTCTTTTCATAGAAAATGTTGCTTGACTTGTGTTACTGAACATGACCTGAGAGCATTTTTAGGTTATTTTCATTTCAAGAAGCTTATCACTTTCATATGCCATTTTCAATTACTTTGCTGTTATCTAATTTAAAAAGCCCTCCTTGCATACCTAATTACAAAAGTTAACACTATGTTGTAAATATAGCAACTATTATAAATGTAACATAAATTTTCATAAATAGTAAGAATTGAGGAAAAATGTTTCTTGATAGTTGTTAAGAAGATATGACAAGTATTTCTTTAAGAGTTAATCAGTTCACTGTAGCCTTTTTTTTTTTTTTTTTTTTGCTTTGCAGCCAGATGTAGTAATCAGAATTATTTCAGCTGCAAAGTAGATTTTCAAATGTTTCATTAAAAAGTGGTAGCTCTAACTCTAGATTAACTGATGTTACTTATCTGCACAAAGTGACTGACAACCTCTTCCTTAATTCTTTATTGCTATTTAAATATAATAGGTATTCAATCTGGACATACCTTGCAAGTTTGATAGTTCTTCCAGAAGCACTGTGATAATCCACCTGAGATCTTTTTGTCCAGTTATTTCATTTTTAAAAAAGAGAGAGAAAGGAAGTTAGGCTGAATGCTGTGAAGTGGAAAGTAGGTATAAAGAAAAATTCCACTTCCAAACTTCTTGATCCTCCTGGCACCCTGGGTGACACCCGAGTAAACTGCTGCTTCAGATTAGCCCATCTTAGTACTGAAGAACGATATTAAGACGACTTGTTACCACTCATATGTTTTTCATCACTGCCTGTATGACAGCCAAAACTTCTGGCTTAACTCTAGACGTCTAGTGGAAGACTTTGTAAAACCTGTAGTTTAATAATAGTTGACATCAGGCCACTGGAAGTACAGTGAGGTCCATTTCAGGTCATTCCTTCTATGGAATCACACTTCTTATTTATGATTTCGTTAGTTGTTATTCTTCAAAAAGTATACCGCTAATAAAAGTATAAAACTATAGCCAGTGGCAGGGTAAACCAATAGCCTGTAGTGAGTGATCTGCCTGTAACCAAACCTTTCTAAAGTTACAAAGTTAGTACTTTGTTGTGTAGTGCTGTATAAATGCTGCCCTTGCTTTCAGTAGACTATTGTCTGGCTAGGGGAGATGGTTCAAGCACATAAAATACAGATCGGGTTTTACCAGTCAATGCAGTTAACTTCTACTGTATATGAGAAATTAAGCATATTTTTGTTTTAAAACAGAGGCAGTATTTGCAATATTCCGTGATAAGGAATGAGGTTGTAGACTTAAAATAAACTCCCTGAGAATTTGCAATGACTTATTGTTTTATATGCCCAGCACAATGCATAGAAACTGGTTTATTGGGTGTTTACCTTGAGTAGGCTGCCCACTTCTGCCTGATTCAGAACTGTATGACTGAGTTTACCTAAAGCAGAAGTCTCAGAGTTTGTGTCTTTAAATTTACAATACATTATATCTACCTGATTTTGTGCACATCTGACACATCTGTTTCTTTAATTAGTTCCTTTCAGGGTTAAAACTCAGATCTTGCTGCAGGAAAATACAGATTGAAATTTTATTTTAACCTATGTGTAAAGTGGTGGTGTTTGCAAAATGACAGTTGAAGTCATGTGTTAGTTAATTCGTCTACCATTATTTTCTTAAGGAAGAAAAAGATACTGTGCCCAAAATTAAAAGTTTGGTGCTGTCATACCAAACAAGATAAGGCTTGTGTTACCTCCTGCATTGTTTTTGCATGTGCTCCAGTTCCAGTAGATGAATGATGAGAACCTTTCTCCCTATCACAGTTCCCAAAGAATGAAATTACAGTTTTAAGAGTAATCATATTCCCACATAAAAATCTAAGAGATAATCTTAAACTCTTTTGAAATCTCAAATTGCATATATCTGCACTCTCTTGCCTGTATTTAGAAACCAAATCTTCCTAAGCAAACACCCCTGTGTTTTGAATAGGTTGGTTTGGATGCATTTACTTGAGCAAATTTGTATTAAATTGCTATCTAAAAAAAACTCCAACATTTTCTTGGCTCTTTAATAGAAGAGAGGAGAGTCTGAGGGTTGTGATATGAATGTACTGGTTTCTTCTTTTTCACTTATTTCAATATGAAGGCGTTGAATCAACGGTTTAGGTTGATCCTTGTTTGCAACAATGCTCCATGTTCCTGGTGTTTAGCAACATCCCAATTTTGGCTAGATATTTTTAAAACTTTTCTCTTTTTGGTTGATTTTTATGATAGAAACACGTTCTGGT
Organism: Anas acuta; assembly: GCF_963932015.1. Classification (NCBI taxonomy): domain Eukaryota; kingdom Metazoa; phylum Chordata; class Aves; order Anseriformes; family Anatidae; genus Anas; species Anas acuta. The sequence continues at coordinate 16,213,850 of NC_088989.1, read as the reverse complement.
GTCTATAAAGTCAGTCATAGCCATACTTATGAAGCTGACACAAACAGTAGTAGCATCTGGAAGAAATGTCACCATGCTATATTATAATGAATTATTCATTCATTTTGTACCATTTATCATATCAATATGGTAGAAACAATTATTGCTTCCATTGACATACTGTTCTTGTAATAAACCTGTTTAGTACTTCAAAATACAGGTTTCATATTTTCATTATGAATGTGATTGCATGCTAAAACAAAATACCCCAAAGTCACCTTTTTAGGTCACTTGACTACCAAATTCTGACCTTTAGATGCTGGCTGTTAATAGCAGTACTAAAAATTAAAATAGGCCAGTGGTTTTCAATCTAATTTATGAGCCAGTTCTTTTAAACATTTGCAGCATATTTCCAATTTACAAAAACTAACTACTCTTGCAGAATTCCTCTCCAGGATCCCTGTTTCCAATATACTTTAATTTTTGGACCCGATGGCACTACATGAGCCAACACAGCAGGAGAATTGTAGAGTTCTGAATGAAAGCTGGAGTGTGCAAATGAGTGACTTGATGCTAGGTACTAGGTTCAATTCTCCTCTCACTTTTTTTGGGTAAGACTACAGTGTACTTCTGTGGAATGTGTAGTGGCTAGTCAAAGGATGTAGCTGCAGCTTTTTGAGGGAATGCTTTCTTGGATTTGTTACATAGCAATTGATTGGAGATGCTGTTATTGTTCCTGCTGTTGCATGAACAGTGAGATTTGGTTTTTAAATAGCCTGACAAAAAAATATGTCTGTCATAGTCACTTAATCCATGGTGTTGGGGTTTTATTTTGAGAGAGTCTTTTATTTTGAGAGAGGCAAGCAACTGTATGTATATTCTCCTGTATATTGTATGTTTAAATAAGTAAAAGTTTATTGGGGGTTAATCTTTGGATCTTTTCAGTGATTTTTATTTCCAGCAGTGAAAGAATTGGTAGAGTATTAGTTCTATCTAGCCTTGAAATGCCTGACTTACATTTACAAATAGTGGAGAATAATTTCTGAGTCAAAGGACAGAAATATATCCAAGAAACCATGGTTCCGAATACTGCCTTTCACCATGGTGAAATATGCAAATGAAAAAAGTTTGGATGGTGTTTTATATTTAACTTTGTCACAGCATTGAAATAAAATGCTATCTTGATTTTCTTCATCAAAAGTAACTATGTTTCTAGTACTTGATATGTTTGAGCAGTCAAGCATATGCTGCCATATGTGGGTTATGCTTACATTGCAGTCTTTTTTTAAGCAGATCTTGTATATATTTGTTATTGTAAGGCAAAACAAATACTTTTTCATTGACTAGCACTGTTTATAAATGTGGTTTACATAAAGTGATGAATCTAACATCAACTGCAAAAATCTGTCTTGGAGACTGCCCATCACATTTTAATAAGATGACATATTCCTTTCATGCTCACAAGCAGCCCATGTGGAGCACAGTCCCACAGTTTGGGTTTAGCTGTGTTTTGGCTGCAGTTGAACTACACCATTCAAACTAGCTGAGTTCAGAAAAACTGTACTCTTCTGCTTCTGTGGTTCATCCTGACTCTTCAGTATTTATATGTAAATATATTAAATAATCATATTTATTTATTAGCATCTATGAATTAACTGTCACTTGTTAATTGGCGTGTACTTTTTCACATATTTTTGGCAGCTGATTTAGAAACTGCAACAAAGTGCTCTGTTTCATTTTACAGTCTGGCCTTTATTAGCAACATGTCAATCCTGAGAGTCAAGTCATAGCTTGCGGTGTTAGAGGAGCTATAAAGTCCGGTGTGTACGTACATGCTCCCACATGATTGTTAGACTTATCAGATGCTGCTGACATGCACTGATAATAAGATTTCTTCTTATATTTGTAGTGTTTTATGCATGCAGTAACGTGGCAGACATGACTGACCGGAGAGGCAGAGTAGTAACCTGAAGAGACAGGTTTTATTTTTCATCTTTGCAGTTGGTTTGCCTTGCCTTAGGAGAGTAAGTTAGCTTTGTTCTACCTTAGGCTATAGATTAATACAAATTTCTTGATGTGGGAATGCTAGTTTAAGAAATCCCCGGCCAGCTTCTCCCCATCTTGATGCTGATCTCCTTGATCCTGTACAAAGTTTGTGCATTTAACTGGATCAGCAGTCTGCTCAGCCTGAAAAATAACCTGCTTGATGGATGAAGGTCTTGAAATAGTTTTGGTTTCAGTACATGTCAATTGTTAGTCTTGCTCTTGGTTCTACTTACAAGTTTGGATAGTGTTAGATGACATTTTTATGGAATACGGATACTTATCTTTCTTACAGGCTTTGGAAACACCAGACATTCTTTCATGGAAAATCAAACAGTAGTTAAAATGAAAAGTTCTGCAATCAGTGCCAAACTACTGAATCACTCAGATAATAAGGAGAATTTTTTGTTTCTGAACACAAACTTGACTGAGCACAACATTTCCTCATAGAATATCAAGTATTTACTGTTAAAATTTAACAACTTAATAAAACCTGGTCACCTGCAAAGAAAGGATATGCTGATTTTTTCCATTTTTCCTGTTGTTTTAACAACATGAATAATATAGAAGTGTAAATGATAGTTTTCTTATATGCAACCTTTTGACAGATTCATATTGTTTAGAACCTGAAAACAGCATTTAAAGCAATATCTGTCATCAACTTCCATTGAATTAGTAATTGTGGTAGTTGTAAGAAAAACGAAATATGTCCATCTAGTCTTTTGTATTACAGAAGGGGGAAAAAAAAGAAAAAAATGTATTCAGAGTATGCCAGACTGCAAAGATAATTTAATTTGGTGTCATGCTTTCTTCTAGCATTGCTTATCAGCAAAAGTAATGTGTATTACTGTAGAAATTCAAGGATCCAATAGAAGATGACTTTCACTCAGTTTACGATAGAAACTATTAAAAATGAAAGCAGTAAATATGACATCGATCGCATAGTAACTGTCAACAGTTTGCACTTTTAGGTCTAATGAAGAACATGGTCTGCAAAATTGGTTGCATGCACTTTGAGCATATACTGTTTTGTAGCTGGAAAAAGTAACAGTATTTCTAGGAAGATTTCCAAACTCTGTTTGCAAGTTTTGAAACAAGCAGTTTGTTATTGTGGAATAGTTGAAGTGAAAGCTTTCAGAAACATTACTAATAGAAAAAAGACTATTAGCTCACTAAAGGAGTGCATGCCCTACCATATTACTTAATCTAGCCTGTGTTCTCAGATGCATGTTTTGCTCCTGGGAATTCTGTAGGAGTGTCTCGTTTGTTTGCCATTGGCACAGTAGCAGTATCCGTCCTTCTAGGTTGGGTCTAACACTAAAGAGGCTGGGACACCTCTGAAAGAGTGTGCTTCATTTTTAGTTAACCACAGCTCTTATAGTTTTAACACTATTTTATCATGTAATTATGGAATCATGAAATCATGGGTACTATGTAATATGTAGGGTTTTTTTCCAAGTTGGCATTTAAAAAAAAAAAAAGAAAAAAAAAAAGAATTAAAGTTACTTTAACTACTCATATATTGTTGATTTTTAGCATGTGTTTTTTTCCTGTTTCTCCTGTGGGGGAAACCACAAGTAAAGGTAAGAAGAAAAGGTACAAATACAGAAACTAAATGTGTAAATGAAGAAAACCTTGCAATATATGATGTACTGTAACAGATCTAATAACTAGATCTATATTTTCTATGAAAATGAGATAACATGATAATTAAATAACTAGATCTAATATTTTCTATGAAAATATTTTTAGGTTTTGCAGCTTTTCATACTAGTTGCACTTACATATTTAAAAAAAATAAAGCTTGCATGTATTAAGTAACAGGCACATTCTTGCCAGTATTCCCCGTGTGGGTATGTGATACAAAAAAGATGAGTTCTTCTCTAGCCTTTCCTAAAAGTGGCTACTTTGACTTAAAAAAAACATCAAAGGCCTTGCCAAAGTCTGTGGCTGTTGGAACCTGTGTTGGCTCAGTCTTGCTTGCCACTACACATGGAGAGCTGTGGTATGGTAGGTGTTACAGCAGAGTTACCAAGAAAATCAAAGAAAACCTAAGAGAAAAAAAACTTGTCAATTAAGCTAAAATACCATATAGAAACTAGCAGAGAAGTTGGAGAGTTGGAGTTGTTGGACAGATATCTTGATGTTCTATTTTTCAAGTTATTTGGTTGAAAATACAGGAATGCATTAGTTAAGATGTTTGGTTGCCTGGATGGTTTTGCACTGCTTTTTATTGTAGATAGAAATTCACTAATGATAGAAGTTACTTTTACCACTCAGTGGAAATGCTTATGTAAATTGAAAGAAAAACATATATCATAATTCCATATTAACTTGTGGTATGGAAAATGAGATCTTTTCTTTGTAGAACAATTTGTAAAGCGGAGGCTATGATTTTTTTCTTGAACACTTGTATTACACAAAATGGTAATTTCCATTCGGTTTCCTGTCGGCAGTGCTAAATAGCTTTGACTTTGGAAAGTACATTCCTTACCAATGTGTAACATTTGTTTGTTTGTTGGTTTTCAAACAGGCAAACTACATCTTTGGTAATTTGTCTGCATATGATTCAGGCTGCAACTATACTAGTGTTTCTTTGTTTTTGTTACAATTTCTGTATAAGATGTTTTACAACTAAGGTAAAAGATGCATGTATCCTCACTTAAACCACGGGCTGTTCTTTGCTTAGAAGATTTACCTCAAAAATTTACCTCAGCTAAAACACAGTTAATTGATATTTCTTTCACTTGTGGCATTACCAAATAGCCTTCAAAATAAGGACACCATGTATGTAACACAGGTCTGTTTGAATCCATGCATCACCAAAAAACAAAGAATGATTGTTTTGTGTTTTCCAATGCGAAAGAAAGAAAGAAAGAAAGAAAGAAAGAAAGAAAGAAAGAAAGAAAGAAAGAAAGAAAGAAAGAAAGAAAGAAAGAAAGAGGTAACAAATGAAACGAGTGGGTGACAGTCTCAAAATTAAAGGAAATATGGAATGAAACATGTACAGTACAGCTGTGGAAATATGCAAGCAAGCGTAGTAGGGTTTTAATGATTTATGTAGACTATAATTGGTCTAATTGAAAGAGGAAAAGTCTTGCTTCCTGAGTTTCTCTGTTATAAGAGCCAAACTTTCCTGATAAAAATGGAAGAAGAGTTCTCCCTGGTAGTGAATCAACTTTTACTGAAGTTCAGAACCATCTTCCATTAGAAGAAAGCAAGCCATATATATATATATGTATATATATATATGTATATGTATATGTATGTATGTATTTTTAAACAAAGAATATTAATTCTAAAAAGGTTATGAACCATGAAATATTCAGAAGGGCCTTCTCTGACTATGAAGGAACGAAAAGCATGAGAGTGGAGGATAAGATGTAATGGAATAGCCAACTTTCAGGAGTTTGGAGAAATCGCTGTGGAAAAAAAAATGAAGTCAATTTTAATCCTTTTTCCTAATTTTAATCCTTTAAACATATAATTGCATAATTCACTTAGAAGATTCTTGTCTTGTTTGATAGTGTTGTTGAGTATCTAGTATTTCCACAGCTGTGTTCAGTATTATTCCTTTGAGAAAAATATCTGTCTTGTGGAAAAAAATAGGTCAGCTTTTATATATTTTCCCTAGGAATGGCTATCATTATGAAAAGTTCCCACAGAGAAAGATGGATTTATTTTACAAATACTGCATGCAAAGGATACATTTTTTTCTGTGTAAATATTCATAATACTACATTCTTGAAATTAAAATTATTTTTTTTCTGAATTAACAGAACTGTTTCGGAGTACTTTGTAGAAGATGGTACATTAGCTGGTCTTGATAACTCTGCTTATCAACACTACATATATACAAATAACCTAAATCAGAAGGTACAAATAACAAAAATTTTTATAGTTAGTAACTGTGTGGATATCTGTATCTTCTACGAAGAACTAAACAAAATTGAAATTAAAATTCTGTGAAACCACAGTAATCATTTACTCAGTGGCACTAAGAAATTCCTTACATAACAGCCTATTAAAGAAGACATTGTGTAGTAAATGTTTTTGAAGATGAACATTTTAAAAGAAGTAAGCATTAATGCTTTTGTTTACTTTAATTCATAAATCCGTGGAAAAAAAAATCCATGTAATGAATGGAATGGCTTGGGAAGACTGGAAGAATTTGCTTTGGGGAATTCACTCAACTCTTCAGTGTTTGTTCACTTGTGGATAGTATAGAGAAAGTGTAGCCGTTATAGGTGGCAGACTCATTGGACTGGATCTGAAGCACATGGCAAGAATGTCATTGCCTTTTAGTATTCATGGGAAACAAGAATAGCTAATCCTGTTTACGTCCCAGACACCAGGCAGATTTTTGAGCCCAGTACAATAGTCATTGGACCTTAAGAAAAACAAGCACTGTTCAGGCATTTCCACCCAAAGCCTTGCTCCTTAATATATCCAGCATAGTTTTGTGTACTTTTACCCTTCTGTAGAAATGAAATTGAAATTTATAAGAGGAAGCTGCAATCTGGGGAGGAAAGAATATTTTTCATTTTTCTTGAGATTAATATGGTGCTCTGCTTGGTAGTGCTGCACATCAGCATTTCCCCAGACTGAAAAAAAAATTCAATTTCTGAATATACAGCTTTGAAATTAATGCCCTAAATAAACCTCATTACCCATAAAACTAAAACTCCCAGCTGATAAAACTGATAGCTGATAGAACTCCCAGTGTGAAAATAAGTAAAAATGACATTTTTCTAGTCACAAAGACAGAGCTTAAGGGCTATAGCCGTCTGTAGTGACACATATGGATATCAAAGACAGACCTGTATGGGATATAGGTCCAATTTCGCTTCTAGGTTTAGCATGTGACTGGTGTAAAGTGATTCATATAAGCTGTGTGAACTTGAATATAACCAGCACACAGCTCCTGGACAGTGATGGTAGTGAAGTTGTCACCAGCTCTGTAGCCCACTTCCCTGTTCAAATGAGATTCCCCTTCATTTGTATCATGCAGTATCCTGGGAAAGTTAATTCAGTCCTGAGAATTTTTAATATAGTCCTGTATTTTATTATAGTCCTGTAGTATTGCAAGAAACTTCACTGCAGTGCCCAGATTGTGTATTGGGAAATTTTATAATCTGTGTTCACAGCAACAATTAGACAGGGCTATGTATAAAGTACATAAGAGCATAAGAACAGCTGTACTGGATTAAATCAGAGCTCATCTAGTCCAGTCTCTTGTCTTTGACAATAACCAAATATAGTTCCGTGGAGAAAGGGTTCTGGAGTTTATTACGTTCCTTTGCTTTTAGTTTCCCTGAAGCAAATGAAAGCTGCAATTTTTAAGACAGCTGTTTTGTTTAGTTTTGAGATTCGCCCCGAGATAATTTGATTTTTTTATGCTGTTCCCTTAAGACTGATTATTTTTTGTGTGAAAAATTTGACACCATAATGTCTGTTGGCTTAGTTTTGCTTTACTAGCTGGAGTATTTCAGTATCATAAAGCGGATCATAATTTACCCTGAATTGTTTTACAATATGATCCAAAGTGTTTCATGCAGTACTTGACTATGTAAGTTCTTTCAGATAATGCAAAATGCTATATAATGTTTTCCCAAAGGTAATTTAGTCAAGTGGTATCTGTTACGACTTTTTCATCCTGCAACATCTGTAATGAAAGAAGTTTTTGAAATGTTATGTTCAATATTCTCTATTCACTTCTTTAAGTGAAAAGAAGAAGAAAAAGAAAAACAAAACAAAACAGCACTAAATATTTATGGGTTTATCCCAACAGGGGGCAGGGTGTCAGTTAGCAAGGAACATGACATATGTAATGATACTTCGTAGTTTGTACATTGGTATCATCAGAAGAATGTATTTCCATTGAATGACCCTAGCAGTTGGAGCAAAATCGTTGAAATTACTCTTGATAACATTTAGGTGTAGCGGCTTAATGCCTGAATCAGTATAAAACTTTTAAGTATTGTGTTAATTTATTAGGAGTATATATTTTAGGGAAGAAAAAGCACGTTGGTGAGACGATCACTTCTTTGTGTGAAAGGGAGATCTGTTTAATACATCTTAGGAGTTTTGTAATTGACGTCTTCCCTACTTTCAGATGGAAAATGAGTTCCAACATTTTTCCACAATATTTTGGGCCTCGCAACTGTACAGAAGTTGTTGACATCATTAAACCAGAGCTCTTATTTCATGTCTGCTGTTTTTTCCCCCATTTAAAGTATTTTTCAGATGCCAAAAGAAATAAAATTAAAGCCTTTTCCCTTGAAATAGAGAATTTGGGATTCAATGGTAACTATCTATAATAGAAGGGTAATGTTACTAAATAAAGAACACCAGCAGGGCACTCTCTTTTGTTCATTAGGAAACAGATATGTTTGTCTTTTGAACGAGTCAAGCATATTATTATGAACTAGTCTTTTTGGATTGCCATTTATGCTTCTATTTCTTTTCAAGAAGACAGTAAGACTATTGTGAAGGGTTTCCTCCAAATGAGGTTAGGGTGCACAGTTGACTGCCGTTTCTGGTCCACTGAATCTTTGTGTCTCCTGCATGGATAAAAAGCTTTAAAAGTAGGTGTCTAATTTAAACACATGCGTTCTTTCCAAAGAACTTCACCTCTGTGGTTAGGACGTTCCACAAGATGGTCGTAGTGTTGTTCTGACCCTCCTCTAAGCACTGATGCGGCCTGAATTTTGGTCTTCCATAATCTTGATAAATATTTTTAGCAATAAATAGTTGTATAAAAGTTATAATGTATGTTGATACTGCATGCTCATTTTGCTTTTCTACACTTAGACAGAAAGAGTGACTCTTTGCATGTTGTTTCAGGCTGTAAATCCAAGCAGGCAATTCCTTGCAGTGACACTGTTAAGTGCCACCACCTCCAAACAAGTAGAGGTTTTCATGGGTTACTTTAAGGAGCTTCCAACTTCCAGAACACCAGATATTGTCTAGCTCTGTAAATTTACAGTCTATAGACTTGCTTGTTGAAAATTGCTTTGTATCGATGCCATCATGATAATTGTGTAAAATTATTTTGAAAGCATCTTCTCATATTTCTAATATTCTGCTGGCTGTAATCTTGTATTCTCTGAAAAGTACGTGTGTTAAAACATAGTATTTCACATAGTATTTCAAATTAGAAAATATTTTTCATGAGAGTTTCAACTAGTTAATATTTGTGTTACTGTAAAACAGAAATGACCAACTGTTTATTTTGTTGCCATGATATAGTTTTTTAAAAAAGGTTGCCCCTTGAGAAATATTAAAAGTTTATTTCTTTTTGTAAAATAGCAACTAAGTTGTTGGTAGAGAAATGATGAAATCATGTTTTTCAGCTCTGATCTTTTTTTTTTTTTCTTATTGAACACAAAGGTATTTTTGCAGTATGTGAAAGCATGATGCATGTTTCAGAATCAAAATTCAGAAATGGTGTCAGCAACTCTCTATAGCGTTATGTAAAACAGAATTAATTGGGTGAAATTTACTTTGTTGTCTTGGGCCATTAGGAAGCTACTAGTCATGCCTGAAACTTCTTTTTGGGGCAAAGCTGAGTGATTTCTAGCTTTGACAGCAGGGGATCTCTTTATTCTTCATTAAACTGAAACAGAAAATGGAGAACAGTATATACTTACTATGAACTCTACGTTTTGGGGAATGTAAAGGTTCTAACAGCCTCAACACATGGAAGAAATAATAGCAATTTCACTTAGATTCAACTGAATTACTATTAATTACTATTAATTTCTGTATTATTATTATTTCTTGCCTTTTTTCAAAAGGAAGTGCTTATACATTATCTTAGAGGAAACATTGACTCTAATTATTGCTTCAAACTCAGAAAGCTGTCCAAGCTTTCATGGTAACAACCTTATTTGTTGGATACCTTTGCAGTTCTTGTCTTACCAGATGTGTATGTCCCTGTGCACAAAACAACAACTCAGGCAGATTCTCAAAGTTCTCTTATGATTTAACCAGTGGAAAGATCCTACTCAATGTCAATGCCAACTCATTTTCTATTAATAAGGTGGTAATCACAAGATATGTTCTGTTATGGTGAAGCATTAACATCATGTTTGAGCTTATAATGGGACTTGCCTGAAGGATTTAGCAGCCCTTGTCCAAGTTCTTATGTATGATGCACATGTGAACAGTACAAATAATGACTTAGAAATATAACAGAATATAAAGCCCCAAATTTCCTCTTGTGCCTCAAAGCATTGTGGTTTTGGAGTTACTAATGCTGTTGAATCCTAACCATTGCAGTTCTTGGCCTCTTACCGCCTTTATATTACCCTCTCATAGTTTCAACATACACATTACACCTATGTATTCAGATATATGTACCTTACATTTGTCTATAGCTTTGTCTATGGATTACTAACAGTATTTTATTCAGATTTTTGCCCTACTCCAAGCAGTTTGCTCTCTTAAATGGTTTTTAAAAAATGGTTAAATTGTTAATGAGACATCTCTTTGCAGTCTTAGCAATCTGCAGCTTATTCTCTCTTGAGTCTCTCCAGGAATACGAACTGCAGCTACTTCTGCATCTGGAGAACAGGAGATATGAGAGCACTTCTGTGCATCCACCCAAACCTGATTTTGGTTCAATATTGTTACTTGATAAAAGATCATCTTAACAGTTTTCTTCCTCAGCCACATTCTCAGCAAGTATTTGCATGTTTGCATGCACTGAACTCCTGTTGGCAGTCATTATGCCACCTGCCTGGGAGTAATGGGAAGTCTCTCCAAGCAACTCAGCTGAGCTTCTTGTTGATCAGGTGGTGTCAGCTTCTATAAGACTTAACAGATTTTCGAGAGGTTGGTGCCACTGGGGCTCACGCAAATTATTTCAATTCCAGGAGAATATCACAAGAATGTTATTACAGCGTGTGTTTCATAGTATTTCTATAAGAGCCTTCTGAGACAAATAATACTTTAACAGAACTATATTATATTCTTAAATGTCTATTCAAGTATATTAAATTACAATGCAAGCCTGCAAAGATTATTTACTCAAACATATTTTAGAGAATAAACAGTAGCTGTAGGGGTTTTTATTACTACTATTTTCTTGTTTGTTGAGCTGTCTTTGCATATTTTTACCGTTCTGGTGGCCAGAAGGTTCTGACTTTGTTCCCATATTTTTCTTGACCAAGAATGGTCGGGTCACTTCTCTGTCTTACTGTCACAAGCTGTAAAATGGTTATAATTCTGTTTATAAAATTCTTTGAGACTCACTCTTAAAATGTAGAGGGATTTATTTATTTTATTATAAAGCCCATTTCACTTCCAATTTAGTGGCTGATTTTGAAGAGTGAGCAGACTTAAACTGCTTACATTTGGCATATGGAAATGTTATCAAGTTTAATTGTCCGTGTATTTCTTAAGTGAGCAACCATCCATTTGTTACATAACATCCATCCCTTGACTTCTTTCTCCTTGGTCTTTTGCCTGTGCTACTGTTCTGTGCTGTCTCCAGAAGGTTTTTCCTTCAGTCTCTCTGTTTCACTGCTGTGGCATTGTATTTGTACCATAACTTCACTTTGTCATGTTATGTTATCAAGTGCTTCTTGTATGAACAACTCATCATAGCATAGCTTCAAATAAGCTTGGTACTCATTGTATTAAGTGACCAGAGGAAAGATCTAAGACAAATGACTTGCTTAAAATTCACTTTTATGGTATCTTAAAAGTGAAAAAGCACATACTGGAGAAAGAAATCATTACCATACGACTAGTGACCAACAAAACATCCAAAGCAATCTTTTTACAAAAGTCCACATATCTTAGAATTTTTTCGTACAAGAGATACATTGTATTTTAACTGCACATGAAGTACCAATGTGCCTTGCAGGTAATAGTTTATATGAATAAGAGAGAACTTAGAACAAGGTAATTTTGCTTTCATCATGATTGTATAGCTTCAGAGAAAACAGAAGTCAGGTGTTGTATAGACTGTCTATAGTACGTTAAAATGGGGGAGGAACCTTCACTGTTAAGTGGTCATGAATGATATATTTATGCTAATTATATAGCACATTTGCTGGAAGTAGATTGGGATGTTTGGGAAATGCATCGAAATGCATCATGAAACCCTCAATTCCAGAGTGAAGGGAAGAAAATTACAATCCAGTAGTTGATATGTATCCCTAGAAGGTTTTTTATGGTGTGCAGTTGCTTACAGTTTTTATATGCCTTTTGAAATGTCAGTCCCTATATTAAGCTATTTCATCCTTTGTTCCCACCCATTCTGAAGATTAAGCGGCATGCCTATAGTACTGGAGAAAACAGAGTAAATTTTTTTTCATTCCTTACAGAATAGCCCAAGAGCAAGTGGAAAGTAATTGTGTGAAAAATGATTTGTCAGTAATCTCTGATCATTTCCTATCACAAGACTACTCTTTCAAACAAGTACTGTAGAATTAAATAAATATGAAAGATGTTAGAATTACTTTGAATTTTAATGGAATTTATTCTTTAAAAGAAAAATATCAGGTATTTTCTATTAAAAAAAAATAGACCACTTTAGAAAAAGAATGTAATATTAAAACCGGAGCAGAATATTAAAAAGGCTTCTTTCCTTTGAATTCTCCAAGAGATTGAACTCCTTTCTAGGGATACAGATCTATTCGTAAATACTTACTTTGTGTACCTAAGCAAACATTAATATCAAATCACAGAATCACCTGAAACTGCTGTATCAATATTGTCTCTACAAGTGTGATCTTTTGACTATCTAGAAGTTTTCAAATAACTACTAACTGGATGTTTGAAAGTTTCAAGGAGGTCTAATTAGTCATATAAATAGGCAACATAATCCTGTTCCTGTACAGTATAAAAATCTGATTAAACTAAGGATTGTACAAGTGAATGGGACCTACCATCCTTGTTTAAAAATAATAATAATAAAAGATAATAATTTATACACTGGTTAAAAAATCCAGACAGAAATTAGTTCCTCTAACTCATCAAATTCTGCATTTGAATACTGGGGTCATCTCTCTAAAACAAAGAGTTTAGTATTTTTTCCTTGAAATGTCAGGTGGAAGAGAAAAAAATCTGTGTAGGAAATTTCTCCAGTACCAGGTATGTTTTATGAAATTTGATCCTTGCACTACTCGAATGTTCATAGTTTAGGGATTTTCATTTGTATCATTTTTAAAGCTAATACCATCATTTAAAATGACTTAAATTCAATTAGTCAGTTTAAATTGGAACAAGTTGAGTGTTTAGCTATATTATTCTCTTTTGAAAGTGCTCTCAGGCATATGGTGAGGACCCAGGGGTGGACTCTGTGATCCATGTGGGTCCCTTCCCACTCAGCATATCCTATGATTCTTCTGAAATTTGATGTGAGGGTGTCTGAGTTCACAATATCATCTGTTGAAGTAGAAGTTTCGTCAGTAGAAATGGAAATAGAAATTTATGACAGTCTTGAGCTTCTATTTTTACATTTAATCTTTCGTATAATGAAACAATATAAAGAAATGCACCAATACCTTACTACAGTAAATGATGTCTTCTATATAGTTTATCGCAGTAAAAGGGTTTAGATCAGAAATAGACAGACCTTTTGGTAGCAAAGAATAAATAAACCTGTTTGTCTAGAGAGAGGTTTTGCAATGCAAAAGTTAGGTATTTATTTACTCTTCTGTGGTTTAAGAACAACACTGCAATAGGATCTTATGCATGAAAATGCATGCGGTGATAGCTGTCTTGTGTTGATGTAGTTGTTTTCAAGATGAACATGTTCTAGACGTGAATCTTCATTCTCGTCCTCTTCACTGTTGTCATTGACATCGTCGGGATGAGACCTGCAGATGCGTTCTGGAGGGACCGTCCTGTGATATTGTGGGAGGGATTATATTTTAATTAGTACAGATACTTCATAACTTCATAATTTATTTCAGAGATATGATTTATTAAGATTTGAAAATGTTGTTCAGTAAATTAAATTTTCTAAGATATTTATTTAAGAGCTTTGGAGATCATTCTTTCTTAAATTCTCTCCTTGCATTTTGTCATTTATACCATATAATTTCTTTTCCTGAGAAAAGTATTGCCAAGTTGAATGGAAGTATGAAACTTACTGTATAACATACATAAGATCCTTCATCTATCATTCCTCTGTTTTGGAAACAGTGGAAATGTAACAGAAAAAATGTCTGACTTCACAGCTGCAGCTGACTGAAAAGTACTGATAAGACACTTTCAGTGGTCATAAACAGCTGAAAACTCTTTCCAGTTTTTTTTTTATAACCTGTTCGGTCTCTGACCCAAGAGCAGAAAAAGCTGGTGCTTTGCTGTGCCTTATCCAACTGGAGCTGCCCTAGTGGGTCCCAGCAGTATTACAGAAAGATTTCCTGGAGAGAACTGGAGCTCAGCATCTCTGTAAGCGTTTTTTTAGAGCTAGAACGGAGGGTGAAACCACATTATTCTCCTATTATGTGCAGAAGTAATGCTGCAGTGGAAGACCTGGGATTTAGCTCCTCCTCCAAATTTTAAAAAAGAAAGGATTTACTAAAAGTCCTTAAAAGAAAATATGTCATATAACTTTTATTTTAATGCCAATAGTGTAACAAAAAGCTTCCTATTACCTTATTTTATTATTGTTCAGTCTTAGAAAACGTAATTTTCTCATTTCTTCAATTCCAAAAGGTACAGACTTCAATTCATTGTGATCCAAAAACAACTCTCTCAGAGAGTGATATGCTCCAAAAAATGATACTGGATCTACTCCATCATCAGTGAGTTTGTTGAAGGACAGGTAGAGATACTCCAGCCCTGGCTTCATATGACCAAAGACATATCCTGGAATCCTTTCAATCTGATTTCCTATAAGTACCAGGTGTAGTAAGGATTTTGGCAGATAGGAAGGAACATGATACAACTTATTATAGGAGAGATCAATTGATTCCAAGTTCCTGCATCAAAGGAGAAAGAAAATGGAATGGAAACATTATAGTGTACTGTGTTGTTAATTCTACAGTCTCTACAAAACAATGCTTTTAACATGGTAACACAGAAATTCACAAAAAAATCTCTTTTAAAAGAGAAATTTGTTTCTGTTAATGGAACAGAATGCATTTGATGGAACATTGTCTATATAATTACCCTGGGAACAGAAAGAATTGAAGTCATTAATTATCAGTCAAGCATAATGATTTCTGTTGACAGGAAGAAATCTACAGTAATGAGTAGAGATGCGGTTGAACAGAGGAAACTTGGGCTTAGTTTGTGATTGATAAGCATTGCAGAATTGTAATAATAAGTGACCCTAGACGGTACATATTAAGCTTGGGAATTTGCCATTCATACCATTGACATGGATTTTTAAATGTTATTCTAAAGCCCATCTGAAACTGAATTGTTTTGTGAATGGCTGCTTTAGAAGCATTCCAGATTGCTTCCCTCACAGAGCTGAAAGCAGCTGTTAGTAGCAGTGTGTTCTTTTCAGATTAAGCAGTTTACAAATCTAGAAACCAACTGCTAGGACTGCAGCTGATAAGTTATGGCAAGATACACTGTGTAGTTCAACACACCCTTTCCACAGAAACTACTTGAGTATTCCATGTGCTTTAAGCAGTGAGATTTTAAGTAGCATTAACTTTTGTGGAACAGAAGAGTGATTTGGACAGTAGTCTTATTTTAGTCAGAATAGTCCCATTGTCTCTGCAACATGACCCACTTCTTAAATTTTGAAGATTTGGATGGTTGATGACACATGGATGCTCAGCTAATATCCTTATGCCTCCCAAAACCCATATTGGTATATATTGTGATATGTGCTAAGTACTCAACAGAGCTGGTATCATTGGAGCTATTTTTAAAGCTTCAGAATGATAACTAGCAAATGAGGAGAGCAGACAATGCGTGTTTGCCAGGTCTGCTCTAGTTGAATATTTTAGTTTATGTGTGTGTTTGCCAGAAGAAACAAAAGTGGTGCAGTCTTTTGCTTCTTTCATTCTTACTGCCAGCTCTGCTTATATTCTGCTCTCACATTGTATTCTACTCTTATGTAATGGGACTGCACAGTCCTCCCTTATTTACTTATTTACATCTGTATTTTTTAATCTAATGGGAAATAATACTAGCACAATATTCAGTTATCTTAAAATTACCTCTGAGATAATGTATTAATACAAAATTATCATATAATTGTATGAAGTACTATTGATAATATTAATTATTTGTTTGGATGGTCAGAAAAAATATCTACACTTCTATGTTAATATGGTACAGGTTTGAGGTATAAGATCACTTTTGTTTTAAAGCTGACTGAATATTTCCTAGATTATACAATTTAAGCAAAGGAAAATTAAGAAAAAATAGTTAAAAGAGACTGTCAAACCAAAAGATAAACAGAATTCCAAGTTAAAATAATAAAGTCTAAATATTTATTTCATTATCTGTCTTATGGATAACAGAGAAAAATAAAATTAGTTTAAATGATTCTTACTTACTCTTGGTTTATCCAAGCCAAAGGTGCTATTCTGTGTTCTTCTAATTTATTATGCTTTAGCACAATGACATTTATGTTTCTTGTATGGTTAAAGCAAATTTCTGACACTTCTTCAATTTGATTGTTTTCAAGGTATAACTCCTATAAGAGCATTTGGAAAGAAAATTTGTGTAAGCAAAATACAATGTCAGTGTTTTACAAAACTTAATGCTGTGAGTCTGCAATGTATCAAAACTGTGGTTTACAAAAGCAAAGATTAACTACCTGATAATGGCTTGTAACATCGGATAAACGTGACATGAAAAAAAAAAAAGGAAAAATGACTAAAGTTTATGAAGGATCTGAAATACAATTTAAGGGCTGCAGAGGAGGGCCTTGGGAAAAGCGAAAAGTGACTTCTTAGCCTGAAATTCATTGTCTGTATGCTTATTAATTGTTGGTTTAAAATTAGATGTTGCCAAAGCAAATAGAAAAACTTGTCAGGTGTTTGCTGTAGGGACCAAGTCAGTCAAAAAAAAGAAACCTGTAACATGTGAGTGAATGGGAAGTGGAGAACATTAGGCCAAAGAAAAGTTGCAGGCAGTAGCTGCAGCAGAAGATATTGCTAGAAAGATATTGCTGGTGTAGCTAGAACTAGCTTTCTGTATTTTCCCTTCACATTTCAGGTTATGGATGATTCCAGGAATAAAAAGAAATAAATACGAGGACACTGAAATCAGGAAGAAGAAAGGGAAAGACAGAATTGAGAGAGATCATGAAAATAATAGGTAGCAAGAATGATCTTTGAAGAGAAGACTGAGGTATGTTACAAATGAAACTATACAGAGAATGAAGAGGGGGAAAATATCTTTCACACTTGTCCTTAAATAAAACAAATAGATAAATCAAAACAAACAAACAAAATCCAAAACAAATGTAAGTTCAAATTCTAGGCAGAGGAAGGAGATAGGAGAGAACCAAAAGAAGAAATTATTTGATTAAAAATCAAGGGAGGATGAAATTGCTCAGGGAAGAAACCTGTTCAGCCCCTCATCCCCAAATGAGGAAGAACTTAGCAAAGATTTGGAAAAGCAGGAAAAATGAGACTTAAATCTGTCAAAAAAGGAAAAGGATGGTTAGGTATAGGCATGAAAGGAGCTTTTTTGGTTTTCTCTCCCTTCCAGACCTAGACAATCTTGGTTCCTTCAGTCCTTCATTATGAAACAGGTTTTCTGTTTCTCTGATTATTATTGTTACTATCTTGTGAACAATGTTTTTGCACTAGAACATTATGCTGTGTGACTGAACAAACAGGACTGATAGTTTTCTTAAATTTTCTTGCAGGCTACGCTATTTTGTGAGAGTATACTAGAGAAATTCAGACTTGAGAGACACTGTTTGGGATAAAGTTGGTGTTAAGTAAATTTCTGTAAAGAAAAATTTAGGAATAAGAATTAGTATAACTAGAAACAAATATATAAAATTAAAATTAATCTTCACCTGATGATAGTAAAGCAGTAAAAAGGATGATAAGTATGGCTGGAAAATAAAGCTTGCTTTTTTTTGGTTTGGTTTGGTTTTTACCTCAAGAGTAGTGGGAAGACCTTGTGGGATAATTCTGAATTTATTTCTTCCCAGTCGTAAATAAGAGAGACTTTTCAAAGGATAGAAGGCCAAGGGACTGACATTTGCTTCACTAAGTTTATTTCCTTCTAATTCCAAGGTGACCAGGTTCTTTAAATCTGGAGGGAAAAAAAAAAAAAAGTAGGAATTCCTGTTAGTGAATGCCATCTCATATCTAGTTAATTCGTATTAAAGCATCTTAAACATTAATATAATCAGTTCACAGTAATAAAAAAATGTAGCCTTTTCCTAAAAGGGTTTTAGTTCATTATCTCATAGTCATAGAATTAGTTTTGATTAGTTTGTAGAATTTTAGAGATTTAATAGAGGCTTCTTATTTATAGTTTTCTCTCCTACTCAGAACAGAAAAGGCAGCTGCAAGAACTGGGGCTAGTTCTTACAGGTCCTTTAGGCCTTGCTGGCTCTACGCAGGCTATGTGTCTGCTGGCACTGACCTTTGTGCAGTTGCCCAATGATCCCCATGGGTCTCCCGTCACTTACGTGACAGTGGATGTTACCCTTTCTTAGTCATTCCTTCCCTCCCCTGTCTGACTCCTTTCAACCACTTACTGTACCAAGTGTTGAGAACCCTTCACAGATTACACTGTTCCACCTTCCAAAGGAAACGATCATGTAGATCTCAGCCATCCAATGTAGGTCTCAGAAGAAAGCAGTGTTGCTCAGTACACGTAAGCAAGAAATACTATTTCATAATGCTTATTTCCTCATTCACACATAAACCACATAACTGTGGGGTTTTTTTGATTGCTTGTTTGTTTTTTACAGAAGCTTTATATTGTTCCTCCTAACAGTACAATCCAATCATTACAAAAACCGAAAGTTTCTTGTTACTCCTTTGGCCTACATTTCCTTTGTCTCAGCTCAAGCATTTTTATTGCTCCATAGAGAGCTGTATCACTAAACTGATTCTGTTTCCATGGGGACCCTTTTGGCAGCAGAGGAAAGGGAGCAAAAAGTAGTCAAATTATGACATGGATCATTTATCAGCCTACATTTAGTTTGACTTAAAATGATCATGGGTTGCTCTGATTGTGTTATTTGACACAGAGCGATCAGGTTATGGGTCAGGAGAGTACATATCTTCAGCATACTTCAACTTTTACTTAGAAACTTTAAATATAACTTTATTGGAAAAGTAACAGTTGTATAAGAAGGAAAAATGCAATTTTAAAAAACTCAGTCATGCAAATCTTTCAGCTTTTGATGCCTTTTGAAAACACAAAACTTAAAGTTAGTAATTATTTTTCTGGTTATATCCAGTCAGATGCATTTGGTTGAACAGTCTGCTTTTCAGATGTAGTGTTATCTTTTTATATGATCAATATTATCTTTCTGAATACCTTGTAAGGCATCTTCATCAATGGCATGGAGCTGGTTGTCATTTATTTTTATTTCTTCCAAAGTTGATGGCAATCTAGAGGGAATGTGTACCAGCATATTTCCATCCAAATACAAGCGTTTGAGCTTTTTCAGGATCTTAATTATAAGGATGAAGAAGAGAATGCAGATTATCAAGGTCTAACATACATGGTTAAACATACATCATGATCACAGTTACCATTACATTAACCACAAAGATTTTGAAGATTTTTCAGTAGCAGTGCAGTACCAGCCAGTGTTTCTTACTTATGATTATTTAACATTTAATGCTTGGTTAATGTCATTCAAAAATCTCTGGCTGTTCTTGAATGCAAGAGTAATTTCTTGAAATAACCACGTTTAATTGTATTGTAATTATACTGTGGTTATATGTATTAGGTGTAAACTGTTTTAGATCCAGAAACTTAAAACTGGAAAACTTTCCTTCAGGTAATAATATTCAGTCATTGGATATTAGAAAAGTTAGACTTTCTTACTTTGAACGCATGTGAACCTATGCCAGAAGAGGTAATATTATTTTTACTCAAATCAATCCATTCCAAATTAGGTATCCCATTGAATGCTTCATCTGAGATAGTAGTAATAATGTTTCCTGGGACAGAATTCAAGAAAACAGTTTGAGTTACAGTATGTATTGAGTTGTGTAGTACTGTACATGTAAAAATATATAACAGAAATAGTTGTATTATATAAAATACTTATAGATAGATATGTTTATATTACTATTTAACCTCTAGTATAAAAAAAAAACTTGAATTTTTAATTTATTGTGTTAGACTCAGCTGTAAAATTATTAATAAATTTCTACAATATGAAATTTTTATATATTAATGCTACTGCTGAGTGGATTTGAGAATGGTTAATGTTAATTAGAGAGAAAAATAATAAGAAGACCCACTAATTACCTGTAAGGTCTAGACTTGTGAGATCTGGATCTGTGATGGGTGGTATTTGTGTAAGTTTGGCATTAATACAGCTTACTGTGGATTCTGAGGTGGAACATCCAGATGGCAAAGGAGGAGCTTCTATAGGTGGAATAGGAATGGGGAAACGAGATGGCATTCCGAAAGTACCATCATCTTCATCACTTTCATACTGTTCTTCCTCTGTATCTCTCTCTCTTGTTCTTATTTCTTCCCTTTTCTTTATTTCTTCTTTTTGAAGTTGTAGGTCTTCCTCTTCAAATGATAGCCTTCTTTCTTCATCCTTTCTTGTGATAGGCCTCTTTTCTTTCTGATACACTTTATACTTATGTCGATTTTTTTTGCCTTTCCTTCTTCTTTTCTTTTCATCCTTTCTATGAACATCTTTGTCTTTAAACTCTACCACTTCTGTTCTGAGCAGTTCATCTTTTTCAGTTTGAGTATGTGCTGATGGCAGAACATTGGGGTTGTCAAGGTCATTGGGTGCTGGAGAATCACCAGACAACTCAGTTATATCATCCAGTGAAATAATATTTGAATCCAATGAAGAAGCTGACCAGGTAATGAGAATAATAATAAAACAGACAAACAAACAAAAAAGTCTGATGAGAAGGTATGAAACTAAAGTTTTAGTAAACAATGTTCCCTTCACATAAAAATAAAAATAAACAGTAACTGTAGAAGAGTAGTATTTCCCTTAGCATATGATTTGAAAGAATGAAAATATGGTGTTATATTGCTTCTTGACAGAAGAGTCAGACTTTGATGAATGATTAAGCCAACCAAGAAAAACATTTTGTGGGTGGGTATGACCCTCTGCAACTATAGGGAAAAAAAAAAAAGAAAAAAAAAAGCGGAAAGAATTGAATGTAGCCTTTGTTGCCTTCCTTTTTGCATTAGCATAATTATTATTTTTTGGCTTTGATGCAGAGGTCTAGAGAAGTGAAAAAGTATGTCTGGGAGTAGGAGGAAGGTAATTTGAATAAAATTCACAAAGGCTATTGCATGTTCTCCTGTGTAAGGGACTGCCAAGTGTAGAGATGGCTCTAGGTGTAGAGGTAACCAGGGAAATGTTTTAACCCAATTGCCAAAGTGCAGCTTTTACTAGTGTGACAGGGCAAGTTTAATAAATGGAGTTGAAATGTTTCAAGCAACATCATTTCTAGTTCTACAGTTAATTTCTGTCCTGCCTCAGTACTTTTCTCTGTGTGTGTGTTAGACATACACACAAAAAGAAAGCTGAATAATAACTTGACAATAAGAGGAGGTTAGATTTAGTACTTTGCAGATGGAGAGTATTGAGAACAAGTGGAAGGAAATCACATTTTATCTTTATCTCCTCAGTTTCTTTTATTTTTAAAAATAACACTTTTGTATAATTTGTTTGAAGCACAAGCATGATTGTCATCCTCTTGTTCCGCTTAACTTTCTCCTCTTGATTTATATCAAATAGCTGCATGTGTTTTTAAACTTCTAACAAATACTTTCTAGACTTGATGCTATATTAATAATAGTGGCTAGTATCCTGGCTAGAATCTTTTGTGAATGGAAGTGGGATATAAAATGGAACCAGATGTTCTTTCTTGGTATATTTAGTAAATTTTTATAAATGTAGGAGAAAAGATGCAAAAAAAAAAATAATATATATATATATA
Organism: Anas acuta; assembly: GCF_963932015.1. Lineage (NCBI taxonomy): Eukaryota > Metazoa > Chordata > Aves > Anseriformes > Anatidae > Anas > Anas acuta. Next base: position 16,191,765 of record NC_088989.1, on the reverse strand, counting down.
TATAAAATTATCTTTCTAAATATCAACTCATACTCATCTAGACCTGCTCTTTCCACATAATTCAGGGCTTGTTTTCTCTGTAACTGTATAATGGGTAGCTAGTAATACTTGATAATATTAAGTGTAACTTTTTCATAAGGTTTTGCTTGAGTTAGGTTAGAAACAGTAAAAATATTATGATGTACTTTACCAGTATCAGAACAAACTGGGCAGCATTCTCCTGCAGGTATAATAGTTTTTGGACACTTCAAAGGGTGGCACATAGCTGTATCACAGATTACTTCTCCTTTTGAACAGAGACAAGTCACACAGGGCTTGGGAGACCAGACAGCTTTATCAAACATAATCATCCCATTAGCTGTGCACTGCCCCTTTTTTCCTAAGAAAAAGAAATAGAAAGCTTAAACAGAAATAAAAACAACAGAGTCTTACATCAAAACTTTGAAAATAAGCACTACTATTTCATTCTCGTTTTGAAAACACAAAATACACTCCATTCTAAGTATCATATCCTTATTCCTTACTTTTCCTGATAGCATTGTCTTCAGTTAATGAGTATTCTCTAATCTCTGTTTGTCTGCTCCCACTGTTTCAGGCAGTTGTTGTAATAGTTATACCAATTGATGAGGACCCCTACCAGCTTCATCTTTTAGAAAAACTCCCAAATTACTCAAATTCAGAGAGTTTCTTAACATGGGAAAACTAAATCTGGATGGTGAGTTTCTGGGGGACTTGTGCATGACATCTCCTCTTTCCTCTCCATCCTTAGAAATGAAGGTCGATGAAAGTCATGCATAGGTACAGTTGAAAAAGAAGAAGAAAATTTCTTCATTACTATGACATTAAAATGAATCACACAGAACTTGAGAATTATCTTTCCAGGTCCCTTTCTGCCTCTCTCATGTGAAGGGACATCTTTACTAATGTCTTGCACACTAAATGAGAAATTTTTGTTAAGGCTCTGAGGAACCGGGCAGGTGTCAATATTCACTTCGTAGTGAGTGTTCATAGACAATGCAAGTAAAGTCTGCCCTGTAATGGCTAGTAAGATGCTATTTGCAAGCATACCTCTGAACCTGGTGAACAACTTTATACATCTTCCTTTTTTTCTGCCTGACTGCTGTAAGAATGCATTGCTGAAGGATTCATTTCAAGCTGACAAACCACTTCTACATTATGTGCTGGAAAGGGCAAATTAAAGAAAATTTTTTCTCTTTTCCTAAGGATGGTTTGACTTTCTCCTTCAGCCAGTATAAAGATTGTCTAATACAGTCGAAAATTCTTATCTCAATGGAATTTACATGCAAGAGGCTTTCATTTGAGACAGGCATTGTCACTAGAAGGATTGTGTGCAGAGGTAGTTTTAACACCACCTGCCCTGCTTCCTGCTTGGTTGCTCAGTTGTAAAGGGAGAATGGGCAGGAGAGTCTCTAAATATCCTAACAAAAATTATACTGATTTGCTTCAAATAAAAGCTTGAACTACATGTATCTCTGATATTAATATTTAACTCAAAATCTAGCATTTTGCAAAGTCCTTCAAGGCAGTTCTGGTCTTAATTTCATAACAAAAATATTCCCATTGGACATGAACTTGTTTTCTAAAATAAATATTAATTATCAGCATCATCCTAAGATTGGATGATAGAAAGGGGAAAAAGGAAGCTTTTCAACAGTTATGTCCTGTGTTTTTCAAAGGTCTAGTTAGTCCAGGTTATGTATATATAGTTTCTGCAGCATAAAGTTGTGCTCTGATCCACTCAAGCCATATTAACTGAGGGAGGAGATGAGTTAGCCCACACCAAATGTTAGTTGGCTGTCTTTGCCAACTCTACCCAGGTATCTATAATCCTGATGTTTGCTGGATCCAGACTTCTGTTTTTTATGTACTTGTCAGTAAGCCACTGTGTTTCTTTCAAATGATCTCCAAAGGAAACAAAAAGACACTACACTTTCTCATGTTAAACAATAAAATGTCAGCTGTTTCTGGGGAACATATTTGGCTTGAGATGGAAATTCTTCTGTACTTCCTTCAATTCTTTATTTTGTTTGGGCTACTGGACTGTATCTGAAATTGGTGCAAATCTTGTCTGAATAAGCATAAAGATATGGGATGGCAGGACTTTGCCTCTGCCCACTTCTCTAACAAATTATTCTGTTTTCTGTGTGCATGAGAGTTACTTAAAAGACAAAACAAGCGTGTGTGCTCACAGGCAAAGAAGGTACCCCTTTATTGCTTTGTGGAACTGCTATCAGTCCTTCCTTTGGAATTCGTATACAAGACGGAGTAAAGACTGGGTTGAGATGCCCCTTAAACTTCTTATTCATTGAGTAGAGAGAAGTGACATTTAAAACATATTAGAAATAGTGCAACAGCATACTTCTAATTCTGCTCTGCTTAAAAGGCAAACTTTATTTAGTCTGTAAAGGACAAACAACTGTAAATTACTTTATGCTGTGGTGAACTCTTTGATTTAATTTAAGTGAGTTCACATGAATTTTATGTGGAGGAAAGAGAGATCTTTGGTTGCCATTAAAATTCTCTTTAAGCTCTTAATTTGCATCCTGCAAATGGTATGTGTAGATTGTTTATTTAGGCTACTCACAGCAGAATAAATAGCTAGAAGAATGATAATTCAGTTCTGGGTTTTGGATTGCATTTTTTTTCTGTTTTGAAGCATGATTAATAATAGTGTTCTATTATTTAATAGGTTCTGTTTTTTCCAAATCTGACATTAACTTGCAAAAATTTTGAACTTTAAAAGCTAGACTAAAAAATACCTTGTGGTTGAAGTGTTTGGCATATAAGCACAGGACTTTTAACCTTTGGAAATATGGTGTAAATCCAGCATAAGGTTCCAAATAAAATGAGTTCAGTGGTTTTAGCTCAGCTTTTGGATGCAAGTCCAGATAGAAAGAAAAAAATGGGGAGTGGCTGGGGGGGACTATGCATTATTTCAGCATGACTGATGGTCTCTGTCAGAGAAACTGGAATATCTTACATAAAGTGTATGCAATTTATGTGGCATTTTCCTCTGTTTAATATATATATATTTTAAATGAAAGTTTGACATTATATATTAGAAGAGCAATACTGTAGTATACACTAGACATGATATAGTTAAGAGTTTTTCTAGTTTCCCTTACTTTAAACTATTAAACTATGAAATGGTTCATCCTTTTTGAAAGTACGGACTTGCAACAAATAGTAATCGTTAGGAAAATATGACTAAAATATGTTTTGCCGTAAAGTTGAGACCTATTAACATAGCGGTTGTGCCTCCTGTGTGTGATACACTTAAAAAAGCCTAGATTTTGCTTATGAAATTAGATTATTATCATTTTATGTAGAGAAGAGGTAGCCAGGGCTTTCTTATTCATAAAATTGCATATGGTGTTTTTATTCAGTGTGTGATCCTTTAGTGCTGCAATGGAAGCCTTTATATTCCTGAGCTATAGAGCAGACATGACCCTATAATGGTCTTTCACAACATCCCAGTGTCTGTTCTTCAACCTTTGAACTTCTTTCTATGAAAAGAAATGAAGCATTATAATATCTCAATGATTTTTCAGTTGGTTAGTAACTAGGTTTTCAACATTAAAAATATTTATAGTAGTATTCAGAATTTTTTATCTTTACAACAGATGTCTGGTTTTTAGACTCTTGCTGAGCCTTAATTTCCTGTTTTGTGAGTCCAAATTTCCCATCTGTAATGTTGAAAATGTCTGCAAACGAAAGTTGTAGAGCAAGAGTGTTCTGTCCCTTTTCTGTGCTAAGGACCATAAAGATACTTACATATATAAATTTTCAATTTCTTTCTTGTCTTGCATTCCTTGAGGAGACTGTAGAGAGTCATGTTAAAATTACTAAGGTAGGCTTTAGTAAAGACCAATGAAATTATGGTGGTTTTTTTGTTTGTTTCTCAAAATATAACATTTGTTTGTAATGTAACCTTCATATTGCAACTATTACTATGTTATTGATTTATTTACAAAATAAATAATTATTCCCAATCTACTGCATGTAGACATAGTTTGAATGTTGCTTTTTAAACATGAGAAAAATTCAAGACCTTAATTCATTTTAAATAACACTTGTGTCATTGGTGTTAGGGCTTCAATTGACTTTGGAGATATTGAGCAAGACATTCTCCAAAAGGGCCTTCAAACTTGCTATACATTTGAAGTTATGAAAATACTATCCCAGCAAAATTTGAATTAGATATAATGAAGGGAGAATGCAGACAATTTGCAGAGAATTTACTTTTACATGGCAAAGCAGGATTATCTGTAATGCTTAAGCATAGATCATTAAAAAGCATCATATGCTAGACATGGAGTTATTATAAAAGGCAACAGAGTTACTTTAGCAAAAGGTAATCGGTTTTGTTTCACTCTGTGTTGCAAATAGAGATAACATAAAGCTTTCAGGATTTTACATGTTTCATTTGAAATCAAGAGAAAAAATTAGTCTGCAAGGTATTTGTCTACTCTAAGTAGCAGAGGGGTTTAATTCTTACCTGGTAAGACACTATAACTAGATTCATGTCCACCCAAACCTATGAGAGAGTCAAATACTCCCATAACACCGTCATCGATATTAATGAGAGGTATGCTGGGTGCTACAGCAACCGGAGCTGGAAGCTTCATCCTTGGCTGTCTCAGGGACCTGCGCTGGGCAGTGGAGCCCTTCCCTGCTCCTCCATTGCGCATTCTTCTCCTTTGCTTCCTAGGAACCGCACTAGGTTCATTTTGAGAAAAATCAATACACAGAGAGACAAGCAGCAAACAGTAGACAAATGATGAAGCCTGCATGCTTTCGTGTGTCTCGGAAAATGTCCTAGAATGGGAAAGAAGAAAATTAGATATCTAGAGAGCTTTTAGTGTTGTGTCAGACAAATGTTGCACTTTTTAAAGCAAGTGGACCAATGCATGGTAGGTCAGCGTAAGCAAGTTTCCTCTTGGAAATAAATTGCCCTATGAGAGCTCATTTAAGAAACTTTACTTCTGTGGTTCTCTGACCATTCAAATGTACCACTGGATAGAAGGTATTTTATCAGCTGACTGCTGAATGAGTCAAACTGAGTATGAAACTATCTTTTTCAATCAATCCTGCAGCTAAAGAGGTACTATCTTTGCATTTAGGAGTTGAATCTGTACATTTGCAGTGCCAGGAGGCGTTTGTAGTTTAACAATTGTTATTGCTTCCAGAAAGGGTGCTCCTGAGAGCTGTGAAGTGTTTCTGCATTTTTTTGATTCCTAATATTTCTTCCAGGTTGTTGTAACTTCTGAACTTTGGAATGGCAAAGTAACAGAAAAATGCGTAGTTCTTTTTTGATATTCTGCTCCAAATGCTCCCTAGGTTTATCATTTCTATGCAATGTATTTGTCACCATAGATGAAAAGAGATGTACTTTTGCTTCCACTTCTAGCCATCCTTGTGTTTAATGGAATCTTAGTTCTGCGTAGGTAGTCTAGAAATGGCAATCTGTAATGGGTTGTGTTCTGCATTTACTTTCCAAGAAACGGAGTATGTCTCTATATTTTGAACCTTCCTACATACATTGTAGTGCTTACATTACACTTACTGTCACCAATAGGTGGTATTCCAGAACAGAGCAGTCAGGATCCAGCAGTATGCATGGAAACCATATCAAGCAATGGCTATCCCAGTGGGGTAACTACTGCATGCATACCCAAAGTTATTAATGCTTTTTCATAGCTCTCTTGGCATTACTATTTCCGAAAGGAAACTCTGTCCTGGAACCTATTTAACTGAGACTAAAGGTTCTGTTGTTCTTGTGATGTTGAGAATTAGTGATGTGTCCAAGATGAAGCTTAGAGTATGTCCATTAGTTTTGTCTAAGGAAGTCAAAAGGGGATTCAAAATTGCTTTATCTTGATGTTTGTCAGCCAGGCTTTATATTTAGTCTTTCTCTTTGGAGTTAGTCTTACAGTTACTTATGTTGTGGTAATACTTACTTTGTATTACTTTAAGAACCTGAACTTTCTGCCTGAAAGATTTTTTTAGAAGTTTATACATCTTGGTATTTTCTGATTAAGGGAAACGGTCAAGTTTTTCATTACAAGTTGCCTAACTTTTCTTTAACATAAGGCATGTGATTGCATATTTTTTGATGCTTTCTACAGCATAATTCTCGTATTCTGTTTTTAAATGGGAAGTTGGTAGTAAATAAGCTTAAAAACAATATGGTTTGATGTTTTCCTAATATTATGGTTTCTGTGTTCAACTATTTTAAATTTAAAATGTTATAGCAAATATATATTTATTTACAGAATTTTGTTAAGGTAAGCTAATATTTGTATCCCCACTGTTAAGGGAACTTGAAATCCAGGTGTCTCACACAAATTCCCATGTAATGAAAACAATCTAGACTTGAGTTTATTCACGTCACCTTCTACCCATGAGAAAACAATTATTCCAAAAATGCTGTATAGACTGTACACTGACTTTTTATGTAAAGAAATTATTGTTAGTTAACATATGAAATAGATGGAGAAGCCTGTACTCTGCATTGGTGATGTCTGTTCTTTTTCAGGAAGTGCTTGCTTCTTGGTACCTCATCTTGCAGGACAGATGACCTAATATTTTTGGTTTCTAACTTTCTTGTATGGTAATGACTGACTATAAAATTACACAGTAAACTTCTGTTCCATGTGTTTGAATGAAAAGCATAAAGAGCCCTTAGGGAAAACTGAGCATACAAAGAAAAGTCTTGAACATCTGTATTCATTCTGTTGAGTTAGTGACATCTCAATTATGGTCACATTTTTATAGTACACTTTGTAATAACACCATAGCTACATAGTAGCAATATTGGTACATTACATTTAGTTCATTTTAACATTTAACCATTTCTTCCTGCGACGAGTCTTATAGTGACATTACTGAAATGCTTTTCGATTCTCAATATAGGTATTTTTAAGTCAGGAAAAATACAATGTGAGTTACATTACATTTACTGTACAAACTGTCTAAATATTTTCCTGTTTTGCAGTATTTGCAATATAAATAGTAAAACTATATTTAAAATCCAATTATTATAGAGTGAAAATTGCCTTCATAAAATATTATGACAACAAATTTTAAAACAAAAACAAAAAGCACCCTCCCCAAGGGAATGTCTTTTAGGCTAGCCCTCCTGTTCATATCACATATTTTCACCCTAAGTCAGCTTTTCTGTTCTGAAAACTTAATACTACTACTTAAAACCAAATGGTGTCCCTTGTATGCAAAATACTGAGCTACATTTCTACATTTATTTCATTGGCTTATTTAATAAGTGGTGGCTCACATTTTAAACCAAAATTGTGAATATCATACAAGAAAAGGGCCTTAAATGCATTGGGCCTTTTATAACCGTGTCCAGAATCCTCAGATTATTATCAGGAAGTTGTATTTAGTATAGTGCCAGCCAACTTTTAACTTGACAATTCAACCTGTTCAATTTATAAGACTTTTGTAATAAAAGATTAGGTTTCAAAATAAGATTATAGACAGCTAATAAATTCAAATTGCTCCATTTTCATGTTGCCAGACACACTCAACATGACTGCATTGCTATACCTTTTTGATTTTACCCATAAAAGTTTAGATCATGCATGATATGCATAAGCATCTTTAAAACCTTTACTTTTATCATGTACGTTCAGTAGTCTGCATATTTTAAAATGTTTATCTTCAATAAGTTCAGTAACTGTTATTTTGTTGTTATGGTAATAGAAATAGTTAATTTTTAAACCAGTGATCCTTTAGAATAACAGAATATCAGAATTTATTAAATAATCTGTCTTTATCTAAAGATAGTCTTGAACTGAGACCCGGTCTAAATTCAAGCATCTTTCTAAAATGTCATGGTTATTTCTCAAGATACACAGGGGTTAAAGTGATTTACCAAGATTTTTCACATACTCTCCTTTAAATTGATTGCACAGAAATGAGTTACATTTAGCCATACCAGCAAAGCTAATTGCATTTTCAGTTAGTTTAAGCTTGAAGTGTGTGGCAAACATTCACACCAAACACAAAGCAAATCAACTGGTATTGCATACTTAAGCTAGAAAAGCATTTATGTTCAGTATTACTAAAAATAGCTAATATTATTTCATACATATTTGCAAAGTTAACATGTAGTTTAAGCCATTCAACACCACACTTTAAGCAGTAATTTAAAATGTAAAACATTTTACCTTGTAATCTAACCTAACAGGAGATTCTGCTTGGTGTCATTTAGTCTCCAGTTGCAAATGAAACAAAATCACACTGATATCTTTAAAACAAACAGAGAAACAGTAGGGGTTGTTGAAACATGTTAGATGATTCCTTAGTTAAGTCTGAAATAGCTTCTTTCCCTGGGGACAACGCGCTGTTCTGTTCTGTCTGCAGAGAATCAGCTAATACTGTTACTCGGAGAACTAAAAACCCCAGTTAAGCAAAATGAAAAGCAGCACAATACGTTCGGTCCGTAGGCTGACAAGGCACAGCTGGAAATTTCTCTTTCAGTACTTACAGTTGCATAAGGAACGAGAAAATGGAGTGTTTTCAAAAGACCTGAAAAATGTGCGTTCAGTTCTGGTTTATGTATTTAGAAGTGTCGTTTCCAGGTGGCATGAACTTAATGTAGATTTTTTATTTTACAAAGATATTTTGCATAGAGTAACCTTAGTATAAAAATATTTATTAAAATGAGAATGTTTCTTAAATTTGTATTTTCTTAATCCTCTTCTGTCAGCCTGTAATCTATATGAACCAAACCTTTTTATTGAAGGTTTTTTTCATGGAAACATTTTCTTTTGTCCTATTACAGCAATGATTTCACCATAAGTTCTAGCTTATGCATGGAAAATAAAAAGACTGAAGCATTTTCCCTTCATTTTTTGTAAGGGTAATTACATCCTGAAACCTGATACTGAAGCACAGCAATCCAGAAGTTAGTAATCCAAATATGAGAACTGAGTTTGGGGGGAAGGGAGGAAAAATGGTACGTTACCACAAGTCCTTTGTGTGCCAGCAGAGCCTTTTCCTTCATCCTCAGACAGAGCTGCTGCAGTGTGTCAGAGTCTGAGGAGACGATGAGTCTGCTTAGCTTCAGAAATGACAAATTTACCTGGTAGATGGAGTTGTCTGAGTTGTTCGGACGTAACAAATTTGTTGTTTGCTTGAATTCACACTCTGAGGAATGTTGAGACAGTCACAGAATGGTATAACCATTGAGTTAACCATAATTGTTGGCCTGCCTGTGGCAGAAAGACATTGGGAAAATTGATTGTCTCTTAAAATAGTTATTCAGTGTTTAGTGTGCTTTGCTTTGCAAAGTCAAAAGAGGAAATATAAAACTTGTGTGTTTTATCTGGAGCTGCTTAAAAAGAATGGAGGTGGTTATGCTGAAATGGAGCTAGCATCTGAAATGAGATAGCACACCCGGTTACTGTGTTCAAAACGTTGCTCTGTATAGAAGGCAAGTCACACAGTAGGACAACAGTTGTTCTCGCACAAGTAAAGGATTAAAAAAAAAAAAAAAAAAAGTTGTGTGTGTCAGGTAAAAGTCTTTATGTATTTAAATAATGGTGTACTCACTTGAGTGAGCAGCATTCACTGCATTATGTATTTGTATGATGCTTCTTATGCTTCTGATCATTGTTTCATGGCTATCTGCTGTTAGTGTACCAGGCCCCCATCTCCTGAAAGCCTGCCCAGCTGGACACAAGGTCGCCTGCTAGTGGCCAGTGTGGTGGATCTGGCCAGCCTTCGCTCGTGCAAAGCTCTGGTTTAATGCATCTGCTTTGGATGTGGCATCTCTGATGGCTGAATTCTAGGAAGTCCTCAAAGCTGGCTGTTTAAGTTATGTCATCACTGTATTTTTGACTAGGATGGTCTTGTAAAAGATTTCAGATGTGTGCAGCTCAGGTAATGCTCTTTTATTAGAAACAAAAAATGAGCAAAACCTGTGGTATTTACTGTCTTTATGTGAATGGTTCACTCTGAGTACAGCAAGTTGCCAGGATCTGGTTCGTCTGTAGGTATGGCCCTGCCTGTCCACCCCAAATGCACGGCTAGTCGTGCCATGAGGTGCAGTATGCACATTGTTGTCCATTAAGATGCCTTAATGTGGAATTGTCTCCTTTGAGAAATTAAGAGACAAAGATTAAACAGCAGTGAATAAATAAAATAATTTTTAACTCCTTTACATCTTATTGCAAACTGCCAGCACTGTTACTTAGTGATTTAAGCAAGAGCCATAAGAGGTGTGAAATGAACATAAAATCAGCCTCTGGCATGAATTCTTCATAAAATCTCTGCTGACCTCTTCTCCTTAGAGCTTGTAATTTGTAGTGGGACAAGGCTTTCCCTCTCCTTTTTCTGAAATTACCCAGTGGAAATTATTCAAGGAAATCTTCAGTGAAAAAGGGGGGTTAGAATTTAGGTTGGCATCAGGCTTGTTTATAATGTTTCCAACAGATTTTTGTAACGTCCCTATTACCTATTAGGTGACAACAATATTGGCTATAGGCTTTTAAGAAATCTGATAGTTGAAAAAAAATATTGAAAATTATTGATGTCTTGAAAGGCATCAAGGACACAGTTTACGCAACTTCTCTTGGCTACCAGTTGCAATGCTTGATTGTTTCCATTGCAAAACATTTCATCGTTGTCTCTCATCCTTACAATGTACACCTCCCTAAAGAGCTGTGCTTTGTATTCTCTTAGGTATTGCAAGGGTTTCCCTGAGCCTTCTTTTCTCCAGGCTGAACCAGCATCTTCTTTCTATTAATAGTCAGCAAACCCAAGGAATTTGGAAGCAGTTCAGAAGGGTATATAGCATGCTTGTTTATGAAATGCGATCACAGATGACATTAAAATGAGCTTCTCAAAAAATAAATCAATGCTGCTTCAAATGGTTATACTTTCCTGATGTATATAATATTTGATTCTCTTATTCCTTGTATTCTAAACAAGATTAAAGAAAAGGCAGTGTGTTTTCGTGCCGACTGTGTTGGCTGAGTGCTGTTGGCTTGGAGGTTGCTCGAAGTAGGTCTTCATTAGGGTTGCTCACAGGGCTGAGTCCCAGCTAGCGATGAGTTGCCAAGCTACGATTATTCAGACAACGTATACAGCAGCCATGCACTGCAAGTTTTGGAGAGCATTTTTATGTTTCTAGGGTCGGAGCAAAACCAGAGAAAACGCTGACTAAAAAGATAGAAATTGTGTAAGTTGACAGCATTGGAACTTCATTACTTTTGAAGTGAATTGCTACAGGCTATTTCTGTAATTTGTACAAAAAAAGCCCCCAATGATAGGCCTGTGTTGTTAAGGGTTATGAGCATTTGAGCTTTTGTGGGACTTGCGTATGGAGTACCTCCCACCCCCCATAAAAATAAATAAATCTGGAAGTCTGCCCAAAAGAACTGTAAAAAGACTGATATTTGTAACATGTCTATATTTATATTTTATTTTAAAGTTATTTCAGAATTCTCTGAGAGTATTTTGTATGCATCTGTATTTATGTAATGATTTATCTTTTACTTAGGTAATGATGTATCTTATGCTACATATTGACTTTTTGTTGAACTGGATTAAAGGATGATATGACATTCCTTGCAGAACATCAAGCTGGGGAATTTTCTGTTTTCTGCAATTATTTTGAGAAATATCACATACAAATTTTGCAAAGTCCATGTCTTCTACATGACTGCTCTTTTCCAGTACCAAAGAGAAAGGTTTTTTTTGTTTGTTTGTTTGTTGTTGTTGTTGTTTTTACAGCAGAGCGAGACCTATTTTTCCTTGCTTAGTATGTCATGTTCTAGGGAGTGCATCTGTCACAATTTCAGTTATTCTTAATCTCCTTAATTTGTTAGGACACTTTGCTGCTTCATGTTTCTTTTTGCATACATGCTTTTTTCTTATTTTCTAGACTTCAGTTCCTTTATAGAAGGCATCCATTAGTCACCTATTATTCATATACTAAGCTGCTGAGCATTTTTCTTCAAGTCGTGATGAATGTGCCAGTGGTGTCCATCCTCTCACTCTCTAAGCTTCATGTGAAGCACCTCTCCAGTTGTTATGACTGCTTTGGTATTATTGTTTTTCACCCTGTTCTTTAAACTGGGCTTGCAAATGAAAGCATCAGCTCAGTGCTCAATGGGTTTCTTGCATATTGTCACTAACACATGCTTAATTATGCCTCCAGGTTTACTATGTTAACAGAAGGGTTCTGTTGAAGTTGGATCCATTATCAAATTTATTCTCAAAACACCGATGAAAATTATTATTTCGGTGAGTCAAATAACACATCCACATTCAGGAATTTAGAGTTGTTTTTGTTTAGTTCAGGAATTTGAAAGAAAGGAGACAGTACCAAAAGCTATAGCAGCATTTTTTAAAACTTTCAATAAAAGAACGCAATGATTTTTTTTAAATTGCTCTGCTCTTGGTTTTCGTGATGAATCTTTGCAGTTGGGAGCTGGTTTTGATCAGAGACAAAGATGGAATACTAATCTTTGAACTTACTGATGTGTTGTTTTTTTTTTTTTTTTAAATAAAACACAAGTTTATAGCTGGAAAAAATAGCAATGGGAAAAAAATAAATTTGTAACTGCTAGAGTCAGCACAGAACATGAGAAGGGGAATTTGGGATTGGCAGTACACTGCATTTCTAAAACCTATAGCAGTTACTGCATTCTTTTTTGTAATCAGTGGTCACCAATATGCTTAAGGAAAAAAACATATGGGAAGGAAAAAATGTTGTTGGGAAACCTTTAAGGGACATTAAAAACAGATTTTTCTCACATTTAAAAATGTTGACTCTACATTACAAAATGCATTGAGGACTTCACAGTGGGAATAAACCTAAATATGCAATATGAGATAAATGTAACCAAGATATTTTTACATAAAAAAAAAAAAACAGGTTGCTTTTCAACTGCAACTGCACTGCAATTCCAATTCTCCACTAAAGTGAATGGAATGTGTATGATATTAATTCATTAGTACTAACCCCCTCAATCTGTTATCTTTACATTCAATACCACAGCACCATTTTTAGTTTGAGGTATGCTTTTTCACTTTATAAATGAGGTGCCAATGAACAGAGATATGGAAGTAACCTGTAAACCTTTCTTGTATCTGGCAAAGGCATTTTTACTCCTGTTAAGGAGAACACATAGTACCTCACCCTGTGTTTTGCGTTTTTTCCTAAATGCAGATCATATTGTAACTGGCTGGTTTTGTCCATTCCTATTTGCTGTTCCTTACAGAGTACATGTATATTGTAGATCTGGTCAGTTTTACTAATTGCACTCATCCAACTTAAGTTGCCTGCTTCCTAATGAGTATTTTTAGTAATGTAAGAAGATGCATTTAGGTACCAACAGCACATAAGAGAAGCAGCCAATTGGAATTTGAAGCCAGTGTGTTTTATCTACTGCCTGTAACTATGTGCATCAGTGAAGAAATTGTGATTACTTCATTGCCCAAAGCCTATTCTCTGTGGTGTCCCAATGGACATTGTCCACCTAGTTTTAATAATATGTCCTTAAAACAAATATGTCTTGTAGCAAACGTAAAAGATTTCAACTGTACTTCTCTCTTTTGTTTCAACTAGTATCCCATTATTTTTCAGGTTCAAGTGTTGAAACATCCTTATGTATTGGAAAATTATATTTTAGCTATTTGAGGATTTGTAGATTTCCAAAACATTCAGCTTAGCATTGAGCATGTCTTCTGTGCATTTCAAATATGCACAGAAGCAAATAAGCACAAGGAGCTTGGATTTGGATTTGGGTTTTTTCAAGTGCCAGTATCGACTATTGTTATGAGGTTTCTCATTTTTTAATAAGTTCATCTTTTCTGTTTGTGCTTCAAATTATGATTAAGTAAGTTATTTTTTGTCCTTGCCATAGTTCACATATTATTATTTCTGATCTCTGTTATATTCAAACTTTGTATGAACAGAAGAGTATGTATACAAATGTTTTTGTATTCCTATAAATCCTCAGTCTTGAATCTCGGTTTTGGCAAGTGCCCATTTGGTTGTGGGAATGTAAATCTAAATCCAAGACATTGCCCTAAAATTTTCAGACATTGTAAGCTTTTTTGTTCTGGGGGAAAGCCCATCATATTACCAGTATCGTTCTGATACGTTTGAAGTTCTCCTTTCAGTTCTTATTGCTCAGAAATACCTCCTATTTAAGAGATTTTTTTTCTGTTTATTTCTTTTGTTAAGATTGTTGGCCTCCTTTTCTGCTGGAAGCGCTGAATGAAGAATTCAAAATGGTTCAAAATAGGATCTCGAAGGTCATAGCAACAAAAACAGTTGCTAATTTTCTGGCAGACAGACATAAGCCTATGGGGTTTTCATTCATATCCTGCTATTGCTTCTTATATACATTTCCTTTTGCTTCAGTAGCTATCCACATCATACCCAGAACAGAAGCGACATTTCTCCTAAGCCATTGAAATAATCATTAAACTAAAATGAAAATATAGGAGTCTGTTTATCTCTGATTAAATATTGAAAATAGATTGTTTATAAATCATTCAAACATTAATATATAATTATTGTAATGTCCTTTCCCTATTTGTTTTTTCAAAGCCACCATTTGCTTTCCATTTACTTGGTCAACCTTGGTTACACTTTCCCCTTATAGGCAAAATGGCAGAGAAAGCATTGGTACAGAACACGGGATACTTCTCTAAAAAGTGAGCATGTTTTTTTTTTAATAAACTTATTTTGTATACTATTGCCATGCTAAATTGTATCAGAAGTGAGATTTTTAAAAAAATATGTTCTTACAAATAAAAATGGTTTGAGCTTTCACCTGGTAGGCAGATTGTTGGGTTCCTGAGGCTGACTCCGTTTATCACTGTTGTTTGTTGCCAAAGACATTTTCACGTTTGTTGTTTTTAATGGTAACTAGAAAGTAGTAACAGGATGCCTCTCCACTGCGCCACTGGCTCAGGAAGGAGATGTAAACTGGTGAGACAAATATTTTGAAGCTTTTTAGTTAAAAAGAAGGATTTGTTGGCAGCTGGTACAAAAAGACGCTGAGGAAAATAAAGAAGTTTGCTTGCGGTTTCCTTTTAAATCTAAAAAGTAGTTGTCATTGTCTGTTGATTCATGTTTTCCCCATTACAAATAGTAGAACCGAATGATTTGTTTGGGTTAACTAGCAGAAAATGGCAAAAATTACTTGTACAGCAATTCTGTGGTGAGCTACTATTGAGAGATTAAAGGGGGAAAGTGGAAGGCATAGATCTATGTATGTATGTGCATATCTAACTTTTTTTTTAACATAATTTTAATACCCCATTGATATTTGTAATGATTTCAGCATTTCTGGAGATCTGTAATTCCACACTGAACAAAATTCAGGATTGTCTGTAAGCTGAAAACACCTTGTGAAGTACTTATTTATGTTTGCTTTATGATCTGGCTAGCAGTCGTGGCCCCACCAGTGCGAAACAGGAGCTGCCTACTTCCTGACGCTCCAGCACATTTTCCCTCATGTCCTCTTGAAGAAAAGTTTGATCAGGGAAGTGCTAGAAACAAAATCGACAGTTTCACAGAATATGTTGTTCTGGACGGATGTGTTTGTGTTATGTAGAAATATGTCTCGTTGAAGCAGAACACTGGTGTTGGGTTTTCTCAAAGCTCAGAAAGACTTCTGGGACTTTTTGAGATTCAGTAAGGCTCAGTTGACCTTTTTTACTGTAATTTCTGTCCGTTCTTTGCAGTAAATTCTTTGCATTCCTTTTCTTTGGTTATCTGGAACACTCAACAAATGACTGAAGAAGTAGAGTTATTTCTGAGATACGTTCTGAATCTATTTCTGAAATTTCTTTTCACGACCTAAGGTAATAATTATAACTGCTGTGACAACACATCCTATCTGCTGAGGCTACAAACCTTGCTTAGGTCTTACAAGTGTCTTGTGCAGGATTGCTTGCACAGTTAGGGGCTTTTTGTTTCAAAAAAAAAAAAAAAAAAGGCAAATTCTTTTCAATTCAACCAGTTCAGAATTGAAATGTCTAATTGCAGTAGAAGGAACATCAAAGGTTTTCTGTTAATGTCTTGTCCAAACACTTGCAATGTCTCCATGGCACTTAAGATGAGCCTACATTTCAGAGAGGCAGCAGGCACTTTTGTTTTACTCAGAGCTCCTTCCATCGTAAAGGTGTTCTGTCTTCTGGTACCCCTGGTTAGGGAGCCATTTGATACGGATGCTGGGCAGAGCTTTGGCCTAATAGTATTTGTCGCTAGCCGGTTTCAATGCATCAGTGTTTTAAGAAGCACTCAAATTCCTCTTTCTTCCTGCTTGCTCACTTCCCAGCAGCTGTTCGCTTGAAATAGTCAGTGTCAGGAGATGAAATCTTCAGTGGCAACATTATTCATTCCTCCTTGAGTGCTCCGTTGCACTGTCTCCAGATTGTTTTGCTGCTACTAGTTTTGAGGCTGGGCCATTAGTCAGAATGAGAGAACAAATTCTTTTTTTTCATTCATTTTGCTTTCGGGTTGATATGCAGCAGCCGCCCAAGCAGTTCTGCTGGCTGAGCTGGGGGCAGTAGCTAGCTGCTGGAGAGAAAATGGAGGAAGGCAGGGAGGACAGGCAGAGCTTAACCTATCCATGGATACTTGTTCTGTGAAGCTATATTTTAAAACAGAAACAGAAAATCAGAAATAACCCAAGAGAGAACTATCTGGTCCACCAGAAACAAGCTGAAACAAGCTGCTTCTGTTGACCTTAAACAAGGAGTAAGACACCTTCTCCCAGGAAAACTGAATGAAGCGTGGTTTGAATCATCCTATATGCTCTTAAGTACCTTTTAATGACTTGGCAGTCTTATTTTATAGTCTTATTTTTAAGACTGGCACGCTATGCCCTCTGTACAGACCTGCACCACTGGTTTGACTTCCTCTCAGACCTGGAAGCCTGGGTGACCTGCACCAGCGTGTGCTGGGGCAGCCCTTGAGGAGCTGCATGAAACAGGGCCACTCGGTCCTGAAGGTGCGTGCTGAGCTGTGACTTGCTCAGGAGCTTCTCAGGGTTTTCTTACAGTCAGCCCAGCCACTACTGTCTTATCAGTTCCAATCTATGTGGTTGTTATGTGATACTGTTTTTGCTTTTTCAAAAATTGGTGAATTTTGTAAATGTTGTGGAGGCTGGCTTACACAAAGTTTTGCTTCAAGTGAAATACCAGTCAATATAATTTTTTTCATGTGTGAGCTGTTTCATGTAACTGATATTTTCCTCAGCTTCTGCTGAGACTTTTGAAAACCAAACTGAGACTTTTTTTTGAAACCAAAGGGACATTATCCCACCTTGTTATTTTATTACTTGTAGTTGCAATATGGCACAATTATCCATGTGTCATGAATATGGGAGCAAGAGAGTTTGTGCAAATTGTCTCCAAGAATAATGATTGCGCACATCTGGAACAAAGATCATAGAATCATAGAATATCCCGAGTTGGAAGGGACCCATAAAGATCATCGAGTCCAACTCCTGGCACCGCACATGTCTACCCATAAGTTTAGACCATGTGACGAAGTGCACAGTCACTTAGTCACAAAGATAAATTACTAACCTTGTTTACTGGTCTGGGAAAAAAAGGATGAAGTAAGATTTTACTCCATTACCTAAAGGTTTAAATTATAAGTAATTCTGTTTATATTAATGTAATTATTGCAAAGTAAAATTAATGAGTGTGGAAGGATGCAGTTGATGGATATTCTGTATGTGAAGAACCCTTTATTTCAGCTCAAGTGTCAAAATAGCTACTATAACCACTTGGAGTAATGCTTGGAAATTTTATTTAACGTTTTCAGTGAAATTAATGATCTTTCTGGACCCTTTTCTTTATATGTGTTTTAATCTGGCAGATTTCGTTTCAGTTTGGGGAGTTTAGTTTGTTTTTAATAGACATAAATGTAGACTGCATATAGCATTCTTACCTTTCAGCAGCACTTTGGCATATTTGAATGAAAGAAAAAAAATGTATAGTTTCTTATGAAAATATTTCTGTTGTGTTAATTTACTTAAATGATACCAGATTGAGTTTATAGCACTGTGGCAAAACATGCAGAATGTGTTGATGTGCTCATGCTAGCTTTAACTGCCTGGCTCCAATAGCAACAGTGGCAGCACAGGCAGTTTGAGCACAGGTTAAAAGCACATAGGTTGCAAGGTAACTCGTGTTGTTTTAACTGCCTAGGTCTGAAATGCTTTGCCCTTTTTTCTTTGAGAGAATTTTTAAAAGATTGAGATCACTAAAGATAACTCAAAGCTGTTCCATTAAACAAACCAGTAACTTGCAGTAGTGTTAATATTATTTTTTAATTAACAAGTATTAAACAGCTTTGTTTAAAGCAAACCATATTTTAACCCAGGATTAATCAGCCTAGCAGCTCTTTGAACATTCCCATAATTTAAAATCATATTTTTTGTTTGTTTGTTTTAACCATATGCTCAGAGAATTTGGGAGTTTTGGGAAGTGCAGGATGTTTGATTTGGATTTACTTTTTTTCCATGACACTGTAAAGTTCTCATTGAAAATTTCTTCAGCCATCAAGTCCTATGAAGTCCCATTAGTGCCTTAGTATTGTATATTTTTAAATAATTCTAAACAAATTAAAATCTTGAGAAGTTTTCTTTATTTTTTTATTCATATTTCAGTGAGGAGAAGACTGAGCAGAGCTACCTCCGTTCAGTGGTTAGAGCAGCAGCTCTCACTCAGCCAAGGCAAAACCTATTTTTCTCATGAAATCAAAATAAGTAAAACGTTTTTTTCTGTCTCTTTACCTTCCAGTCTGTAAAGTGAAATGATTATAATTAACATTTATACTTGGATCTTACAGGATGAAAAACAGTTCATAAATGGAGGAAGTGTTCACCTACATCAGACAACTAGTACATTTAGTAATAAGTTCATTCTTCCACACACTGTAATGCCCCAGTAAGTCCTATATGATAATGCACTGTAATACTGTTCCCAACAGGATAGCTCTACAAAGCTTCAGAACAAGGGTGATGTTTGTTTTGTTCTGCAAGCATGCATGAAC
The DNA here is from genome assembly GCF_963932015.1 of Anas acuta. Classification (NCBI taxonomy): domain Eukaryota; kingdom Metazoa; phylum Chordata; class Aves; order Anseriformes; family Anatidae; genus Anas; species Anas acuta. The sequence continues at coordinate 16,172,687 of NC_088989.1, read as the reverse complement.
TTAAACAAATGGGAATAGCAACTAACATCCTCAAAGTATAGCTATCTAACAAATGAATATATAATTGTATCCAGTGCTGAATGTAATTAAAATCAGCGTGGCTAATAGTAGCAGTTAAAATGAATTAAAAGGTAGAATATTCTAACAGCTGTGCAACTGACTCATTGGAAAAGGCGTTTTTCTCTACATATTACGTAGGTGTTAAAGCAGCTTAGGAGACAGTTAAAAGGACTGTCTGTTTGGGATTTTTATACTATATTTAGGGAAAAATGTTAAGGTCTAATTCTTTATTCGCTAGCTTTTCTATATTTCTCTACTTGTATTACACCATGTGTATTGTACAAGGCAGAATAAACTGATTTTGTCAGAAGTCTTTGCTGGTTATGATTGAGAGTTGCAAGATTGTACATGGTACATTCATAGTGAGTAGTTTGTTAACTGAGTGCCACAATATCTTTGTCTCAGACATTAGCAGGAAAAATCCTGTGAATTAATAAGGTTAGAATTTTAGAGATACAGTAATTCAAAATTCATAAGGCAACAGGACATGAGGACAATGAGAAATAAAATTCTGGAGTTTTAAGAACTGTACAGCTATCACCTGAATTATTTCTAAGAGAAATAAATACGTACATATACTAGAATGTGCTACTTCTGCTCTGGCAGGGACAGCTGCAAGTAAATGTTAATGCAATAGCTGATTCCAAAACAGAGAGGGGAAAAAAAAAAAAAAAAGCCAAAGAAAGATGAAGAGTATGTTGGAGGCCTCAAATGTTAGTTCTCAGTGTGTTGTGGAAGAGTCATCCAAAGGTCTTTCTTACAGGGGAAAAATGAATAAAGAAGTAATCCAAAACTACTTTAAAAAATAACATTGTAGTGCTACCATTCTTCTCAATTTTTTCCTAACAATCAGATTAGCTGTGTATACCTTACAGTTCCTGGTGTGAGATTCTGTTTGGTTTTGGAAATAGCCTGTTATATCCTGATCTTTTTATACAAGCTGGGAATAACTCTGTGTTTAAATTCTGGGAATGCAAAATCTTCCTTTTGGTCATTGGTTTAATTTCCTTTATCTTGAACTTTTTTTACACACCTGTCAATAACTTCCTGACTTCTTAATATTTTCCTTTGCTCACTTGTAACTTACCCTTTTCCCCCCCCTTTTTTTTAACCCCTTCTCCTTTTATTTTCTCTTGCTTATTGTTGCATCTCCTACTTTTTCTTCATCTCCATCTACATAAAATAATACGAAACACTGAATTTTGGTGCTTCTCATATGACTTTATACTGTTTGTCCTGTTAATATTCCTCAAATAATCTTAGAGTCATTAATTGTTACTTAAATTAGAATAATGGTAAATGTCTGCACTGTTGCTTATATTGAAATGGTATGACAAAATATTATTTTCTTAAATATTGCTCTCACTTTGTGTGGAAACTTCAAATTTTGAGTACCATTAGTATATGGTATTTATTAACATAACTAATAATCATTCATATTTATTTTTCTATGCTTATGCAGTTACCAGTTTTGTGTATGCCATCAGGTCAAAGGCATGCCCCTTTCAATCATTTGTTAATTAATATCTACTAAAGCAAAAAGATAAATAAATATCCCTGACATGGAACCACAGATTCAGGAAGGTTAGAAAAGACCTTCACGATCATCTGGTCCAACTGGTCTGATGATCACCTTCTGATCGTCTGGTCCCCTACTACCACTGTCACCCACTAAACCATGTCCCCAAGCACCACGTCCAACCTCTCCTTGAACACCCCCACCCCCTCCCTGAACAACCTGTCCCAGTGTCTGACCACTCTTCCTGAGAAGAAATGTCTCCTAACTTCCAACCTGAACCTCCCCTGGTGCATCTTGAGGCCATTCTTCAGCTGGAATCAGTTGTACCTTCCTAAACTGACTTCATTATTAACCCAAATGATTATTGAATTGGCAAACATGAATTAATTGAATTAAAGCCATGCCTTGCTATATGCTGGGCATTAATAGCATAACTCTTCTGCAACGCCCGCTGAACGCCAGCAGTCCTGAGGTCACTGAAATCCAGGCTCGGGACTGTTCTGGCTGAAGTCTCAGAGGGCCACTGGCCAGGCGGTGGCACTTTGCCACTGCTCCGTCTGCAAGGCAGCTGGTGGCGGCAGGGAAAGTTTGTGGAGGAATTTGGGATGAGTGCAGATGAGGAGTAGAGGGCGTGAAGGTTGCTTGTGCTTCCTCGGGTACCTCCGTGTAAAATCCCAGTCTGGCTGAGGTTGGTGCTCCTGTACCCACACTGACAACATGCATTATTCCACAGCTTTATGGTGTTGAGTTAGGACAAATCCTGTTAGTAATCATGAGAACTGAATTATACACCTGAGAAAAAGAAGCTTTAAACAAACACTAGGTTTATATGCATGAATATTGGTGTTACTTTACTTTGTAGAGATACAAAACCAGAACAAAACCAAAAAAAAAAAGTGAAAGTTAAGCTGTAAGGCTAGCCAATTTTCTTTTAACTTGATTTCTACAAGAACAAAATTTATTGTTACCAGTGTTTGTTTGAGATGTTTCTGCAATGCCAGGCATTTCTGTTTGAATAAAAAATGCCTCAGAGTTGCACTGAATGTGAATGAATTACACTGGCAGCTAGTGTTAGCATTCCTATTACTTCTTCATATCATAGCAGCACCTAGCAATAAAACAAATATTTACACACTCATCAAAGGGCACTCTTGGTGACTGCAGCTTTGGCATTTAAAAACCAAATAAGGTGGAGCATAATACATTTGCCTGGCAACTGCATGTTCTCATAGTGGGTATACTAAGGAATTATCATCACTGCCCTAAACATGCTTTTGCACTTGACAATAGACAAATAATAAAGTCCAAACCATCCTTATTCTGAGAGCTTTAGTCTAAGGTATACTATGCAGTTGCAGAGTAAATGGTGTTAGAGAGTTTCAATGTAATCATAGTTCCTTCTTCTTATAATGATGTTATTCTGCTTTTTGCTGCTTTCTCTTTGAAGTGTTCAGCAGATCAAAGTTTGAGGATAGTTGACCATTTTTAACTAGTCTGTTATTTATCAGTGGATTTGCTGCATTATACCCTTATGCATACAACAACTACAAAAATACTAAATTTTTTTTGAGTACCATAAATCTCTTCTTGTAGCCACTTGTGTCTTCTCAAGAATATTTCCCATTTCACTCTTGTTTATGCTAAGAATATGTTGATAAACTGAAATGTGATGCTTTGGACAGCTGTATTTAAAGAACTATGTTTGGAATTTATGAGAAAGGAATTCAGAGTATATAAAGTTTTCGAGGTCTTTTCAAGTGAAGTGGCTCCTGCTATTGTTGATAGCAACGGGCACATTAGCATTTCCTATTACTATTTAATTTCACATACGCAGAACAGTTAAGGCAACTGAGAGTCATTAATAACAAGACAAATAAAAGCTACCAGGTGGCAAAATTTTGTTGAGACTTCCATAAACGTAATGCTTTATAGAGCAATTAAGGGAGAATACTTTGTGGCAAAGATTTGAGCGTAAGTTTTTATGGAAAGCTTCACTTTTCACCTAATGCAGATGTTAAACCTTTTTGTGATGTCCAGGAATAATAGTAATATAACACAATGGTATTGAGTTGTATTGAATGAAAATAAACACTGACTGATGATATGAGAGCAGATTTTTACCTACATATCTGCATGTGTTTAAGCGTTAATCTGGTCCTTATGCTAGCTAGATTAATGAGAGGTATTGTAATATATGCAGTTGGGAATTATGCTGTGGATACTGATATAAGTCTGTGTAGAACTTATTTTTATTTAAGTGCAGCTTGTGCAAGAATTATTTGCTTCTGTAGAAACACAGATCGCACTTTATCACTGGTGTCCAGTAAAGATTGCAGTTGTATCAGGTCTACGTAAAACCAATACAACAGTACAGCTACTACTTCGGGTATCTTAAGACATGGAGGTGATAATACTAGCAGATTTGATGGCTCCTAATTGACCCAAGTCCTCTCTGCTGTTGGAAGGTTTGCTCAAAGTGACAAGAGATTGACCTCTTAAACAGCTTATAACATTCATTGAGAAATTAAAAATGGTTCCAAGTGGATCTGTGGGCATAAACATCTTTACCAGCTAAGACAAGTGTTTGCCCACAAAAGTAAATAACTCTTCAGACTCTTTCTGAAAGGCCCTTCTCTAAGCTTTGTTTGAACAAGACACCAAATAACTTTCCTATATTTGGTCTATACATTGGCAGTCAGTATTAAGAACTAATACTGACTCAGGTTTATTAGACTACTTTATTCTGTTCTGTTCTTTCAGCCATCCTTCTTTCTTTTAGTTGGTGCTGCACAGCAATTGGTCATACATATTTTGGGTATGTTATATTTATGATAATTACCAGCTAGTTACATGAACTGATTCAATGGCTAATGAAGTCAAGGAAACAATTCTCTCATCTCAGAGGCATGTACATTATCTTAACAGGGGATAACGTAACTCAAAGAACTCCAGTTACTGTTCCAATGTGCAGCTCTTCTTCTAATAGTAAAAAATAATGGAGTTTTATTGATTAACAGTAGTTGAAGACTGCCTCTTGTCCTTAACCATGTACTTCCATCCTCTACCTGACCCACAGTCAAGCTGAAATAACTGCAATAGTAAATAATGAACATAAGCTGAATACCTTGTCTGAAAACTTTCTTTAGTCATATTTTGAAGAAAGTAAATGCCTAATGCTGAGCTTACTTAGAGGAACCAGATGGTTTGGGTTGTGTCCTATGACTGTTTTTTAAAATGCACCATGGTACTTGGAAAAGAAAAAAAAAAATCACACAGCTTTAAAGCCAAGATGTTAACTAAATTCAGATGTTTTTATTTATATTACGCTTTAAATGTGCTGTCTGGACGAGTCTGATAATGTAAACTGCACAAAAGCGAGTTGGGTCACACTTGATAATCAACATTTCTGTGGTATGTCGAATCTAAGTTGCTTTGTGCAATTCTTGACCCTTTTATTAAGCCATCAAAAAGGCTTAGAGAGAATCTTTCAGCATCTTCCATAAAGGAAAATATTTAAGGATCTGTAAAGTAACTTGCTTCTGTTGTAAGGGAAGAAAACATAAACTTAGCTTAATTTCTCTCCTAAAAATGCCTTTCTTTCTGACTCACGATTTTTGTTCTTCACACTGTTTTGTAACACGGCATTATTTTTCTTTGTCATAATCTTTTTGTTCTCTATACTGTCTTTGACTTCTTAGTATCTCTTACTAAATTAGATATATCTGCTGATTTTCATGCAGTGCTTTTTATATTACATTTACCATCAAGATGTGTTGAATAATACTTAATCACAGAGGTGTAGGGCAGGAGTTTCAAAATAGAAGATTAAAAAAAAAACCAGTACATCAGTAAATTTGTGGAGGAAGAACAGAACTGCTGAGCTCCATTGGCTGATGGTAGAATGCCACTGAAAAAAAAAATGTCCAGGTGCACAGTTAATGCTCTGCTGCAATAGACGCATCAATTCCTGTGTCCTGGATTCAGCTGTGCAGATGAGTACCCAGAAAATGGCTCTACAGACAGCTTAGTATTAAGACAGTGTATTTTAAAAGTTAAATAAAATAACAAATAAGTCCTAAAGCTTTTAATTCAGAGGAGAAAAAAAAAAAAAAAAAAAGGATTATATTTCTTCAGTTTAAGTGGACAGTCAGTAATAGCTGATACAAGAATAAACAACGGGGAACATTCTGTCCCCAAGAGGCAGATGGCAAGCCTGTTCTGTGTATATGCTTGCACCAATTGGCAGGTCTGGCAGACTGCTTTCCGCGAGTAGTACAGGCTTTTGTGAGACATGCAACATCTGGGCAGTTCCAGAGGACACATCTGGCTGGACTGCACTGCAGGTTACCCAGTAACAGCAGGAGCATTCATGGTTTCCAGACTTTTTGTATTCTCATGCCTATGGCCCACTGCATTGAGTGTTCCCAGCAGGTGTCCAGGAGAGCAGCATCAAGAGGTGATGCTCAGTTGGAGCCTAGGGGTCGTGCTGGCTGGCTGCTGTGGGAATGCAAAGGCTCTGAAGGCAGAGCAAGCAAGCCTGCAAGTCTTGTCTGTTCTAGAGAAGTGTGCTCTCATTTCCAGTTTGCCCATTTACTATAGAAAAAAAGATAGGGAATAAGGGCCACTGCCTTGGTGCTGTTACTTTTGAAACGTTTTGTAAGTGTGCACTCATCATTGCTCAGGAGTATAATTTTTCATAAACTAGAGGAAATAAATCCCTTGCTCCAATAATTGTAAAGGGAAATAATGCACATAAGGTTCATTGCTTCCCCACCAAGGAAAAAAAAATGAAAAAACATTTGCAACTTCTTTGTTCACTGTTTATTGTGTACCTCTTCCTGTTCTTTTAGAGGTTTCATTTTCATTTGTTTTTCCTCACATTAAAAAAAATAAGTAAATAGACCTCTAGTATGTATTTAATTTATTCCTAGTCTCCTGTAATTAGGTTGCAAATAACCATGTGGTTACCATATGACAAAGTGGTATTGAAAGGAAATGTTTTGTAAGATGCACAGCAGTATGTATGTGTGGGTGTAGGTAATGCAGGTTTAGTTCTTCCGTAGGCATGCAGCCTAGGTACAGTTATGAAAATGCAAACAGTATGCTAAAATTAATACAGTTATATCAAGAAATGTATACATGCTATATTGAGGCACATGGGATGCTAAAAGAAAGGTCTTTCGCTGCCTCCATTTTCTCAAGAGGGGGTAGATGAGTAGCTGACAGATGCTTCTTGGTATATACACCACAGCAGCTTGCTTTACCAAGCAGAAAGTACTGCATTACTTTCACCTTCAATCAGGTGGCACGTTGTGGTTATTAGACTGTCAGTGCCCCTTTGTAATGTATGTATATACATACAAGTGTTAGCAGTAAGTGTGTGCTATACATGTACCAGCCGCTGTGGTCTCTATTCAGGCAATGAGAAGAAGAATTTGGCTGACTTCAGCCCCTCAGACTTCTCTACTGGCTAAAAACAGTACAGAAAAATGAGTAAAATTATGAAGGAACAGTACAGTTTTTGGAAGGGAATCTGCTTTTCATTTGAGGGGAACAGTGACAAACTGAGCCATATACTGCAGAAATCATGGTTGAATAAAGTATGAAAAATAACGTTATGGAAATGTGCAAAAGGAAAATAAAGGGCAATGGAAAGAGTGGTGGCTGGAAAAGGTGAAGCTGTAATCAACTGAAGGATAAAAAAATAATAATAAAGAAACTTCTTTGTCAATTTGCTGCTGCTACAGAGGCTTTGGGCTGCTGATCAGAAAAGACTTCCTCCCAGGTACCAGGTATCGGGTACTATTTTAAGTCATTGACCTGACCTCAAGGTGTTGAGGAATGCTGTATGAGTCAACCTTAACTAAGTGATCTGCAACTAACTCCAGTCCGCTGGAAAAAACTGATCTGCAATTAGGTGGATACGGAGCAATTTCCATTCAGAGCAACCAGCTGTACATAGCTGTGCTACTGGAGGAAACCAGGCTTATCCTGAGCTTGTAAGGAAATCTTGGTAAACTTTTTCTGCAAAGATTTTCCCTGTCAAGTGTGGCATTCATAATGAATCACCTGTATCACTTGTGGTTTTAGATTTACGTGAAGCAAACTGATTGCTGTGCAAGATGTTATATGATGGTTACATAGACAAAACTACTTTTTCCTTGTGTGTGTCTTTTTTGTAGAGTTGGTTGTTGGTTCTGAACGCACTTGGGGTTTGTGTAATTTACAGATTGCCAGCAGGACTGTTCTAGTCAAGGAAAATGTTTACTTAGATAGGAGCTGTGTTTATTCTGAGACATAATTGTGAGTGGTGCAGTTTCATAAATTCCTTTTTCAAACAGTGTTTTTATGCTGTGTAATTTAGGTGAAGGGGAAGAGTGCATTGTCTTTCCTTGGTTTCAGTTCCCTTAATTGCACAAAATGAGACCCTGTCATGACTTTTGAGGTCCTTTATGCTTTAAACTTTCAATGCACCATTCTTTAAATAGTTGAAGATATCATAATTCTAGCCCTTGCAAAGCAATTTAGGCAGTCTTCAGAGTAGAAATTATATCTTTATTATATATCTATATATATCTTTATATCCATATAGATACAGCATGCAAAAACACATGATACATGTTGGGTTGTTTTTCTAAGAACTGGGTCGAGAAGCAGCTAGAAAGTAGTAAAAACTTTTCTAATAGCTGTTTAAAAATTTAATACTGCTTCTTCATAAACTGATTTTGCTTTTAATCAGAGTTTTAACAAAATACTATCTCCATTCCTACACTGCTATCCCTAACACTTTGATTGATCATGAGGCTTTTACCAAATGCAATTTGACCTTTGCTGAAGTGCATTGAACACATTTTTATTTTGAGGCCCCCAGGTTACAGAGGTCAGTAGCTTGTGGTACAGATCTCGGTGCTTCCCAGCTTTAGGTCTCCTTACCTTGTTCAACTCAGTTACGTTGGTTGTGTTTGTAGGAGCCCGAGCTTCTTGAGGCTTTTTTGTACCTAAGGCTTCAACTCTGTCCTTTTCCTTTTATAATTCTATCATCCGTATTTTATTGTTTAAAAAACACCTTTGTCAGGTATTCTCATGCAGTAGTACAACTAATTTTCATAGCTATAATTTGTTACGTATCCCAGTTGCTACAAATTGATATTTATGCTTATCCAAAAATAAAAGCATGCTGCCATGTTCCTAAATATGCAGTGATGATTTAATGAAAGTTGATGTGCTCTGATGTGCTAGTAATGTTTGTAGATATATGCTTTAACTGAGATTTTCTTAAATACATTGTTTACTTCCTGAAAAGATTGCCATATTTCCTCTAATTTAAATAATTGATTTTAGTTTAGAACATTGGCATTTCAGGAACAAACCAAACTGTTTGTCTCCACCACATGAAGCGGTGATGCAGAAGCTAACAGTAAGCCCTCTCTAGCAGCCTGTTATTAGAACATCCTATTTTGACCACATTTTTTTCCAATCCTTTGGGTAGTGCTGAGGCCTCAGCAGTCCTGTTTTCCTTGTGTTTCTGTGACCGTTATTCAGGTCTGACAGTTCTGGAATCTCATTTTGACCAAGAGGCCAATAGGAAAATATAATTTAAGCATGCACAGCCCATCAATGTTATCAATCCAATAGATAAAGAAGGATGAAAATGAATAGAATTTATTGTGTTATTAGTTTTTAAAAGGTCTTTTTAAAATTTTAAGCATGATCTTGGCATGAGAAGAGGCTGTAAATGGAGTCTTTCCTCTCGTGGAATTACTGTGTAATTAGACGTGACTGCAGAAGGGGGAGCTGAACCCTTGGGTTTGGACAGTGCTAGAGGCCACATGAGAAAAGCAGCACCTGACCTGCTGGTAACTGTATTCAGCAAGGATGTATGGGGTAGCACATTCCTGCGTATTCTGCATATGAACACACACACAAATTACTGGAGAAACTTTGCTTTTTAGGCCATCTTTCAGTCCTCAAAAAGCTTCAAGGAGACTATATTTAGGTAGAGTTGATTTTCATTTCAAAAGAAGTCTCAAAAAAATGCAAGGATAAATCTTTGTTCTGTATTCATGTTGGTGACAGCTGTCTTACAGAGTAACATCTTTCAGTTAATTGAAATGCATTAATAAATGTATTATCCAATATCTAAAAATGAAACTACTCCAAGTGACTAAAATTACATTTCTAGAAAGAAAATCTATTGAAATGGTGTATGCAATTTTCAGTTTATAACAATTACCATAGTTGGTAACTTGAGAATAAGAATTTATCTCAGGCAGCATGTCTGTGCTGGGCAGGTGCCGCAGCCCTGGCACAGGCTGCCCCAAGGTGCTGAGGGCTCCTCCTTGGAGGGGCCGCCTGGGCATGGGGCTGGGCTCCCTGTGCTGGAGCACAGGGTTGGACAAGGCGACCTCCAGGGGTCCTGTCAGCCTCAGCCATTCTGGGATTCTGGGATTTTGCATTACTTGAGTTAGACTACTGTAATTCAGTAATGAGGCTGTGATAAAACCAGAGAATGAGGCTGTTGGAGAACCAGAGCTACTTTTAGGTCAGACCATCTCCTCAGGAGCATGTGGAGTCAGTACACTGGGATGTCCTACCCCAGGATGTCCGATGCTTGGTGGCTGCTTGTTGGTGAGGGATGTTAAGGGATTGACCTGAATTTTTGCAGTGGTTAGCAGACTGGTTACTGAGGGCTTGAATGTTTAATGCTTCTGAAATGTAATCATGTTGTTATTGGTATTCTACAGTAGCTAGAATTTTCATAATTTTTTTGCAAATAACTTGTGTTTGAATTCCTGAATTTATACTGATATTAGTACAGGCCTTGATGCTACCAGGATGACTTCAGCGGATGATGTGCAGTTGAGCAAAACAAACATAAACTGCCCTGCAGAGCCAAAGCTAGCACTTTTGATAAAGTTGGAAGTAGCTTACGATTACGGATGGATTCCTGGTAGCACGACTTACCTAGCAGTCTTTATGTACGGTACTGATTACGGAACTCAAAATTAGTAGCAGCGTGAACTGCTGTTCCATCTAAGAGCAGAGCAGCGTGTGTTCTGGTGAATGGGCTAGAAGGAATTTGCCAGCTTTTAGATGGCAAGCTGAATATTTTCGAATATCTTTGTTAGAAAAGCTCTAGTATGCAGAAAGTTGCAAAGCAGATTTAAATCGTTGAAGAATAATGTGTTTTGATTAAAAACACATCCTAGAAGTTTATTCACTCAGATTGCTCTGTGTGTGCGTGTCTGTGTAAAATCTGCCATGGGAGCAAGGGAAGATTGTGTATTCAATCATGATGAGTCTCTTCATGAATTCCCTCGTGATTTGAGACTATTTCTGTTATTTTTGTCTTCTGACAAAAAGTTCCCATAGGATTCCCTCCTTGGACTCCTGAAGGATCTGGAAAAACTATTTCCGTCCAAAATAATAATAGCATGGGCTTTTGGGTTTGATCATGAACTGACATTTAAAAGTCATCTGAGGAAAGATACTTTGCGATTGAAGTCAGTTTTTGTTTAATGCAGTGGTAGCTGATCTTTCCCATCTGGTATCACAGTACTTGACGTGATATCTTCAGTTGTCCTCTGTCCAGCTTGTGAGATTCCCTAGGAGGTACTTCCCAAGAGACCCACGAGTGAATCAGGTCGTTCTATTGCTCCAGTTATTGCTTGGCTTTCTTTATCCCCAGAGGAAAACCTAGAAAACTGGCAGCTCCACAAAAGAGAATGTGAGGGGAAAACCCAGTACCTACAGAGTGCACTTTGAAGTGTGGTCATTTAAGGACTGGAGCAGCTTTTGCCTACTCTCTGCCTGACTCTTCCATGCTTGTGCCAGATGAACATTTCACCTGAGCTATAGTCATTACGTTTTACACACAGTGAAGGAAAGGTAGAGGGTGCTACTGTTTCCTGGCTCTCAAATGGTCAGCATTTAACATTGTTCGCTTCCCCTGGGGTGCTGTAGCTTGACTTGCTGCTTCTGCCACACCCTCATGCTGAGGAGTCGGCCAGGGAGAGGAGCACAACCTTGTCTAGCTCTGGGTGAGGCACTGCCTCGTGCTGCTCCAAACCCTTCAGTTTTAGAACGTAACGTGTCTGAAAAGATATGTGGGTATTTCTGTTTTGGCTTTTTTGGGTGTTTGATGGATTGCTAAGATAGGATCTTTCCTGCTAAGAAGCTGGATTTTATCCCAAACCCTGTGAATGACACACAGGATCAGATTCTCACAGCCTTCAGACTGACTGCCAAAACTCTTGCGTTCAGTAAGGCACAGAACAACTACTTCCTGTGTGCAAAACTCACCAAAACAATGACTCCCATGTACAAGGGAGGACAGTTGTGTATTTTGTGATCTCCTTGAGATACCTCTGGTTTCTGTACACAAAATACCACCCACTAGTTGGAGGAAAAAGCACCGATCATGGCAGCTGCACGGGAGCTCACTTCCAAACAAGTAATGGGTGCATTTTGAAAATGGGAACTCTTACCTAGTTTCTCTATTTTCTGTTGTGATTCCCAAAGGTCTCAGTATGGGCGGATGAAGATAAAGTGTGACTCAGTGCTCAGCTATGCTGCACTTGAGATCTCCTGTCAATGAGGAACTTAAGAGTTGAGTTCAGCAGATACAAGTAGTCATAATTTTTAGGGTTTGCAACCTGGAACTAAAGAGACTCCTAGATTCTGAGATACCAGACAAACAAAGGCACATAGCCCATCTCTCTGATATTCGGTATTGAGAAGGAAAGCCTGGAAAACTTTTGGCATCAGAGGAGCATAATTCCACAGGGAATGAAGCTGAAAAAAATCATTGTGTTATTAGGCCAGTGTCGTTTTTGTGCTATAACTACTATGCACTTTGTTGCCTTTTATACATCTTTGTTCTCCGGGTGCATTGTGGTCTTTATCCCCATAATAATTACAGTACTCTAGATACTCTAAAAACTTAAATTGGCAAATTCCATGTGTTTTATGTCATTTGGCATTCTGCACAACCCCCCCTCAGTTTGTCATAAATTCCTACAACAGAGCAAGTTCACATCTGGTAGCAATTTCAGTATGCCAGATGAGGTGTAATCCTATAAAACCTAACTCATTTTCTCCAGCGCCTTTCAAAGATGAGCTCTCCTGCTCCTTTTCCGTCAGACATACCACTTGCCCTCTGAGCTCTGCAGAATGACTTAGGCTGACAGTCTTTTCACACTTCATATAAAGTGCGGTTTTTGGAACAGGGGTTAGTATCAAGTACATAAGGCAGTACAAGCAAGTAGAGTGTTAAAGTCCTCAACATAACAAACTTTTTTTTTTTTTTAATAGCATGTCCCTGCAGGATACAGTAATTAATAAGTGTTTTTTCTCAGTATTTTGAGGCATATGGAGCTCCTCTTGTTCTTTGAGTAAATTGTCATCTTACATACTGCATAATATCTGAAAGATGCACACATAGCTACTATTTGGGTTGTTTTTTTTTTTTTACATGCTTTCAAATAGTTTTAGCAAAAGTTATGTGTTTGGGGTAATTCAAGATACACATATTGAAGACTGTAAAGTATTAAATGCAGTAACAAAACAGCATTGGGATGACTGCTCAATGATCCATCTCAGCACACTGCAGTAATTGTAAATAGCTCAAATTCCCAGTAAAGTCGCTGTTTAACAGCAGTCAATCGTTTTATATGTTCTGTAGTTTTCTGCTGTCCCATTAGATTTTGAGAAGTGGTTATTTTGGTATCTCATTGCCTTTATTACTTTATGCTTTCAAAGCGCTATATTGAGCTTGCCGATCCTGTTTCTCGAAAGGAATAGAGAGTATCATACAGTAAGGGTAACTAAATCACAGAGGTTTGGTTTGTGGATTTTTTGTGAAATGGTGATGTATTATAATGTGTTATTAAACCAAATTAACAGAACTTAATTTAAAATGTTATTTCACACTTTCCTATGTCTTGCACTAGAACTTCCCAGACCTGTTTGTTCCTGCACAATCCTGTTTTTTATTGTGATGTTACCAAATTAAATGTCTGTTGATATCATATGAATGATACTTTAAAATAATACAAACATCAGAATTTTTTACAATTACTATTGTTACTTCTAACTATAATACACTGCCACTATTAACTTATGTATTTAAAAGTCCCTTGCAATGGGACATTACTAGCTAGAAGCCACCGTGTCTATTATGATTTCTGTGACCTAATTTATACCCTTTTGAATCTGTTTATTGACAGGCCAAATATCCTGACATTGTAGCCCTTCCAGAAGGACAGCTGGGAGATTACATGATTCTAAGGAATCCTAAACTTCCAGGGTAAGGCAATACATAAATGGGATTTTGCTTGTATTGTTTTTAAGAAAAAGGGACAAATTTCACTTACAACTGTGGGGTGATTTTTGTAGATAAAGGATCATAAAATGCACAGTGATAATCTCTCATAGTTCTCCTTGAAAATTAAGTTATTCTTTGCTTTGTAGAATTTCTTAAACACAGAGATTAGGTGATGCCTATTACATTTTAGGGTTATAATGACACATTGAAAACAATGAGAGAGGAAAAAAAAGAAGTAGTACATGTACAGGCTGTTTCCACATTGCCTTCTTAGAGAAGTCAAATTGTGTTGCTACCTTGTGTGCCCACTGTTACATTTTAAGAAAAAAACAGTAATAATAATAATTAATAATAATAATATCTTGGATTTGGAAGCTCAAATTACAATGAAGAATTGGAATTCAAAGCTCAGGAAGGCGGGACACATCCTTCCTCTCCTGCATCAGAAAACACATCAGGTTCAACTGCATTTGCTCCATCTTGGTTTTCTTTCTGAATCACATTACCAGAGCAATGGGCAGAGGACAGAGGCTGAGCAGCCCTCTTAATGTGGCCGGGTGGGCTGCTGGCAAATTGCTTCTGTCAGATAAAGCAGCAGTTTCTGCCCCTTGGCCTGAACAAAAGAGCTCATCCCTGCTAGCGCAAAGGCCTGCGCAGCCTGTCACACCCAGTTTTTACAGCTCTTACTTTTTTCTGTGGGAGGAGGTGTAGTGATCACAAATCACTGAAGCTAAGCATAGTTCCTTGTTCTTCTTTCCTTTAAAGAAAGTAAAGAAAATCACTTACCATTTTGCTGAAAGCAGGTACAGTTATATTCTTCCATTGTTTTATAAGGAAATCAGTTAGATTGAGGTGACTGTTCAATGCCATTTATTAGTATTACTTTGCTAGGTTTATTTGGGCTCCCTGCTTGACATATTCTGTCAGGTTTGCATCTTTAAATAATTTTAAGGGAAAAAATCCTTGAAGTTTCACATAGCAAATGCAGCAATGCAGATGGGTTGTTTTAAAGCAGCAAAGGTACCACTAATGTTTTAGACTGATCTCTGTGTACTCCACTAGGAAAACTCTTACCCTGCCAACTGTCTAACTGTTCACTTTCATCACAGTACAGTGATCTTGTCCCACTGCCAAAGCTGGAAATAAGGCAGAACACCAGAAACACTCTTGGAATAATGGGAGGGTCTAGGGATACAGGGATCTAGGCCTTGGCTGTAGTTATCTCTGTATATTATTCTAAAAGAGCCATAAACTTTGCAGGGGTGGATCTTATTGCAAGCCCAGAATATCACTCTGTTTATGCAGACATTTCTTCTGAAATGACTTTGTTTTCATGCTCTATCTAGCAGTATCAGACGACAGGTTGCAGAGAAATCTTCTTTCTTGCATATCATATTGTTTTTACCACTGTGCTCTGTAAACTTAAAATTTGTAAAAGACAAAACCAAGAACTAGGGGAAAAAATCCTCTTGAAGTTTAAAAAGTTGAATGTACCTGGAAGTGAAGTAATAACCTTCCCTTGTCAACAAATTACCAATTTTCCTTGGTTCAAAAATCTAAGAATTTCTGATTCCTAAATACAAAGATCTCTAAGTTGCATTACCGGACGTGAATTTTGTTTAAGAGCACAATGAGCATGAACCTCCTGAATCCCATACTTTTTCTGATTTTAAGAAACTAAGACAGTTGCCTAGTTAACAACTAACTTTTCTCTGGATATGATACAGGTTTGAATTAATGATTGTCTGGAAGATACATATAGATGAAGAAGGGAGAACCACACCTGTTCTGGACCTTCTGACTAAAGTACCAGAGCAAGGTAACATCATTCTCTGCAGAGACAGACCATTTCTGAGCTTTTAAGGAGAATGCCTATCCCTTTTATTTGCCCAGCATCCCTTTAGATAAAATATATCTTGCAGAGCCCAGCCAGGCCAACAAATCCAAATCTAGCAAACAGATGAGCCTCACCTCCTGCATATTTACTTTAAAGGGGCTTGCAAAAAAAAAGTGTCTTCTTTTAGACAGCAGATAACCTGCCTTACCCTAAAATGCAAGCCTAACAGCTACTTTCAGTCACAGCATACCTGTTTGAAAATCATGTTCACTTTTACATTATTCTTGTAGTCTTGGAGCGGAAAATGGCACCTTTTGAAAATGCACCTACCTGCTTCCGAAGCATGCTGCTGCTGTTTGGAATTGAGACAGCAATCGAGAATCTGATCAAAGTGGCTGGCTTGGAAAAATCAATTCCAGCATTACTTACAAGAGGTAGCAATTTCAAAAGTAGTTTTAATTAAGATATTGTGTTATGCAGTCTATAATTTTATTGAATATAAACATTAAGTTATTTTCCATTTAGAAACCATACTCATAAAACATGCTATCTGTACAATTATGGCACGTTATATATAAATTGTCATGACATGAAAATAAATACAGCCATTTAAATACAAAAATGCCAAATAAAATAGTTACATGTACAGAGTGATTTCATTATAAATTTATCTTTCTGAATCATTAATGTACCAGAGTGGTTTATCTTTTTAACATTTTCTAGATAGCTGGAAAGTGTTAAAAGATCATGCACTGTCAAAATCAAGTCCATAAAAAGTGGAAATTTCATTCACAGCTCTGTAAAAGTACAGTGATTTTAAAATGACTAGAGAACAGTAAGAGACTCCTAGAACAAAGAGTTAAATAGCTTTCTAATTAAATTAGGCTGGAAGCAGGCAAATAATTTGAAGATTTTCAAGAAATATTATGCTAAAAAAATGTAATTGTCTGAAGTAACTTTTTTCCATAGCATAAGTTTTGGGTAGAAACAGCATTAAACTAAACAAGAATGGACCATTATACTTCATAACAAGAAGTGGGTGAGTTCAGTACTGCTTGCTGTGAACATTAGTTAATTTTTTGTTTGTTTTACTTATGGGAAAAATTCTAGTAGATAATACACTATGAAAGCACCACATTTCATACCTTTGTCCCTGAAGAAGCAAAACAGAACAGACATCTTGTAATCTTCCTTCACTTCCATCAGAGGTACCATTAGCTGATTTGTGAACTGGCAGCGTTTTTCAAGAGTTAATGCCCTGCTCTATCACAACCAAATGGCATTGTCCAAACCAAACCTATACAACCTGAAATCGCATACTTCTTACAGAGTGTAACAGTTGTTCCTAGAATCAAGGATCAAAGATAAAAACTATGTGGAATCTTGAGTAATTTTAAAAGACTTCCTTTTCAAGTCCATAGCTGCTATAATCATGCAAAAGCAGTGCTAGTGCCTGACCTATATGTTACTTATGACAAAGTATGCAGCAGTCATGAAATAGGTGTAGAAATCAAGAATTAAACCTACTAATTTCAAAGCCATAGTATGTTTATAACACCATAGTTTTAATAAGCCACTATGTGATCATTGAAATAGTCTCCTACAGTTCTGGAAGGTTAGGAAAAACTGACAGAACAGATAGGTTTGTGTTAGAATCTACAGTGGAACAATGCCAGAGATTAAGTTTTGATGAACAGCAGCTCTGTAAAATATATCATTAGATATAAGGCAGACTAATTTCAAGTTTGGAATGCAGCAGACAGGCAAAATTCATTGCTACTTTACCCACTGACATATTACTGGTTTAGCTAGTTTTGTGCAACCTTTACTTTATTTCATCTTTATCTCTTTCTTGCATGAAAATGAAACTGTTTATCAGTAAACACACTTCTGTTTGCATACGAAATGTGTTTAAAGTTACAGCATTGAAAAAAACAAAACCTTTTCAGCTGCAGATAATCTTTCCCAAACTTCTCTAACAATTGGAGGGTTTCTGATATTAAAAAACAGACCTCTTTTCCCCTGGTTTTCTTTGAAAAGGAGGGGTTATTACCATTGTTAACTACAAGCTTATTACACTGTTGTAGTATCACATTTAAGTAATGACCCTATTCCAGAAAGGCATACTATCACCTGGAAGCGGACTATAAGCCTGCTAATACAATTCACTTCCCACTACAAAGCCCTACTGCTATATGATTGGTGTTATTCTGCATTTCATATTTCTTCCTTGATTTGAGCCAATCTACAGCATTTTACAGTTTTGCTTTTTAAGTTTCAGGTAAAATGGAGTAACTCAAACATCACATTGAGATCCTAATATAAATACGTTTTTAAAAATGTTAACCTACATTATTTTGAAAAAATATTACCAGTAATACTGTATACAGCTAACAGTAACTAACTGTATACAGATAACAACATAGCAGTTCACTGTAGCTTGAATAGCATCTCTCTGCACATTTTAGGGAGTGTAATTCCCAAGCATGTGGGAAAGGTGGCTATAGATTTTATCACACTACCCACAGTTTTGAGTGTATCCTCAGTTTCCAACTCAGGATCTTCTTTGCCAATGGCTTACTGCAACATCTCACAGGCTTTCAGCTGTACATATCGATGTTTACAAGGTAAAGTCATCGTTAAGTTGCTGAAGTAGTGATAAAAACTTAGTTCCAGTACTCATCATGAGAAAGTGACCCTCCAGCTTCTGATGCTGTCACATTTTTTTCTGTCACTTAAAAAGAACAAGCCTGAAAGTGGATGGCCATGCTATGCAATAGGTGGGATGTCAGTGAAATAATGCCACACAAATGCAAAAAGCAATTGACACGGTCTAAAAGACCTAAAGTAATCTGGAAAATTCAGAATATATCATTCCTATCGCTCAATTTCTATTAGGTAAGAGTGAGCTGTGGTTTCACCTTAAATAGCAGCACGTAACATACAGAAAATAAAAGACCAATATGTCAGACAAGTTAAGCTCAGCTGTCACATAAAATTCAAAACTGCTTACCTTTAACCCTTTTCACTTAGTTTCAGAAGCTTTAGGTAGATACAAAATGATCACAAAACTTCTGGAGGCAGTCTGGTTGTTCTTAACCTCATGCATTAGTACTTAAGTGTTCTGCAATAACATGGTAGTTCCATAGATCAGTAACACTTGAATAGCCACTTCAGTTGTATTTTCAGTGGACTTAATGCTAAAGTTTAATACTAGGTTTTGTCAGAGCATTTCTTCTTCCTAGCAGGTATGAGCACAAACGCCAAGGCAATTCGCTTGTTAGTAATTAGGTTTTCTATGTTAGTGCAACATCTCAGGAAACCTGTAATTCTGTGCTCTTCCAATTCTAAGGAAGTGGACATTTAGTATTATTTAGATCTGTCCTCTAGCTTCAAGGTATGGCACATTATCTGTTCTGTCACATTAAATACATTCATTTAGGTTACATAGCAAATGCATGTTTTAGTGCTATTCCATGTCTTTGAAAAGGCCTACCAATTAGAAACCATTTCTTAAAGCAAAAAACATTCACAGCTGAAAAATGCACCGAACACAATAGAAAAAAAAAAATCACCATAATTGTATTCCATTAATCTCTCACTTTGCAGTGTGCTCAAATGAAAATAACCTTAAGGAAACAGTTACACTTTGTGGAGAACTAATGTGCAGTCTTCGTTCTCCTTGAAGAGACTGGACATAACTGGGTCATCTTTGGCCTGTACATTCTTCAAATAATAGTTTACTATCTTGCCATCGAGTTTGTACTGATGAGGAATGCTTTCATAGGGTTTAAGGTCAAGGTCCAGGACAGAAACAGAAAAAGTGAATCTTGATTTGGATGCTAGTACCACAGGTCTTTGCTCAGAGCTGGAAAACAAAACCGTATTGCACATCTGAGTCACCGAGGTTAGGATTTTTCATTCACACGTCCCAGGTCCCCTTACAGAAGTGACTCTCGTATTTATTTTACAACCTTCACGAAAGCCTAAGAAAATAAGTTTCAATGTAGCACTCAGGAAATTACAGCTCCAGCTTACACAGTCTTTAAGTAAATTTGCTGGATCTTCTTCCAGTCATTTTCCTTTCAGCTTCCACAGAGTTTAAGTCAAAATGCTACTCAGCATTAGTCTGTCTCTGTATTTAGTGAATACACTAAATATCACTATTTCTAGGTGAGATTGAATACAAATCAAGAGCCTTATTAACTAGCAGAAGAAATTACTGCAACTCTCACCTAGGTTCAAGGTAATACAATTTAGTATCAGAACACGTGTCCAAGCATATTGAAGGATGGAGAATTTAGTAATAGATCAACTTTTGCAAGAGCCATCTCCCACATGAACCTTTTACTCAAGAACTGCAGGGCAAACGCAGAAGACCATATGCTCTAAAGTAAAATCCCCCATATAAAAGCAAGACTTATTGCTGACACAAGTCAAAATAGGTAACACTTTGGCAAAGCCTCTTGCCTTACAGTAGATGTCACCTCCTGATATTGCCTTGTTTCTACTGATATGCTTAATACAGACTTCTGTTTTCTAATTAAAGTTAAAAGCAACTCATCTAGAAAAAAATCTCTGCGATGAGGACAGCAAGACAGAAAAATTTTACCTAGCTAAATACCATGTATATCTACCATGAACAATCAACTCAAACTTCACAATGGGAGTAAATATAAAAGCTTGACCTTTTATCAACTTAAAACACTTCAAAAAAACCAGATGTCTACCCTGTCTTAAATCAGAACCCTACCTTACCAATATGCCCACAGCGAAATATTTGGACACACATACACAGGAAAAGAAAAAAAAAAAAGCTTCAACAGTTACATGAATTTACTGAACTGTGTAAATGAATCTTCAGATTCCTAATGAATATTAGTCATTCAAAAGCAGATAACTCTTACCATTCATCTTGTAGACAAGGTGAAAGGGAAATCATGATGGAGCAGTCTTTAGCAGTCATTGCTATTCTGTACTGTTGCACCTACACAATATAGAAATGACAAGAATTTTCCATTATTATTTGTATTTACCTTTATATAAAGCATATACCGTTCTTTATGTTCTTTCAAAAGGCACTGGTATACTTAGTATATTACTATGTTGGTAGTTAAAAGAGCTGGAAATTATCTCTATAGCAGATGTTCAGCAAGAACAAGTGCTTTTACAGCATCCTGTGTAAGAACCGTGTTTATTTCTACAGAAATGTCTTTTCCTGAAGGTCAGAGAAGCACCTGGTCATGTAAATGCCTCCTCAACCTAGACAGGAAATAGCCAGCTTTTTTTTTTTTTTTCCATGAACAGGTGCTAAATAGTTTGGTTTTAATTGTTTCTGCTGCATACCATACAGCTTGGCACCCTGTCAAAACTAAGCACTTTTACTGTACAAAATTCTGAGACAGTGGTGATGCTAACAGGCTATCCATCGATTTCAGTTAGACAAGTGTTTATTAAAAACTGTCAGACAAAAGTTTCAACAATATATACAGGAAAAGTACCTTTGTTAATGCAAATGCTATTGTCCCATCATCTTCAGTTGAAAGATCTAGCAGCTTCTCATAAAATGCTTCATTGTAAGGCCCATCTATCTGTAATGTACTTCTAAATAAATTTTAAAAGAAGATTTACAGACAGCCAAGATGATTTACTGATAGCCAGTGAGATCTTTCTTAAGCAGCCCGGATATTCAGATTAGAACATACCAACACCAACACCACTGAAGATGGCAACAGGTTAATTAACACCCTGACCAGTCCCTATTAGCCTCATTTTGCTTAAGATCTGCTACTGTTTAGGTTTGGGTGTTTGTTTTGGTTTGTTTGTTAGTTTGTTTTTAAGATTAATCACTCTTAATTCACCCTCACCTCTGTATCACAAAAACAGCATTTTTTTAGTGAATATCGGAAAGTTTCAAAGTTTGTAACTGTGGAAGTTCCCAGAAAGCATAGCTTTCTGGGAAAATAGTGGGGCATGAACTTTCTTACGAGGCCCTGCTCCCCACCCCACCCCTCCATAATGCGTGCAGGTACTTGATGTGCTAGCAATGGAATGGCTTACTTGGTCTCCTTCCTTCCTATGTTAAATACCTGGACTCCTGAAAATATGAACCCATAAAAATGGAGTTTTAGAGCATACAAACACCACATAGATAAAAGAATACATTTTCAAGTGACTTGCTTCACGTACAAATATCCAGGTAAGCCCCACGGCAAATGATTTAAGCAGAACTAAAGGCCACTGCATTGCCTGCCAGAATATAACCCTTCAAATTGCGACAAAGGATCCCAAAGCTGCACCACCTTGTAAGTGAAGCCAGGGTGCCCTCTTGTGATCAGTGGCAGAATTACAGGCAAGTTACCCCTCAAGAATGCAAAAAAGTGTCAAAGTTACGGCTTTTTATAGTGATTATTTCAACTAATAAGCTGTATTTTAGAACAAATGTAGCAGCTTGCAGTATTCAATATTTGTTCACCAGGCACGATATATAGCAAGATAAAGATTCACGTGCCTCAAGTGTGATTTGATCTCTTGTGATCTGGCATTTTAAGCTACTCTTACTCTTAACAAGGTCAGGCTGAACAAGAGCAGATATTAATTAGTCCACTATCCTTTCAATTGTTCTGTTACATCCTGCAAGTTCAGTTTGGATTGTTGCTGAATATCAAAGTAAGGGTTTTAAAGGGCAGGTAGTAGGTAGACCAATACGACTTGAGAATGACTGTACGAATGCCATTATTACTGCATTTAATGCCATTATCATCTTCCACGTTATCTGGCATTTCAAGTTAGAGATTCAGAACATGCAATACCATTAATGATGGTGACACACAACATACCAAAAGATAACAAATAGTTGCATGTGCATAGACTCAGTCTTGCCTGCAAAGCTATTTAATCAGAACTGAAAAGACATCAAATCTTACCTCTCTTCAGGAAACTCCTCTAAGTACTGTTCAACTCTAGTGTACAATGGATAGAGTCCTTCAATATCCAGCATGTCAAGCATCTGAGCCTGAAGGGTTTTATAAAGGAGACAACCCTTTGGTAAGCCAGAGCTTTCCAATTTATGTTTACCTAGAAGAAAATATATTTTCAAAAAAAGGCAAGTATGATGTCTTTGTTTTGCTTCATTTTGCTATCACAGGTACTTGTTCACAAAGCAAATCCAAATGTGCTTCAGACCAGTCAAAGAAAAAAAGCCAAAACACTTCAATTTCCAAACACTAACAGGTGCTTCTACTTAATTGCACATTTGAATAGCACATATTTGGCTGTAAAATACCATACTTGGTATACAACTCTACAAATTATTCAGATGAAAACAAACACTTCCGTTGCAATCTACTTGTTCACATCTACAAGAATTTTTTTGCAAGTTTGAAGCCACCACAAATTTGGTTTCAACAGTACAAACTGCTGGTAGAGAGTAATTTGGCAAATCAGTCTCTCTCTCAGATAGTGTAAATTGAATCATATTTGGTATTTGTGTAAGACAGACAGCTCTTTCTCCACACAATACAGTAAAAAGCAACCAACAGTAAAACAGATCTTCCTTAAAGCAGATCAAGAAGCACGCTATTCGTATAATTGGAGTAACTAGCAGCTTCTTGAACAATTCAAACTTTATGGGGAATTAACATGATTTACAGCCTTCCAGCTCTCATTTCCCATTTTTTCCCCCAGTATTCATACCTTCTCTTTACCAGGAGTGGTGTAGTAGAAGAAAAGAAAGTGAGCTACACCCTAGCTGCCTAGTCTGACAGAAGGAGCAAGGAAAGGCAAGAAACAGGTGCTATGTAACAGACCAACAAGTGCAGCCAGATTTCATCACATACAACATAAAAATTCCCTAGTCATTTAAAATAACCTATTACTGTTACCAGCTCAAATGGGTATTTTCTTTAATTTATCCTCTGCTACCTTCTGAATTCATTTTTACCCCAGTCAGCAGGTACAATGCTAGAAGTTCTCACTGCAAGGTCACACTAAAAACAATTATTTAGCAGCTATGCAGCTCAGAACTTTTTCTTTTTTTTTTTTCTTTTTTTTTTTTTAAGAAATCACTAAATTCCCACTATTTCAGTTCTCACACCACTATTAAAGACCAACTGAGAGGCAAACATCCAAATCATTATGTGGTAACATTTAGTTATTGACATTCTTCAAGTAATTATTTCTTACCATTTCTTACTAGCTCCTTATTAAAAGCACTTGCTTCACAGTAGCTTCTTCCTTGTGAAATGGGAACTGTCTTCATATCACCTGCCCTGCAGGCATCAGTACTACTTAGTAGCGTCATAGTTATAACATGGATTAGTTCTTTAACAATTGTCCTTGTACAGTGTGGTCCACTGACCAATCCATTTGAAGGGAAAAAGAAAGGTTTTAAGTGACGAGCAAGTTCATTCCAGTCAGATACACATTCCTGATCATCTTTACAGCCATAAATTAGTTCCCCGTTCTACAAATGAAAAAGGGAGATTGAGACACTTCATGAAATACAGTTACTCATACTTAGTTAATCAAAGTATTACATTTAATGTTCTTAAATGACACATGAAAGCGTTAGTGTAACAGTATACATACAAATACACCCATTCCCAATCTCTCACTCAGATACCCCAGGTAACAACCTTTGAATTAGGACCAGAAATAAAACAAAACATTTAAGTCACATGCTACTTACTCAACTTAATAAACTGTAAGTAATAAGAACAATAGAAGTGAAATGATACTTAGTTAGTTTTCCTATTTCTTCTTTTTGAATAATGTCAATAGTGAAAAAGTGCAATGTTAAACAACCTTTTTTTAAAAGCCAAATAGGAAAAGGAAAGCTATAATAGAAAGAGACAGAAAAATCGTGATATTTACCTGCATTCTAATAAATAAACAGGACAATTCATACAATTTTAAGTAATTCAAGTAGTTGGATTAACACTTGAATAAGTTGAAAATAATTTTATTTCTTAGAATTAATCTAAGATCCACATAAGTCATCACTTACTGCTTTATATTTTCCCTACATTACTTCCACATAAAAAGTTGACTTTTTACTTCTTCAGTGAGGCATGCTGTGCGTTTGACTTGCATGAATGTTGTAATTGTAATTTCCAAAAATACTTGTAGCAACATGCGAAGTTCTCTACCTTCTTCATCCTGAGACATACCAAGTTTTAAAACGGTCACCTTTGAAAGTCTTTTTCTATTAGTTGTTCCTTTGTGATTCACTGCAACTAATTAGTTCTGGGAAACTCTTATTTACCTGTCCTAACTTGAAATCTAACAACAGATTTTTCCATTTTTCCATTCTCTTCTACTTCATGGTCCATTAGTGATGGTGCCAATTAAGCAGTATCTTGACTGTTCAGGTGCTGAAATTGTTTAACCAAGGAAAGAAAAAAAAAAAAAGCAAGACAGAGACGAATTTGATTACTTACCTTAAATATTTTCAAGTTGTTCTGTGCCTCCTGTAATAAGCTCTTCAAAGCAAAGTGCATTCTTTGTTTATTTCTAGGGGGAAAAAAAAAGCATATAAACATCCAAGAAATCCAAGAATGTTTTATCACCACCATTAGGTATTTACATCTATGCCTGGAGGACTCTGTTGAGTCAAAACTGGGCACCTGAAGTGAACACACCCATTAAGCATTGTTACTCATGCTAAAGTCACTGCAAAGACTAACTACTGGAAATTAGAATATTAAATCTGGGTAAATTAAAACACTTCTGAGATTTCATGTTATGTAGCAGAAGGTACAGTTGTATTAATTAAGGAACTCTGATTCCTGAAATAGGTGTTAAGAGGCATATAGCACCAGAAACATTCACTGTAAAAGTCAGACAAGCAGGCATTAATCATTTTTAATGCTTCTGGGAAACTCAAAGTAATCTGAGAAAGAAATCTACAATGGATTTTTTTTGGCGCAAAAGCAAAATCAAGTCACACAACTCCTTACCCTGAGAAGAGATCCAATGGGCAATATTTACTTGGTCGCTTCCATTTTCCGTTTGCTACCTGTTGAAAAGCAGAACTACTCTTGTTAATCACTTTCTGTAATAGCTGTTCTCAGTTATTTTAAGGCAGGTGTGTGGCACTAATATCCTCTCTTCAGAAGTCCCACGACACTTAAACTCCTTGGACTTCCAGCTCATGACTACTAAGTGTCTTCCATGTCATATTTGCCTCAAAACACTCAAACTGTATTCACAAATGGAAAGTAGGATGAAAGGTCACATTAAATTCCAGTAAGCCAGTTATATAATTTCAGATACATAATGGACATTGCTCATATACATCCCACATGTTACTGTAGTGGGTTTACATGGCATGGTTTTGGTAGCAGGGGGCTATAGGGGTGGCTTCTGTGAGAAGGATCTAGAAGCTGCCCCATGTTTGGTAAGTGCCCCACCGCTGACCAGAGCCAAGCCAATAAGCCATGTTGTTTTGCACCTCTGTGAGAGCAGATTTAAGTCAGGGGAAAAAAAAAAAAAAAAAAAAAACACTGCGCCAGACAACAGCTGGGAGAGTGGGAGGAGTGAGGAACGGCCTTGCAGGTGCCAAGGTCAGTGAAGGGGTGGGAGGAGGTGCTCCAGGCACCACAACAGAAGTTCCCCTGTGGCCTGTGGTGAGGACCATGGTGAAGCAGGCTGTCCGCCTGCAGCCCATGGAGTACCACGGTGCAGCAGGGTTCCACGCTGCAGCCTGTGGAGGAGACCACGGTGGAGCAGGTGGCCCTGCACCGACGGAGGCTGCCGCCTGTGGAAGACCCCTGCCGGAGCAGATTGTGGGCCGGACCTGTAGCCCATGGAGAGGAGACCACGCAGGAGCAGGTGACCTGGCAGGAGCTGCTGCCCGTGGGGGAGCCAGGTTGGAGCAGTTTTCTCCTGAGGGATGGACCCCGTGGTACAGACCCATATCTGGAGCAGTTCTGGAAGAGCTGCTGCCTGTGGGAAGCCCACGCCAGATCAGTTCATCAAGGACTGCATCCCATGGGAGGGACTCCACAGCACAGGGGACGAGAGTGACCGAGAAGGAGCAGCGAAGAAGCACTGGAGGCTGACCATAATCCCCATTCCCCCGTTCCCCTGTGCCACTCGGTGGAAGGAGGTGGAAGAGGGTGGATGGGGGGAAGGTGCTTTTGGTTTCTTTCCTTTGTTTCTTGCTTCTCTAGGTTGTTAGTAATAGGCAATAGATCTTACTATCTCCCTATGCTGAGTCTGTTTTGCCCGTCACAATAATTACTGCGTGATCTCCCTGTCCTTATCTCAACCCTTGAGCCCTTTTCATCATATTTTCTCCCCATTCCTCTTTGAGGAGGGGGAGTGAGAGAGCAGTTGTGGAGCTCAGCCGCCCACCGGATTAAAACCACCACAGTTACCTGCTGCTTTACGGTATGGGATGTCACTATGCATTCGCTGAGCTGTATTTAAGAGGAAATTTGATTTAAGAGTTTACCTTATCAACAGCTTCAATAGTCCCTAAGGACTAATATTGTATTTGTTTGCTTCCAACTTCCCACAGAACTTTTTCCACCTCTCACTAAACAGATTCACACCCAGCAACTCAGATCCATATCCACCTACCATTGTTAGTAATATCAGAGGTTTAAGCAACAACACGCAAGTTTCAACATGAAATAAGCTTATAACTGTGAATAAAACACAGTACTGTCAAAAGAATGCAGGACGAAGACCAAAAAAATTACCTTTAGATGCTGATGCATACAGTAACGACACACCTTGTGTTTTATCTCCTGTGAAACATGGCTGGAAAAAGGAATGAAGCCACACTTGGGCTAAAACAAACAAACAGAAACGATTACAAATAGAAATGCATTTCTTTCTACAAAGGACCTACAATATGCAAATCTTTCAAGTATTTACACAGAAAAAAAAAATATAAATCAACACCTAATACTTAAAGGTTTTATATACGTCACTGTACATTATTCCCAATTATTTTAGAGTACTCAGTGAAGAAATAAGGACACACAAAATTGCTGTGGCCTACAGAAGAAACTTACTAATATCTGGGAATTCAAGTTTCAAAAGATCAGAAATTTGGTGAGGGAGTGGGGATGGTATTTTATCCTTTGGGTCACAGCAAAAGCAGTGAGCTATGCCATATCCTACTGCTGAATTTCTTCAAATCTGCTCTGGTCAGTACATGCTTAAAAACTGTAAAAGAACAAAACCACAATAACAACAACAACAAAAAGAAGGATTTTCTCCTATTCAATACCTTAATCTCTATGCAGAGGATTGGCCGATGTTCCACAAAACGATAGGTCTGCAGCCTGGTAAGATTAGGAAGGCACATTGCATAACCACTAAGTGTGTCCATATCCTTATCACAGCGAGACTCTAGAGAGAAAAAAAACACCACCAAGAAAATTAAGTGTGTGGATGTTTATTTTACACTGTAGTTATGTTGTTCAGCAGTTGGGGGAAGAAAGAAATGAAACAAAACACACACACGCACAAAAAAAAAAAAAACACAACACAAAGGCAGGACACAGTTTAGCAGGATTTAGCCAATTACGCACTTGCATAAATGTGGCCTTCCCATTAGCAACACCCATTTTCTCCTTCCTCAAAAGTGTCATAAAGAGTGCTTCAAGAGCTGCTTTTAATGGCCTGTTTCCAGCGCATCCTAAGAAACTTAGCAATGAGAGGCCTGAAACAGCAATGGAGTGGCCAAGGTAGAGATTTATAACTGTATTCAAAGACACGATCTCATGTTTGCTTACTAAAATTGCTGCCATCCCTGGGCCTGTGGAAATGGACAGGCATATCAATAGCGACAGGCAGAAGTTGAGGAGAAAGTGTAAATCTAAACAGAATCCACAAGTGGCTTAGCTCAATTCCTCAGTTTGCATGTAGTGCTTCTGCAAGGTTTCAAACATTTGTCCCAGGCTTGAAATCAAGATACAACGTACTAAAAAATATTGATAGGAAGCAATTAACTGAAGAACCACCTCTCCCTAACATTCCAGTGTTTACAACAAAATAATAAATAGGACAAAAGCAACATAAAAGAAACAAAAGTTAGGTTCCTCCTCCTTAAAGGAGGATTCCTGATTCTATGATAGTTTATTGCAAGACTTTTTAAAACCACCCAAAAATAGTATTTCTGAATATAGTCCAGATAAACAGTCTTGAAGAAAAAAAAAAAAAGAAAAAAAAAATTTAGCAACTTTTATTAGGCACAGCATTTACTTACCTTGCTGGTTTCTGGCACTGTGAAACTTTCTCAGGTGACAACAAGTCAATACAGAGTGTCCTGCCTTTTCCATAGGTAAATTAAGTCACTTTTTCCAAGGGATCAAAGGCTTCAAGGAACTGGCTACACTTACCAAAGGATTTAATATCACATCTTTCTTCTATGAAATCTCCTAAAACAGACGTTTCTGAGCCTTCTAAAGAAGGCTTGAGAAAACAGTATTTTAATGTGTATCTTCCACCACCCTCCTTGATCTTTCTAAAGGACTTCAAGAGCAAGGTAAAAAGCTTGTTCAGGAATTATCAAACACAGGCTTAAAGTGGATCCCTTTCTCCAACTTGATGAAACCACTAGCAGATGCAGTTTTACAGCCTGGAACACACCCATTTTTCCACAACAAATTTTCAGCTTTTCATTGTTTTAGTACTGAAAGAAGTTCCCTCATGTTCTGGGTTATGATACTTTTTTTAACTTTATTTTAAAGCACAATGTTTTTATAGCTTGAGCAATGACCCCCTTTTAATGGGGCACTTACCTGGCCTCTCTGGCTGAATCTTTAAACAGAGCTGTCTTACGAAGTCTAAAGGCAGTTGAATAATTTCCTATTAAAAAAAAAAAAAGAAAAAAAAAAAGAAAATATATGTATTTCAACACAAAGATTAACACCCAGAGTTTGGGAGTCTTAAAATGGAATACCAAAGCTCAACGGACATTAACAGCAGTATACTAAGCTATACAATCAGCAGCTTCTCCCTCAGGTTAACCACCTATATGAAGACCTGCACCTGAGTTCACATACAACACTTTGAAAACAAAATGGAATTTTAACAAATGCATGAAAAAATGTCATTTTTCAGGATGAGTTTAACGTTCATGAAGAAACTTGCATCATTTCCCAAATGAAACAGTCCCACTTCTGGCTGGTGTCTCACTCCCCACCCCTCCAAGGCAGAGTTGTGCCCATTAGGTTCCAACCCCAACTTCCCCACTCGGGTACCTGATGGTCAGTTAACGAGATCTCGCCTACTTGAAGTGCATGGCAAGGAAAGTTACCTCTGAGTGCACACAAACCTAGACAGTTTGTGTGAACCCGATTCCTCCCCTTGTTTTGCAAAGATAGTCTCAAAATCTATCTTTCTCACCTCTCACCTTATACAGGGCCAAGGAATGACCGTTTTCAGAAGTAGCTTGAAACAGTTCAAGCCACAGAGTACAATCCAATCACCTCAGCAGCACAAAGCAGGATCTTTGTTCTTAACCAAATGCTTCTTGTGTGTGTAGCTTGCTCAAGAATATCTCTAAACCCTATTAATTGCTTTCAGTGGCATTCAGTGTTCCCGAAAAGACTGTATAGTTTACCATGCATAAGTCATTTATTTTAAGAATAAAACATTTACCCCATGGTGAACATAATTCTCCCCAAAGAACTGCTTCATGACATGTTTTCCAAAGTCTACGATGTTTTGCAGATGGTGTAGTATTTCTTCTGAAGTCTGGAAGAAAGAAACATAGTAATTAAATTATGAAATAATGATAAACACTACTGAAGGATACATATGCGTACTACTCATAGACTTAGCAAAACAATTAATTCAGTACATATTAAAATTAAACGGACACACACAACTTAGGCTACATTTGTTTCCCTGCTGCTCTTTAAGAGGCTGGGATGGCCACAAAAACAGAGAAGATGATTATTCAACTTGAGTTTCAGAGGAAAAAAGGACAGAGAAAATTAAAAAAGTGGAAGTTGGGGAGATCACTCAAGATCTATTATTGGTAATCAACAGCTCAAAGATCTCTAAGTAAAAGCAGAGACGCAGCAAGCCTCCTCACCAAGAGGTTGAGTTCAGGAGAGCCTCTGAGTGCTACAAAATGCTTTACCTGGAGGTTCAGAAGAGAATGGCCCAAAAGACTGAGCCAAGTCCCAAACCTTTGCACAAACAAAACTTGTTACCTGTCCCAAATGCTGCCCTAGACAATGAAAACTCTTAGTATAGCACCATTAATTTTACACTGTGCATCTATAAGGAAACACCGAAGTTCTTCCACAGGATAAAAATGCCAAGCTAGACAGGAACGAAGCTGTCTGAGTGCCAGCAGCAGGATGGCCACCTCGGCGTGGTCTCACTTGGGCACGCTTCTGCACCTCAGAGAGGCAGCAGAGGGCCCGTGCACGAGAAGCCTTACAGTATGATCACATCCCCAGTACCTGAGCATACTCTGGTTCTCTGCACACTGTTCTATTGGTACTACAACCTCCAAGCTCCCTTCCTGGGTCTTTTTCTGGAAACACTCCTTTGCCTACACTACAGAGCACTGAACCACACAGATGTGCTCCTGGGATTAAGTTACAGTAGAAGAGGAAGTGCAACACTGATGTCCCAGTTAGAAAATCACAGAGGAAAAAAAAAAAACATCAACAGGAGAAAAAAAAAAGTTCTGTACTCTGCACTACAGAGCAGAGGAAGAGAAAATAAAATGCTAGGAGGACTTCACTCAGGTAATGACAAAGACTGGAGGGAGAACCAGGGAAAGACAACATCCAGCAGGAATTAAATGTGTAAGGAGGATAAAGGAGACCATCACTAACCAGGCAATTTTAGTACCTTTATTCTATAATGCCATTACAATAGGTAGATTTTTTTCCACCAGGAAGGGTTACCTAACAAATTTACACCAATTGCATAACTCGGATTATTTTGTTACCATAATTCAGGCCTGCTGAGACTGCACACCAAGTTTAATACTCTTCCCTTAGCAGAATTAATTTTCCAGACTGAAACAGCAATTCACAGCACTGCAATACACTGAGAGGCTGCTACTGGATGTTGCTGTGGTACTCCAGCCTCTCACTTCAGTAGCACTCAGTACTACACCCTGCTACTTTATTATGGAGCATGCTACAAAAAAAATACAAATAAAAAATCCTTTGCAGCAAGTAGAAGTCCAATTTTCTCTGAGCACTTGCGTTTCTATCATTCTGTAAAGGCCAGGACAGCACTAATTCTTTAACATGCCTGGCATACTGTATGTGGAGCTATTTCTCAGAACAGCTCTCCCTGAATCCTTTTAAGAGAGCCAAAATAAGTTTGGAGCCTCCTCAGAACAGGCAATCTTCCACTGCTTGAGTTTTACAACAAAACACACACCGATGGTGCCTGAGTAACTTTCTCAGCTGCAGTCATCTGGTCTAAAGAAGTGCCTCTAAGAGAAAATAATGAATAGGCAACAAGATAAGTGAGCAGACCACCCACATGGGTATGAAAAACCCTATTTTTAAAGCAGCATTGCTCAGCCTGTGTTCTGCAGGAAGGCCAGCACCCATCACGAGTGCTGAGCACACCTACATCCACGAGAGGTGGCTGCCAGCAGGTGGCTGCCACACGAGGCAGGGAGCAGCGCTGGGTATGTCCCTGTTCCTCTGCCCTCACCCTGCTTTGACACCTGCCCGCACCCCTTTAACAGCAAGTGTATTGGGAACACTGCAAACAAGAAATAAAAAACAACTAACAAACTACTGGAGCACCACCTTTTAACATTAAAAAACACAAAGATGAAAAACTTTGAAGGAGCCACCACTCTGGCCAGTTCATCTAGCCAAAAATGCCAACTCTCAGAGGTTCCACATAACAGAAAGGCAAACATCCACTCGTGCAAAACACCTGTGTACACTAAAATTAGCAACATGCCACTGAAGTCATTCCACAAGTCCTGATACTTGGCATTCTACTCAAGAAATGTAATCCCCAGTTATATTATTCACTATCAGTACTTTTTATTCAAACATTTAATTGTAACAATAAAATTATCATTTGTGATACTATCGCCTCGTGTAACTGCTGAGTTATGTAGTCCCAATCAGTATAAATGCAAAACAGTATTTGGACTTTTTTTTTTTTGTAAAACCTTTTCCAAAGGAGTTAAACAGCACAGACTGAGATGCACATCTGAATTTCAGTATGCCTCTTACTAGAAAGTATTTGGCTTCAGCTGGTTCTTTCAGAATTGTTTACGCTGGATGAGCTACAACATCACATGCAGAAATGTATCACCCTGGATCCTAACTGATCTTGCACCAGACAGGAATATAAAACCTAAAAAACATTTCTTCTCTATTGCTGTCACATTGCTCTGTCCAAGTTTGTCCCAAAACTCTGCTTCTGCAGGGCCACACTCGTTGCTAGATCAGATACAACCCGCAGGAACACCTACTGCGATGTATCTCTATGCTTGGTGGCATTCTGAACAATTTTATTCATCTGATTATGCAGGAGAAAAAAAAAAAAATCAAGAATCTGAGCACTGTTTAAGAAGTAAAAGCACAGCATGCCCAGGCCATTTTCCCTTGTGTTTCACTATTCCAATCCAGAAACCTACGTGCACACCAAAGAAGTTCACAGAAGTGTCTCAACTTCAACTCTGAGATACGTAAAGGTGAAGTTACTTCCTAGCTTCCACTGCCATTTCTTCCTGACATGTCAGTTTTTAAAAACCAATTAGTACGCAAGAATATCTTCAGACTAAATAAATAAATAAATGCTGGTACCTCACGTGTTTTGTTCTTTAAATAAAGAGCCATAGACCGCTTTGTATTTAAGCCATTCCCCGCAGCTCTCAAGTAACGTGCCAAAAAGACTACTCACCAGGTTAGAGAAATGGCAGAATTTGAACCTCCTGCCTCTTTTGCTCTTTTATTTTTTCCCTGGGAGCACTGTGCTGACACTTCATTTTTACCCATCACCTTTGATTCTTGATAGTTTCTTATGCCTTTTAAAGTAAATCTAAGGTAACCCCTTCAGTTCCTTTCTCAAGCAGAAAAATCTTGTGCCACAGCCCAAGCAAACAGAGGCCGTGTCCCATTCTGCTTTCTGCAGCAGCCAGGGCAGTGAAGTCGCTCAGCGACAATGGCCGTTCTTGCAGTATTTCCTGCAGCACCACCGCTCTCCCACAGGTCTATAAGCAACATTAACACTGCCCCCATTGCCACAGACATCCTTACAAAAAGCCATCCCTTCTACACAGTCACTGCTGTCTTAAAATTTGACCCCCCCAGAGGTCACGGTATCAGCAGTCACATAACCTTAGTTACGTAAGAAGATCTCACATTTCTGTTCTGTTGCCAAAACTCCTGAAACGCAAGCACATTTCAAAACATCCCCTTTTTCTCACTCCTGTCGGTCGCAGTTCTTTTGCAGGTTTCCTCTCTCTCCTCAGACCCATTTTTTTTTAGCTTACCTGGGGGCTTTTATCACCAGGACGTGTTGAATCTTACCTTATTCTGGTTTGGGGGAGACTTCAAAAACCGCAGCACCACACAGCGCTAAAGAAAGACAGGAAAGAATATTGATTTCATTAGTATTTAAGCACATCAAAGTAAATTTCATCTGAACACCGCAAGGGTCTGATTCCCCAATCTAGCTCATCTAAAACACTGGGGAGAAAAAAAAAAAAAAAAGGCTTTTTAAAGGCTTGATTCACTCAACTTGAAATCAAGTACATCAACTTCTGCTCCCAGATTTGCCACGACCTCCTCTATTGACCTTACCAAGGCAGCCACTCTGTCCTGTCACCAGCTGTAAAAGGGAGAACACTCCCTTACCTTCTATCACTGAAAGTCTGCTGTGTCAATTGTGACTGCCCCTATAACACAGCATCAAACAAAAATACAGAAAAACGCCCTATCGTTTTTGCCCAAAAAGTCTTTGGAAAAAACTGTAAGACCCACTAAAATATCTGGTTATCACATTTTGTAACACTGAGATGATTTTAAGCAGATAGCTTTTAGTTAGCAGCAATAGCTACACAGCTCTGCTGATACCACTGATACTGGTACTGAGAATTATTACCAGTGAAAATATCAGGGGTGTATTTTTCATGCTAGTGCATTATTGATTCATTCAACTGATTCTTGACTTGCAAATCCTGTGTGAAGTTGTTGCCATGAGGTTTTTTGTCTGTTATCTTAAATGCTTTAAGGATTGAACATCAAAGATACAACATGCCAAATGAAGGGCCAAATCCAGAAGAAAACAGATTTCTGAGGAAGCTGGTGCTACCCTTCACACTTGGAGGATCAGATCAACTAGATCCTAGTGTTCCCCAAACTTCATTCCCTATATGTACCCCCCCCAAAGCCTTTAGACTGCTTACCAGTACTTTCATCAATGCACTATTTACCACCAAAGCGTTAATTGAATAGCAGTCCGTACAGACAAAAAGATGAAAACAACAGCAACAAAAAACAAAACAAAAGAAACCAAACAAACAAAAAAACAGGCTACAAAATCAAGGAGAGAAAAAAAAAAAAGCAATGCATTAAAGTAGGAAAAAGTAACACATGACACATTAAGAGGCTTCAGATCTTTTGAAGAACGAAGACAAGCTAGAAAAAAAGTGAATTCAAAGGAAAAACTCTGCAACTTTTCCTTTTATTAAAAACCAATCCTGCAGTCCTTTCTCTGTAAGCACGTTCAGCATTCAGTTCACAACAAAAGCCATCAGAATATCAAATATGACTGCCCTTATTATTCAAATAAAGAATTTAAGCAAAATTCTTGCATGAAATTTGGTAAATGGTAGCAAACATTCCCACCAGCGCCCATCACCACACTGGAGCTACAGCAAAACTACAGCTGTTAGAGGCAGCTCAGTGCGAGTGGGAGCAGCAGGGATACAGAAAGCTGCTCACAGAGCACATCGGGCTTTTAACAATAGCTCCATGCTCTAGAAGGGCACTGCATCAAGGCCCAGCAATGTGAGACTCCAGCCTTATACTTACACATCTGCTTAAAGGCAAATACTTCCTTGGCACCCTACCGTGAAACAATTGTTTGTTTGTCTTTTAAATCATAACTAAAAGTTGATGCTTGCCAATAAAGAGAGAAGCTGTAAGAGGGGCTGCAAGAATGTGCTGAAAGAAGTCACTGGAGAAGACAAACGCGTGCATACATGCACACACAACTTTTGTCTTAACGTATCTTGGGGAAAAGTGAGTTGCTGGTCTTGTTCCCCGAGAAGTTGAATGATCATCTGCAGTAATTTTTCTTCTCTAAAACAGTTACTCTAGCTATTATTTTAATTTTACTTAAAGAAATCCAAGAACTGCTTGCAGTTAAGCCAAAATAACAAAATATGACTGGCATCAATCTAGGCACTTTGGATTCGGCAGTTGCATCATGAAGCCAGGATTAAAAAAATATATATATACATTTATTCTTTCACAGACCGATATTTGATATTGGACTAAAATTGTTTGGAAATATCTTTTAAACTTCTTTCTCTTAAGACCAAGCTACTCTGCAGGCCTCCTCAACAGGGGAGTTTTCACAAGTTAAACACAACCGGGACAACTCTATAATCCTGGCACTTCATGCTTCGGGAAAAAATAAAACTAAACTAAAACTAAAACTAAACAGAAGTAGTTTGCATCACTGAGGGGTTTTTGACTTTCAGTCTCTTGTTACATTGTTAACAAAATCTGTTTAAGAGATGGTGCCGGTGCAAGAAACAGGAAAATTTGCCTAAAACAACATCAACAACAACGCCATGTATTTACGTATTTTACTTCTACTCTACCACCTCAGCTCACACAGCTTTTGAGTAAGCTTCTGTACAAGAACATGAAGAATTGGCCCGTCCAAACATAAAGCCTGGGAAACGCCACCTCAGCTTCTGCCTTTCCAAGTCAGCAGGCTCACATCATTTGTTATTACACTGCTGTTGTTCAAACCAGAACAAGTGAAGTATTTTTCTGTAGAGGCAAAATATTTCTCTGATATCTGGTTCTGCAACAGCCCGGTGTAACAGGAAAAGATTCTGATCTAGCTGGTCACCAACTGGTGTTCACACATGCAAGGTCTTCTGGTAGGAACCAAACCCCTTGGGGAAACAACTAAGTCCCAAGAGGAACCCCACCCTCCTGCCCCCTCCCTCCACAGCATCCCCTAAGCTGCAGTGCCCGGAACCTCACCGGTGTTTCCGTGAGCACCGTGTGCAATTTTACAACACAAAGGTGTTAACCTCTCTGCTGCCAACATACCACTGTGATGAAGGCATGTGCTGGACAAGCAGAACAATAAACCCCAGAAGAGCTTTAAAGCTGTCTGTATAAAAGTCATGAGCTCCCAGTTGTGAACTATGGGGGGAAAATGCTCTCAAAGACTGGTACCAAATCTTTCCTACACTTAATGCCAAATAACTCCTTGCAATCAGTTAGACACAGCACCACCACCACCTGCTACTACTCAAGGAGGTGAAGGGATGAAGCTGCTCCTCCTACTTTTAGGAAACAATACCTGAAAGCATTGCAGGATTTCTTTATACAATAAAAACTGACTGTTTAATTTAGAGCCTTTAGTGTCAGGCACAAACTGAAGCACAGGAGGTTCCAGCTAAATATGGGAGGTGACAGAGCACCAGGACAGGGTGCCCAGAGAGGCTGTGGAGTCTCCTTCTCTAGAGATCTTCAAAACCCACTTGGCTGCTGTCCTGCGCAACATGCTCTAGGTGATCCTGCCCAGCAGAGGGTTGGACTAGATGATCTTCAGAGGTCCCTTCCAGACCTCAGCCATCCTGTGATTCTTTTCCTCAACCCAAAAAGTTATCAAGAACTCACCCAAAATAGCACTACAAACGTCAAACTTGCTTCTACCACTGTGGTTATGTAGTGCAACTTAGTCGTAGCAGATTTACACCAGCGTTCAGCCGTTACACCTACAAGAAGTGCATTCTACCTAAATTTCAGTCAAAGGGAGAGGTAGGGGTTAAGTGAAGTTAAACAGGACTGCTATACAAGCCCTACTTGAAGTTACTGATCTGCAAATACTAATAAATGACATTTTCACTGGCACCACAGATGAACTATGGACCTATTCTGCTGATATTTCTGCAGTAGAACAGTTGAACTGCATGCAGTTCATATGCTAGCTAAATTATCCTGACATTTTCTATTCCAAATTCATGTTCCACAACCCCTTCGATTCTAACTTTAGATTGAGGGATTTAAACAGAAAACAATGGTTTT
This sequence comes from Anas acuta, assembly GCF_963932015.1. Lineage (NCBI taxonomy): Eukaryota > Metazoa > Chordata > Aves > Anseriformes > Anatidae > Anas > Anas acuta. Next base: position 16,134,696 of record NC_088989.1, on the reverse strand, counting down.
CTGTGCAAAGAATCCACCACGGGAGGGAAGCAGATGGCCAAAGAGGTGTCACTGTCACATCTCAGAGCAGACAGCTGCACAGAGGAGTGCTCCTTCCTCTGAGAACTAATAAAACCCAGTAAAAACACGTCCTCTGCACTGCCTAGGAACTCCAGTCAAAGCTTATCTTTATGATACTCAACAGATGACATTTTAAAGGTCTCCTCTACAGGGTACTGCTGTGGGACATGAGAGATGAACACAAACTAAAAACTGGAAAACTCCATAGCTTTTGAGGGCAGCACACACGGTAATACTGTATAGAAGTGCAGGTTTCCAACTCAGTTTTGTTCTGTATAAGAACGCGGATTAGATCACACAGAACAAAGTGAGGAAAGCTACGTTTCCTGCCACTATGGAGGAAGTTTAGCAATCGCTCACACAAAGCGCAAGGAAGCATTCAAAAATTGGAACAATGTTCTTCTATTTGGTGTAGGAGCCCCCTAAGAACAATCTGATCTCTTCACATGAATAAAGATTTTCTGCCTCAGCACTTGGCTTGACACCATTCAGCATTTTAAGCCATTACTTGGGAGCAAACCCCACCCCAGGACTCGCTCCGTGCAGCAGAGCAAGCAGCACCGATCACCTCTTGGTGGCCACCCTCGGGCACGCTGCAGCTGGGTAACGCTGTACACGGCCTGACACCCTAACTGTTAGGAAAAAATAGTCCTTAACATCTAACAGGGCATCAAATACCTCACGGCTCTGTCCAACAGGTGAGTTCTACAAACAGGAACATGAAAACATGTGCTGAGCTTCCTTCCTCCACACTGCTCCAAACCTGCAGTCAGCACCGGCGGGTACAGCCAGGCGCCTGGCAGCAAGGAGTTTCAGGAGAATATTTACAGGGAGGGGGAAGCATTTAAAAGTCAAAACAGTTAAAATAAAAGGGAAAAGGAACGTTGCTGCTACAGTTGGTGTCTCATGCCACACACACAAGACGTTTTCACATCTGCATCTACAGAACCGTCTGAGGCACTAATGTTGTAAGACGAGTTCTGAAGGGTATTTCTGCTTTTCTGTTCTTTCTGCTCTCTTCATTCACTTCCCCTGCCTGGTGTCACCTTCCCCTTCACCTTAGGAAATACACTGCTAAACTGCACTGCACTCAGAGCATCCTCTCAGTGCAGAAATCTGGTAAGGACAAAGTAAATTTAATAGTCTGGTACAATATGAAATCAAAATTCTGTAACAGACATTGACTTAGGCAGCTGGTGTGGGTCAAAAAAAAAAAAAAAAGCTTTGCAGCTAATCCACTGCTCATTTGTGAATTTAAAGTCTTTCCAACTTTTGATTCTTTTATAATAAAAAGCTCTGTAGACTGCACTCAGGCAGAGGTGGTCCAGCCAGCGATGGTATCAACAGCTACAGTTACACCCACGTAGCCAAAGGATCAGAAGCAAATACAAAACCGTCTTCCTTTCGTGCAGTGATTATAGACGCATATCTAAATACTAGTTAAACACGGTTGACACAAGGAACGTACAGTTTCACAGGTTCGAGTGCCACTCAACTCAAACTAGTAATTGCCTCCTATTCCTAAAAACTTAATTGTTGTTTACAGCACGGCACACATCTCTTCTTTTCTTCACTGATGACACACCTCGATCACATACTTGGCTTTTCAGCTGGATTCTGTAGCTGCTTGCTTCGGTAAACTTGGGCAGAAGCTCCTTTGCTCACTCACAGTAAATAAATACACAAATAGTTTTTCAAGTAATTACAACTAGGGAAGAAGGAACAAAGGAATGTATTACATTTAATCATGAATCTGTTTTCTTGTCCTTTTTCTTAATAGGCAAAAGGAATGCACTTGGGGGTGGGGGGGTTGCTAGACAGTCTATGCTTAGATACACATACCCCCGAAAGAACACGATGCCAGAAAAACAAGGCCAAAGAAATGCCCTGTAACAGGGGACACAACACAACAGAAGAAGTTTTACAGGTCCTTAACTCCCATTAAAGTTTATGCTGGAATCTTGGTCCAACTTCATCACATGAAAGCTTTTCTTTCCTCAGAAAATTCTACAGAAACAGATGCAAAACTCCTCCCTATGTTATATTGTGTAGCTTTGGTGATTTTTTTTGACCCCTCCAGAGCATGAAATCAATCAGAAATAAGAACGACCATTGGTTTGGAATTTCAGAAGAATCTCCTCAAGGATGCAAAAGTTTTTAAGCTCAAGGCTTAACAAAACCGTGTCTCTCCTAATAGTCAAAATAAAATTCAATGAATGGAAGTTGCGTCTCGCTTCTCATAACTTCTTAGCATGAAAAGGCAAAGCCAGAGTAACTCGGCCATTCTTTAATCAGTGAGAGAGGCAGAGAAGGCCACCACTGATAAGCAAGGCTAGCGAAAGGCAGGAGAGTATTTCTAATATTTATACCTGCAAGGAACAGCAAAAAGAACCAGAGCAGAAGAGCCAGCAGTCTGCTCTTCAGTGCCTTGAAGTGGAGACGCTCACAGGTATTAATTCACTATTCCACAGACATTAAGAGAAAACCACAACAAAACAGAACACAACAAAACCCGCTCCTAGTCAGGGAACTGGAATTTCTCAGGAATGCCTTGGAAGTGTGGGGGCAATACTTTACTTACACTACTTTCAAGACAACAAAACAGATTCAGCCAACTCCACATAGAAAAGCAATGGGATGAAAGGGAAGAACAAAACAGGGCACTCGAGCTCTTGAACGTACACAAAATGCGACCATCTGAAGAAGTGCCTCAAGATGATCCTCTCAACAAGACAGCAACTGATGGTCGGCATCACTCCCTTTTTGCCAAATAAGACCAAGCTGCATCTAGCTCATAATGCTGCCCATAAACTTTTCCCTCTCTTAGCAAAAACTCCTGTGTCTAAACATAAAACCTCCTTAATGGCCCTCTCTCAAAGTAAGCTCATTACAACAAAATTTTCCATTACGATTCAGGTTTTAACTACTCTAACCCAAACAAGCAAAACAACCAGGCAGACTATTTCATACTTCCAAAGCAGTACTAGGAACAATTACCTAGCCCGATGTGATGCAAAGCACCCCTGCAGACAGAGAATACATTTTATTTCATAGGAAACAAAACCAGATCGGTGTCCCATATGCAGAAAGGGTCCTTCTGCACATCCTTCGCAGCCACCGTAAGGCAGCGGCAGTCGCAGTGAAATCAGAACTGAACATCCAGATGTGACAGCCCTCTACCCCCGGCAGCCCCCACAAACCCAGCACGGGGACTGGGAAGGACATCTGTGAAGGAAGCACTGATGACACTGCGATATCCTTCACCCTTACCCATGTAACTTGAAGATTTAAAAAATATCTCAGAGAAGAGCCAGGTATTATTAGCCTACTACAAGCACCAGCTGTAGGAACCTCACGCAAGTTGGATCAGCTGCCTTGACTCCCTCCCTCAGCCTCCTCAGCTCTGCTTCATTTACCTTCTCCATCTGTCATCTCCTTTTTCTATTTAGTAAGCTCCCATATGCTCTGGGGATGGTTTACATATTTACTAACAAACTGAGTCCCTTACCAAACCCCAAAGATATCTGTCAGAGCTGCTAGCACTCCGAGATGAGAAGCAGATTATTACTAACAATAAAGGCACCTGCAAACACACACCGCAACCTTCTGCAAACACACGTCAAGGTTCCTTTGGACTATCTTACTGAATACAAAACTCACTGGGAAAAAAATTCCCTTTCTATTGTTTCATTTTATCACCTCCAAGTAGTCATCCTGAAATGTAAGCTTAATGTTCAGATGTATTTTAAAAGGAAGCATTAGATTGCCATCATATCCCAGCATTAGAAAAAAAAAAAGTCAACTGCAGTAAAGCACAGGAGGAACATAGATACATGAAGAAAAAACTTGAAATAAGTTTCAAGCGGTGTTTCAACATTCAAAGGAAATACAAGCCCTTACTTCTAGAGTCACTTGGGCTATTTTTTACGAACAACAATTTCCTGAAGCCTTTATGAAAAGAAGCGTTAGTGTCTCTGTAAGAGGAAACAACTGATTAAAAGGCAGAACTACAAATGAGGATTTCCAGCTTACTTCTGAAAAACCAGCTACCTCTACCTCAGCAGAAGGCAGCAGCATACTAGGAGATAACTGTCCTACCGCAGTTCCCCAGAACCCTCCCTGCTGCTTGAGAGCAGAGAGAAGGAGGTAAAGAACGGTCAAGCTCCGTCTTCAAATCAGAAGCCAAATTTGATGCAGAAGGAGCAACATTCCAATAAAATGCAGAGAATACAAAGCACCTTTTATAAACTGCCTAGCGGTCTGTGATTGTGTTCAGCTGCTTTTCTTTTTTTTTTTTTTTATTTAAAACTGTATCTGTACCACAGCACTTCAGGCACCTCTGAGAACACAGCTAGAACAAGTAACCAGAGGATTCACCGGATGGTGAATTGTGGCAAGTAAGTTATTGGTAAGGATGGTAAATTGTGGCAAGCAAAGGCTACTAGGATTGAATCAAATACTCAACATTGCCACGTACGGACAAGGACTACGCAATTACTGATTCAATGAACTTGCAGTTTTTGTGTACTTGGGAGAGATCAGTCTGAATGGATCAAGCACCGGCCTCAGGAAGCAAAGGGAAGTGCCAGTTGTATCCCACTGGTACCAATGGTACAGAAGGCCTATCCTTGTTCATTTCCTGGTAGCAGCATTTTGGCAGGTTGCAAGACAGACAAAGGCTTTTTGACCACCATTCAGTTTCAGTCTGGGTTAAGTTAATCACAGCTGTATTAAAAACCACCAGAGAAATTTGTCCCACGATACCGTATATCTGCCAAAATTTTAGATTCATCAGAACTACAAAAGCCAGGAGAACAGAAGCTGGAACATACATTAAGCAATAAAGCAGCTTCAGTGGTGACGGCGTAACTGGAAACTCTTTGCAGGCGTTCCATCGTTAAATGCTGGAGAACTAATTAAAGTAACTCTGTGAAACTATCACTGTGAGAAGAGATGCGCTGACGAGGCCAGGCCCCACCCAAGATCCTCTTTTTCCTCACGGGGTGAATGGGAACAGAGATGTGCTTGCAGTGATTTCAGATTCTCTGCCCCTGTACTGACCGCTCGGGGGGCCGTGTCACTGTGGTGTCCTGGAGGTCAGCAGCTGGTACGGGGACCAGCCCCCAGGCAGTGCTTCACAGCACATCACACAGCACGGCGTGTTCCACAGGACACCGGCCTGTGTCAGACCAACCTCTGCCTACAGGCCAGCACCCAAAGGCACCGGAAAAAACGTCTGCTTGTTGGCTGCATCCAGGGCTTATCAGCTCATCACTAGCGGAGCTGCTTGTTGGGCATGTGACTTTCCTGTGACCACGTTTTCAATTTTGGTGCTGTACTAACTCTGGATTAACGGGGCGTTACATTCACGTCTTAAATACGCAGGGAATGGGAGAAGCCAAAAAATAAACATAGCCTTAAAAAGACCCTGCGCCACGAACTGAGGCGTGCCTTGTTCTTCTTGGTCTTCACCCACAAGCCAGCTCTGCTCCACACAATCAGTAACAAGTGTGTGCCCAGCCTGCCTGCCTGCTCACCCCAGCCTGAACCCCAGGGACCTGATAACATGAGCTTGCACAGAACCAGTTATCAGTGCTTCAGAGAGTGGATCAGAGGGCAGGAGCTGAAGCTAAACTCCCTGGGTCTTAGTTCACAAAGGGCAGACCAGCTTCTGCTTTCCTCTCCAGAAGGACTGGGGACTTGGCGTGGTCTTTGTTGCTGTTGGTGTTGTTTTATTTTTAAACCACTCAGATCCTCCTGAAGAAGCAAGGATGAGAGGTTCAGACCCGTGCAGGTAGGGACCAGCTTCCTTCCCTCATTCCGAGGCACCACTACACACGAGAAGGGAGAACAAGGCGACACCAAGCACACAGACGCTTCCGCCCTGGCCTCTCGCAATCCCAACACTTCTGTCTCTGCCCCCATTCACATCCCCCTTGCCACAACCTAATCACCATCCCTCCCCCTGACCTTTACACACAGTAAACATGAACCAAAGAGATACAGAATGAAGGCAGGACAGTTAAAATAAAATTCAGTATCTTAAATATGCTGCTGTTTCATTCACACAAACCTGAGAATGACTGACAACGGATCACAAGCAGGGTGATTAATCATGCAAGCACGTCCTGTTTGCAAGGGGCACAACGCAACAATCAGCATCTAAACACTATTTTAGATACTCCTGTTTTCCAAGAGTTCACCAGCTATCTATACAGGAAAAAAATACATCTGCTTTACTTTCACTGTATCCTAAAGTTTTTGCCTCTTGTTGAAAGGAGAATTGACACACTCGGCAAGCACTCCGAGTTTCTGGCAGACTTCCTCATCTTCCACGTCTTCAAAGATATCACAATTGCATCACTGCTGACCCATTACGCCTTCTGATTCCTATTGTTCAGTGACTGCATTTTTTTTTTTTGAGCCGCCTTTTCCAAAGCTTAAATTTAGACAGGGAACAAAATCACGTGCTTTTTTCTTGTAGTAAGAATATCTTTTAAAAGTACCTCATATAAAGAGAAAGGAGAGCCACAGAAACGTCCCTCCTGAGTTTGAGGAGGCCGTGATACTTCCAGCATTTTCCTCAGGCTGACATTTGTTAACGTTTTTTACACTGAATGTGCGTTTAAAACCCAGAAAAGATACATCAAATACAGTATTTTTGATCGTTCTTTCATACGTATAGAAAAATAAATGGCTTTCAGGATTCAGCTCATACAGCTTGTAGTTTTTTCTACATAAATACCACCCTTTAGCCTTTTAGCTCTAAAACCTTTAGATCCATGCAATACCAAGGGCATTTTGGGGCACACTGGTGGCAGCACTCAGACCCAGTAACAGGACTCTGAAGCCCCGAAGCGGCCCCGAGCACCCGTCAGGCACGGCCCCAGCTCCTCCGAGGGCCGCTGGGAGCCGAGCCCGGCGCTGTGAGGTGACAGCAGCGCCGTGGGCAGCCTCCGCTTCGCCTCACGATGCTGCCGGCAAACGGGCCCGGCTCCGTTTGTTTCTTTACAGAGAAAAACGGGGAAGAAAAACAAACAAAAAAAAAAAGGTGCGCGGAGGCACGGGGCCGGCGGGACCCGTGTCCCCCCTCCCCCCCCTCCCGAGGTCGCCAGACCCCGCGGGCGCCCAGGGGAGCGCGGTCCCTGCCGGGGCTGCCTTCTGTCGCGCCCATATCGCGACACGACAGGCGGGTAACTGCCAGCGCGTCCCCCCAGCCGTCTCCAGGCTGCCGCCGCTGCCCCGGTTAAGGAAAGGCCCGGCCCGGCCGCGCACCTGGGGAGGCCCCGGCCCGCCCCCCCCCCTTCCCTCCCCTCACGCGGGGCCCGGCGGCGGGGGAGGGGCGCTCCGGCCCCGCCGCGCAAGGGCCGCACCTGGCAGTGCGAGACGACGAGGCTCTGGTTGCCCTCCCCGTGGTACTTCCATTCATTCTCGTCCATCTTCTCCACTTCCATGCCCGGCCCGGGCCGCCCCGCCGCGCCCCGCGGGGACGGTGCCTGCCGCCGGCCCGCCGCCCTCACGCCGCCACCATGGCGGCTGCGCGCCGCCCGCCGCGCGGGAAGGGCCGCCCGGCACCGCCCCGCCCCGCCCCGCCGCCATCTTCGGGCCGGCCGCCTCAGCGCCCCCGAGCCCGCTCGCAGCCTCCGTTGTCCCCTCAGTGTTGTCCCCTCCCGGGTGAAGCCCGTGCCCCTGCTCCAGGTTTCCCTCCTCCTTCAGGCACTTCCCAGGCTTATCGCGTTAAGGGGTTTCCTTCGTCTCAGCAAGGCTGAATTCCACATGAATAAACTGAACTACTGTAAAACAAATTGTCTAAGCACCTAAGCTAGCTGTCACAAACTCAGGGTCAAATCCTGGATTCCTTAGTCCAGTCAGTTTTGAGTTTTGACTGCAAAGAACAGAACTCCAATTACCATTTAAAATTTACCTCTAACAACTTACAATTTTTCCCTTTTCTTTCTTCCTGAGGAAGGTACTCCATAACAGTAACCTTGCAAGCAGGTGTTACCTTCTGATTCCCTCGTATAACAAACACACTATTTGAGTAGCACCCAACTATGACTTACACAGTCTTTAAGAAGTCAAAGCAAAGAACAGGGTATGTTTTTAAAAAGGAAGAGATGCACATAGAAGGCTGAAAATAAAACCTTCAAAAATCTGCCATAAGTCACTGATTTTTGTGTTGTGCTGTCATTTTAATTTATAACCTAATTTCAACTAGATTTTTGAAAAATAAATGGAGTCTAAGCAATACATGCTTCCTTTTTGCCAAAAATGTGGATTGATATGCACTTGTCCTTTTTATTTAACAATACGCTATAGACTTGTATGAAAAAGGAAATGTGAATACCTGATTCCTCTGGCCATTTAATAAAGACAAAAATAATGTCACAGGAGGAATGTTTAAAGTATGTTTGTCACCTTGCATGTTTGCTAAGTTCCATTATGTTGTGTTATAACAAACAGATACATAAAAAAAGAAAAAAAGTGTTATCCCATGTTATCCAAACGTGGTAGAAGAATTTCATTCAAGGTTACATACAAAACTTTCAGTGGAAGCATTATTCCGCAATTAATGTACATCAGAGACATAGGATATGAACACTTAATAGGCTTACATGAATAAAGACAAATATGTTAACTGGTAGTGGCAGAAGTAATTTGTCTTAATAGAATCAACTTGTAATACTAGAATTTCTTTAAAGTTTTCATACCTCTAAAAAGTACACGGCTACACAGAAAAATAAAGTAGAAGTTGAGTGCAAGGGTGAAAAAAAAAAAAGTAAAAAAACACGTAAGCTTTAATCCAATCACTGTCTCCAGCAAGTGACTTCACCTCTTCCTCCCACATCTCATGGCACACAATTACCACTTTGCTACATTGCAGGGGGGTTCTGAAAATGCATTGGTGAAACTTTGAAATTAGAGGGACAAAAATGTAGTAACATATTTCTCTCTGTGTTATCAGCTTTTAAGTGTTACTTATTTTAGATACTATCTACAACACACACAAACTTAAGTATCTTAGGCTTCTGTGCTGTTAATGATGTTAAAGTGTTACTTAACTGGAATTCCTCCAGCATAGTCTTGCGGTATAAGTACAGCTTGTGTAGACATACCTGGATTATTCTTAATTAGCTACCTTGAGGACTAGCACAGAGCTCAGTGAGCTTCAAAATCCATCTGAGGATCTCAGTAGATAATCAGGTGCTTGTGGTATTTTAGTATGTAAATAAGCTATGTTAAAACTGCATCAGGATTGTGTAGGGTAATCATACCTCCAGTTCTGCAGCTTCCCTTAATCCCCTCACCTTTTTCTTTTTGATGGTGTTTGAAAGCATCAGGAGAACACCACAGGCTTAAGAATACATTTCCATTTTCCGGATTCTACAACTGTACCAGGTGGCTCTCTTGAGCTGTGTGTCACAGTTCTTCTTTCCTAGGTCTCTACACTGTCAGGGATACAAAAAACACAAACCTTAAATACAGCCTTTAAAACAGTGACCTCAGTATACTTAGCTGTGCAAATAGTCTTAATGCAAGATAAATAAAAGACTTTCCTACAAAATAAAATACAAGAACACTGATCATACGACATTCTTATAAGCTAGTAAAATACTATCATGTAAAGCTAGTCAAACATTTGCAGCTAGGAGAAGACAGCCTTCCTGCCTCTTTACGTAAAGGTAAACAATATGTTAGCTAATATAAATTTTCTTCCCAGTTTATTGTCTATCATCCCATGCTTGTAGTGGTATGTTTTTGTTTAAATTTGGTTTAAGCTATGGAACTAACCACCAACTTCACATCTTTAGTTTATTGATCTCAGCTCTCCTGGATTACCCCCGGTACACAGATCTTTCTCAGCCCACCACAACATGACTTCTCTCCCACCAGCAGACTTCAGCTCTCAGCTTTTGTCACGTCCTTTCCTCAGTCATGCCACAGAATTACCAGCGCAGGACTCACACACATGCAGTCTTTTATATACCTTGTCAATTTACCAAGGAATAAGAATTAAATACTTAAAAATGGTCTTATTTAGTCTGAGGCTAAAACAAAAGCAGGCAAGCGTTTTGCATTAATATTCTGATGGCTAAGCAAAGTTCATTAAATCCAGGTATCAGGGAAAACAGCATTACTGAGACTCATAATAAAGTCAGATGACAATAACATAAATGTCTTGTAAGCTTATGAGAAGGATTTTTGTTGTAAGTTGCATCTTGGTTCTGCACGTCACCAAAAAGAAAGAATTCTGTAAAAAGATTATTCTGCTATTTTTGAAAAAGGATAAACATGACACAGAAGATCCTATCCTGCGACCAAGAAACGTCTGCCTGAAGAAATTATTTAAAAATCAAAAATTCCAGACAAAGTCCAAGGAAGTTGAATAAACGTAACACTAAAATGAAATTTTTCTTTTTCTTAAATTAAAATTAATTCAAAAGATGCAATTATGTTTAATGAAGGTTACCTGACAGTTTTATATTACACTCAAGCCATCAATAATGGAGCATACTGATGGAACTCACACCTCATTGCAGTTCTAAAGCTTTACCTTTTTTATCTGGATTACGCTGCTGTATAATCTCCATGCCTTATTTTTCTCTTGAATCCATGATTGATCTACGTAATTTCATGCATACACCAGAAATCCAGAAAACCTCATGCTTCAGTTGTCATTTCACCATCTCGCAATCTGAGCAGCATTGACCCAAAGCAGGGGGGAATAAAGGTGACTAACGTGTAGTTTGATGGGGGGGAGGTGTTTGGTGTTGTGTTTTTATATTTATTTATTTAGAAATCATACCTGGTACTTCCAACCATAAGAAATATTTTATTTTACTCGCTAAGGAAGTTGATGGCTTTGGGAACAAGTATGTAGCAAGAAAAGGCGACAAGGTCAACAACAGACATTGTTAATCAACAAGAGCTTGCACAGACTTCCCCAGCCAGCAGTATCTGCAGCTGTGAGTCAACAAGTCAACAGGCATAACTACTGGGAGGTTACATGGCTAGGGGCTGGTGAAGAAGGAAATGAAGTTAAAGACCCAGAGCATAGATTCATTTCTTCTCTATATAGTATATAAAATGCAGATGAATTGTCAGAACAGGTGCGATTTTTATGTACAGGCAAGATCCTTAACAGTGTTTTCCATGGATAAGAGTCCTGTGTGTTCACTGAGAGGGGAAAAAAAATAAAAGAAGACATCAACAAAACACTACAAATGAGCCGGGATAGGGGAATGGATATACATCATGGTGAATTTTTTTGGATGAGTAAGAGAAAATAAATGGAGGAGGAGATTAACTAGAAACTGCAGGGGGCCTTTAAAGCAGAACATTATGGTGAAACCCTAGGAGCTTTGATAAGGTATTAAATCAGAATGGAACAAGACCAATCCCATCTAAGCACCTCCTTAAAGTCTGCTCTTACAGCATTTAATCCTGAGGGCAAGGAAGGAAAGATGAAGGGATAAAGAGCTTTTAGGTCTCGCCTGGTATGAAGTGCAACTGGAAAACAAAACGTTCCTTACAGGAAGAGGTACAAGCCAACTACCAGAGCTGTGCGTAAGTATGAGTTTTTGCTGCTTTTGCAACAGAGCAACACTTCTTAGGGCAGGTGCTGTGTGTCAAACTATCAGCACCCATCAGACATCCTTGTGCAACATGCAACTGCCCATGGGCAGCACCCCATGGGCTGACATCACCTGCACAACCTCCTGTGCTTAGCCCTTGGGCCTGGCAGTGGTTAGAGGACATCTTAATATTTTTTTTTGCGCAAGCCCTGTATGACCATCTTTAAATAGGCAAGGGAATACACTGACTTTCCTAGTTTTTAGCTCCAGCGCTATTGTGCAGCTATGCCCTTATGTGAAAAACCTCAAAACCTCCCCAGGTTGAACTCCTGGTTCACAAAGTACAAGGTCTCCAGAAGATTAACTACACATTGACATAAACTGGTCCCACCTTACATTTCAGCTTGTACCCCACAATGCCAAGCTGTGTGACAATACCAAGAGATGGCACAGAAGGACCGTGATGCAGTTTTTTTATTGATGAATCCTGTGTTACCCTGACACAGCCAAATACTTCAAAAGACGATGCCTCAGCTTCACAGGTACCAGAGTGTTATTGACTGGTGGAGCAATCACTGTATTCAAACAGCAGCACCTAAGACGAATGCTTCGCCCCCCCAATCTGGCCATACATTCCTGTCCCCTCTTTGCATTGTTCTTAGTCCTTTTACACCCATATGGCAAGGCAGGGCAAACGATTCATCCAACGAATGGTCAGATTGTCTCAGATTGCTTTTTACTTATTATAACATTTTAGTTCACTCAGCAAACCGCTATGCCACTGCACAGCCACATAAACCCTCCAGCTCTCATTAAAGGAGCAATGGGAACGCAACCAAAAGTGGTGGCGAGTGCAGCATTAGCCATTTGTTAGACCTGATTAAGCTGATGATGAAACTGGACTTTTGGCCACAGTGCAGAGCCTCCCAGCAAGGTGATTTGGGGAGGTTGTGGGGGGGAAATTTCAAGGAAAGAGGGGGGGGGAAAGCACAGAACGAGCAGATTTCTGGGTGTGCTCTGAAAACAAGCAGGGAGCACATCACCTGCCTTGGGAGCACAAGCCACATCACTCAGGCAGTCCACGAGCTGCCATTTGCAGTGCTCCGCCTCCCCAGGAAAAAAAAGGCTTCTGCCATCCCTTTATTGCCAGACCTACCTGTTCTGGACCTGTGTTATCACAGTATCAGCGATAGCACCTTCTACTTAAATGCTTTATTGATTTAAAACAGCAATTGCTAAGAGAGCTGTAGGTTGTTACCTTTAAGTGCAATGAAATGGGTATTTATCAAGTGATTAGGAAATCTTTCTAATGAAATGCTTGGCAAAAGCAAGTGTAAAACAATAAAAATAAGAACTGCAATGGATATGAAAGTATTTCCCTTGGAACAAAAGTGAATAATAAGGGTGCATCTCACATCTTTCCCACAAGTTTCTAGACAAAAAGTAAACCTAAGATACTCTCAAACCTAAGAGCTCTTCCTAACCATGACAGGAAAAGGAATACTCCAAAATATATGATCTTCTAAAAAGATTACACTTAAACAGAAGCAGGCCCAAAGAACAGTGAAGCCCCTTCTCATGCAAGGCTTGGTACCTTGGAAGGCACCAGTCAATGCAGTATGGATGTAAAAATTCCAAAAATATACCTGGGTATTCTACTTGGTGGTTGATTTTGAACCTATTTCATTATGAGACATTAAGAGTGCAGAGAAGAGACATAAAATCATGTTTAGAGATAGACTTAATTATAATCAAAGTAGGGAAATTGGTGAAAGTTACACTGACAGCTATCAGAAAGTTACTTGTGAAGTGTTAGAGTGATTCTGCTAGCCAGCCAAAAAGAAACAGAGCAGAAGCACTTCAGTGGTGAGAATTGTTCTCCAGCCAGAAATAATCATCTGGAAAGAGGAGATAATCTGACAAAAGCAAGCAAAGTAACAAAAACTAAGAAAAAAATCCTGTTATTTGATTCATGAGACCCCAGGAGCAGTAAGGAAATCCATCAGTAGCAGCCAGGCCAGCCTCAGAAGCACTGCTCACAAGGTGGTACAGTAGCAGCTCGTGTTTATCAAACGTATTTCCAATTTCTTACTCCGCACTGCAACAAGGAAGTAGGAGCCATTAGCTTGACCTCCGGTACTTCTGGATGTGGAGGAAGAAAAGTGGCACTGCCAATAAAAATGAAATATTCCAATCGTTCTTCCGTAAGGACCCAATTATCAATATTTTGTTCAACTGCTTTTCTAGGGTTTTGCAGGGTTGCAAAAAGCAATGGGAAACAGCCTCATCTGCTGGTTCGGGGAGATACAGACAGGTGCCTACACAAAGCCTAGCACTCCTCCCCCTTGCACCTCCCATGCCTCAAAGTCACCTTTTGTTGTTGTTGTTGCACTATGTAACAGAGCAGCAGCAAAAAAAAAAATCTGCCCATTCTCCTCACATGGCTGGGGACATCTCAGATGATCAATTAAAAGAAGCTCTGGGTCTGCTTTCTACCTCCTGTTTACTTGTAGACAGACAAGTCTGAAGGTGAGATTGCTCAACACCTCCCCTTATTTAGTTCTGCTGTGTGTCTTGTGATTTTGCTGGAATATTGTGAAAGTCCTGATCAGATCTTCCATGGGACTACTTGCTTCAAACAAGATAGAGATCTTTGCTGCTGTTTTTAAGTTTATTTCAAAAACTGAGAAAAAGAATATGCTGCTTTATCTCATTGAAGGTTAGATGTAACAGCACTTCTTAAGGAAAAGTCTGTACATTGAAAAAATCATGGGACAGCAGCAACTAGCACGGGACGACTTCAACACTGTGAAGCTAAGGATACATCTTTTGCTGCCTTTTTAGTCTCAATTATATTAAAATCTAAGCTTCTGCTAAGGTATGCACATAATTTTAATGTTGAAATGAGATAATTTCTGAATGACTGACTTCAGTCCCAGTTTTCTTACCAAATCCATTAAAAACCAGCCATATAGCTGCACACACTCCTCAGACATCCCCTCCCCATCTCCCCTACAAGCCCTTCCCAGCCCTCATGCTTCTCAGTGACCTTGGATCTACAGATGAGGCTGACGAGGTGCAGCTGTGAGCAGCCACATTGGGGCCTTAAGACATAAGACACTACTGTGTCTTATGCACAGGTTTGGTCACCGCTGAGCCAGGGGATTGCCACATGTAAGGACTGAACCAATCCTCCTGGGGTCTCTTCATCAAGCCACGTTATGTCACTGGTCCTAACTGGTCTAAAGTTAATAGTATTTCCAAATGAATCACTTGATTTTGCTGAAGTTAAAGCTTTAATGTCTGCCATTAGTTCATTATCCTGACTGCAGGAAGGATTTTAAAGTACACAGGTCACTGAAGTTACTTACCTTACCTCAGCGTCCCAGCTCCATACCTCCTTTAAACAGGACTGATCTCGTTTTCGAAGGACTGATTGGTTCCAGGCCCCATTCACAGCAGAAGGCTTTGCATTCACTGAACACTTCAGAAAGTCAGGCCGTGCTATTTTAATGTCTGTGCTCAGATGGGAGAGCTCAGACACAGAGATGCATAGGAAGAGGTTAAAAGTAGACGGAAACAAACTTCAATAGGAACGAGCAAGCAGATGGTACTTATGAAGATGCACTTAAACTGCAAGAAAAGGAAACAGAAGCAAATAAAAGAGAACAAGGAATGTGCAGAATATCAAAGCCCATAAGCCTGAACTGTTATTTTCACACGCAAATTGCATTTCAGAGATTAGTCCTAGAAGGCCATTAATTATGGTGTGAACAGCCATACCGTGGCTAACTCTTTATAAAGGCCACTGCGCTAATTAGACAGAGTTGTATAAAGAGGCTTTACGGGAGATTTTTCAAGAGACTAGATCCATATTGATCCACTGGGGAAAAAAAAAATACGATTTCAGGAATAACCTGTATTACCTGCCAAAATACGGCCACAACAAGCGACTCAAGCAATTATTCAAAGGAAAAAAAATAGATAAAATAACAACACAGCATAACCAGCGCTTACCTGTGCTCTGTGTAGGCATAGGAGCTGCATGTACGTTAACCCTCTTGGACATCGCAGCATCTCAGAGAGGTTTAACAATGTTTTAGTGGAATATCCTTGTACAAGGACCCCTCAAGGACCAAAGGCAGAGGACAGAGGTATGATCTTGCCCTCTCAGCTTCTAGCTTTCCCTCAAATCACACACCCAGTATTCAGTTTGTGAACATTTCCCAAGGGCCCTGCTGAATTTAGAGAAGAGTCTGAACCTCCTGGTCAGTTTTACTCCCCTCTCTATACCCACTGCCCCCCTCTGAGCATCATTTTGCCACATTTAACTCTTTCTGTAGGGCATCCTTTGCCAGAGGGACAACTCCATGTTCCAACCAAATGCCAAATAATTCTGCTTACACATCATCATTTTCCTAACAATGGATTTTAGAAGTGATGCTTCATCTCACAAAGATGGCTTACTTAATGACCAGCAAGATATGAACATTTTTACTTCTGCTGGAGTATTCTACTTGCAATACTGTATTTGCGAAAGCATGCTGTGGCTTTTAGTTATTTTTCTGAATATAGAATTCCTGGCACATTTAATAAATAAGAATACGAATACATTATAGTAAATGACGTGCATAGCAAAATAATCGTTTGCTTTAATGGAAGAAAAATTTGTGAATAGTTTTCCATCCTTCCCTTTGTGACCGTTGTCCTCCATTATCTCCCAAAGCATGTTCTTCATAAATCAATACAGAATAGTCTACTACAATACAGAAATCTAAGCCAGAGATCAAATTGAAGGATATTCCCAGGATCATTGCTTGAACAGTAGCACCTAAGTTACTATTAGAAGAACAGGTGTGTTCAGAGCTTTCATGGAAAATGGCTTAATAAACCTGCTGTCAAATGTCTTCCCCATTTCAGTGCCTGTTCAATCCATAAAACAGGATTGTTTCATTCAATTCCGCTCATTCAATCTATCCCCATGACAGAGCAAAGATGAACCAAAGAATCGCTCTTCAGGACAAGCAATTTAGGTGCTTCCCTGCTTCCAAGAAGAGGCTTTGCATGACTGTTAAGCCATGGCTCTTGGGACAGGGACCTGCTGCCACCTGGGAGCACACAACCCACCACTTTTACTGCCCTTTGATGGTCTCAAGTGTCAGCAGAATTAACAGCTCCTTCTAAGGCAGTAGAGAAGGCAGAGAGCAGATCACTGAGTTGCTGAAAGTTCAGACCCCTTACTGAGATGCAATTCTCTTCTGCTCTTTACTGACATCATTCTTTTCTCTTCCAATTACACCAAAACAAACCTTTTATATCCATTTGCTCCATCCTACCTCTTTTCAAATGCTTCTCCACCTATAAATGCAGCCATTCAAGTCCAGTATTCTTTAAACCACACCACACAGGCAACATAAAGTAAAAGTTTACTTTACATGGAAGTTAAGTTTAAAACAAGTTTTTTCTGTAGTTTGTCTAGGTTTATCACCTGCACAACCAAACATTTACATCTGCAAGAGAAATCAGAGGAAATAGGAAGGAAAATCCCTTTCTCTGACCCTAGCTGGGACCAGCTGACAGATGTTTGCCTCATCTGTTCCCAAAAAACTCATCGATGGACATTGTGGGGAATACCTCCCAGTGCACAGCTATGCTGAGCTGATGACTAATTTCAGTCTGCTTTGCTGTAGTAAATATCCATTAAATATTCATTCTTTCTCTAGCCAAGTGACCGTGGATAAAGGGAACATTTAACATTTCCATGCTAAATGTTTATTAAATAAAAAAATAAAAGCTGCTTTTCCTGCCTATGGTTTAACTTGCCTACCTCTATGATAGACAGAAAAACAGAATTCCAAAGCAGGAAGTCCTCAGAAGTTATATGGAAAGTTATCAATAGAAAAAGTTGCTCTACCATTCCTACAAACAGATAGGCACGTCCACGTACGTATTAGGAGTAAGGAGAAGTGGCAGCAAACTTCCACAAGCACCATACTGTTCTTTTAGACCACAGTGCATGATATAATGCTAATTGCCCTTCCTTGCTATCAGATTTTCAGGCATACTCCTGTATTACTTCCAGCATAAAATACAATCTTTATTTTGGTAGAAGTAACCCTTCTGCTGCTGCCAGTTTCCTAAAGCAATCATTTCCAACACCGTGTCTACAGTAAAAGCAGCGTTACTGATTAATTGGTTAGCTGAAAACATCCATAGGGCTCCCATCATATGAATGGGGAGAGTATGTAATTATGTGAAAGAACATCAATACACTGCTTTATTCTTCCTTTTATAGGGAGATGTCCACAAAGGCACCAGGTAGATTACATACAATATCACGGAATAACCCTCTTTGGACCCTCTTCCAAGAAGTCGACACAAAGGTGCAAACAATAGCTCTGTAACAAAGCATCAAGGCTGAACAAAGATTGTTTAAGACAATCATTAAAAGCAAGTTCTGCTTTCTCTTCCTTTAAAGGGGCAAATACCTTTAGATTTTGTATGCAGGTTTTTCTACTACTCTTTTTTTTTTTTTTTTTTTTTTTTTTGCATCATAGCAAAATGTTTGTCAGAACAAATGATGCCAGCCCATAAAGAACTCCTTACACATTCTACATGTATATAATAATCTCTGGAGATGATAGACCTACCATTCCTCAGGGAAAACATTCAACAGTTACTGAAAAGCGTTGGTAGGACATGATAAAAGCCATCATGGACGTGACACACCAAGATAGGAAAGAAAAATACTAGCAAGCCCATCTGTATCACAGCCACGTGAATTCAGACATGACATCAGCACCTGAAATTGGAGGGGAGGTACACACAAAAGCATCAAATGGCAACCAAAGATTTAAACACATACCTGGGGTAAAGAGTTCAAAAGTTGGAAATTAAGCATAAGGCTCAGAGGAGTCAATTCTATTCCAAACTTTTTTCATGCTGAAAATAAAAAAATAAAAATTAAAGAACCTATTTTAGGGCTTCAACTTCCCTGGGGGTTTTAGGTAAGCCTAAGAATAGCTGCAGATGTATGCATAAGGCTTCGGTGGTGTTGCTGAAAAAAGAATCCCAGCTTTAATACATTTAGTTGGGTGTTTGAAGCAGTGGAAGTAACAATTCATCACAGCCAAGTTAAATAAGTAGTTTATAGGCAGTGAACCCCACCAGGACATGTATTACAAAAACAGCAACCACCCAGTATTGCTCCCCACTGAAAATCTTCAGATAAACACATCTTCAATATTTCTGAAGACTGAATTTTCTGAAGTAATCCCAGGAGAAAATGACTATTGTAAAGAAACCTGCAGAAATTCTAAAAAACATTAGCAGAAGGTAGAGTAAAAAGTGTGTATAGCTTATTAGACAGGATTCTAGAAGGCTAAAGTTACTGGGCAGCTTTTCTCATCGTTTCTCCTCACTTAGTTAACAAAGCTGATACCAGATCTCAATATTCTCAATTATGGATCCTTGTGAAGTAATAAAGGACCAGATCTCACCCCTTAAAAGAGTAACTTCCAGGTCATTTAAAGGCATTACAGCAGTTAGGAACAGCATACAAAATAAACCTTTAGGCGTGCTGTTACACTCCCCAGTCTGGTATGAAAATGAAAGAGCTGCCATAGTCTAGAAAAAAAAAACAAAAACAATGCCTCCACCCTCTGGATTAACTTTCCCTTTTTAATGCAGCACTCTTGCTATTCTAGTTCTTAGGGTCGTTGTCCAGACACAGCACCTGCCAATGAACCAGCATTAATCTCTTTTCATTTCCTGCTGTTACAGAGGGTTAGCAACTTTCACTTTAAAAAAAAAATATATATATATATGTATATATTTAACATAGAGGACAGAGACACCAGAAGAAGGAAGAAAAAAATACGTCTTGTATGTGCTTTACTTAGGATTTCTAGTCAGGTAAATTGAAAGATATACACAGGATCCCTGGATCACAGATCAATAGACTGCATTTAACTTCAAACTTTTGATTCCAGACTTCCGGTTTTCATTCCATGAAGAGTTCAGTCATCGGTATTTTAGATCACATTTAGAGAGAATGAATGCTGAAGGCCTACGGGAAAACAGCTAAATACCTATTTTAAAAAATACATGCAGCTTTTCCTGAATATACCACTGAGATTGTAAAAACATACGATTGTGACAAAGCTTAAATAGATTCTCTTCTTTGCTGCAGGTGACTTGCAGACAGTCACCTGCAAGTGACTTGCAGGTTTCAGCTTCAATTAAATCTTCAATTGATGCTTTAGAAATTAACGACAACTCCCTGAAGCTTGTACACAGGCCTCGGATAAACACCGCAAATGCGTGAAACGTTCATTTAGGCCACAGCCAAAATGCCTTCTGTGTTAAATATGGGAGCGATCATACTGACTTCTATGAAAGAAGCAGCTTTCTCTCGATGTGCAGCAACGAGTCATCAACAAAATATGAAGACTGGCAGATACTAGCCAAAATTTTGTGAAAATACTGGTTATTCAAAAAATACTCCATAAACGTGGTTTAAGAACATGCTTAAAAAATTCCATCAAAATTCTTTATTCCACATTAAATGTCCAGCACTACTAAGTCCAAGTACATATTTAATTACCATTGAATGTGCTTAATTACTGTTGGCTGAGGTCTATTCAATGCCTTTGGTTATAGGGTCAGCCCATTTCAATCTGGGCCAAAAAGGAAATGATGTCCCTCTCCATTTGTACCCACCCCCCCTCCCCCCCAGAATATTAGAAAAAAAACTTTGACCAAACCCTTGCAACCACCTTCAACACGCAGTGAAGTGAGAAATGCATGTGATAACCTCTGGTACCCCCAAAGAAAAGCACCATATCCCCAGAAGAAAGAAGCCAGATCAGTAACACATTATTTTGAGCACTAAATGAGATTTTATTGCATTGTACATGTTAGAACAGTTCCATTCTCATTTATACTTCTGCAGCTTTGAAATGCGCTGTCTGCCTCCAAACCCCAGGATAACCCTAACTCACAGAGTGAAAAAAGTTGAAGGTTGCTGCTGCAATCTATTTGAAGAATATCAAAAAGCGTAAGCCACTACAGATTTTATACTTCTTCACTCTTACAGGTGCCTTTGTGCAAATCTAACCCTTGGGGCACACATTTGCAACAGAAGCATTCACAAAACCTTGCTTTGATGCTAGTGATGCTGTGCAAGTAACATGCAGAGGAGTGGTGCGAAGCATAGCTTGCATGTTCATTTCATATTGATCTAAAGCTTACTAAAATGCGTACAAAAATGACGTACAGTGAGAGTACCCAGTATTTTACTTACCCATATTTAGCATACAAAGTAAAGCTGAAGTCTTGCAATAACAAATAATTTTAAGTATTCATGAATATTTGTAAGAATTTATAAATAATTGGCAAGTCCCTTTCCTCCTTACTGGCAGGAGGGAAGAGTGCTCAGTGCTGCCACACCACAGAGACAGGTTTGGTTGTTTGAGGATATAACGAACCTGCTTCTGTGCAGCATTGCCCGACTACCTGGAACTAACAGAACAACCCAGGCTGTCTTCCGACAAGTTAAATATTTTCTGGTCAAACTCAACTTAGTTTCCTTGCTTGTTCATTCTTCCACTGTGTAGTAGACAATCATCCCAAAAGTCAGACTGGAGTAAGGAAAGCTCCCTAGTAAGACCTACATTATGATGCTGACTGTACTTGTTACTACCAAGCTACACAAAGTTAATGGTTTATGCTTTTGAAAGTTCATATTCAAAGCTGTTTTGTCATAGCATCTACAAAGACTATTTGTTTATACATTTTTTTTCCCTCCTCAAAAAACGTGTTTCAAAGACAAACTTGCATTCTGGGCAGATCTCCAGGATTACAACCTTTTTTTCCCCCCCAAGTTTGGTATGTATTTAGCCTGAGAGGTTTGTCTGAAGCATAAAAGAAACTCTGTGATGTAATTTTTCTTCTAACTGAATTATGTATGGTAAAGTTATGTTATCAGGTTATATATATTTGCAATTCTGTCTTTCAGTGACTCTGGAGTGGTTTGCTCTTAACATAAATGACTAAACATTTATCTTTCACAGTACTTAGATTTTAAGAACCCCTAGGGAAAACAACTGATACCACATAACTTCTGCTAATGAGGCTATACAAATATTACCATCAATAATCTTGGGTCCACTAGTTTAAATTAGTGATAAAAAACAAGCTTGTTGCGAATCACAATGTAATTTGAATTCTTATTGCTACCTGATGTGCTCAAGATCTGTGTATAGTCTGACTGCAAAGGGCAGCCAAACCTCAGTGCACAGCAATCCCCCCAAGCAGATGAACATCTATGGAAGTGTTTTATAAATACATTTAATAATAAAGAAAATGTGACTAAAATATATTGCTCCCTCAAGAAGTTACCAAATTTACAAATTCCCCTTGTCAGTTTACTTCTCATTAGAGAATTTGAGATGACTTTATACTAGAAAGCAAATATCACTTGTTAATACTGGAATAGGTTTAATCCTTTGAAAGACAATGGTGAAAATGAGCCTGTTATTCACAGAATAAAAACTATCAACAGCAATTCTGGTGTCACAAGAGAAAATACTTTTTATTAGAAGTAAATGTGACAGTAGAAGGTGTCAACATTACTAATCAAGAACTAGAATGCCTCTACCAACCCCAAAATGCACATCTTCCCATTACACCACGTCAACATGCATCAGCTCGAGCCTGGAGGAACCACACAAAGCCCAGTTCATGACCATGGATTTGATGCACTGATAGCACATACTGCAGAAATGAAGATGAGATCAGAGTTCTGGATCACACCTCTTACCATACAAATGAAGAGAAAAAAAATGCGAAATGGAAAAACCATATATGCATTATTATTAAGCAACAAAATCTGAAGAAAGTTAATAATGTGAAAGGAAAAATTAGTGGTTAAAATAGGTAAGAAACCAGCTATGCAAAACACAATGACCTTTTAATGTACATCAGTAATTAAAGTGTAACGTTTTTAGGTACATCAGTAATTAAACCATGATGAAGACAGTAAAACTGTTGAAGCCATTCATATATTCAACAAATGTTTTCCATCTGTATTTGATAATGCAGATAACTTTGTACTACACAAGGATGATGAAATACTTCCAATATATTTTAACTAGAACAGACAGCATCAAAATCACTTTTTTAATTTTGTAAGGAAAAACATAACCACAAGATCCTGAAAAACTGTCTAAGAACTGGCTTTGGATATCTATGGGACCCTGACGCCTATTTCTGATGAGTTTTGCAGCAACTATAAAAAGTTTCTCAAAAGAGCAGGTGTCCCAATATTAAAAATGTAATAACTAATAACTGCAGGAGAGCTGGAGCACTTTTAATAACTAAATAAAAAAGGTTAGTTAATATAGAATTAGTTTACTTCACAAGAAGCATAATTAGAAGGAAAACAGCATCATTACTTCCAGTTATCATTGTTTTATAGAAAAGCTATCCTGTTAAACTTCAGTTCCATTCTTTGTGTAATTGCAGTACCACAGACTCCTTGCGCTTTTATAAGACACTTCACCTAAAACATGGCATTCTAAACCAAATAAAACTACACAGTAAGAAATGCACTGAGTGAATTAAAAATAGGTTAACTGTTAAATGTGCTATCTTCTGCTTATGGCAGTACTAGATCTGAATTAATTTTTCAGTGTTCTCAGTGAAGTGAAAATCAGAGTAACGTCACTGCTGTCAGAGCTGCAAAGGGTGAGAAACGAGGTTTGGGTTGGTTGGTTCACTACACTCATTCCTTAAGAGCACACTCATGCACATATTAAAGAAATGAATGAGTTTGCAGGAAGCATATGTGTAATTCCTAGTTAGAAGAGTACGATTTACACAAACTTACAAGGCTTAGTCTTTTTAATCCTGAAAAGAAAAACCAGACTGACCTTGATTACAGTATGAAGTACATCCAGGAAGCCACACTGAAAGGCTTCTTCCTCTTGAAGATAAAGGAATGAGGACACCAATGTTTACAGATCACATTTAAAACCTGCCAAATCCCCCCTTGAACTAACACTAATTGTAACAGCCTTAAACAAATACAGAGAGCAGACAATACCCTTACCTCTTGACCTTTTCAGACCATAACTAAAACCCTCTCTATTTTTTAGCTGTAAATAATGAATCGGGGCATGCTATATAGGACCTGCAGTACGTAAGTGGTAAGGGTATGTAAACTAATGGGACCTTCTGCATTGCATGGGTTTTACAGCTGTCGTGTTAAACTATGACACAGCTCATAATGACAAAGCTTTTAAATAAGCATCTTTGCAGCAAGGCAATCTTTTTAAGAAACAGGCAAACACATCCTGTTTCATGTGTAAATGTTTCTTCTAGCTTTACTTATCAACAGTTTTCCTGAAAAAGTGATGGCACCTTTCTTCCTGCCAACAACAGCCTCCTTTACTACCAAGTGCTCTGTTCTCACAGAAGGGCCTTTGTTTCTCACAGCACTGTCCAAGAGCTCTTGGACATGTTTGTAAAGCAGTGGAATGAAGCTCTAGATGTCACAAACTAGTCCGGTCTCTTTACTTGCAGATCAGGTGTTTGCTCCACTGAGTCCCAGCCTCCTCCACCTGCAGAGTAACTTGAACTCTGCACCTGCAGCACAAGCGTATGAAACTGAACTTGAATTACACAGACAAAAGCGTCCCTTTTAATGGTTAGCATCACATTTCCAGAGTAGGTTCTAGCAAGTGGGGCACAGGATGCTAGATGTAAGCTATTATACAGTGTACCAAGTGTGTGCTGCTGGAGCAGGATGATTAATAAATGAGAAGCAGAGTACACCAGAGCTGGATTCACCCAGGCTCTTCTCTGCTCTTACGCAGCACACAAGAAAAGAACATCCAAAAACGGCTACTGTACCCTGCTTGTCTGTCAAACCACACCCACTATCTGGAAACCATGCCCGGTGTCCTCATTCACCTCTAACTCCGCTCCCTTGAACACTTAGTGCTCCATAAAAGCCCCTGTTCAGCTGAACGCTGTGCTACATCCTTTCAGCCAAGCTATGCTCATCTAGCGTGCAGCAAGGCCAGATATCCTGCAAATGACACTTATCCAAAGGGGGTATCTCTCCTTAGTAGATTTAAAGTTACTTCATACAGTTAGCAACAAACACAAATTTGTCTCTTAGAGGTCCTAAATAAATATCCCGTACAGGCAATTCTATCACAGGAAAAGGTATTACTAAAAACATAAAACAATGTCATAAGAATGGATTTTTCACTCTTTTAAGGTCTTGCAGCAAGTTTATTTTTTTTATGATAAATATTTTTTACTTAAAATAACCCAGAAACTCATTTATTGGAGTAACAGACTAGAAAAACAATTGTATTTTTATTCTTCACCAAGTTTTAACTACTAAGGATATGGCACTATGCACATTGTTCAGATGAAACAAAGACTGCTAGATGAGCCTGCCTCCAAAATAACAAGGCAAACAGCAGTGAATAAGCCACAGCTGCTTCTAATGCAAACAAAGAACTAACATCTTCATGCAGGCTGGAGTTCTGCCCTTTCCAGTTTGCCCAGACTTGCCCCTTCACTGTATGTTTTACCATGTTATTGACATGGTGTAAGATTTTTATATACATATATTTTTTTGCTGACATCCTACCACCAGACAAAGCTCTTTCATCAAGTATCCAGCTCTGACTGAGCACTGGACTACCAGAGAACAACTGTGCAGTCTTCCACAGCTGCCTTACAAGCCACAGCTTCTGACTTAGAACAGCTCTGAGGAACCAAATCCCATTCTGGAGTCTCCACGTAAACCAGAAACAAAGTTTTGATATTACATTGAAACCACTGTGTTTGATTTATTACCTAATTTGTACCTAACAGTCCCTAGAGACACAGACAAGATGAGAAGGAATCCAACCTAACTCAAGAAATGGCAGTTTCTTGTTTCCCAGAAAAATCACAACAGTTAAGTGATGCTTATCATTAGTGTTTGACTCCAGCTTTCAACATGGCTTTAAGTTGCAGTTTTAAATATTAACTCCATCTCCCAATGAACTCAAAAACATTTGTGTAACTGATTGAGTGTTAGAAAAACAATTTTGCTTCCAGTTTCATACAGCACACACTGAAAAACCACACAGCTCTACTCAGACACCTTGCGTCTGAGCTTAAATTAAGATTGTTGTAGCTATCTGAAATAAGGGTGAATATTTTTAGGGCTTCACCTTAAAGGTAGAGTATCTGAAATGATTAGGAAGAGCTATAGAAAGCTTTCAGAGCAATGTTTCAAAAACAACAACAGAAGTCAAAAGCAGTTTGAACAAATCTTTATTATTCTACTTCAATAACAAGAAATAACAAGATAACTATTTCCCCAATCCCTTTTATCAAAATGTTGGGGAAAGATGAAACCCAGCCCCGACATAAATGCATGCTTTGAAAGAGTTAAAAATAGAAGTTACTTTTTGTTATTTGTGCCTTACAGCCAAACTTGAACGACCCTGAGAAAACTCTGTGCAGACAAGTCACTGGAAGGATTTATGTGCAGCTTGCTAAATTTGTTTTTAATCCCGTGTTATTGCTTTGCAAGTTGAGTTTTTTTAAACCAAGTGCTAATCTTGACAAAAATTCATCATGAGGAGTGCTACAATATTGCTTTCTTATTGCAAATAGCTAGTACTTCCTTGAAAATATAAACGTGTAAAACAGTCAGCTGACTGCACAGTGCATTTACAGTACGTGATCCAGAGTAACAGGCAGCTTAAAGAGCTGCTTTATACATTAGCCCTTGGCCACAAAGAACTTGGCAGTGCTACTACGGCTTGAATGACTATAGGGTGGAAAATACTACCACTACCAATAAAAAAAAGAATGAAAGAGCTCTGTTCAATCTACTTTTATCAGAAACCAGGATATATATACATCGTTGAACAAGGAACAGGAACTTAACTAGAAACTGTCGTCATGTTGTAATTCTTGGAAGGGCTGGATCTGCTGCTCCTTACGACTGGTCCCACTCTCCAGCGGTTTGGTCGTCTCCTACCCCGGCTGGGGACTTTTGTAAAGGACGCAGATAGAGCCGTTTTCACCTATACGATAGGACACCTCGAAAGGGTCGACCCAAAGAGTCAATTCGCTGGGCAGGAGCTGGAAGAGCCTCTCGTGGCTCAGCCCAATCATCCCCGCCGCCTCGCCTATCAAGGGGTCCATCTTGTGGTTGATCCTAATGCAGCGGTACCCGGAGCCCTTGGAGGGCGCCAGGGGGAACCAGTGGTGCTTGTACCGCTCTGCGGGAGGAACAAAGAGCAGCGTCACCGCGGCCCCCGCGCCCCGCCACCGGGCCGGGGCCCCCCGCCGCCGCCGCCCCCCGGCTCACCGCGCAGCGCCTCCTGCAGGCACTCTCGGAAGCACCGCAGCCGCTCCTCGCCGATACCGCCGGCGGCCCGCAGGAGGCGGGTGACGAACGCCGCCGCCGTGCACACCTCGGTCCACATGGCCGCCCGGCCGGCGCGCCACGCCGCGCCCCTCCGCGCCACGCCCCCGCCCCGCCAGCCAATGGCGGCGCCGCGCCGCGCCCGCGTCACAAAGGCGCGCCCCGCCCCCGCCCCGCGGCAGAGGGCGAGGAAGTTGGCGCCGTCCCCAGCCACTTTCCCTTTCTGCTGGGATCTGAACGCAGCCCCTCCTTCCGCTGGGTCGGCCTTAGAAGTCACCTCCACCACCGCCACCGGGCTCTGCGGCTCTAACATCTTATATTCGGCCTTGTTAGAAGGGCACACGCTGCTCCTCCGCGCCTCCCCGAGGCATTGCCAAAGAGCCAGAGGGAGCTCACCTGTGAGGGAGCTGAACAGCATCTTGTTACCCCAGCTGCACAGCTCAATTGTTTGCACCTCTTACTCACTTGTCAGCTTAAGAGCGTGACATCAGCTCTAGCTCAGTAGCAGCAAAAGCCATACACAGTAGTTAAGGCTTATCTGCAGACCTTTATAAGCAGATCTTGTTTTACTGCTGCTGGAAAGTTCACCAGATACTTACTCATCAGTAGAAGCATGAAAAAGGTTTGGCTAGTATTGTAGTTGTTACTAACAATCAGTTGAACACAGGGTTAGAATTTACAGAAGTTATTTACAGCAAGTTTCTCCAAACATCCATCCCTTTAATCTAAGGGTCAGAAGTCACTGGGGCTACATCCAGAAATCCCAACGCACGTAGCTGGAGCACCAGGAAAGAGCAATACAAGAGAACAACTCAGCAGACTCAAGTCTCATCCCCCACAGGGGGAGCTCCCAGGGAAATGCTCAGTTACCACTGGCAATAGCAGGACAATGTGTTCATTAAAGCACCAGTGAATCACAGAGCCCCCTCTGGTTTATTTCTGCTAGGTGCTGCTATCTGAGGTGTTGAAGCAGTCAAGCAATTTTCACTATGTTTACAATTAGAACCTCTTCAGACCTACTGTTTGTAGAAAGTCTGCTTCAGGAAAGCAAGTTCCCATCCAGTTTGAACTAAAGCGTTTGAAACAGTATGACAACAATAAAATTCACATCACTCCTGCTTACTTGATGTTATACACTTGAGTAAGACTTCTTGACCCTGCTCTTCCCTACTTCATACGGAGCAACATGACCAAGACAGAAGGGTCAAGAACCTCAAGTCACAGAACTATAGCACCTGAATTTTGGATGGATAGTCATAGTCCCACTTTATGACTTCACGTTTTAAAGCCGTCGTTTAAAAACCTAGCCATAATATACTCCAAGGTTTATGGACTTGAAATAATTTTGTATGCCATTTTATAACCTAGCCAAAGATTTTTATCCAATACAGGAGGGGAAAAAAAAAAGGCATTTTATCTCTTCAAGGAAGACAGTGAATTTCTGTGCTTTCTTTTCCCTCACAACTGTTAGCCCTAGACGACCTCTTTTCCTGAGGAAGCGTAGAGCGCTGTATCGAGATACTATTTTATTAGAAAACATTTTCAGTTAAGTCCAGTATGCATTTTAGTAACTCAGACTTTAGGAATTAATTTCAAAAAATTAATCTTTGCCAGTAGCTGGACGTAAAGTCATCCAATTACTTCAGTCTTACTGAGAATCAGAACACAAAATCCATGTCTCCAGTTTTGGAGACTTTACTGGTAAGATTATCCAGGCGCACATGGACTACGCCACACCACCACCTCTGAGAAGGCACAATCATTACTTGTAGTCAAGTTACATGAAAAGGAGTAAGCTTGCATTATTTAAGATGCTACTTTGGTTTACACAAAATTCCTGTACAACAAAGTTTTACTGTCACTGTAAGACCAGCTCTGGGACTACATTTAACCTGCATATTCTGCCAGGTACTTATCTCAAACACTTCCCCACATTATTCACATCCCCTCCCTTTAGATAATAGGGAATTCCCCTACCATATCTGCACTGCGTGACTCCAAAACCTTTGACACCCTGGCAGTATTGCCACAAACACAAGAAGACAGCTACTCATTTCCAGATGACATGGACAAACACATCATTATGCTTACACTGAAGTCATTAAATTCTTACTAGCATTCGGAATAAACACAGCGTTACTGTTAACAGCATTAAGAGTTATCAAATCCAAACAAGGTATCAAACTGTGCTTAAGTACACAAAACACCTTCTCCTATCCAAGCTGCGTATGCCCATACGAATATACACACAAATCCCCAGTCAGACAAGGCTCTACTAAAGCTAGGACAGATACTAAGGGACCTGATTTTGACTTACTCACAAGAAAATCAAGTAAAGATCAGAGTAGAAAGGACTTACAAGCAACCAAGTGAAAAGAAGTTGAAAGCACTACAGGAGAACAAGAAAATGTCGCAACACTGCTAGCACAGATCAATGCTTCCTGCACTGAGGTCTGGCACCTAGGTCCACTAAGCAGTGCATTCAGGTGGATTAAGAAGGTTTTGCTGTAAAAATGAAAAGATGCCACAGCCAGCAGCTGATATCAAAGTCACACCTGGATCTCCACAGCAAGTTTCATACTGAAAGCTCAAGCTAAGCAAACCACAGAAAGAAGACAAAGAGAAAGCAATAGCTGTATGACTCTTACACTTTCATCTCCATGCCAGAAAATGGTTCCATATGCATCAGTATCTAAATCTTTGGAAACTAGTTTTTTGCTGCTTATTTCGATAGCTATTTATATAAATAGGCTGTTTTAGAGAATACCGATGTTTCCTATAACAAAACAGTGTGAATGTAATTAAGCAATTGTAAACAGCATTCCAGCACAAACAAGACCTGTTGAAATATGTCATTTTTCAGCAGAAACAAGTTTTAAGCAGTACTCTCTCTCATTCTGTCCCCACCCCCCCCCCCAAAAAAAAAAAAAAAAAAAAGCTTCTCCCCCACCTCCCATTTTCTGGAAGACTTTTAGCTTTGAGAGTTGAGAAACCTTATCACACAGGCAGCAGAAACAAATGAATTACCACTACCATGTATATCCTTTTCTTCCACAGAGTTTTTTTCAAGCTTATAAATTGAGACTTACCTTTGCTGTTACTCTGTTCACCTGCAAAGTCAGTTCTCTTCAGCAGAAACATCTGGAATGGAGAAAGACAGTCAATATCTTGCTACATCTTATTAAAAAGAAAAAAAAAAAGCATATACAAGTTTTCTACTCTATTTTTTCCTCAACTTTAGCTGGGGGGGGGGGGGGGGGAATGAAGCTGTATCAGCCATACATCATCACTATTAAAAGTAAAAACAGTAAATAAAAATAGCACAGACTAGGCTAGTGCTATTAGTTATCATATAAAATAATCATAAAATGAAAAATACGAAGACCAAGTAAAATCTAAGTCAAGATCCTTTTTGCTTAAAGCTCTCGGTCTGCCTTTCTAGAGTGACTGACACAGAAACCTAGACCCTCTACAAGAAGGCTTTAAATAACACAATAAATTTTTGTTTTACACTACCTATTTGAAGCATCTCTCATTAAACATAATCCAGTAAAAACACTCTTACAAACAGTAATTGCCTTTATCACCGCACTACAGAGCCAAACATGACGCTAACATTCCCACTACAGACACAAATAATATTTCCAAATACAAAGGACACATTCAATGAATTAAATGCCAAGACTTTCCACAGTCTCCTCCACCTAATAAGTTAATTAACAACGTATATCTTTTTATAAGAAGACTTACACCTATACCCCACCGGTAAAATGATGCAAACCTTCTCTTTACAACCACTCCCCCTTGTGCTAAGTAGCTGCAGCTGCCCTGCCTGAATCCTGAGGGCTCACCTGTGACCAGGTTAGTGCAGGAGCTGGGCCAGCTGAGAGCACCGCTCAGGCTGCCTTTCTTTTGGCCTTTATAGCTGGTCCCAGGCTCCCACTGTTTGTGCATGAACAATAAATAAAACACATTGTGCTCCAGCAGTGATTTTAGTGCGCTGCATGCGAAGGGCAGCAGAGAAACGAACAAAAGCAATCAGATTTCTCCTGTGGAAGCTGAGACGCGCTGCCAGCAGCACCTCGGGCCTCGTGTGAGGCCACCAGGGCTCCCTAGCACCGGGGCTGTCACTGAGCCTCCTGCACAGCCTAACGCTGCGAGGCCACGGCCTGCTCGGAAGGGTTTGGCGGCATAGTGGTGGCCCTACACCCACCTGGGTTACCTGGAGCAGACAGCAGCTGGAAAGGCGGTTTTTCAGCCCAATTTAGGGACATTTTACGGACAGACTGGGGTGCGAGTACAGCAGCCCACTGCTGCCCGTAGCCCAGCAGCAGGCTTTTACCACAGATTTTTCGCAGACAGAGCCCTTCCCCGATATTATGACCCGCTACCGGCTCTGCTTTATTAGACAACAAAACAAAATAAAAAAATAATAATAATAATAAAAAAGTTAAAATAAGGCGGTTGGGACCCCAATTTCTGTGGGAAAGGCCCCAAAGGGCCAGGAGGCGGCGGCCGCGGGGGATTTACCACAGCGAGGGGGCGGTGACGCGGGCTGCCGTGACGTCACCGCGGCGGCCCCCATTGGCCGGGCGGGCGGGCTGCCGGCCGCTGATTGGCTGCCGGGCGGCGCGGCGGGCTCCGCGCCCCGTCCCCTCAGAGCTCGGCGCCGGCCGCGATGGCGGCGCCCGGGCCGCGGAAGCGCAGCGGCCCCGCGCTGTGCGGGGCGGGCTGGGCGCGGGGCCCCGCTCCGGCCGCGCCGCTGGGCAACGGCGTCCCGCCTCACAAGCGCCCCAAGGGGCCGGCGGCGGGCGGCGGCGAGGCGCCGGAGGACCCGTTCGGGGACGGCGACGACTTCACGGCGGACGAGCTGGAGGAGATCGAGACGCTCGCCTCGCAGGCGCTGTCGCAGGACGCGGGGCGCGGCTGGGGCGGCCGGGCCGGGCCGCGGGGCAGGGCCGCGGGGCAGGAGCCCGCAGGTCGGTGTGAGGGGAGCGGGGGGCGCTGGGGCGAGCCGAGCCGAGCCTCACCTCACCTCACGGCCCGCCGCGCTCTTTCCTCAGCAGGGGGCGGCGCGGATACCGGGCTGCCGAGGGACGCGTTCCGCTACGAGGTGCTGCAGACACAGCACGAAGAGATCCGGCACAAGGTGCGCGGCGGCGGGCACGGGGGTGGCTGCGGTACCTCCCGGGGATGCCGCCTGGGAACAAGAAGGAGATGCAGGGAGTGCAGGGACGTGCCCCGTCCAGCAGCTCAAACATCAGACCTGAGCAGGGTTATGCAAATGTTTTACCATTTTCTTTTAGTCTCTGGTAAAACTTCACACAGAAACTGCCACCAGAGGTAGTGTGATATCCTTCCGTCTGTTATTTATATGACCAGGTGGCTGGTTTTTGGTACCTCTTAGCGTCAAAGCGGTCAGCAGCTTAACAACACGTTGTGTCAGGAAATGTCTTCTTTGATTTGGCTTTGAAGGTCATGTGTGGTTCTAGCAGATGGGGCTTGACTACTGAGAGAGGCAGCAAATAGCAATAATTTCTGCATAGCAATTCCGCTTCAGTAGATCTTTGTTTGCTCGCAGTTGTGCTTTCTCCCATATGGAAGGGTCCTACACTATTTACATTTCTGTCACCATCCTTACCTCTCTTCCACTTCTTTTATTTCCTCCTTTATTGGGAAGACCCTGCCTGTACACCGCGTGAGGGTAAAATACCATTTTACATCATGATATAGAGGTGTCTTTATACTTTTTTCTCAATTCTTTTCTGAATAACCCATTCTGTTCTCTCTCCGGTCTTGTCTCTGAGCAGTGATGGCTGTTCAGAGTAATCGAGGCTATACGTGTCATGAAGATACTGTCTGGGGGTGGTAACTTGTCCGAGGACAGCGTTGTTGTTGGCTGCTGTGCTTGATGAGATACTGTGGTTAAATTATCATCGTTACATCCCAACATTTTAATAAGTTTTTGTTGTGTGCGACTAGAGTACTTGTCAAAGAAATAGCATAAGCATAGAGGAGGTGAAAGAATGGTCTCTGACAGATACCAGGATAGTACATTGACATATACCTTTGCTGTCACTTTATAATTCTGTTAGAGAAAACACTAGCTGAGCCTGATTTAATTAGGAAAAAAAATAAAAGATTAGAAACCGTACTGCAGACTTTCTAAACTGGTTTAGAGAAGCATTTTTCTCTCTAGAAAGTGTAAGCATGCTTAATCTTCAACCACATAGATAATGATGCAAATACATCATTTAATGGAATTCATCTCTTCGCAGCTGAAAGAAATGCAGGATGAAATTCTAACTAAAAATGGAGAAATTAAAATTTTGCGCGACTCAATGCAGCAGATGGAGTGTGCTATGGAGGAACAGAAAAAATCATACATGCTATTGGAACAGCAAAAATCTCAGACCTTAAAGGAAAAAGAAAAAGAGTTCTCCAAAAAGGTTTGTAACTATAACAGTTACCTTCACATCACAGGTGGAAGCTAGTTTTATGACTTAAATGATATTATAGTCCATTTAGTCAAAGGAAGAAGATTTGTGTGAAACTTCTAAATCATGTATGCTTTTATTTTGTTATCTAGAAGAAAACACATGTAAGAACTTGCTGGTAGGTTTCTTCTGCCAGCATAAAAGAACAAAGTTAAAATGGTAGAATTTTTTGATTATTTAATGTTTTCTTAAACAATCCCCAGAAAATTACAATTGGAATGTATTGTTAAATGGAAAAAATAGACAGAATATGCTGTATGACTCTGATCAGATTGCTATTCCTGTTGCAGTCATCTTTCTGAAAGCCCCTGAAGAGGACAGTGGCTGCTTTTGTGCTGTTTACTCTGCTGTTAATGGCCTCACTGTAGTCATACTCTGCGTGGCACTTGGTCTTACCAAGTCATATGTTTCTTGCCTGAATTTTGACACTTGGTTCTAACATAGTATTAATTGGATTAGGATACATAAAAATGGAGATCTTGTGCAGAGATCACAGTAAGTAGATGGTAATCTTGAAATCTTACAGTAATTTGAGTTGCTTTGCAGTTACAGCACCGCTCATGTATCTGTAACAGTAAAACTGTCTCTTGAATTCCCCTCTCAGATACTGTCCTTGCAGTCAGAGTTGCAGTTCAAAGATGCAGAAATGAATGAACTAAGAACGCGACTTCAGAACTGTGAGAGAAATAAACATGTTACTCAAACAGTTTTAACACCAAGGTATGAGTTTTGGAAAATGAATTTGTGTTGCCTTTTATAATACATATACTTGAAGTACTACAGAGGTTTTCCTTCTTCGTGTAACTCTTAGTTCTGTTTTCTTGAAAAAATACATCCAAAAAAAAGTTTGACCCCTGTGGAATTTGCTTTAAAAGACTTGCTTACAAAGAGTGGATAGTGAAATACATCTAAAACATCAATGCTACAAACGCTATTAAATAGATCTTTCTTTACTATTTAATAAAATACTTCTGAAAGAGATATTGATCCATCAAAGTCGATTTGGGGGGTAATTTTTCCTCTTGCTTTTTTATTTTTTTAAATAGCCCTAAAAAGAATTCTGCAATCCAAGTGAAATCAGAAGGATGTTCTCCACAGTCTGGAAGAAGATCTTTTCCTACAAAAGAGTCTTTCGGCGCTGACACATCTACTAGACCATCTTCTTCAAGAAAGTTGTTTGCCCAGGCTGCTTCCATCAAAGAAGGTAAACCCCTATATAACTTGCAATGTTTTTAGCTGCGTATGAACATTCTGCTTTACATAAAGCTTTTTGTATTATGTAACTGAGTGGTTTCATTAAGAGTACTTAAGGGAAAATAAGTAGTTCTCTTAGTTTGATTTTGCTTAAATTTATTTTGGTTTTATAGCAATTGGCCTTAAGCTTTAACTGAAATTTGCATGAAGATCAATTGAATTCACATCTTGGTAAATGGCAGTGTACCAGATGCCAGGATATCAGTGATGAAGTGTCTGTTGGCTGTGGTGAAAAACTTTCATTTATTATGGGATGAACTAAAATACGCAAATTGTTATCTGCCTTTGTCACTGAAGAAAGAACAGGAAATAATTTGCCTATTTCTTGAAAACGTCTGCTAGGCAACTAATGCTTTTTTTTTGTATTACTGCAATTCTGGCTTTAATAAACAGACCATTTTTGGCATTTTATTTTAAACGGTATGTATTTAGCCACATTGAAAGAAACAGATGAAACCGGTTACTCATTTCCTCTTCTACATATACAGCAGTAATTCTCACAAAATTGCATCTTTAAATTCATTGCGTAAATCTTAAGAAAATGAAATATGTTTGAATATTGCTATAATATGAAACAAAAATAGTGTTTTGTTTTTTTTTTTTGTAGCAGCCAACAAAATTTGGGTATCATCAGCTAATGCTTACAGAAAACAAAATGAAAAATCTGAGACATTACCCTTCAGCTACAGTATTCAGTCTGAAACTGTGGGCAGTATGAACTTCCAAAACCAAACAAAAATAAATACAGTAGCTTTAAAAGATTAACAGTTATTCCCCACCACCACCTATTCATTCTGGTAACACCATTCAGTATGCCTATTTGTTTGAAAAACACACTCAGTTGTCTTAGTAACCCTCCAAGGCTTTTTTTCTACAT
Organism: Anas acuta; assembly: GCF_963932015.1. Classification (NCBI taxonomy): domain Eukaryota; kingdom Metazoa; phylum Chordata; class Aves; order Anseriformes; family Anatidae; genus Anas; species Anas acuta. The sequence continues at coordinate 16,098,984 of NC_088989.1, read as the reverse complement.
TTTTACATTTTCTAATGTATTTTAGGGAGCAATTCTGCTTGCATCACAGCTCTTAGCTATACCATTATAGTTACTATATTAACTAGATAGTATTATAGTGTTTCAGTACCTAAAGGGGACCTAAAAGAAAGTTGGAGAGGGATTCTTTATCAGGGAATGTGGTGATAGGACAAGGAGTAATGGCTTTAACCTTTTTTTTTTTTTTAGTTTAGATTAGATATAAGGAAAAAAATTCTTTACTCAGAGTGCTGAGGCACTGGCACGGGCTACCCATAGAAGCTGTGGCTGCCCCGTCCCTGGCAATGTTTGAGGCCAGGCTGGATGGGGCTTTGGGCAACCTGGTCTGGTGGGAGTGTCCTTGTCCACAGCAGGGGATTGGAATTAGATGATCATTAAGGTCCCCTCCAAATTATTTTATGATTCTGTGATTATTATTTGACATTACTGAGTTATGCAAAATTTGTATTTTATGCTGATCTGCTGCCTGTGTACTTCCTATATAATAGCTGTGGCTAACTGAATGTGTGTAAATGTTAGATAAGGATTTGTAAGCCGTCTGGTTCTCATACATGAATTGTAATTCCCGTTTGTTTTAGATAGTAAGATACCCCATCCTGAAGTTTTATCCATGAAGAATGAAACAGAGGGAAAAAACGGTTCCTATAAATCTGTACATAAACGAAACACGCAAGGTAAGGTATTGCTGGCAGCACAGAAACAGTGAGCGTTTCTGAGGTGCGGCTAAGGTGCCAGTACCAAGCAGTGTCAGGCTGACGAACCCGCTGTGTGCAGTGCCAGTGCAAAGAGGTTGTGAGCCAGCTGCTTTGTGCTTTGAGCATTGTGATTTTGCTATAAAACATTCAGATTATATTATTATCTTGTATCTCCACAACATTCTGATACTGGTACTCTATTTAAGAAAAAGGTTTGGCTGGCTTTTGCTTTACGGAAGGATTTGGACCAAGACATAGATTGAGAGGCATCTTACTAGGAGGGTGGCTCTTTCACTATTAAGATACTACACTTTTTATTGCAAACTTTACACACTTTTTTTTTTTTTTTTTTAAGTAAAAACAGTAGGGCAGCATTTAAAATGTTCAACATGTTACTTCCAGTTCAGAAAAGGATTGTATCACATGGTTTTAATGTCTGGACTGGAAAAGGGGGAGCAAGTCACCAGGACAGTTGTGGGTTAGAACAATCATTTGGATTGAGATATTTTGCTAATATGGGGATTGTAATTAAAATCTCTCTAAATATAACTTAGTTAATACTTAAATCACATCTTGAAGATTTTCAGAAAAAATGAATTTTAGAACATGATTCTTTTCCTGATTTCTCTCTTGTAAGAAAGAGAAAATTTGTAATGAAAAAATAATTTTGTGGTTGAGAGCACTATAAATGAGGTTAATCTTTTGAAATATTTTTTTGTTACTGTTGTCGTTGGTGGTAAAATTACTCCAAAGACAATTATATATTTTTTCAGGTTCTATCTTACTGAATGCACTGATGAAGCAGCCCATTGTCTCTGGGTCTTTGCTAGGTCTTTGCCACCTTCTTAGCAGTAACTCGGAGACCCTACAAGGAGCTATGTTGCAGTCTAACCTTCTGGATACGTAAGTTTACTTTTTGTTTTACCATATCAGATGTGTTCTTAGTACAGTGGCAGTGTAGTGGTATACTCTGTATGAAATGCTTACTCATGTAGGACTCGTGTTTGATACTTCATTCCTTGTGTTCAGTGCTGTTTTGCTGAGGCCATCTAAGACACAATTTGGAATGTCATTCATTCTGTGTCTTCAATAACTAATGTTTGATTATTGTGAATACTAAATACTGGAGAAACACTAGGAGAGAAACTAGATTAATTTTATTTTAGGGGAACTCACAGAAGTAAGTAAAACTTTAAAGCTGCTATCAGCCACAGCTATCCATATCTATTTAAGGATATAAAACTTGCATTTCAATGAAAGAAGTATATAAACAAGATCACGAGTCAAGTAAGAGTACAATGATCAAAAGAACTGTAGAGTTTTTGTTTTAATCTGAATTTATGTTCAATTCATGTACAGTTTTTCCCAGACACAATGCTCTGTAAAGCATTTAAATACGAGTATTAGATATAAAATTGGCTGAATATGTCTTTAAAAATCATATTTGTTCCTAAGATTTTTGTTGTTACCTGCCTTACTGCTTTTTTGTTGAGAATCCTAGACTTTTTATTTAAGGTTTACTTGGACATAAAGGCTAGCTCTTGTTGATTGTTAAATTCAAGATAATAGTTTAGAAAGGAATTAGTTGCTCACAAAATCTGGATCACAACCCATAGTTTATGGGAAGGTTTACAGGATGGTACCTTGCAAATGTTTTCCTGCACCCACTGGTGCAGGAGAACTTTTATTAAAGGTTTTCAACAGAGCTTTCTCAAGTTAATCATCTACTCAGTCTGTTTTTCTGCTTCCCAAGACTCATCAGCCAGGCTTATTATCACCATCTCTCTTGAAAACATCTTCTTTAATAATAAACTTTTGAAAACTTAATATCACAGTTTACATTTCAAACATGATTCTCACTTTAAAGAATTAGACTGTAGCTCCTGAAATTCCTTTGCTTTTCTGATATAATTTTTTATTAGTAATTCTTGTGTTTTGTGGGGTTTATGCCATGGCTCACGTCTCATTGCCCATACCACTTACGCAGGCAGTTTCTCCATTTGGTCTTTGTAGCTGCATTTTGACTAGTTAATTGCTAAAAGCTGTCCCTCCTTTTTTTTTTTTTGTTCCTGTCTTTTGACAGCCCCTTCCTGTTACAGATCAGTAATATACAAATATTCCTTCTTCCCAGAAGCTACCCAGTAATTTCAGGGGAGCATAGGAATATACAACAGGTCTCAAGCACATCAGCTGAGAAGCCAGTGTTTGAAATGTAGCTTTAGACAATGGTTACTAACGAGCTGGTAAAGTTACGCAACTATCAGTCCTGAATACTTTCACAAGACTTAGGATTGTTTTGATACTGTTCTTCCATGCAAGTATCAAGGAGTATTTTTTTTTTTTTTAATTTTGGGAATAGACACCTAACTACAGTAGCCTTTCTATTATTTCATTCAGAATATGGATAACTAATAAATGAAATCAAAATTTTCAACTGTTTGCTACCTTTTCTTTTGCTGAAGTATTTTCCTTCTTTTAATTTTATGCGGATAGGAAGCCGACACAAATACCCAGCATCAGGACAACTCAGGAAGAAATTGCTCCTCTTGTATCCCTGCGAGAAGCTCAAAAACTTGCAATAACGGGATTGAACTTGATTGCTATGGATGAAGGGTCAGCTGAAGGAAGCCTAGCAGGAAGTGGGAGAGAGTTCTTGCCCCTCAAATGTTGCAAGATCCGAGGCGCTGTGCATCTCTTGCCCTTGGTGGAGCACCACATTGGTGCATACTGTCAAGCAGTACAATTGGCGGACAAGGCAGTAAATGGTTCTTGTGGAAACCACTCAGTTGTTTCTTCTCGAACCAGCACAAATATGGTATCAAGTAAGGAGGACTTCAGGTCGTCTCTTGAAGAAACGACAGTTATATCACTGGGTATTCTTTATTATTTGGCATTTTATAGCTGGGATGTTGTCCACATATTGCTGTCTACTGAAGTAGAAGAAGGTTCTACTGTTGGAGATGAACAGATTTCCAAGATGGACAAAGATGTGTTGTGTGACAATAAAGAAGACACCAGGACACGAGGAGGGCTGCCTGAAGCTTCACAGGATGTCCCTATTAATGATCGAGCTCAACATTCTTTGTTCAGAAAGCTGATTCAGGTTTTAGATTTTTCTACTACAACAGGCTCCCAGACTGATAACATACTAAAGCAAAGCCTGAAAGTTTTGGTAAAATTAGCTGAAAATTCAACAGTGGACTTGCTAATAAAGTAAGTCAGTAATAGCTTTAAAATGATCTCAGGCTCTTAGTTTTCATTCTCTGTTTAAACTAATTTGTGCAGATGACAGTAAAAATTCTGACATTTATGGGAGAATATCTTATTTCTCAGCTCATCTTTGAGATGCATGGGAGGATCTGCCTTTGCTGCTAATAAATGAGATAATTGCCCCAAATTAATAATAAGATCTGCTTGTAAGTTTATATGAAGCAGATGCTGTTGCCTCATTGCATAGCTGTCACTTTGAAGAGAGAAAACTTCTCAAGGCTCTATGCAGTTCATGAGGGTTTTTGTTTTTTTCTTCCAATTGCTGGGAGATGCGTAAGGAATGAAAGCACAGGGCTTTCTGTTTTATTTATTTACTCTATTTATATTTTATATTAATATGATAATATTTGAATATTTCATACGTTTTATAAGTATATAAACTTTATACTACAAAATGTTTATAATATTTATTTATTCTGGCACATAAAATGGCACACTCAAAAGTGCAACAATTTGTCTGCTAATGTCTAATATATGGAACCATAGTGTGAATTGCAGACTGTCTTCAAAATCTAACAATGTGTTTTTCAGCTCATGGCATGTAAGTTGAGATCACCTAGTTTTGAATGGCTGAAAAGGCATGAATTACGATGCTGCATGTAAGAAATGGTGAATTATTTTCAAATCATCAGTGCTTTTCATGTTTCTAACTCAGATTTTTCTTTTGAAGTTTTCAGCACTTACTGAGTAGCCAGATACTGCTCCGTTGTCTGTGTCCCGAGATCCCTTTGCATGCTGTCCTTTTGACCGTGAAACTGTTGTGTATACTTGCTCAACACCACATGTTGGTCGCTCAGCTTTGTTCTCATTCAGGTAAAAGATTGCCTAACACATAATTGTTAACAGTTGAATGTTAGTTAGCACAACTAAAAATAATACAAATAGGCCTTGCTCTAAAGTATTAAACCCCCCAAAGGCAAAGCCTGAAAACGTTTTCTAGCTCCGAGTTCCAGTCACTGTTTGAAGAATATTTTGTCTGGCAGTATCCTTGCCATGCAGTTCTGATACCCATCTGGACTTCTAAAGCTACTTTCCAGATGAAAGTTTACTATATTAAAAGTTGGTAAGGAAAAAGGGGTTTCAAGGATTTGAAGGCTAATTCTGTTCTGCAGGAGACCTGCACTCATGACGATGTTGAGTTTAGGGATTACAGTACCCTGCATGACAAATACTCTTTGTCTAGTACCCACAAAAAATGTAATAGGAGAGTAGCACCGCAAATGCATAGAAAGTTTAGGGGTACTAATTTCTTCACCACTGCTTAAGGTGTCTGGAAGTAAAGCAAGAAGTTGAATCTGTATCTTGAGCCCAGGATAGCACTCTACATATTTTCTGGAATATGTTATCTTCTGTGGAAAAAAAATACTCTTTTTTATCACAGACAATTAACTAGTTGGGAAGAGAACAAAATTATCTCTCTTTCAGATACCTGCCTTCTTCTTGCACTGTACATGTATATCACATCAAGGCCAGATAAATCAGCATCTGAAGTGCTTTGGCTTCAGCTGGAACAAGAGGTAACAGCAGCTGTTAGTTCTTGTGCTTTTTCCTATTGGGGGGTGGGAGGTGGGAAGGGAGGAACAGGGCAGTGCACAAATTGTTTGAAGTAAGTTCTATCTTCAACTGAAACAAAAATTGAGAGTATTCACTTGCAGTAAAGGATTACATTGACTTTTAAAAGAAGCTGTGTGAAATTCAATCAATAACCACTCTTCAAGATAACATCAGTCATAGCAGTCAACATAGTTAAGTCATTGAAAAAGCGAGAAGGCTCTTAGGATGTCTGTAAATGTTCAAGACTACAAGTTTTGTTTTGCTTTTATATTGATGGAGTAAAAGAAAACAAGACCTGTGTTTCATTTTGATTTTATAATTTACTTCTGAACTGTATCTTTGAAATCATTCCAAATGAAATACAGCGTATGGTGAAATACTAGCTTGCTGTACAGTATGCATGATCCTGTATAGGGAGAATAGTTTTTGAATTTGTATTGTTCGTAGTGCCAGGGGTGGCTTGTGGGGTTCTACCATTTGTTCCACCTCTACTTTCACTTAAAAGAATTTTGAACTATTTTCTAAAAGTATTTTCATTATCCCCTGTCTGCATTGCATTTAGGAAGTGCAAACACCTGATGTGTATGCACTGAATCCTTGTCAGCCTTTCTTATCAGGAAGCTGAAGTGTTTTCTGTGCAAGGCAAATTCCACGTCTGTCTTAGTGTGTGTTTGTTTTTCCTCTAACATTTTGTTTTTCTTTTGGTGGGGTAAAAAGATGAATTGTTAGGAAAAGAACCAAGAATGTTTAAAACCAGTAATGAAATGACATTTCTACCTCCCTTTATTTGCAGCTAAATTGTGTGATAATTATGCAGAACCCTAGTACTTATTGTAATGCCATCTGCATGTTTTTGTAATAGACAGTTAGACTCCTGACAAGGTGTACGCGGTGTTCCAGGCCAGCAGTTTTACTACCTGGTGCAGACTGCCAGTGTAATCCTGAGGTACGTCACTACAGCTACTGAATTTATTCTACTGAAAACTTAAAAGTTACTCCTAACAATGCTGAAGTAGTTTTTTACCATTTTTTAGCTACACTGAAACAGAAGTGTTCTGTACTTTTAAGTCTGCCTTCTTCTGGAAAGCTTGTTTTTGCTTGCTAGAAAATATTCTAAAATTTGGATGTCTGAAAAGATTGATTAGTGAAGCTCATAATAACTTTTCCACTGCTCTGATTTTATTTTGTATACTGAGACTTTTATCTCTTGCAGGTGGTTAAGGCACTAATTGTAATGTTACATAGACAGTGGATGAAGATGAGAAGATCTGATAGCGGCTTGTGTGCGCATAAGGAGCAAATTATTCAGTTTTTACGAGATGCTGTTTTACTCTTACACAGCCTATCTCAGAAAGATAAACTGTTTCACGAACACTGTTTGGAAGTACTCCATCAGTATGACCAAGCTATGCCAGGCATAAGAGCCATTCTCAAAAAAAATCAAAAATTGAGTGCCTGTGAAGGTAAATCAAGTCACATTAGAGTTGTTTTGTCTTCTCTATTGTGTGAATGAAATTCCACTTCTGTCTCATTCCTCAGTTAACAAGTACTATGTACCAAATAATGTGGATATTTTGTTTGATCAAACAAAATCCTTTGCTTCCCCTCCCTTCAGTAGAACAATCTGCACTGTATGTTACCTCACTTTAAATTATTCCAAATTTCCAACTAGCATTACGCTTTCTCTCTGCAATTGTTTTTTCCCTGCATCCCTTAACATCTTCCTTGTCCCTCTTCCACCCCACCCTTCCTCCATTACCCCAAAAGCTTCTCTAGCCCACGTAACATCAGGACTTTCCCCTTGCTTTGCACACTTTGTGTCTATTTCCTGCAGAGCAAATCTAGTGAAATTGTCTCTGCTCCCTGGACTTTGATGCCACCTCTTCATCCACTCGTGGCATTATTTCCATGCATATTTTAGAGCTAATGTGAGCGACTGTGTTCTCATGTCAGTATGCGGTTTGCTACAGGACACCAGACAACACGTGGTCTTACTAAGAGTAGAGTCCGTGTGATAAATCTTTCAGTGGTGGTATTTTGCATCAGTAAGGCAGGTGATGTGAACGTGCCACAAGTGCTAACAGTGACTTCTCTGAAGAAACTAAACAGCACGCTACGTGTTTGTTCTACTCTGCTTAGAGTGTCCTAAAGTTTTCTGGAACTTCTCCTAACACCTTGTCTAGCTGTGCTTGGAAATGGACCAAAAGAGTGTAACGGCTTACAATTTTGGGGATGGTGGTGCATGTGTGTGCTTGCATGTGTGTACTTACCAGTCAGGTTCTTCCTGCTAATCACAAAATGCTATGCTTTTGGCCTAGTGGCTTTTTAAAATAAGTTTATAACAATAAGGCTTAAAACTTAATTAATTAATAGTCTTAAATAGTTCTTTTAAATAAAAGTTCTCTTCACTATGTTTCCCCTGGTAACTAAATTTGGTTGTCCAAGGTAGTGCTCTCCTTAGTTTTAGGCCTTAAAGGAAAGAGGAGGAGGTGGGGAAAGTTTGTATGACAAAACACATATATGAAGACCTCTTTACATTTAAACTTTGAAAGTCTATTTGGTACAGCCTTCTAGAGGAAGTCTTGTTTGTATTTCAAAAAAAAAAAAATCCCAGCTATAATTTTATCAAGTACAAAAATAATTCTCTAAAACACGTGCTTTTCTGTTGTTGCAGAGCTGATGTTAGATGAATTGTATCCTCCTGAGCCAGAAGCAGAAGATCAGGGAATGGACTGCAGTTAGCTGATGTTTACCAAGGGTCTCTCTCCTTCCTTATTTAAATCATAATAATCAGTGACAATCTGAAAATTAAATAATCTGTTTTATTAAATGATAATACAAACAAACAAAAATGTATTTCTTTGTTGTGATTTTGTGCTATCCAAGTGAACCTGAAAGCAAAGGAATTTTGATGTAAGAAAAATGATACTGCAGTGTACTGTTTTGCTGTGCAAAACCACTCCAGGGGTTACGAATGGTTCTGTTTGAGTTTCATTCTATATGAAACAGCTGTAAATAGAATGGAAACTTTTTGTTTTCCATTTTACTGTGACTAAGCTAAATTTCAGCTAAATTTATGATGCTGAATGTCCTGAGGTGTTTGTGATCACTGAGTTCATATGGAAGTCTTCTAAAAATATCTGATCTGTTTCTTCTGCAGCTGTTAACACATTCTTGCATGACTTCCACATTTTCAGGTTGATATTAGTAGATTGTTTATTGTGCTTTTTATAAATTTGTAGAAGTAACTTAGAGTTGGCAGTTCAGTTCTGAGCAAGAAATTCATCAAAGTCCTGTAATAATCATCCAAGATCACTCATTTTTTCCCTCAAATTTGTGAATGTGCTGGAAGTACAACTATTAAGGTGCCAAAACAAAAAATAGAACTTTTTCCCAAAGTTACCATCTCATTCTTGTAACGTAAACATCGAGGAGAATTGTTGCTTTACCCTTTCAACTGTGTATTATTACCAGCTGCTGGTAGTGGCTGAACCTTAGATCTTAGCAGAAGTGTAAGTGCTTCTAAAATAGCCTAGAGGTTTGTTTTTACCTTGGAATGCTTTTTTTCTTCTTTTGACAGATACCTGATTCTAATTCTATAGAATACTAGAATTGAATAGAGGAAGCTATGGCTTACACCTTCTTTTAACAAATATTGAACTTTTTTCAATTTTTAAGTGAAAGGTGCATTTATGAGGCATCTCAAAAGAAGGAACAAACCTTTCCTAAGGCCAAAACTGACCTTATGTAGTGTTACTAAGGAAGTAGGGGAGAAATGAGATACAGATAGTAAACTAAGTTAAATCAATCCTAGCTTTCAATTGCTTTAACGTTGTATGTACTTCAGTACAAGGAGGACAGTGTGCCAATTTTAGTGCTTATGAAAGAAACTACAGCTTCATGTTCCTAGATTTTGCAGTTAACAGACATATTACAGCTGAGCAAATTGCGAAGGCAAAAAAAAAAAGGGAAGAGGGACTCCTACCAAGACAGGATTACAGTCAGATAGCAAAGAGTACTGTCAACAGTGCTCTTAATTTAAAGCCTAATATTTTTGGTCTCCTACTTTTTTATCACCCTAAGCTGTTTATTATTTTCATCTGCTGTGTAACAAAATTAGCACTGTATCTTCTCCTGCTATCCTCTTCAGCAGGTGAGAGGTGTATCAGGACTGCCTGGGGCCAAAGCAAGCCATGGACCATAAATACCTTTTCAGTTCATCTCCCTGGGGCTGGATGGGTGGTGGTTTGCATCCTCTGCAGCTGCTCTGGGTGTTAGGCTGGCACCCAGGCTGGGCAGCCCCACATGCTGTACCGATAGGTCTGAGAAGGCAGATGCTTTACATCACCTTTTGCAGTGCTGGTGCACAAGAGGGACACAGTCATACTCAAAAAAAAAAAAAGCCTGGATCCAAGGACCAGAATGAAGAGGAGAGCACCACGGTGGGAGGCAAGCCCTTGGAAAATTGGGAAAGATCCAGTTCTCTGGTCTTAACACAAAGAGGCTGTACCCTGCCCAGGGTGCTAAGCATGCTCTTGGCTGGGCTCTTGCTTTTGAAGAGAACTTTCCCAGAAACAGCTGTACAGGAATAGCTGGTGCAGTAATCCAGCATCTCTCTCAGGCCAAAGCTGCTAGATACAAAGCTTCGCTCCTTTCTCCCACAACGCAGCTCAGGGCTAATCCTCCACACTTTGAGCAACAGCTGGCGGAGCTCCACCAGGCCTGGGCTGCTGGTTGCCGTGATAAATTCTATCCACAAGCTGCCAGCAGCTCCTCTCAGTAACAGGCTTCAAAAGTTGCTTTAGAGCAGCTGGAGAATGCTGTTTTCCTGCTTGAATACAGTAAGGAAGGACACAGGCACATACAGCAAAGCTTTCCTTCTAAGTTCAAGTATGTTTGCATTGTAACTACCTTAAGAGCACCACCATAGCACTGGACAAACTACACAAGTTTCAGCATGATGTAAAAATATTTAGTACACTTAAAAAACAAACAAACAAAAAAAAGGCAAGTCCTGGCCTTTAGGATTAGAGAGAAGAGCTTGAAAATGCAAATTAAAGACTATTTCCTTACTCAAAGGCCAGAATAAACATGAAGATAATTCTTTAAAAAGTCTTGTGAGCAGCTGTAAAGCAGTAGCCAGCACTCAGCCTGCTGAAAAGGGCCAACTTAGAGCTGTTCTATCAAAGCTACGATTGTCACACTATCCCAAAATGCAGTGACCTGCCATCAGTTTTTGAGTGCTCTCTGCTGTTTCCACCACCTAATTTCTATAAACATAGTTTGAGCATACAGAGAGAAGATGAATTCAAATCACTTCTTTGGGTGGACAGATGAAATGAGCTGTTAGCAGAGGTTGGTCTAAAAGGAGTTAAGGAATCCCAAATCATTAGCACAAGCCAAAGTTACAAAAAATGGGTTTAAGAAATTCCTGGCTTCATCTCAAGGACAGCTTGGTAAGAGAGAGATGTGTATTACTGCTAAACTTTGTATAAACAGGAGTGTTATCTGTGGAGAAAATGCTTGGAAAATACACATAAATTGTTCCCTTCTGGCACTGGATTCCTTCCCATCCACCCACTCTAACAGACAACACCCTAACATGTACATCTACACTCTGATCGTTTTCATCCTACTTTTGACTTTGAAGTGGTATAACCTGGGGTATTCCAGAGGCTATATTAAATAAAAACCACCTCATACTTTTGCCAATAGAAGTGATAGTAACATCATGGTATTATGACATTGAAAGGCAGCTTTTAAAACATTTTCTGCAACTGAAAAGTTCATGCTCCTAAGAAAAAATGAGGCTATACTCTTGTGAGTATACTTACACTTTTTTTTTTCTCTTTAGAATTGCCATAATTTGTTATTTAGGTCATTTATAGTTACTAACAAAAAGAACAGGATTTTCGTAATTCTTCCCTTTTTACATTCTCTTAGAATTTGGGATTTAAATTATTATTTTTTTAGAGATCCAATCATGTATGCAACAGATGATCATTCAAGTGTTTTTTTTTGTTTTGTTTTTATGGATGATGGGGTCACACTGGCAAACTATGACCTGAAAATAACAGAACTCAGACTGCTCTCACCAGACACTCCCTGTAGAATCCACAGCACAGCAGCTCTTTTTCAAGGCCAGTTCCTATTTCCCCATGTTACAGATAAACTGTTCCTCTGAGAAAAGGAATTTACTCCAGCAACAAGCACTGCTGTAGGAGTGCATATTGAAGCATTAAGCAGCACAAACTAGTCGTGTTCTATACGTGACCATCACATCGATCAGTCGGCAGCAGGCAGCCTGCTGTTTCTAGCTGAGCTAAGGCTAGCTGGCTTCCCTCCCTCAATTGAGCTCTGCAGACAGGGCTAAAGCTAGGCAAGAAGTGGATGAAGAAGGCAATTGCTTCTAGTAGTTTAGCTATTACTCAGACACCGTACACACAAAGGAGGCGGATGACCTTGCCGACTGGCACTGTAAGACGTACTGACACTTCTGGTCGAAGTCACAGTTCAGGACGACGCATCACTGCGTTGATAAGTGCCGTCCTGTGGTGATCCAGGGACCCGATGCACTGAAGGGATTCAAGCACAGAACAGTTTATTTCTGCCAAAGCTAGGTACACAGATAAAATAAATGGTGCTTCACCGATTAAAACATTTATGGTGCGTGCACAGATAGCACCTTATTCCCTACAGCTCAGGATCATCAACTAGCTGAAGTTGGAAGGGGCCTCTGTAGGTCACCTAACGCAGTCCATGAATTTCTACAGCCAAGACAAACAACATCTGTTTTGTATCATGTCAGGCCTCACATTTTTAAAAGCCAAACTGTAATAGGTGAAGATGGCAAATAGAAAATACTGCAGAAAACATCTGAGCTGAGTTGTGGAACTTGTTATTCATCTTAATCCCACTTGTGCAAATTATTGCTTAAAAGAAAGGTTAGCCTGTGCTAGACTATTTAACTGTCAGTTATCTTAACCAGAGAATAACATTTTTGTGTTAGTTACAGTCTGTAGTGTTTAATATATTAAGGTCAATTACAGGATTTCTAATTTGCCTGTGTAAGGACTGTATTATTTGCTATGAATGCAAACTGCTGTTTAAATTGTTGAAGAGCTGTATCTCATTGGTTATAATTTAGCAGACTGATACAAAGAGATGGTCTGTGACTTTATAAAGACCTAAAACCCCAGTGAAGCTGAAATTTATCAAAATTCTTCTAAGAGTGAGGGTAAACACTTTCCATAGGAAGTTTAACTGCAAACAGCTAACAACATGCTGAGTGCTTTCTCCCTGCAGCAGGTAAATACAGTTCACCTGGCATTAATCTTAGAAGTTTTAGTTCGAATGCTTGCATTTGAAACGCTATTCTGAGCAGCTGCCTATAATAGGTGGCCTATTTTTGAGACTATCTAGAGGAAAACTGCTGGTTTGGTTTCATATTGGCTGTTATATTCCAGCCTGAGTTTCCTAGCAGAGAGAACATAGAACAGGAGTGCACATTGGTATTTTGAGGATGTAGATAAATGATTTGTTTTGCTAAAGACCTCCTCCACGTCACAGCTGTTCTGTAACACCTGCCCAGCAGTCTATAAAGCAGATCCTACCTGATTCCAGGGCCAAAGTGACATTGAAGAATGAACCATGGAAACCAGCTGCAGGAGGAAGAAATGCTAGAATGAAAGGTACCTGATCCAAAAGTTATTTTAATTGCAGCAATTTTTTTGTCTGCTGTCAAAAATTAACTAAAAGAAATTCAGTTGAGAAAATGTGAAATAAAATTAAAGTGTCAAATAGAAGTAAATATATAGATAATTAAATCCTACACTGGAAACTTAGCTGTCAATCCAAGACAATAATAATGATTACCAAGTATCAACCCATGGAGTACCATTTGGTACCTTACCAAAAGCATTCTTGACCCACCCAAAGCAAATATTTTCAACTGAATGAGTAATGACTCAGGACTAATGTTTTCAAAAACTTTTTTAAGAAAATAAGTGGAAAATATTCCAAAAAACATCAGATAAAATGTTTTCACACAGACTAGAAAGCATCACCAAACTGGTGTAGTTGAAAAACGAGGCATATGGTATTTGACAGGCAAGTCAAAATGTGTTGAGAAAAGGACATTAGACTTCAATCAAATAATAACTTTTTTTTGGAGTCTATCATCTAGCCTACAGTAGACTTTTCAAGTATCTTGGGACTTGCTAGTGCATTCAAATATCGTATAGAAAAGACCTCAGAAGCAATTCTTTTAGATTAGCTTTGAAGCACACCCTCAGAATATCATTCAGGAGCTCATCTTGTTCCTTTGTACTGCACCTTATAATTTTGATTAAGCTTCAGACTCCATTACCAAAAAGTTATATTCACAATACAAGATAACTTAAAATACACTTGCTGTCAAACACAATCAAGTAAAATGTAGCTTTGCAGATACACTCCCAAATGCTCAGACTTAGCACTCAGACACATTGAGAAAACGAAAAAGAATATATTTCAAACACTGCATTTATTACAAAGGTGCATAGAGTTTATACCATTTCTTTAGAACACTTATGTTTGAACTACAAACAACATACAAAGCTAGTTTACAGTATGTAAAAGTCAACAATGATTATCTAATAAATTCAGACCAACAGAATATTATATTGTATTTAATTTCACAAAACATTTCTGAAACAAAGGCACTTACAGAACTAAAAAAAAAAAAAAAAAAAAGAACATACGCTCTTTCAACATTTAAAATTTGAATTCCATTACCCCTCCCTACAGCACTGTGGGTAACTAGTTTGATGTAAAGACATTAGCAAATGGGACTGACATATTACCAGTAATTGAACAAGTTTAAGGTACAAGCTCTCCATCATTTCTGTAACTGTCCCATTCACTTAACTATATGAAAACATGTTTAATTGGGTTGCACAGAATAACTGCATAAAATTTGGTCCTATGCTGTATCAATAATGTTGATTAATGCATTAGTAAGAAAAGACCCGATTAAGTGTTCCAATTTTGAAATGAGGAAAGCAAACCATTTTCTCTTTCTTCAACCATTTTTTAACTGAAGTAGTAACAATACAACTAAAGTAGTTCATTGTGTCTTAATGATTCATCTCTGCACTTGAATATAGTCAACATTACCAGATGTTCATTGTAAGAGAAGTGTAAATTAACAGGCTCCTTAACTCTATCCCTGATCTCCTCCCACCACTCCATGTGCGGTCATATTCAGGGCAATTTATCTATCTGCATCTACCCCAAAATTTTAGCTTTGGGGACTTTCGTTGTTGCCAGTTTACTTTCCTACTATCTTTTCGTTATGGACAATGGCAGATGATTAAGCCAATGTGTCATGAAATTGCAAATTTTCCTTTTTTATCCAAAACATAACCCTACTAACACCATCACAAACCATACATTTTGCCACATCAGGCAGAGGAAAGGAAGAGGTGTAAAGTAACACCCTCATGAGGGCCAACACTGGAACATTGTACCTGTGCTCCAAGAACTGCCCAACAGCTGGCTGCATTTCCCTCGCCAGACTCCATCAGGCAGCTGACTAACAAAGTTGCTGGAATCTCTTGGAATCTCTGCCATTCTTCTATATGAATCAACACATGAGTAGGGGATCTATAGAAAAGGGATTATTTCTGCAGTTATTATCCTACATAAAAATATTCCAGATTTCTAGGGAAAGACTTCATCCTCCATACAGGGGACAGTGCCCATTTCTGGTTGTTCCCACAGAACTCCTAACAGTGTTAGGACGCATTGCCTGATTTTCCAGCTTGCAAGGCAGAAAAGGGGAGGAACATAGAGGAACATGCACTCCGCGGGTGCCTCTTGGTGCCACTGCATGCTATTAACTCAGACAGTCTTGGAGTGGTGTATGTAGGGGCATAGGTTGTCATGGTTCTCAATGTTACAAAATTTTCCACAAATTTCTCCTGAAATGCCCTAAAGATTTTCTTAAAAAAAAAAAATAAAAAAAAAAATTAAAAAAATGGAATAACACAGAAAAAGGCCCCCAAAATCAGTTAGAGAAATAAGGCTGCCTTTGACAATAGCAGCTTCCATCCATCGTATGAGGTAAAACAATGCCATCAGTTATGTAAGTTCAATGTCTTTTAAACAGTTATATACCCTAGATGTAGAATCACAAGGACAAGTGGCTAAAAGGCCTCTCTAAACAAGTAAAATCTGTGTATGGAACATGCCAAAATTATTTCACTAGTTATGTCACAGTGACAGATTCAACAGTCTACAGACAGCTCTACTGAGAAATAACAAAGTGTACTTCAATGCTAGAAAAGGTAGCATTGTAGAGGACACTAAAAATCATGTTTCACTTGATCAGTACAAGAGCCAAAAGCCTTTCTACCAATGCTAATAGTTCTTGAAAATATATTACCGCACTGTGACCAAATCCTACCACTCTTCTTAGTCCTTACTTCTCATTCTTTACTCAGCTTTATGGGAATGTTGAAGACAAAAGGGAGGCTAAACCTCTACTCCAAGTTTGGTTGGCATTTCTTTTTTGACACACGTATTATTCAGATACAGACTTGATTCATAAAGATGCATCATCTCTAGGTTCCCATTGTAGACAGTGACAAACCCTAAACATTTTTTAAAAAAAGTCTACTTCTGACATCACATATATCCTGTAAAATAAATCCCTTCTCTGTGACAAGGAATGGCCGAACACTGGCAGTCGCTTCTGCTTAACATATGATTAAGGTGCTATTTTCTTCCCCCAACATCAACAACATATGACTATTAAGCAAACAAAGCACTTGTCCAATATTTTTTAAGAAGAATTCTTAGGTTTTCATCTTTTGATCTGTGTTCTACTGAATGGCAGAAGGTTTGGTTTTGTTGTTGATTTCTAGCTATAAAGTAAAACAGCCTGAGAAAAAGCCCAATGAAGGCACAGTTTTTAAGCCTTAAAATTGGGAAAGAAAACAAGAAAATGACCAACTCATGCTATTTAGCATAGAATAACACAACTAGTCCAAACACAATTAAAACATGAATCGCTACCCCTTACTGAAGGCAAATGCACTTCAAAAAAGTAAAAATCCTTTTTAAACAATAAATGAAATGTATTGTGTTGAAGCTTACCTCATGCTAGTAACTTCAAAACAGGCAGAACACCTGTCACAGAGTTTCTCAGACTTAATACTGTGCAAAAGATTGCTACAGCTTTGCACATTTGATAATGCTCATTTGACCATTCCTTTCTACCACACTTAAAAATTATTGCACGATAAATGTTATTGTGGTTCTTATTTCTGAAGCACCCCTTCTTCATACTTTTCTTACTGTATATTGAACAAAATCAATTTTTGTATTAGCTTGAGGTATAAATGAGCAACTTCTTGTAGAAGTACTTGAAACATTTAAAACCACAAAGGATACTGAATTAACTTTCACTTTACTTAGACAAAGGATTGCTGTCTTCCAGGATAATGTACTACAGCTGCATGGTGTAAACAGAACAGATTATATTTTAAAAAGTTTTGTATGCAGAAGCACGGTAGTAGGTCTGTTCAATAGGTGGGCTTCTGAGGATCCATATAAGCAGGGTTGTAAGGGGGCTGGCTGATTGGATAAGGTGCTCCAGCACCAGCTGCAAAAGCAAAAAAAAAAACAGGATTTGTAAAATTTACCTTTAGAATTTTATATCTAAAATGACAACTGCTTTAAGTACATGATTAAGAGGTTCAAATTAACTAGCATCTTAATTGGACTTGAAAGTAGTTTGCCCTAACTCATACAGCATTTGCATTTCAAAAGTTAGATAAAAAAAAATGTGATATATATGTGCGTATTATAGCAGCTACAAAGACATAGCTTTCAGGGGAGGACAGTTTAAAAAAAAACAAAAAACAAACACAACAAAATGATCTGGTGGAAGTCAGAGACGCACAAACAACAAGATACACCTGACACTATGCGGGGAAGTAAAAATAAACCAATGAGCAAAAGAAAAAGGACTAGAGAAAGCATCTTAGGATTCCTTCAGGGGAAGTGCTTTTCTGATAACTGTCAACAAGGTAATTGCAAAATTGAAATAGAATTAAAAAAGTGGCCCGCCACTACCAAGCACATTAAAGAGTTTGACTGTATCCTTATTTTCTAGTATTCTGCAACAAGCTGCTTCAAGAGGCATTTTCATTTTCAGGTCTGTCAAACAGCACAAGTTAGTTCAAATAACACAGCACCTGATCAGATCCCTAGAACGTGGCTATCTTTCAACGATCTTGTAAGCTGACCAGTGTGTTTGGCAGAGCAGGTATTCTCTCTCCTGCACATGACCTAATTAAGAGGCTGGCCCTTGGCTAATAAAGGCAAATAAAGGAAAGAGCTGGTAACATGGTAACAATTTAAGATTCTCTCAGAAAAAAAATAAAAATTAAGAACTAACAAACAACTTAATTGAGAAAAAGTTTGAGAAACCAGAGAGTAGGAGAAGCAAAATTTCTTTGAGCCCCTCACACTATAGAGGTGAAGCCAAAGCACTTTGGGGGTAGTACCCTAAAATCCACAGCTTCTTCAGAGTTTATGAAGGAAAAAATAAAATAAGCATGCCTGTAAAGTCAGTGTTTTTACATGCTGAACCCACCTGCACATTGTTAATGTTCAATTTCTAACTGGTTTGTAAATATGCGAGACCATGAACAGTCATTTTACATTTGAGTTATTATGAAAGAATAACTTTCTAGGGGCACAACCTACTATTCAAGACTAACTTTGTTTGAACTAACTTTGTTCATCCTTCCAAGTAGAAGGATGAACAGTGTGGTACATAAGAGGGCTCAAAGACCCTAGGATACGTAACAGCATAGTTTTGGTCTCTCTGAATAGTCATGAGCCAATTCTTCGGGGAATAGTTATCCCCAGAACGAGCTGGAATTAGACATAGCAACAGTAAAGCTACATGAAAGCAATGCTGTGAAAGAAGGAAAGCAGAAGAAAAAAAAAATCCAATAATTCTAATGGCCAGTCATCAGCAAACTGGTTTGAAGTTGATCACAGACTGGTTATTCTAGCAAACTACTGAACTACGAGCAAAAGCCATCTGTGTTTAGATAATTCAGTAAGTATTTACTACTATCCATATGTTAACTATTTAATATGAAATTTCAACTGAATCATTAGATTGTTCTACTGGATCCACTGGGAGTCCTACACACCAGCAAATTTTGCCAATGAAGTACCAGTTACATCTCCTCTTGCAATGACTAATATAGAAATGGTGATAGGGAAATTTCAGTAAGGACGAAATTTAACATCTACTGTAACTCCAGTTTTAAATAATTTGCTTACATTAGCATTAACGTAAAACATAATAAATGTAATAATAGAGGATTGGCTCCAATGTCACCATCTTTTTTGCTATTCAAGAGAAAGAAACATTTAGACCATTCTTGCCTTACCTGCCACTGTTTCATGGTAAGCTGGAGGTCCTGATGGCTGCATGGGATAAGGGGGAGGATACTGTGTGGGGTACGGTGCTGCTGGCATTCCCGGCTGTGGCTGGATAGGCATCGGCTGATATCCTTGATACGGCGCTACTGGGTAGCTGGGTGGCACTCCTGGCTGGGGGTAGGCAGCGTGAACCACTGTGGTGGCAGTAGTGGTGGTCACCACAGCTACAAACAACCGAAAGGAATATGGTTAGTTCTGGTGGTTCTAGGAGACCACCTGGGACAGCCAACAACAGTAATGTAAAAAATGTTTTCTCTTGAGATCACTTTCTCACTCCAAAATCTGCCCAAAATAATTTCTGAAGTTCCACAAAACGATTTAGAGATGTATGTCTCAAAATACTCTTCCATTGATCAAAGCGGTACTAAAAACCTTCACAAACTGGCTGCTCTCCCAGCCCATTTCCTTATTTCTCAACCACAAAGAGCAAAGACATTTTTTCCTGGACTGTTCAAAAACAGTCTGTGGCCAAGTGATGTATCATTCACTATGAGACTGGAATAACCTGCTTATTTTTTAAAGTTATTGGCTGTTTTAAAGGATAAAGGTAATAAATATCTCCTTTATTAGGCAAGCAGCTTCCTACCACGTTTGACCAAATGAGTTTCCTTTTAATGTAGTCTGTGTACTAACACATGTATGTGTTAGTACATCTTTGTACATTATAACAGAAAGGCAAATACACATATTTTTTGTAGGAGCTAACACTGGGTTATTGGTTCATCTCCCTTATTGCAGTAAGGGAAGATTAACAATTTCTAATAAACTGCAATAATTTGGTTTCAAGATCTCCTTCTTCTTCAGGCTGCAATTATAAACATTGCTCAAGATTCCACTTGACGCATAGGGAACAACAAAAGAAAGCTTTTATTCTACTTAAATCCTGTCATAAAGACGCGTCCACTGTTTCAGTGACTGTATGCAGACTAATCTCAGCTAACATTTGAAATGCTCTTATTTATATTTTAATCAAGACAACTTTTCATTAGTACTTCCTTTTAAAATACTCATTTTGTAATCTGTTCTCAGAGGATTATGCTACTTTAAACAGCATATTGTCTGTCCACATTAATCAGCATTTCAAAGTTTTTTTTGGCTTAGTATCATTCTATTTGTCAAATATTTAGAATAAAGAGAGCATTAAAAATGTATTCCAAAATTACTCAAATACAACATAAAGAACAGAAGACCAATAAATGGTCACTCTAAAGTTTATATATTGATATGATCAATAAAACACAGCTTTGACTTCAAAAATTCCCATGGTATAATGACTCACTTCTAAGCTAACATCAAGCCTAGAAGTACAAAAGCTTTCTGTAAATTCTGAGAATTTGCAACATTACAGTTGCAGGATTTGCACTACCATAACATTGTTTTTGAAATATGTGATTTTCCTTAGCAGTGATAGAAAAAAAGAACATATCTTGTGGTACAGTTTGAATAACCACTTTCCCAGTGATCACCATGGACATGCAAATTCACTTCTTTTCAGTCTGTCATAGTGGTGAGGGAGACTTCTCATTCTTCAAATGCAAGATTTATCTTTTGGCAGTAAAGACATTTTACTTAACTCCTGAACAACTAATGTTACAGTGCTGGGCCTGAGGTGTATTTTTCAAGTACATTTTTAAGAGACTAGGGAAAATTTAAAATTAATTTTTCATTCTATTCCTCATTTACCTAAACCAACCAAACAAAAAAAACAAAATCCACACATTCCAGGGGAGAATAAAGGAATTTCTTAAATGCTTAGAAGACATTCAAAAATGTCTCTGCTATGTCACGTTTTAAAGCAGCTTAAATGCTTATTTTCAATGCTTAGCTATTGCAGCTTTTGTAGCAGATAAGTAAGGAAACGTTACTTTTACCTCTTACAGAAATACAATCTTACAGGGGAAAAAAATAGTCTTTTGATTACAAGAAAAAGAAAGTAAATGTACAGGTACTTACGCCGTGGTTTTCGACATGCTTTATACAAACAGCAACACGAACAGGTGAGGCACAGAATGATAGTAATTACAATCACTGCAAAAACGGTGATTCCAATCGCAACAAGGGTTCCAAAACTGCAAGAAAGACACCAGCAGAAGTAAGCCTCACACAACTTTCTTACCCTTTAATCTAGCCTTCTGTAGCTAACACAGCACTCTTCCTTAAATCCGTTAGTGGTACTATTTCATGCATTTGAATAAGAAATAAAATTTAGCCCAATCCAGTGCCACACAAGGTCAGGTCTGCTAAATCAGTGGAAGCTGGCCAGCCCCTGGCAAGCAGTCCTCTCCACCGCCTATGAACAGGACAGAATGGGAGCACTTGATCCTGCTTATTTTGGTGTGGCTGCATGTCCCCTTGTATTCCAAAAGATTACAGAGATAAGGTTTCACATTTATTCATTCCACTGGTTAATTTTCCAAGTATGACTTGGACATACAGGTAGGCATGGCTGAAATTAAATGCCTTTGTCTTACGAGCGACAGCAAGTCCTTGATGCACAAGGAAGGCTTCCAGGGACAGTCACGGTACTGAGCTGACCTCTCCACACTGCAGATTCCTGCCAGGTTCCTTGGCATTTGAAAACAGCTGTGTCAGAAGCCATGTTTCAGATGGTTTCAAAGATGTGCACTTCTGCCAACTGTACTGCAATAATGAGCACGTTATGCTAACTACAGGAGACAGGAACACTAAAACACCAAAATCCAGCGTGGAGAGGCCAAAAATCATACCACCTCTAACCTCTGTAAGGACTACCAGCTGACGGAGGCACACGTAAAGCTTTTGGAGCTGACTAAGAGCTGCTAATCACACAGAACAGAAGAAAGTAACCGCTCAATGCTTAAATGCTCAGTGACGAGCCTACATTTGTCTGTCACGGGAGAGGTTGTGTAGTTTTCTGAAACGTCCCTTTTTAGAAGCCTAAAATCCAGAAAATTTGATGGCTTTTTAGGAATACCGGAATGAAAAAGCAAAGTACTGGAATCTGAGACCTTTTAAGTAATAATTTACATGATTTGTTTGCTATGGTCTGCAATCATTAAATCCCTTCTTTCAGGGAAGCCAGTCTCCTGCACTTGGATTTCTTACGAAATGCATCATGCATCAGTTTTGGAAACAATTGCAGGAAGTCAGTTCTTAATGAAGAACAAGCTCTAAAATAATGAGTAGACAGCTGATTTAATATCCATCCTGTTTTTGTCTTCTCCAGAGATTTTGGCTACAGAACTTTCTAGCATCCTGTCCAGTTTAAACAAAATGACATCTCTCTAGAACCTCCAGCATTTTTCACTCAGCTATCAACCAGTCATCCAATGTAAAAATTATTTTGGATTATCAATTACACCAGAAGGTTAAATCACTGGCATAACAAAAAAATAAATAAATAAAAAATAAAGTGTTCTGTCCCTAGCCCAAATTCACAGGACCTCAACTCAGTCTTCTAGAGCAACTTAACGCTAAATAAGCTGGACACTGAACGTAAGTGTTGACAAATAAAACAGGTTTAACCTAAAATGCAGTTTTTTTTCCCCTAGCAGAGGTCCCATCAATTTTATTTTTCTTCTGCAACAGCCTGGACAATGAAATTGGGTCAAATATCTTTCAAGAACCTGAGCAACACTTATCTGTGGTTGAATGTGTATTAACTGGAGTTGTTATTTGTGCACTGACTTTGTGAAGTACTAAGTACAGCACTACGGATTTATTAGTGAAGCAGTAAGTCTGGCACAGTGGTTTGCCTCCTGGTACTGCAGCTCAGCATTTACACGCAGAACAGGAAGCAGGAACTGTTGCAGCCTCCTGAAGACACAGAAACCACGTCAGAAACACTGCCAAGAGAACAAACAGATAACTGCAACACAGCTGCACAGCCATGGGGGTGCACACAGGCTGTGTCACTTTTATTTGCACCTTTGCAAAATGATGGACCTAAGATTATTATACAGGTTCCTTACCAGATTATACATGGAATATATATTCATCTATAGAATATTTATATAACTCATCATATAAATTCAAATGTATACTGAAGAAGAAATAGAAGTGTGCAGAATGTATTTACACATCAGACTTAACCATCATGATTGCACTGTTCACAACACACACGACTGCCTGCAACAAGCTACAGGCAGCTGCAGAACCTGGGCAGCAACAAGAATTAACTATGATTACGGCTAGCTAGGGAGTGCCAACAGTGTTTTCCATTTCAACCCTGAGAAAGCTTTCTTAGCAGGGAAGTTAACACTTCCATTATACTCAGGTAGTTGTTACTGAGCAACATTAGCAGAGACAAAAAAGTCTTACAGGTTCTTCCTGTGTCAAGGAAAGAGATTAGGAGGCCTGACAAAGAATAACAAAATTCTTCACTTCTGCAGCCAATGAACCTTGCTGGACTTCACCAAAGCCTGGGCAAAATTCAAACAAACCTAAGAAATTGAGAGAACAGAGGGGAGATGTGTCTGCTCATCACAAATAAAAAAAGCACAGCAGGAAACTGGCAGAGCCCTCACCTTTCAGGACCAAAGTCAGTTCTGTTATGACAAAAAGAGGACAGTGCCAGCCTGTCTGCAGCCCAGCTGGCCACCAACAGATAAACACTGGTCAGTCTGAAGCACAAGCTCCTTTTGCTTAACTGTCATAAACTTTTCTTCTCACAGAAGAAATTCTCGTTGCCTGTTTACTATCTCCAGTAAGGAATGTGATGATAACAAAGCTTAGGGTAAAAAAAAAAAAAAACAAACAACACAAACCACCATATCCATATCACCAAGTTCTTAGAAACACCCTGCGTATGAGCCAGCGATGTGTGCTTGCAGCACAGAAAGCCTGCAGCACCCTGGGGTGCACCGCGGGCAGCAGGGTGAAGGAGGGGAACTTGTGAGACCCCACCTGGAGCCTGCCTTCAGCTTGGGGCCCCCTGCACAAGAAGGACATGAAACTATTAGTGCGAGTCTTGAGGAAGCCACAAAGATGCTCAGAGGCTGTAGGTGACAGGCTGAGGGAGCTGGGGTTTATCTGTCTGGAGGAGAGAAGGCCCCGGGGAGATCTCACAGCGGCCTGCCGGCACCTAAAGGGGGCTACAGGACATCTGGGGAGGGACCCTGTCAGGTGGTGTAATGACAGGACAAGAGGTAATGGCTTTAAACTAAAAGAGGGTAGATTTAGATGAGATATAAGGAAGAAATTCTTTCCCCAGAGGGCGGTGAGGCCCAGGCCCAGGCCGCCCAGAGGAGCTGTGGCTGCCCCATCCCTGGCAGTGCCCAAGGCCAGGCTGGATGGGGCTGGGGGCACGGGGCCCTGCCCATGGCAGGGGTTGGGACGGGGTGGGCTTTGGGGTCCTTTCCAACCCAAACCACTCTGTGATTTTTATTTTCATCATTTGTCTGCATGTTTGCTAAAACAAGATGACCGCTTTTTCATGCATCTTTTGAAGAACTGAATGGAGACATTTGTAATAGAGGAGTGCCAGGTACACCCGCTCCAGAGGGTGGTTCTGTGTTTGGATGTGTAAACACTGTGCTTCAGTTCTACGTATTGAAATCCTGTGTGATTACTGCAAACCAAAATTATAAGCCTTCAGAAACAGCCCAGTGAGCGAAACAACAGACATGAGTTAGTTCTTCACAAAGCTTTCTCGGGACTGCACACAACTGGATTGCCACAGGCATTTTTATCGTCCGCTCTACAGCAGCAGCATGACTTTCCTGCCCATTCTTGGGTTCATGGAGACTCACTTTTTGAAACAGCACAAGGTACCATGACATTTATGGAAAGCAAAACCATATGAACTTGCAAGCACCCTTTTACCACCAAAGGAGTACTGCCCTGAGCACTTCCTCCTGGATATTCAGTGACACTGACACACAGGAAGGAATGATTACAGCCCCCTGAGACTCCCACTAGTAAGGCTGCTGAAAAGAGCTCAGGAAGGCTACTAGAAATTGTAGGTCATACTCAAGTAAGGCTAGAATGGTGCTCACCGTTCACTTTACTCAGTGAACTGTCTAAGCTCTAGCAGATAAGATATCCCACATAATGTATAAAGACTCCTGTGGTGTATTAGCTCCAGAAATCCTTTCTTAAAAGAAACCATTGCTTTATTTAGTTGCTTTCACGTGATGAACTCGTCTGAAAGGACTCAACATATTTGGAAAAATATATATTTGCATTAAATATTATTTTATTTACCAATTGTTAGTCTGCGTTACACATACATGAAAATGAATAAACAAAGGACTGTAGCTTAAAGATTCTTCCTGGATAGTTAACCAAACACAAATCCCCAAACAAACAAAAACCAAACCAAAAATACACCTTACCCCATGAACTCTGTGAACAAACATCATGGTGCAGAAAGTGGGGTGGCCACAGCCCAAGATCGGAACGCTGTGCAGGCGTCACAGTCTGCACACAGCTCTTCAGACTCCTACATTATATACCATAGCCCCTAAATAAACCACACACTTACAAACAGCCTGAGCTCAGTCACTGACACTTCCTGCTTTTTTCTCCTCACATCATAAAAGCTAACTTTTGCCAATAACTTAACTGAAAACAAAACACAAACCCACTAGCAGCTTTACCATGACAGTGATGAACTGCAACTTCTCAAAATCCACATGAAGTCAATCTGGAGAGGACTCCCTGCCCCTTCCTATCTCTGCACTCTCTTGCTCAACCTACTCCACTTCCACTCGTCTTCTCTTACATGTACAGTTGGAAAGTTCTGAATTGCGTATGCACTGAGTGTACCTTGCAGACTCATCTTACCTTTGAAGTGTGCTAATAATCCAAGCCGTGTACGAGTTTACATAAAGGGAGATGTATGATTAGTGCCTGTTTTAGCCTTTGGTACTGAATGAGATGCAAGTGACATTAAAAAGGTAAAACCAAACCCAAGATCTAAGAGGTACTATTTGTAGATGATAATTCTCAAGGCGGTGTTTCTGTACCGAGAGCTCAACTTTAAACACTAACTGGAAAAAAAGATGTGAAATGCTGTTCATGTACCTAAAGCTTTTGAAAATATTCAATTTTTTAAACCTCCTTAGTAGTTTGTATCACCTAGTTTGTGACATTTTATAAGCTCTACTGTAAAAAAAGTTTGTGCATATCTATGTGTTCATGACAGTGGCATACACTACAACTTCTGTCTTTAAAAAAAGAAGAAAAAGAACACAATGCCCAAAAGAACAAGACCACCTGGTTTTGAAAAATTACTTTAAGCAGCCTATTTTATTCCACAAGTTTTACTCTATTCCAAGATTTGTTCCATGCTACAAGAAAACATGTTGGCAGGGTTCATTTCAAAGATACATGGTTGGTTTCAAAAGCAAACATTTACAAATACTGAGTTACAGCTGTAAAGCAGGGTGGTCTGGAACGACCTCAGAAGGTAATTTAGGCCATTCCAAGAAGTCAAAAAAAAAAAAAAGTATCTACATGGCATTCTTTCCAGCTCCAGAAGAGGATACTGTTCCCAGAAGCACAGCAGAATGGTAAATGCCCAGACTTGCCCTGACTCTGGTACAGGACAAAACCAAACAAGTCTCTGTATGGAGACGCTCTCTTACGCCCAATATTTTAGTCGCGGCCACACAATGCCATATACTGCCTCTAACATTAAGTATAAAAATTAAAGACAAACTTTTTAAGAACAACCAATATGACCTCCCAGGGCTATTCCAGAGGGGTTATATTTTACAACTTCACAAGCAACATACTTTGTCTAGTATTTTAGCATGAAGATTCAAGGCATAAGAACCACTTTTCTAGAGACTCAAAAAACCACTTCCATAGACAGCAAACTCCTGTGGGGTTAATATTCACAGCAAAACATTAGCGTGGCATTAACACTCGGTAGACCAGCCAGCCTGTGGGTCAGCTTGAGACTCAGAGTGAATAGCATGGTTTCAGAACTATGAAACGTTGGTAGTTTTGGCACAGTGGTAGGTTTGTGTAACTGCTATGTCATTTTCTATGCTATGCAATGTCCTGAAGTGCACCTTGCTTAACTGGAAACTCTCTGCAGTGGCCTTTCAGATAGCTGGTAACTCAAATTACCACTTGAGAGAGTTCTTCCTGGGGTCTGGCCCACATACACTTCCTTCACACGAAGGTAATGTTTTCATTTCACTTTGGCTAACCCACCACTAGAGTATCAGCCCAAACAATCGCTAAGCGCTGCTCTAGCACAGACATGAATTAACTCCTCCCAAAACCCACTAACATTTCCCACAACTTTCCCCACTTCTTTCTAGGTACCCTCAAAAGAAGGCAAATTTGCACCAGGAGCCCCCAGAAGCAATCCTTGTAACGCCTCAGCTTACTGCAGCCAGAACAACCTTGAGCAAAGTCCTCCAGCGTTAGGACCAACTTTTGCAGCCCAGGGACCCTTAGCACCAGCCGAGTCAGCTCTGCAGTCAGGAGCAACCCTAAAGCAAGAAGGATAAGGCCGTGGCAAGCCACGAACCCTTGCAACTGCAAAGAATTACAGAAAAAAAGAATGCCACAGCCTTTGTGAGGGAAAGTTGGCTAAATACATCCTGAATGGGTCCTTTTTCTGTTTGTTCAAATAGGAAGCTGGCGTGGGTTACTTTATACAGCTTTAAGCCTAAAATAACACACCTTAATTTCACAAAGACCAACTGTAACCAAAGTTAATTACTATTTTGGAAGACATTAATTTCACAATATTTTCAAGTAACATATAATAGTTTTGCACAACGTGTTCTTAAACAGCCTGTATGAGAAAGTGGCAGGGAGGGAACTTCCTAGAGCTTTTGATTTTACTCAGAGATCTGACACTCAGATCCTACGGCTTCTAACAGAAAATGTACACAAGCATCTCTTCTTGGCCTCTAAGCAGTTCTCTTGTACTAAATATACCCAGTTACATATGTTCTTTTATAGCACGTACTAAAAATACAATTTACTGGGGATGCTTCCCAGGAAACGTCCACTTTGTAGACAGCTCAGAGTAATTGCTGTAAGTAATTGACATTAAAAATGCATGTAATGAAGAGGGGAAATGTCCAAGCTGCATTCAGAAGTCCTTCATCAACAGCACAAGAATTAACATTAACTTCACACAGGTCACAGGACAATTTCAGAAAAGTCCATTCGACCTTCAGCATGAAAACAGTTCTTAAGCCCTATGAAAACACTCACTTCTACAGACAATAAACGGATTTAGCATGCTCCTTTAGCAGCAAAAAGAGAATGCACACCAATTATATACACAGATAGATAAGGCAAATAAACGAGCCGGCTCCCATTCTATTGCTAGGATCCCATTTGAACAGTACCAAATGTCATTTCCCCCATGCCAATAAAAATTTGAAACCAAGACAAAGGCAATGAGAGCGATTTTTCCAAAATGGTCAACCAAATGAATGAACAAGTCCAACTGAATCGCTAAGTATTGCAGAAAGTTTTCCCTGCAATAAACAACTGCGATACTATGCATACATCACCACCAATACTCATTCTAGAAAGCAGTTCTAAAAGTCCTCATATTTAAGCAACTAACTAGAAACTGACTTGGCAGGAGAGATAAAGTTTAAAACATAAACAATTCGAGCAAATTCAGCCTGGGATATGACTTCCCAAACACTCTGAAACTGCAATCAAAGGAAGTTCAAGCTAGGCTACACCCACCAGCTCTGCTTGCCATGTAGTGCAGCTCTTCCATACACTAGCCATAGGTCGTCACACCTACAGAAGTCAGAAACTGAGTGCTCAGACAGGAGCAAAATTTCAGTTAGGGAAATGAACTATCCTACACCATAACAAACCGACGTGCTTTCTCACTGTTCTTCTCACCAGGAAAAGCACGTCATCCGCTGTGACAAAAAACAAGGAAAATCTCACACTGCCCAAGTAAGAGCAGACCTCTGCAGAAGAGTTCACATCTCGCTGACCAATACTTCTCTTTTTAAATGGTATCACCATTAACAAGACTGTCATAAGAAGTCACAAGTGGCTTTGATGATTGGCACCTTCCATAACTAAAATAAATAAATAATAATAAATTAAAAAAAAAAAAAAAAAACTTTTTAAGCTGACCTTTCAGTGGAATTGAGAAGCAGAGGTCACACTAGTGAACACAGTGAACTAGTGAATACCATGTTAAAATGAATGGTATAAAATGTTTTTAATAAAAAATAGGTTTTGCTAAAAGACCAGTGTTGGCGCAAGTATTAATTTCCTAAAATTCAACTGATTTGTTCGTTCCACAGAACGCACAAGCACAGTTACAAAAGACTATGCAATTCAAAGTCATTTCCCTCTTCCCTCATGACATTTCTAACACAATTTATCACAAATACACCTGGCTACCCCTCAGGCCATAGCTGCTGCATGGAAGTACACGATGCAGCAGAGCTGGATGTAGCTTTGGAACCCACGTGCTCAAAGATCTTACTAAGTAACAAGCATGGTCTCTGAACCATGTTTTGAAGCAAGGATTCTCCATCTTCTGGGCTGTAGGACCCTTATCCGAGGACTATCCTACCTGTGGGTGATTTCACAAGTTCGCTCAGAGTCAACCCGTGCACAAAACATGTACTTTTTTCAGACTTCTATTTGTGGGCACAGCAAAGCCCACAGAATTAGTAGAAAACCCTACCCTAATAAGTACGTACAGAAACAAAGGACACACCTACAGAAAAAACGAACCACTAAACCTAACCCACGTGATGAATCTCCACCTGGCCTAAACGTGCAAAGACACAGTATCTTGCTTTTTGCCCTGAAATGGCCTTCTGTAGTTAGAAGTGCAGGCTGCTAAACCCCAACCATGAAGCAGCATTTTTCAGTCTCTTCCCCTCTTGGTTTCAGAGCATACAAACCTACACAAGCATTTAAGCCCCCTGCCTGAAGCTGGCAGCTGAAGAATCATTAACAGCAGCTCACTACTGCTTTGTCAGCAATGGAGACAAAACACAAGTGCCCTATAATGCAAGTTACCATTACACAAATCATGAAAGCCTGTATTTACTTTTCAGGCTAGTAAAAAGCACAGAACAATTTTTAAAATAGCTTCAAATCCACATCTGAATTGTTCCTAGACTAGCAGCTTACATTTCTTGGTGGGATATGCCTGTGTCTGAATGCAAGCTATACAGAGAGGGCTCTGTACACAGCTTAACTCATTTGTTACATAAAATACTTAGGACCAGTACTGGAAAACAATTTTCCTGAATATTAAATAGAGAGCGCATGCATAAAAAGTTATTTTCCAAATAATAATTTTCTTAATTCATCATTGGAAACCTATTACAGATGCTGAAACATCGAAATACACAACAGAATACGAACTGAAGTCCCTGACAGCAACAGTGGAAGAGGAAGAGAACAGGGTACGGTTCACCATCACTATTTTTAACCATGACTAAGGAGGATGCATGTGCTTAAAAACATCTAAATTGAGACAGCAAGTTAGGATAATCACATCCTCCACAGTTAGAAGCATATAGTTTTTGCCCCCTTACACACACAGTAGACCACTGCAGACACTGCTTTTCAAACAAGGGTGGGCAGAATTTCTCCGTTTCACAGAGGAGCCAAGTCTCGAGACAACACAGGGATCAGCCCATGACAAAGGCTGAACACACGCAACCCAAGTCTAACAAGGCTGTCCTCTGTTGGCCGAGACCTCCCGGGAAGGCTGTTGTTCTGCCTCCCTCTTCCCACCACGTCAGGACGAGCAGCCTCTTCTCAAGGCATTGCAGCGTGTTACATAACTTCAAGGCAAAAATTAATTTAGAAACGGAGACCAACTAACTGGAAATGGTAATTCTGTTTTCAATTTAGAGTGACCGATTATCAGCTCTGCCAACTACATTATTTTTCCTCTGCAACTCTGATGCAGATGCTCTGCTTTGCCCCACCTCCTTAAGCACGCAAATATTTCACAATTAGTTGAATTGTGGGTGAGTCATCTAATTTCCTTTTCCAGTAAGGGTCACTGTTGGAGAATTGGCATACCAAGGCTAAAAAACCATGTTACCAATGCAAATCATGACAACTGTGGTTACAGTGAACCAGTGCTCTGCTTCTGCAGCTTCTTAAAGGAGGAATACTGAGTACTGTAGAATGAGAGAGGATAATGATCTCAACCTTACTCACAATCAGTTTCCAAAACAGAACACAGCAGGGGAAAAATCAATTTGCTAATCCAATTTAAAGAAAAAGAACGTGAAACACTTTCAATGTATTCTTCAACAGCAGAAGTTGTATAAATTGCATACATTCATCTCACATGTAAGGATGAATGGTAGCGAATGGTGGCAATTTAACAAGTTTAGTCGTATAAAACCAATGCCTGCACTGTGACTTAAAAGCTCCAGATAATCTTTAGGAATAAACTAACAACAGAAAACATGTGAATCTGAGTTAATGCCGACTTGTATACTTAAAATGCTTAATTTTCTTCTAAATGCAGTGTTCTGGGAAGCACGATACTTTCGAGTACTTGAAAGTATGTGGTTATGACACTCCAAAGGAATGTCATTTATTGTCTTAAAAAAAGACCAAAAGGAGATTATAGGATAGTAACTGCCTGCATTTTGAACTTCATGGAGGTGCCCAAAGTGCCTTGCACCCCTGCCTCAACAACACCCGATATACAATGTTAAATACTGAAGGAAATTGGTATTAAAGGACAGTAATAAAAAGAAACCTACTCAAAACTGGTACTTGCACTTCTGCTGAAGACCTCAGAATAAATACAGCAAAGAAGCAGGAGCGCAGGCGAACTACCAACTGCTCAGCTGGACAGGACACAGGAAGAGCGCCTGCAGCACCATCCGAACCCTTCCCCAGCGTGGTCTCAAAGAATCACACCATAATCGTGGCAGGTTTTCCATGCAGGGAGAAGAGACCCCCTAGCTCACACAGCCCAGTGGCCAGTCCACAAAGTTAGTGACAAGTCCTCCAAGATATGAAAGTCTCTTAAAAAGCTAGGATTTGTGAGCAATTAGTCAGAGCAGTGATTTGATATAGGAATAAGGCCAGAGAAAGAATGAGGAACTTAATGCTTTCTGACCCTTAATGCCTGTCTGGGAACCACCCCACCCCCCTTTTTGAAGGGCAGCATCAAAGGTAGTATTTGCGTAGGACACTAAAGGAAGGTGCTGTTTATTGTCTCTACTCCTGTTATAAACCATTCAAGGAGACCGTTCAACAACCGTGTTCATCTTGCTGAGCATACAAAAAAATATATCTGAACTGACATCAGCCACACAGACAAGTCTTAAATAAACATTGTCATCGAGAAGCAATGTGAAACTTGTCTTTTAAGGGAAACTGGCATGGCACAAAAGGGTGGAGCATACCTTGCAGGCAGAAACGAGAGCTCTTCTTGAAGGAAAAAAGCTTACTGCTTGTTTAAGAGAAAAAAAAAAAACACCTCTGTTACCAGGCAGCCTGTAACAGGAGGGTAACCTACGAGTGACTCGGTGCCCCAGTGATGGCAGGAAGAGTAACTGAAGGCCTGTTCATTTTCGTTTCCGATGTTGAAACATCCTAAATCAAACATTCAAGGTCATCGTTCTATTTGGAAAGTTTTAGGAAGCAGTTTTCCTCTGGACTCGCGTTCAGATAGCTTTTCAAAAGCAATGTTTCTGTGCATAACTATTTTTTTTTTTTTAGAATTGTAAGAAAAAAATATCAATTGTAATTTTTTTGTTACTTAAAAGTGCCTAACAGGAAAACAAGCCTGACGTTAAGCCCAGGTGCTTGCACACCACGCTGAGTTTCCAAAGCTGTAACGCAACCGAAAGGAGAAGCTTGAGAGAACGCCTGGCGGTGAGACAGCTTCTGGGGCACGCCAGGGCTGAGACAGAAATAGTTAAAGCAGCTTAGCTCCTACATGCTGAGCGTTTTCCCTCATTTAAGGATGCACCTCTGTGGACTGAGGCCTCGGTTCCAGTTCCTTAAGTAACCGCGTGGGCTCGGCATAGATTTGGGCTTTTTTCGATTATTTTTTCTTTCCGTGCTGTGCACTAGCTATGCTCGTTAGCACGGAAAAAAAAAAAAAAAAAAAAAGACAAACCGCATTTCTTAGCATCCTCACATTTCTCCTTTCATCCTCAAACACATTCAACGCCTCCGCAGGCCCAACGCTGGCGCTCAGAATCGGGAATTCGGATTTTTTTTTTTTTTCCCTCATCTTTCCCCTAAAAACGCGTCGGGAAAGCAGCGGCTGCAAGCCGGGGCTCCCGCAGCCCTGAGGGATGCGCCACCAGCCCCAGCACCCCTCCCACCCTCTCCCCGGGCCCCCCAGCCCTCTCCCCTCTGTCCTGCCGGGCACGGAGCTCGCCCAGCCCGGCCCGGCCCGGCCCCGCCGCCCCTTACCCCATGCTCGCCGCCACCGCCGCCGCCGCCCGACCCGCGCCCGGCCCGGCCCCGCCCCTCCCGTCACGGCGCTGGCCCCGCCTCAAGGAGACGCGGCGCCACCTCAGGCTCTGCCTCGGTGGTTTTTTGTTTTTTTTTTTTTTTTTCTTAACCCGTTTCTTTTCTTTTTTAACGTAAAGCGAGCACCGGGGCTCTGTACGGATTCCTCGGCTGCTAAGCCACAGGGGGCGGCTCTGGCAGCGCCAGAAGTGACCGGGATCTCTGTCGGTTCCTTCAGCCTTCAAGTCCAGAGCACCCACCTGCTCACACCCCTGCCTCAAAACCGACAGGTGATGTTTGTTTGTTTGTTTGTTTTTCTGCTTTTTCAGTTCCGCAGCAGTTCCTCACGGCAGAGGGAACCACCAGGATGGAACCACCAGCTTCACCCAGCTGCCGCTGGAGACCACTAACAAAACGCTGCAGTTCCCTGGGGAAATTTGGGACCCTGTTAAAAATGTAACAGCCAGCACAGCTACGTTTTACTTTTTATTTTCATCGTTTCATGAAGAACAGCACATTTCTTGTTTAAATATATGCTGCCAAGGGGAAATTGATAAAGGTGTGTTTTCAGAAGAAAACATACTCAAGGTCAATTAAAAAGAAAATTCAAAATATAATTTAAAATTAAAATCAAAATATATTATCTGAGCAGTTTGGTAACATTCATTATTAAATTTAGCAGTCTAAAGGT
Organism: Anas acuta; assembly: GCF_963932015.1. Classification (NCBI taxonomy): domain Eukaryota; kingdom Metazoa; phylum Chordata; class Aves; order Anseriformes; family Anatidae; genus Anas; species Anas acuta. Next base: position 16,064,853 of record NC_088989.1, on the reverse strand, counting down.
TTGTAATTATTTGAATATACATGTATGCAGATATAGGTCATAATAGTTCATAATTAACTCTTGTTCTTCCTTTATATTATTCCACAGAATGGGAACCAGGAACATTTTACAGCAGGACTCTTGTAATCACCAACACAATGCACATACTGAAAGTAACTTATCTCATGTGAGATTGGAATAGCACAAGAAATATCGATAAAATCTTAAGTGCAAAAGATGCTAAAAAGTAAGGAGATGCTTCAAGCAAAAGCACCTCTTACAGAGCCACTAGAGACTTAATCCATCAATTCTCAGAAAGACAGAGTAAGCATGCCCATGCCTCAGAAGACAAACTCCCATTCAGCAACATGAACATGGACTTGCATATGGGGATCATTGGCATGATCCAGTCTCTTTCCTATCTGTTTCTTCATATGGTCTCAGGTGTACGCAAGTTTGAGTGTTCAACATATTTAACACACAAATCCATATTTCTGATTTCATTTTCTCCTAGCACAGACTGACTATGCAATAAGGAACCTCTAAATAGAAAAACATTTATAGAACCTCCAAATAAATAACATTTAAAAAGCTGGTGCTTCGCATGTCTTACCTCGGGCCATAATCACTTAAATCTTCAGAGTCCAAAAGCAAGTTCAGGTTGCCCAAGTCAGAGGTCCTGTAAGAAGATAATACATCTCAAAAAGTGGAATTTAAGACATATTTAGCACCTGGCTAAGTTCCAAGTACTTATGAAAGGTAATGGAGACTAAAAAGAGAATGAGATTAATTTTGTCATCCTCAAAGAAAAGTGAAACAGAGCAGTAGAAGTGTTTGAAAATACTCAAGAAAACACATGCCAGTTCATGCACCAATTTGTCTATCTCATTGCTCCCACTTCAGAAGTAAGTTACATGCCTTAAAGTAGATCCCCGACAGAGCCTTATATGGAGCTGAAAGGTCCCTTTGTAGGTTTTTACCATTAAGATGCTTGCTTTTGTCCTTTGAACCCACTGTACACAATCCATTTGCCTCATACCTTCCATCAAGCAGATTACACATCAATTGCTGTTCTTCATCAAATCTGAATAATGAATTTGAGCAGCAGTATCGACGCGTGCAATCTCCACAGCAGAAGCTGGGACAGGATTTTGCAGGTTGCACCTTGCTATGGGGATTAAGATATGCTTGACAGTCCTCGCCTAAAGCTGAAAAGAGGTAAAATCCAAGAGTTAGTAATGAAAGAAATAACTCCTCTATCAAGTTTCTCTCTCGTACTGACATCCAGGTTAACACCTAAATATGTTTCAAGCGTTTGTGTTAGGGTCTGCTGATCTGTTACATCCTTCAGAGCCCAGCAAAGGTGAACACCTGCAAAGTACCTGGCCTCCACCGAGGAGCTCTTTCACACACTTTCTAAAGCTTTCACACACGTGTGAAGGACTAACCCAGGCAAACGTGCCTGCGGACACCGCCTCGGACATCTGCAGAGCCTCAACCCGCGCCGCGGTCTCCTCCAGCCCCCACGCAAGCCCGAGGATGGCGTGCTTCAGCCCGCTGCGCTTCCCTGGGTATTCACGGGACGCAAAGGCGCGGCCGTGGCCCTGGCCTTCCCTTCCACCCGTTCCTCGCCCTGCTTCCCGGCACATCCCCGCCACCACGGCCCGCCGACAGGCTCCGTCGAGGCTGGGGGTTGAGGGGGAAGCCGCTCCCGGGACGCTGCCTCCCTCGCCCTTCTCCCGGTCCCCCCCCCCGCAGCCTTTCCTCGGCCGGCTCCGAGCGGCGCCCGGCGGCGGGTGCAGGGAGCCCGGCCGCCAACGGCCCCCCCTCGGCCGCCGCCCCGCGCTCACCGGGCCCCGGCAGCAGGCAGAGGAGGAGGAGGCCGAGGCCGAGGGCGCCGCGCCACGCAGCCATCAGCACCGCCGCTCCCCTTCCGCCTCAGGGGCGGAGCGGCCCGGGGCAGCGGGGGGCCGCGGAGCCTCTCCCCGGGTCGCCGTGGCTGCTGCCCGGTGGCCGCTCCTCCTCCAGCAGTTACCTCCGCGTAGGTAACGGAACCAGCTTGAACTGGCTTGAGTGCTGGAGTCTGTCAAAGACGGGAAAGGCCAGAAGATGAGGAGCGAGGAAGGCTGCCCCCGGTGCTCCCCCACCAGCGCTGTGTACCGAGGCCAGAGCCTGCTGCCAGCCCCAGCCCTGGGAGCGTGCCGGTGAGAGGGACTGCGGCTCTGAACCCAGCCCTGAGAGGCCAGGGCCCTGTGCAGGTGCCCTCTCGCAGCCGTGTGAGAGACTTCATGCATTCAAAGGCAGCTGCAAAGCTCTCGGAGCTCCTCAGCTGAAGGCACACATCCTTGAGGCTGCCAGACAACAGCAGTCTCCCAGGGACAGCAAGGCCTGAAATGCATAGCCAAGAGTCTGGGAGCTGTAGGGAAGATGCTGACAGACCCTGGGGAGAAGACAACCCTGTGGTTGTAGCCCATAACGTTACCCCCCCGCGAGAAAGGCAGAGGTGAATAAAGACAACACATGCATGTGCGATCTTTCAGCACAATCTCAGGTGCTACTGACCCTGAGGGAGAAGTGAGACCAGGGTGAGTCTGTAGCACCCAGCACCATGCCAGGTCCCGCAGCACGCAGCACAGAGGAGTTCCATACTCTGCAAGGGCCACAGTTGGAGAAAGTGTGAGATAAGAGACAAGAACGGCAAGAAAGGACGAATAAGGCCTGGTAACTCTGTGCACAGACCAAGGCAAAAAATATTAAGTATTGCCTTGGCGGTCAGGTGAGACTTGTGTGACATGTGATTGACACGTATGATTGTGGAGACCTGATCCACGGTTCTGTAGCTCTGTGCGGGGCACTGCTGGAGATGGACGAAGTGTGAGATAAGAGAGAGAAAGGACTAGTCGCAGGAGATCTGATGTACAGTATCCCTTGCACAGTGAAGTGCTTGGCAGTACACCCCCATTTCCCAGAATCAGAACATTGGTGTGTGGTACCCTACAGGGGGTAAATTTCTGCAGCAGCACACTGACAAGGGCTAGGAAAAATGGGAAATATGAGTGTCAGGGGACCCAGAGATATCCCTGGGGGAGTACATACCGACAGTCCTTCCGGAAGAATAATAAGAAATTGGAAAAAAAAATGGTCTTCTGGAAAGGCCCCTTCTGCGTCTCCTGCACCCAAAGCTACTCTGACTACTACCTGTTACTATTACCTGTTGCTGTTACTAAGAGCACAGTCCAAAAGCTTCTTAAAGTCCAACAGGCTTGGTATAGTGACTACGTCCCTGGGGAGCCTGTTCCAGTGCACGACAACCCTCTCAGTGAAGAACCTCTTCCTGATATCCAGCCTGAATCTCCCCTGTCACAGCTTGACACCACTCCCTCGGGTCCTATCACTGGTCGCTAAAGGGAAGAGATCGATGCCTGCCCCTCCACTCCCCTCATGAGGAAGCTGTAGGCCGCCATGTGGTCCCCCCTCAGCCTCCTCTTCTCCAGGCTGAACAGGCCCAGTGCCCTCAGCCGCTCCTCATACGTCTCCCCCTCTAGGACCTTCACCATCTTTGTAGCCCTTCTCTGGACACTCTCCAACAGTTTCATGTCCTTTTTGTACTGTGGTGCCCAGAACTGCACACAGTGCTTGAGGTGAGGCTGCACCAGCACAGAGTAGAGTAGCAGCGCTGTGATCACCCATGTGTGCCACCTGGACGGAGCATGTCCAGAGTGCATCCAGCAGCCTGCTGTTCACTATCCCTTGTGAAAAAGGAGAGAAAAGTTAAGCTCAACGAGTCAGGAGGTACACTCAAACCATTCATTTCAGGTACAAGCAAAACATTGATAACTACAGGAAAACAACCTTCCAGGTTGCAGATCAGCTCGGGGGAAGACAGCTTCAAGAAGCCATTTACCTTCTCACTGCCCTCACTAGCAGCCCTAGACACCAGCACTATGGAGCGCATCTCCGCAGCAAGGGGCTCCTTCCAGTTTGAGCTGCTCTCCAATACAAATGGGAGGCTGCACAGTCATCCCCTCGGGTGAAACTACATTTCAGGAACGCTGCTCTGCTACTTCCAGATAACGTTCCTTCGAAAGCTGGGTGTGACGACCCAGTTTCATTCCCAAGGGAAATAAAAATCATAATACCACTCCTGCACTTCCTGATGTCCTGCTTGTACCTGGAACATTCTCTGTAGCTACTCCATCTCTCAGCTGTGCTGGAGAAGATGCGGGGACAGAAAGGCTCGCAGGCACAGCTCACCTAGGCTAACTCACAGCCTCCTTAAGGCTGTATGATGCCTCACAGTAGCTGTCCTTGTGCAAAACAATCCCTGGTGCCCCAGAAAGCAGCTTGCCTTAGCTGTGGGTGCCACGCAGCCCTCAAATACCAGCCTTGCGGTCTCACAAGCCGGACTGTGCTGGGGTGGCCGGTGCCAGAGCCAATGACTGCCCGGCAGTATCATCATTGCCGAGGAAAGCATTAATCCGAGAACCCGAGAGGCCGTCTGCCCTGCAAGGGGAACTCCCAGAGTCCGATGGGACAAAGACAGGCAGCACCACATCCTCCAGCACCGCGACACGAGTTTCTGCTGGAGTCCCTCATTCTGCCCTCCCAAAATCTCGCCTCTGCTCAGGGACTCGCTCGCTTTCTGCCCCACCACGCCTCTCTCAGCACGGCCACTGCCACTGGCAGGCCGGCGATCTCAAGCGAGGCGAGGGGCGCTCGCCCCGTTCCACAGCAGTCCTGCTTGTGCGAGGCGTGTCCAGCCCGTACCTGCGACCTTGGACTTCTCCGGCTCAGTGCTCAGTCTGTAGTTCTTCCTCGAGAGAGCAGGCCCAGCACCTCGCGACGTCATTCTTCACAGGCACCGGTGCCAGAGCAGACATAAGACAGGCAGACGCCTAGACCCAAACCTGCTGGGGAGGACGCTGCCGTTAAACTTCTCCCTTTCTTGCAGGCTCACGAGCCTGGCCTGAACAACCCAGATAAGCCGAAGCCAAGTCCTTGTGCTAACGGCAAGGCCACACAAGAGCCCAAAGCCAGCTGCCAGCCCTGCTCTCACCTGTCCCACCTGCCCAATGACCCCAAACTCCTCTCCAGTGCTGCAGTGCTATGATCACCCACGTGTGCCACTGGGACAGAGCATGTCCAGAGTGCTTGTCCCTGCTGCCCTGGGCTCCCCTGCAAAGCAATCAGCCTGGAGGAAGACGGGCGAGGGCAGCAGGGGTGGTTGGCTCGGAACTGTATTGGACTTGGGGGCTGCGGATTAGGGCCAGCGCTTGGGGCTAGCGTGTGCCTGGTTCTGTGGCGTGTCCTGGGCTGGCTGGAAGGATTCGGGGCTGGATATTGTAATCGTGATTGGGTTGTCCTCTGCTCTGGCCCAGGGTGGCTGGAGCCGCCGCTGCTCTCAGGCACTATGGAGCTGCAGGGCGTCCCCACTCCTGTCAGTCTGAGGGTGCTGGAGCTGCTGCTCTTGGGTACCAGGGAGCCAAGGAGGGCCCCAGTCCTGCCTGGCTGGCAGTGCTGGGGCTGTTGCTGTCCAGCAGTGGGGAGCCTTGGGAGGACCCTGGTGCCGCCTGGCTGCGTGCGCTATTGGTGCTGCAGCTAGGTAACAAATCGCCTTGTTGGTATTGCTTACATCACCCTCAGGGATTAGACACCCACATTGGTGGTGAGCAGAACCTGTGCTTGAAACATCTTGGTATCTACCTTATGTCATCGTACCAATCCCCATTATTCCGAATCGTCAACAACAGCCTTTCGAAGCCCATGCATATGATAAGGCCCCGTGGTGTGTTACGATGCCCAAGGTCAGCGTAGGTGGGGATGGCAAGGAGCTGTAACTGTGCCATTGTGATTGTGCAACAATCCCGCCTAAGCATGGTTTTCACTTGGATGTGGCAGATGCCAGCTTATATCGTATGGATTCTAAACTGAACACCTCATGGGCCTGCGCTAATGAACACCTCCTTAACGACAGCCGTTAGCTAGGTGATAATGGTCTCCACCAGGCACAGTGCGCTCTCCAGGAAGTCGGTACACACCCAGACTGACTACCCATTAAAAAATGCGGCAGTTCAGGTCTCCAGATGCAAGGAGTGTCTGAGCCTGTTGCTGCCATCCGTGGGAGGCAGAGAAACTGCGTGCGTGAGGTGCGAGCAGGTGGATTACCTGGTCCACATGGTGGCGGAGCTCAAGGAGGAGGTGGAGAGGTTGAGGGATATCAGGGAGTGTGAGAGGGAGATAGACTGGTGGAGCAACTCCCTGCAGGGCCTCAAGGAGAGGTATCGAGGTGAGACACCCCAAATGGGGGTGGACCCCCTGCCCTGTTGCCATCGGGCAGAGGGAGGGGATCTGGGAGTTGAGGAGGAATGGAAACAGGTCCCTGCTCGACATCGCAGGTGATGCCCTCCCCTTCCGGCCCCACCTTCCCAGGTGCCCTTCACAGAATCACAGAATCACAGAATTTCTAGGTTGGAAGAGACCTCAAGATCATCCAACCTAGAAATTCTGTGATTCTGTGATTCTGTGAAGGGCACCTGGGACCTTACGCAACAGGTTTGAGGCCCTGGAGCTCGAGAGACCAGTGGGTGAGGAAGAGGTAGCAAGTGTTCCCAGGAGGATGCCTAGGGCGAGGAGGTCGACTCCACGCCTCAGGACTGCCTCCACCAAGAAAGACAGAAGGGTTATTGTTGTGGGAGACTCTCTTCTTAGGGGAAAAGAGGGCCTTATCTGTCAGCCTGGCCCTACCCGTAGGGAAGTCTGCTGTCTCCCTGGGGCCAGGGTCAGGGACGTTGCCAGGAAGCTTCTCAACCTGGTTCGCCCCTCTGATTATTATCCTCTTTTGATAGTCCAGGCAGGTAGTGACAACATTGAAGAGAGAAGCCTGAAGGCTATCAAACGAGACTTTAGGGGGCTGGGACTGTTAGTGGATGGAGCGGGGGTGCAGGTGGTGTTTTTGTCCATCCCTACAGTGGCAGGGAGGGGTACAGAGAGGACACGGAAAGCCCACCTGTTAAACGCGTGGCTCCGGGGCTGGTGCCAACGCAGAAATCTTGGGTTTCTCAACCATGAGGCACTTTACTCGGCACCCGGCCTGATGGCCACAGACGGGTCCCTATCTTTTAGAGGAAAACGGATCCTGGGCCAGGAGCTGGCGGGGCTCATTGAGAGGGCTTTAAACTAGGTAAGAAGGGGGATGGGGCTGAAGCAAGGATTGTTGGAGCTGTGCCAGGGGGAACAATAGCAAGGCCGGGGGATAAGGCAATGGCCCAGCTGAAGTGCATCTACACCAATGCACGCAGCATGGGTAACAAACAGGAGGAGCTGGAAGCCATCGTGCAGCAGGCAGGCTACGACTTGGTTGCCATCACGGCGACCTGGTGGGACCAGTCTCATGACTGGAGTGCTGCAATGCCTGGCTATAAGCTCTTCAGAAGGGACAGGCAGCACAGAAGGGGTGGCGGTGTGGCTCTCTATATTAGAGAGTCTTTCAATGTTGTAGAACTCGAGGCTGGGAATGACAAGATCGAGTCCCTTTGGGTTAGGATCGGCAGGGACAACAAGGCTAGCGTCCTGGTCGGGGTCTGTTATAGACCACCGAACCAGGATGAGGAGACGGATGAGGAGTTCTACAGGCAGCTGACAGAAGTTGCGAAATCTTTAGAGCTTGTTCTCGTGGGGGACTTCAACTTCCCTGACATATCCTGGAAGCACAACACAGCCCAGAGAAAGCAGTCTAGGAGGTTTCTGGAGAGTGTGGAAGATAGCTTCCTGACACAGCTGGTTAGTGAACCTACCAAGGGTGGCGCCCCGCTAGACCTTCTCTTCACAAACAGAGAAGGACTGGTGGAGGATGTGATTGTCGGGAGCTGTCTTGGGCAGAGTGACCACGAAATGGTGGAGTTCTCTATTCTTGGCGAGGCCAGGAAGGGGACCAGTAAGACCGCTGTATTGGACTTCCGGAGGGCTGACTTTGAGCTTCTCAGGATCCTGGTTGGTACAGTCCCTTGGGAGGCGGTTCTGAAGGGCAGAGGGGTCCAGGAAGGCTGGGAGCTCTTCAAGAGGGAAATCTTAATGGCGCAGGAATGGTCTGTCCCCACGTGCCCAAAGACGAGCTGGCAGGGAAGAAGACCAGCCTGGCTGAACAGAGAATTGTGGCTTGAGCTTAGGAGAAAAAAGAGGGTTTATAATCTTTGGAAAAGTGGGCAGGCCACTAGGGAGGACTATAAGGATGTTGTGAGGCTGTGCAGGGAGAAAATTAGACAGGCCAAAGCTCATCTGGAGCTCAATCTGGCTACTGCCGTTAAAGATAACAAAAAATGTTTTTATAAATACATCAACACAAAAAGGAGGACTAAGGAGAATCTCCATCCTTTACTGGATGCGGGGGGAAACTTAGTTATAAGAGATGAGGAGAAGGCGGAGGTGCTCAATGCCTTCTTTGCCTCAGTCTTTAGCGGCAATACCGGTTGCTCTCTGGATACCCAGTACCCTGAGCTGGTGGAAGGGGATGGGGAGCAGCATGTGGCCCTCACTATCCACGAAGAACTGTTTGGTGACCTGGTACGGCACTTGGATGTGCACAAGTCGATGGGGCCGGATGGGATCCACCCAAGGGTACTGAGAGAACTGGCAGAGGAGCTGGCCAAGCCACTTTCCATCATTTATCAGCAGTCCTGGCTATCGGGGGAGGTCCCAGCTGACTGGCGGCTAGCAAATGTGATGCCCATCTACAAGAAGGGATGGAGGGCAGACCCAGGGAACTACAGGCCTGTCAGTTTGACCTCAGTGCCAGGGAAGCTCATGGAGCAGATCCTCTTGAGAGTCATCACGCAGCACTTGCAGGGCAAGAAGGCGATCAGGCCCAGTCAGCATGGGTTTATGAAAGGCAGGTCCTGCTTGACGAACCTGATCTCCTTCTATGACAAAGTGACACGCTGGGTGGATGAGGGAAAGGCTGTGGATGTCGTCTACCTAGACTTCAGCAAGGCTTTTGACACCGTCTCCCACAGCATTCTCCTCAAGAAACTGGCTGCTCTTGGCTTGGACTGGCGCACGCTTCGTTGGGTTGGAAACTGGCTGGATAGCCAGGCCCAAAGAGTCATGGTAAATGGAGTCAAGTCCAGTTGGAGGCCAGTCACTAGTGGCGTCCCCCAGGGCTCGGTGCTGGGGCCGGTCCTCTTTAATATCTTCATCAATGATCTGGATGAGGGCATTGAGTGCACCCTCAGTAAGTTTGCAGATGACACCAAGCTATGCGCATGTGTCGATCTGCTCGAGGGTAGGAAGGCTCTGCAGGAGGATCTGGATAGGCTGCACCGATGGGCTGAGGTCAACTGCATGAAGTTCAACAAGGCCAAGTGCCGGGTCCTGCACCTGGGACGCAATAACCCCAAGCAGAGCTACAGGCTGGGAGATGAGTGGTTGGAGAGCTGCCAGGCAGAGAAGGACCTGGGAGTGATGGTGGACAGTCAGCTGAATATGAGCCAGCAGTGTGCTCAGGTGGCCAAGAAGGCCAACAGCATCCTGGCTTGTATCAGAAGCTGTGTGGCCAGCAGGGCTAGGGAGGTGATCGTCCCCCTGTACTCGGCTCTGGTGAGGCCGCACCTCGAGTACTGTGTTCAGTTTTGGGCCCCTCGCTACAAGAAGGACATCGAGGTGCTTGAGCGGGTCCAGAGAAGGGCGACGAAGCTGGTGAGGGGCCTGGAGAACAATTCCTACGAGGAGCGGCTGAGGGAGCTGGGCTTGTTCAGCCTGGAGAAAAGGAGGCTCAGGGGCGACCTTATTGCTCTTTACAGATACTTTAAAGGAGGCTGTAGAGAGGTGGGCGTTGGTCTGTTCTCCCACGTGCCTGGTGACAGGATGAGGGGGAATGGGCTAAAGTTGCACCAGGGGGGTATTAGGGTGGATGTTAGGACGAACTTCTTTACCGAAAGGGTTGTTAGACACTGGAACAGGCTGCCCAGGGAAGTGGTGGAGTCACCATCCCTGGAAGTCTTCAAAAGACGTTTAGATGTAGAGCTTAGGGATATGGTTTAGTGGGGACTGTTAGCGTTAGGTCGGAGGTTGGACTTGATGATCTTGAGGTCTCTTCCAACCTAGAAATTCTGTGATTCTGTGATTCTGTTAGAAACAGAGGGGTGTTGGAATGGAGTGAAACTTGGGAATCTCACAGGGAACGTTCATACCACAATTCCCCAAAGACACGGTAATATCACAGCTCCCAATTTTACATGCCATAGTCTACAGGGTGACGGTTGGCTGATAACTGGGACATGTACAGCCCAACAATATGCCTGGCTGTGTAGATCGTAACCCCTTCTGGACAATGTGATTAAGCCAAACGTGCTTACTGGAATTCTGTTATTTTTCTAATCCATCTAATGGGAGTGCAAGTGAGGCTGAAGCTGACACGTGCGTGTGATCCCTCTGCACAGATGGGATTGGCAGCAAGCTTTATTGTGATGGCGGCTGGGGACTGGGGCCACGACGTCGGGCTGGAGCACGGCTGCTCCTGCGGCGTTGTTCAGGCCGGCTGTAGGGATTTGAGGCCCGACGTTGTAACCGGGAGCGGCTTCGTGTCCGGACTGGCCCGGCGTGGCTGCAGTGGCTGCTGCGTTCAGGCACCGGGGAATCGCTGGAGGACCCCGATGCTGTTTCGCTCTCAGAGCTGCTGCTGCTGCTGCTGCTGCTGCTGCTGCTCTGAGCACAGGGGGATGCAGCACGTCTGCTCCCACGCTGTCTCCGGGGCCGGCTCTGGGTATTTGTGGCCTGACGTAATGGGGAGCGGCTTCTTGTCCGGGCTCGCCCCCGCTGGCTGGTGGGGTATCTGTCTTCGGGCATCATGGGGTACCTGAAGGTACCTGGTGCTGCTTCGCAATTAGCAGCACTGGTCTCATGGTGTCCTCGGGGCTGGTTAAAGGTTTCTGGTGCCCACATTACAGTTTGGTTCCTCCTTCGCAATCTGTGCCACATTCTGTCAGTCACCAGGATACCTTGTAAGGGCCACAGTGTTGCCGGGCTGATTCTGTCCACGCCAGCATCGCTGTCATTCTCCAAGGTGCCTGCACTGTCGGAGGAGCGCCGGTGGGTGCCTTCAGCAGCACGATTGCTCCCACGCTGTCTTCGGGTCTGCCTCTGGGTATTTGGAGCCCGATGTTGTAACGGTGAGTGGCTTCTTCTCTGGGGTCGCCCCTGCTGGCTGGAGGATCGTCGCCGTTTACGTCTTGGGGATCCACTGGGGGACTCCGATGCCGCCTGCCTGGGAGATCGGGTGGTGCTGCTGCTCCCAGCACTGGTCTGTGGTTCATGGCTGCTCCTGCGGCGTCTTTGGGGCTGGCTCTGGGCATCTGTGGCCTGATGTTCCAGCGGTGAGCGGCTTCTTCTCTGGGGTCGTCCCCGCTGGCTGGGAGGGAGTCTGCCTTCGGGCACCATGGAGTGACTGGAGGTTCCTGGTGCCCTCTGTCTGGCCAAGCTGGGCGTGCTGCTCTCAGCGCTGGGTTCTGCAGCACGGCTCCTCGTGCGGCTTCTTCCGGGATCATTACAGGTGTCCTGGGCCTGATGTACAGGTTGGCGGATTGCCCTCTCTTCTGTTGCTGGCCTTCCACTCTCAGTCCCCTGGGAGCTGTGGGATGGCCCTGGTGCTGCCTGGCTGCTGCTGCTGCTGCTGAGGCTGCTGCTTTCGGGTGCTGGGGAGCCATGGGAGGGCCCCGGAGCCTCTGCACTGGAGGTGCTAGAGCTGGCGAGCCCCTGGTTGGCACTGGAGGCTGTAAGAGGAGGCAGGAAGGTGAGTGGGATGGACTTCCAGACCCACAGCAGTAGAGGCTCTGCTCCGTCCTGGGTCAGAGAGACTCGACTCTGGCAAGGCTGCCCTGAGCCCCTGCAGCCCAGCAGCATGTGGCCTGTGCGTCTTACCGTTGTCCACGCCAGCGCAGATGGCGCACTCCCAGGTGCCTGCGCTGTTAGTCAAGTTGGAGCAGCGCCGGTGGGTGCCTTCGGCAGCACAGGAGCGGCACAGGAGCAGCTGCCAGGGCCTGGGGAAGAAGCAAAGGGTTGTGGGTGTGAGGACAAAGCGTCTGAGGCAGGGAGTGGCTGGCACATCCCTTCTGCTCTGTCCTGCCTCCCCCAGCCTGCAGCGATGCTGAGGTCCCATGCAGAGCCCCAGATGGCTGCTGAGGCAACTCACCCGTGTACTTCTGCCTGCTCCCTGCCTCGTGGGTAAAGGCATTCGCTGGCATCACAGCGCTGGTGCCTCTCACGCTGTGATGCAAAGGCGTCGTTGTCCTCCCAGGTTGGTTGTCTGCAAGAGAAGGGATGAAATTGTCCAGTCCTTGGCTGTGCACAGCGCTTGTGCCCTCGTGCCTCAAGAGCAGGGTAGAGGGATACCAACCTGACTGGGATTCGGATCCCCATGTGGGCCATCTCTGAACGAAACTGCCGCCTGTCTCTGCAGACGGGGCACTGGAAGCAGAGAATGCCTGCACACATGGCATGTCCCTGCAGCAGGAACACAGGCGGTGAGCGGTGAGCGGGCCCTGGTGCTGCTGAGCAGCTGCCGTGCCCGCAGGGTGAGGGGAGGGCTCCTACCTGGATGCAGCGCCGGTGGAACCAGGCGTGATTGCAGGCTGGGCACACCATGGTGTGGTAGGACGTGCTGTCCCCCACAGGCTCCGTGCAGATGATGCAGGTGGTGCCCTGCTCTGGAGCTGCCTGCGCTGCCTGCTGCGGGCGGTGCTCCGAGCAGAAGGACCTGGGGGGGAGAGGGAAGGGAAAGGCAAGGTGAGAAGTGCTGGGCCCGCCGCGGTTGTGGCGAGGAGGGCAGAGGAACGTGAAGGAGCCCCAGGCCCGTCCAGGCTCTGGCGCTGCTTCTGGCTCTGCCAGGCTGCTGGGAAGATTCACCGTGGGGTCCTCTCTTGCTTGGCTGGTGCCGGCAGCCCTTACCTGTACTGCCCGAAGTATTGGGTGACGCATTCTCCCTCTGAGGCGCAGGGGAGATGGAAGCAGCGTTCACAGCCTCTCACCGTGCAGGTGATGGTGGCCCCTCGCTCGCCACAGACGAAGCATTGCTGAAGAGAACACAACAGCCCCATTAGCAGCAGGCTCGATGCCGCCACCGCTGATCCCACACCCCTGGGCAGGGCAGGGCACAGGGTGCAGGGCACACTCTGCAGACCCGCCTGGTGGACAAGGCTCGTCTGCCAGAGCAGCAGTTTGTCCCGGAGCAGGTTGGAAAGGCCGGGATTGCTTCCCTGGGGTCCAGGCTAAGCTTGCGGGAGCATCTCCTGGCACAAACCTCCCTGTCCCTGTCAGGTCCTCACCTTCTCAGATGCCTGCCTGATTGTGCGCCGTACATCCTCTACTAAAATTACTGCACTTCTCTGTCTTATTACTGCACTTCCCTGTCTTATGAGTGCACGCCGATGAAGGCCACTTGCAAAAAGCTATAGAAGAGAAAAGAGCAGGATCTCATTAGGAGTCATAGTTGAAGGGATCGTCCCTGGTGGGATGTTGATAGGACCCCTGGGGGAACTCACCATGCAATGTAAGTGGGCACAGAGCCCACCCCTTTCATATGTATGGCCGCAGACATTCACGTCGACATCTACCCGGCCACACAGCATGCATGCTGGAGGAGAGAGAGAAAATGGCTCAGCCATTGAGCACCTTTGCGGGGCCAGGTGTCCCTGAGGGACTGTCCCCAAGGGCCTGTTCTGTCCCTGCCATGCTGGCTGATGGGCAGGGCCAGAGGCTGTGGAGGGGAAGGGGCCCAGCAGGCACCCACAGCCCGACCTGGGTCCCCCCTGCCAAGGAGCAGAGGGGCCCTGCTGAGAAAAGGGATACTTTTCTCTCACCTCGCTCCCTCGAGTCGGGAGCATTCTCGTTCCTTGCAGACATGGTGCACTTCGACAGTGAGCACTTGGAGAGTCCCTGCCTCAGCGGTGCCGGGGTTTCTCCTCCACACACTCCTCTGCCGAACCTGAGGGGGAAGCAGAACGAGGGTGAGTCTGTAGCACGGGCCCTGAGGTGTGGGACCCCTCCTCCCTCGGCAGCCCCGGGCAGCCCCCTCCTCCCTGCCCTCTCCCCAACTCACCAAATCGCACCGAGGCAAATCGGGCCCAGCAGCCTTTTATACTCTCCTTGCCCCGCGGGTCACAATGGCCATTGCGACATCACCGCTGCGCGCCCCCTATTTGGGCAGGGATGCCCAAAGCTGCCTGACGCCCACTGTGACAGAGCCCCTGCCTCACGGGGGTGGCTGGAGGTGCCATGCTGGGGCCTGGGCCCTCGGCACCCAAGCAAGGGGAAGGCCGCTCTTGCGGCAGAGAGGAAGGATCGCTTCCCTCGGGCTGCTGGCAGTGCTTCCCGCGCCACAGGAGATGTCCCTCGGATGGGGCTGCAGCCCTGGAGTGGCAGCGCCTGCACCACACCTTTGGGCCAGCATTGCCAACCTCCGAGACAGGCGCAGGACATCTGGCATATGACTCGCAGCTTGCTCCCTCCTCACGTCCTTCTCCTACACAGTTTCTTGAGAGCAGCGTGGGACCAGAGCTCATTTTCCCCCCTGTTATAAATGAGATCTCATCTCAATATGAATTTTGTAATATTTGTAAAACAAATATTTATAAAAGGTATAAAAGGCAAGTAAACAGCACTGGGTGTGCAGAGAGTCCACGCTCCACCAAAACGCACACACAAACATCAAACATTCTAGATATACAGAACATTGCTTTACATACTAAACCCAAGTATGCCTACACATATGTACGGTCAGGAAAGGTAACAAAGAATCCTTTAAGTTCCAGGACTGAACAGGTTCCATTTTCCATTCCTTTTCTTGATGACAAACAAGTCTCCATTTTCCATCCCTTTTGAACAATATGAACAATAAGAAATTGTAGTGGGTTTACTTGGCAAGTTTTGGTAGCAGGGGCCCATAGGGGTGGCTTCTGTGAGAAGAATCCAGAAGCTGCCCCATTTTAGATAAGGGCCCTGCTGCTGTCCAGAGCCAAGCCAATAAGCGATGTTGTTTGCGTCTCTGTGAGAGCATATTTAAGAAAGGGAAGAAATTGCTGTGGAACAGCAGCTGGGAGAAAGAGAGGAGTGAGAAACGGCCTTGCAGACACCAAAGTCAGTGAAGGGGTGGGAGGAGGTGCTCCAGGCACCACAACAGAAGTTCCCCTGTGGCCTGTGGTGAGGACCATGGCGGAGCAGGCTGTCTGCCTGCAGCCCATGGAGTACCACAGTGGAGCAGGGTTTCACGCTGTAGCCCGTGGAAGAGGCCACGGTGGAGCAGGTGGCCCTGCACCGAAGCAGGCTGCAGCCTGTGGAGGACCCCCGCCGGAGCAGATTGTGGGCCGGAGCTGCAGCCTGTGGAGCAGAGCCCACGCAGGAGCAGGGGGCCTGGCAGGAGCTGCCACCCGTGGGGGACCCAGGTTGGAGCAGTTTGCTCCTGAGGGGTGGACCTCAGGAGCAAACTGTAACAATATGGAGACCAATAAAATCTCCCCTTAGTTTTCCGTGTTGAGATCCAACTTCCAGATCCCAAACTGACAAAATAGCACACAATAGCTGAGGTGGATACAGTAAGCCCCCAAGCCACCACAACCACACAACCTTTCCCTTTACCCAACGCCCCTCTAACCACTCGTAGCACTTAAAATGGGGAGGGAGGGAACTTTTCTCACAAATAAGGCTTTGCACCCGAAAAATGCAGCTCTGCACCTTACAGTGCAACTGGGGGCCCTAGAAAATAAGGCGTTGTGCCCTGAAAATGACAGCCTGGGCCAGAAAAGTGAGGGTGTAAGCACTAAGAAGCCAGTTTTGTCTCCTGAGAGCAGTCTTAGGGCCCTGAATGAAAGGGCTTGATCCCTACAAATGAGGCCCTGGGCCTGCAAACTGAGGGTTTAGATGATCAGAAGACGACTTGGGATGCCAAGTGGAGGTTCTGGAGCTTGAAAAGAAGGCTTTGGAGCCTAGAGAGGAAACACGGGGGCCTCCTAATGAGGCTTTGAACACTTAAAATGGGGAGGGAGAGAGAGACGAAGGGAGGGAGGGAGGGAGGGAGGGAAGGGAGTGTGGGCGGGCCTGGTCGTCAAGGTGAGGCTTTAGACCTGGACCCTGGGCCTTTGGAGTCTCTAGCTTACGGCCTGTGCTATAAGTTGCCCCCTTAATTAATTTTCAGAGAGTATTGCATTAAGAATAGAAAGGAATTCACTGAGTAAGGAACAGCAAGCAAAACAGCACTGGGCGGCCGGGGAGTCTCGGCTCCATCATCGGTGCGCACCTCACCCCCGCCAGGGTCCCTTTTTATATCTTGGTAATTCCGGGATTACGCAGCACATCCTGATATATTCTGCGACTGCGCGCACTGTTGCTAGGGGGTTGTCTCTGTCCCTCTGGTGGTCGTGAAGATGAAGGCTGTAGTCTTCCTCGGCATTGTGGTTCAACTTCTTTTTTTATATTTGGTCATGTTGGCCCAGTGTGAGACAGGAAGGCAGGATGTTGAGACACTAGGTTAGCAAATTATCAGGAGATGGTTACATGAGCTTTGCAGCAGTGTCTGAAAAAAGAGGCAACTGAGATGCAGAAGGAGAGAAGGGGAGGGGGTTCTCTTTTTTGTTACATTAAGCAAAAGAATTTTCATAGTGTCCAGCCAAGTATTATACAGCTCCTTACTTGAGCAGGGAGCCTTCACAATTCCTGCTCCTCAAACGGAACTCCTTGTTTTTATAATACAAAAGACAATGAACAAACATTTATTGTGTATTACAGGCACGATGCACTAAAACAGGCAGCCTGGTCCGTAAGAGTGTGGCTGGAAGCAAGAAAAATCTGACATTGGATCCAGAAGCTAGGTTAAGGGGGAGGCCTGGCCATCTAAGAAGGCCGCGTTGCATCTTATAATAGAATTGTGGATCCTAAAAATAGGGAATTGTTCCTTGGAAATGGCAGCCTGGTCTCTAAGGTTGATGTGTAAGCAACAAAAAGCCAGGAGAGGTTATCCTTTCAATCAAGGCTTTTGAGCCCAAGGAAAAGGCTTTTGCCCTACTATGTGAGGCCGGGGCCTAAAAATGTCAGACAGCACAGCCTGCGCTCCTCTGTGTAGATCCAAGAGCGATGCTTTGCTCCCTCCAGATGGATTTTTGGACCTGAAAAGGAGGCTTTGGAACCTAAAATTCAGGCCTCGACTCCTAGCATAAAGATTTGTGAATTTGAAAGCAGGGGTGTTCCTCTCAAAGAAAGCCTCGCCATTTATAAAGGCCGCTTTGCACCTTGCATTGAAAATGTGGACCCTAAAAATCGGGCATTGTGCCCTAAAAATGGCAGCCTGGCTAGTAAGAGTGTGGCTGGAAGCAAGGAAAATCTAGCTTTGGATCCAGAAGCAAGTGTCAGGGCCCTGACCCAAAGCACTCGGTCACTTTAAAGGAGCACCCTGTCTCTTAAATGGAAGGTTAAGGCAATCAGAAGAAGAGTTCAAATACCAAGTGGAGGTTGTGGACCCTGAACATAGGGATTTGGGGTGAAATAAGGAAGCATGGGGCCCTAATAACAAGGTTTGAGACGGTTAAAATTTGAGGAGGGGAGGAGGCAAGAGGCAGTGAGGAGGAGGAGAGGGCGTGTCTTGTATCTCCAAGTCAGGCTTTAGAGCTGAAAGCTGGGCCTTTGGACTCTGCAGCTCAGGGTCTGGATTCAAAAGTGTTGTTTTGCACCCTCCATCTAGATGTTTGGACCCAAAGAGGAGGGTAAAAAACAAGGGGTAAGCATCTTAATATCTTCATTATCTTTTTTATAATATCTTTTTTATAATATCTTTATTATAAATGGAAGGCACAAAACAGGCCAGCAACAGAGACTGTCCCAGAGAAATACTTGGTGCTTTATAAACAAACAAGGAAGTACCCTTAGGTGGGTGTGATAATCCTCCTCTAATGCGTTTTTGGAGTGCAAAAATAGATTTATTCTTGCTCTTCTCTCCAGGACAAAGGCAGAATAGGCAATGGCAAAGTTAGACCAGGGAGGTCCGTTTGTTCCATACTGAGAAAGACAAGCCTGTAAAACAAACTAGACAGATTTTCTTGGTACTATTCATCTTCCTTCAGCAAAGGCAAAGCTTATGACACTTGTTGGTGTGTGTATATATATTTATCCAGTGCTCTCACAACAAAATTTTGATTGGAAGAGGGCACACAGATCTGATTTTTTTTTTCTTTTCCAGTAACTAGTATAATAAGCACTGGTATTTTTGTATAAAAACAGAAAAATACAAAACAAAAGACTGAATATTATGTGGTATGCATGACATTAAAAAAAAATGGTGGTTTCAAAGCAATATGTACCCTGGTGTGTTTGCCATATCCTAGAGTCCAGCTTAAAGTGTACCTGATCTGTATTGCATTTTGATATTAATCTCTGTGTACAATGTTTTGCATGTAATGTATATGGTTCTTGGGAGAAAAAAAAAAAATGAATGAATTGTCAGTTAGCTTCTTCTGAGAAAACAGACTCCAAGCAGAGATATTACTCAAATCAGAAGTGGACGAGCAGTTGAGGGGTGGGAAAAGGGATACATATACAAAATTTAAAAATAAAAAAATAAATAAATAAAACATGCTGGGGGTGGGGGAGGAGGGAAATGGTTTTGAATCAATAAAGCTTTGGCTGTTGAGCAGAAACAATGCGCGAGTGCATCCAGAGAATAAAATGTGCCCACATGTAACTGTGACGTCCTCAGTGTGTCCACCAGCTTGTGAAATCAATCCCACATCTTCTCGTGGTGCTGGATGAATGGCTGAGCTTCCCATCTGAGCAAGGCAGAGCATGCAAGTAGGGCCTGCAGGGTGGAAAGAGGGATGGGGATCAAGAAGCAAGCCCACTGCTATGACAGAGTCCCTATAGGCAGTGTGGGTTTTCTCTCTATGCAAGCCTCATTATTCAGAGGCAGAGTATGGCTTCGTCCATTCAAGGTCCAGAATCAGTTGTCAAATGCTAGCCAAAGCCAGTGGCTCCTGGGCTATGTGACAAACTAACCCTAGAGCCAAAATCCTCCTTGTCCTCTTACCTGGTGCCCTTTCTGTGATGCCTTTAGGGTGAGTCAAGGCTATGATCTCCACCTTCTGGGGCTGGTGTTTGAGCTATGTCCTACCTCAGTGCTGAGACTCTTTTGCCTCTGTAGAGGCCCTTTGCCATGATGCGAGTGACGCTGAGAACTAAAATCAACTAGCCTCTGAAACGTTCTTGTTCCCAAGCACAGTTTTTTCACTGGATTGCTTGAACTCCTAGTTTTTCACAGAATCACAGAATCTCTAGGTTGGAAGAGACCTCAAGATCATCGAGTCCAACCTCTAACCTAACACTAACAGTACCCACTAAACCATATCCCTAAGTTCTACATCTAAACGTCTTTTGAAGACTTCCAGGGATGGTGACTCCACCACCTCCCTGGGCAGCCAGTTCCAGTGCCTAACAACCCTTTCAGTAAAGAAATTCTTCCTAACATCTAACCTAAAACTCCCCTGGCGTAACTTTAGCCCATTCCCCCTCGTCCTGTCACCAGGCACATGGGAGAACAGGCCAACCCCCACCTCGCTACAGCCTCCTTTAATGTACTTATACAGAGCAATAAGGTCACCCCGGAGCCTCCTCTTCTCTAGGCTGAATAAGCCCAGCTCCTTCAGCCACTCCTCATAGGACTTGCTCTCCAGGCCCCTCACCAGCTTCGTCGCCCTTCTCTGGACCCGCTCAAGCACCTCGATGTCCTTCTTGTAGCGAGGGGCCCAAAACTGAACACAGTACTCGAGGTGCGGCCTCACCAGAGCCGAGTACAGGGGGACGATCAACTCCCTAGCCCTGCTGGTCACACTGTTTCTGATACAAGCCAGGATGCTGTTGGCCTTCTTGGCCACCTGAGCACACTGCTGGCTCATATTCAGCTGACTGTCCACCATCACTCCCAGGTCCTTCTCTGCCTGGCAGCTCTCCAACCACTCATCTCCCAGCCTGTAGCTCTGCTTGGGGTTATTGCGTCCCAGGTGCAGGACCCGGCACTTGGCATGTTGAACTTCATGCAGTTGACCTCAGCCCATCGGCGCAGCCTATCCAGATCCTCCTGCAGAGCCTTCCTACCCTCGAGCAGATCGACACACGCACCTAGCTTGGTGTCATCTGCAAACTTACTGAGGGTGCACTCAATGCCCTCATCCAGATCATTGATGAAGATATTAAAGAGGACCGGCCCCAGCACCGAGCCCTGGGGGACACCACTAGTGACTGGCCTCCAACTGGACTTGACTCCATTTACCACGACTCTTTGGGCCCGGCTATCCAGCCAGTTTCCAACCCAACGAAGCGTGCGCCAGTCCAAGCCAAGAGCAGCCAGTTTCTTGAGGAGAATGCTGTGGGAGACGGTGTCAAAAGCCTTGCTGAAGTCAAGGTAGACCACATCCACAGCCTTTCCCTCGTCCACCCAGCGCGTCACTTTGTCATAGAAGGAGATCAGGTTCGTCAAGCAGGACCTGCCTTCCATAAACCCATGCTGACTGGGCCTGATCGCCTTCTTGCCCTTCAAGTGCCGCATGATGACTCCCAAGAGGATCTGCTCCATGAGCTTCCCTGGCACTGAGGTCAAACTGACAGGCCTGTAGTTTCCCGGGTCTGCCCTCCGGCCCTTCTTGTAGATGGGCATCACATTTGCTAGCCGCCAGTCAGCTGGGACCTCCCCCGATAGCCAGGACTGCTGATAAATGATGGATAGGGGCTTGGCCAGCTCCTCTGCCAGTTCTCTCAGTACCCTTGGGTGGATCCCATCCGGCCCCATCGATTTGTGCACATCCAAGTGCCGTAGCAGGTCACCAACCAGTTCTTCATGGATGGTGAGGGCCACATCCTGCTCCCCGTCCCCTTCCACCAGTTCTGGGTACTGGGTATCCAGAGAGCAACCGGTTTTGCCGCTAAAGACTGAGGCAAAGAAGGCATTGAGCACCTCCGCCTTTTCCTCATCTCTTGTAACTAAGTTTCCCCCCGCATCCAGTAAAGGATGGAGATTCTCCCTAGTCCTCCTTTTTGTGTTGATGTATTTATAAAAGCGTTTTGGGCGAGAAGCTATTGTTTCTCTGTGCCTTTAATAAGAGGCTTTCTCTGGAGCCAAGTCAGGATGGCAAGATTGAGCTGGGCAAGGCTATCGAGGAGGAAATTCAATGTTCCCTTCTGGGTGTCTGACCGTTGGAGCCTGGCCCAACTGATCACAAGATCAAGATCAGGCAATTCCTAAATATCGCAAGTCAGGCAGGCGCGGCAGGAGGCCGGCATGGCTGACCAGGAACATTCTTATGGAGATTAGGCGGAAACGGAGAGTGTTTCGCTACTGGAAGGAGGACCAGGTGTCATGGAAAGAATACAGGGATGCTGTTCGTGTTTGTAGGAAGAAAATTCGTGTGGCTAAAGCACACCTAGAGTTGAAGCTGACTGTGTCTGTGAGAGAAAATAAAAAGGGTTTTTTTAGATATGTGAATGGAAAAAGGAGAACGAAAGAATACATAGGGCCGCTCCTTGATAGGGAAGGTCTTCTCACAGACGATGACATAGGCAAAGCAGAGACACTTAACGCCTTCTTTGCCTCTGTCTTCAATGCCGATGATGGGCTTCGGGACCCAGGGTGCCCTGAGCTGGAGGACCGGGACGGTGGGGATGACAAACTCCCAACCGACCCTGAACGTGTGCGGGATTTGCTACTCCACCTGGATCCCTACAAGTCCATGGGTCCGGATGGGATTCATCCCCGGGTGCTGAAGGAGCTGGCGGACGTCATCGCGGAACCTCTCTCAATTATTTTTCAACGATCCTGGGAGTCTGGAGAGGTCCCGGTAGACTGGAAGCTGGCAAATGTTGTGCCGATTTTCAAGAAGGGTCAGAAAGAAGACCCTAGCAATTACAGGCCTATCAATCTCACGTCAGTGCCTGGTAAAATCATGGAGAAGATGGTTCTCGAACGTATTGAGGCGCACCTGGGGGACAATGCAGTCATTGGTCCCAGCCAGCATGGGTTTGTGAAGGGTAGGTCCTGCCTAACAAACCTGATTTCCTTTTATGATAAGATCACCCATATGGTGGACCAAGGGAAACCAGCTGATGTAATTTTTTTGGACTTCAGCAAGGCTTTTGACACGGTTTCCCATAGGATCCTACTGGATTCTCCTCAAGAAACTGGCACTCTCCTCAAGAGAGAATGCAACTACAGCATTCTCCTCAAGAAACTGGCTGCTCTTGGCTTGGACTGGCGCACGCTTCGTTGGGTTAGAAACTGGCTGGATAGCCGGGCCCAAAGAGTTGTGGTGAATGGAGCCAAGTCCAGTTGGAGGCCAGTCACTAGTGGCGTCCCCCAGGGCTCGGTGCTGGGACCGGTCCTCTTTAACATCTTCATCAATGATCTGGATGACGGCATCGAGTGCACCCTCAGTAAGTTTGCAGATGACACCAAGCTAGGTGCGTGTGTCGATCTGCTCGAGGGTAGGAAGGCTCTGCAGGAGGATCTGGATAGGCTGCACCGATGGGCTGAGGTCAACTGTATGAAGTTCAATAAGGCCAAGTGCCGGGTCCTGCACCTGGGGCGCAATAACCCCAAGCAGAACTACAGGCTGGGAGAGGAATGGTTGGAGAGCTGCCAGGCAGAGAAGGACCTGGGAGTGATGGTGGACAGTCGGCTGAGTATGAGCCAGCAGTGTGCTCTGGTGGCCAAGAAGGCCAACGGCATCCTGGCTTGTATCAGAAACACTGTGACCAGCAGGGCTAGGGAGGTGATCGTCCCCCTGTACTCGGCTCTGGTGAGGCCGCACCTCGAGTACTGTGTTCAGTTTTGGGCCCCTCGCTACAAGAAGGACATCGAGGTGCTTGAGCGGGTCCAGAGAAGGGCGACGAAGCTGGTGAGGGGCCTGGAGAGCAAGTCCTACGAGGAGCGGCTGAAGGAGCTGGGCTTGTTCAGCCTAGAGAAGAGGAGGCTCAGGGGTGACCTTATTGCTCTGTATAAGTACATTAAAGGAGGCTGTAGCGAGGTGGGGGTTGGCCTGTTCTCCCATGTGCCTGGTGACAGGACGAGGGGGAATGGGCTGAAGTTACGCCAGGGGAGTTTTAGGTTAGATGTTAGGAAGAATTTCTTTACTGAAAGGGTTGTGAGGCATTGGAACGGGCTGCCCAGGGAGGTGGTGGAGTCACCATCCCTGGAAGTCTTCAAAAGACGTTTAGATGTAGAGCTTAGGGATATGGTTTAGTGGGGACTGTTAGTTTTAGGTCAGAGGTTGGACTCGATGATCTTGGAGGTCTCTTCCAACCTAGAAAATTCTGTGATTCTGTGACAAAATGTCCACCATACAGCTAAATAAAAACATCATACGATGGGTGAGCAATTGGCTAACGGGCAGGGCCCAAAGGGTTATGGTGAATGGGGCTGCGTCAGGCTGGCGGGCGGTCACCAGTGGGGTCCCTCAAGGCTCCATTTTAGGGCCGGTACTTTTCAATATTTTTATAAACAATCTGGATGTAGGAATAGAAGGCATTTTGAGCAAGTTTGCTGATGACACCAAACTTGGAGGAGTTGTGGACTCGAATGAGGGTGGAAAGGCCTTGCAGAGGGATCTGGATAGGTTGGAGAGCTGGGCGATCGCCAACCGCATGAAGTTCAATAAGAGCAAGTGCCGGGTCCTGCACCTGGGATGGGGAAACCCTGGCTGCACGTACAGACTGGGCGATGAGACGCTGGAGAGCAGCCTAGAAGAGAGGGATCTGGGGGTCGTGGTAGACAGCAAGTTGAATATGAGCCGGCAGTGTGCCCTGGCAGCCAGGAGGGCCAACCGTGTCCTGGGGTGCATCAAGCACGGCATCGCTAGTAGGTCGAGGGAGGTGATTGTCCCGCTCTACTCTGCGCTGGTGCGGCCTCACCTCGAGTACTGTGTGCAGTTCTGGGCACCACAGTATAAAAAGGACATGAAACTGTTGGAGAGTGTCCAGAGGAGGGCTACGAAGATGGTGAAAGGCCTGGAGGGGAAGACATACGAGGAACGGCTGAGGGCACTGGGCCTGTTCAGCCTGGAGAAGAGGAGGCTGAGGGGAGACCTCATCGCAGTCTACAACTTCCTCGTAAGGGGGTGTCGAGAGGCAGGAGACCTTTTCTCCATTAACACCAGCGACAGGACCCGCGGGAACGGGGTTAAGCTGAGGCAGGGGAAGTTTAGGCTGGACATCAGGAGGGGGTTCTTCACAGAGAGAGTGGTTGCACACTGGAACAGGCTCCCCAGGGAAGTGGTCACTGCACCGAGCCTGACTGAATTTAAGAAGAGATTGGACTGTGCACTTAGTCACATGGTCTGAACTTTTGGGTAGACCTGTGCGGTGTCAAGAGTTGGACTTGATGATCCTTAAGGGTCCCTTCCAACTCAGGATATTCTATGATTCTATGATTCTATGATTCTATGATCTGAAGCGGCTGTAAAAGCTTTATTTCGCAGCATCGCTGTCTTCCCTGCTCGCATTCTAGGCACGGTGTTTCTGCTGACAGCATCTTCCACCTCCTCAGCAGAAGCTGCTTCTTTCTTTAAACGTAGTACAGGCTGGACGCAAAGAAAGAAACTGTTAGCGGTGCTTTTAGCTATTTAAATGGGGAGAAAAACAGCCACTGTTTCTTTCTTTGTCCAGGGCAGCCACGAATGCTTGCGTGACGTGGGCTCCTCTCCCACGTCCTTAATTGCCAAGCCGCTAGCGGCTCTGGTGACGTGTCCCGTGGGTGTCTGTGCAGTGACGGGGCTGCCTCACCCCTGTGTACCCCAGGACAGACATTTGGGGGGCTCTTTGCTGCTACCACAGGGCGCAACCTGCGGGTCCTGGGGCAGGCAGGATGAGTGCTGCTGGTCCCGGAGGGTAGGCCTGGCCTGAGAGGAGTTTGGGGCTTAAAGCAGGCTTGTCCTGCCCCAGCCTTCTCCAGAACCTGTGTGCCTGGCTCTGGAAAGCCGTGACAAGACATAAAATGACTCGCAGCTTGCCAAGAGAGCTGCGGTGGTGGAGGAACGGCCGCCTCAAGGGGCTGAGGCCAGGCACCATCACGGGCAGGACTCGAGAGACGAGGCACGATCTTGGCACAGACAGAGAAGGGAAGGGGAAGCACTGCTCTGCTGGGCCTGAGCGGTGCAGCCCCAGGAGAAAAAAAAAAATCTGTGTTTCCTTCCGCTGATGTCCACGCTGAAGGTGCAGAAGGGTTCCGTGCTGTTGCTTGGGTCAGCCTTGTTGCCAGGTTGGGAATGTTTAGCCTCCCGGTGCTTCGGTGCTGTTGGGCTGCACTCAGAGTGTGAGCTCTGGGTGTTATTTCTCAACTACTGCGTTATTTGAGCGTACAGACCCGAGATATTCTGCGGATAGGTGATTTAAGCCACGTCAGAACCAGCGCTGTGGCGTGTGCCAGCGTCGGACGCCCGTTCGACTGGTCGGGCGGAGCAGGTGAATTGAATTTGGTGCTGGGTGGCGAGGTGGTGTTGGGGGAAGAGCTAGGCTAAGGAGAGCTTCCTCTTGCTCTGCCCCTTCCCATCTCAAATGGCCGCTTCCTGGGGAGATGGGTTCGTTGGGAGGTTAACTACAACGTTACAGTGAGGATGAGGAATCCTCTTTAGTCCCGTAGGTATTTGCTGCCAGGCGGCAGCGTTGATTTCAGAAATTGTATTTCAAAAAGGAAAAAGAAAGGAAATCTGTATTCTTTGACATACTCTCTTTTCTCGGAGAGTAGATGTAGGAGCTTCAGCAGTGCCCTTCCTCCGGAAACGATTCCCAGTGTCTGCTCAGACACTGAGGAGGAAAATGGAGGAGAGCCACCCGCTATAAATAAAGGAAAGAAGGGCTCATGGATTAAGGGAGAACCACTACTTCAAAAATTGGTGCTCTCTACAAACCGGTTAAGGGTTTGGGACCTGCAGGTGCTGCCTACACCTGTGTGCGTTGCAGTCGTGCCTGTTGCCACTGAGCAAAACAGGGAGAGCTGCTTTGTCGAACGCGGCGTGTTAAAGCACGTGCCGCTGCCTGGAAGAAAAGCACGGACTTCCCTCGTGTGGGACTTCTTCCCTAGCGATCTGTGGTTTACCTGATGGTTTCCCATAAGCTGTGAATGTTTAAAAGAAAAAAAAAAACAAAACCAAAACCCAACCCCAGCATTGAGAGTGGTGAGGCAGATCCTCACCTGGGGACTCAGAGTCAGCGGTGACATCACCATGCGAAGCATTGTGTGCGCTTCGGGTCGGGGCTGCTGCGAGCCTCGCAGCGGGGTGGGAGAGCAGATCAGGGGTGCCTCTGTGTCAGCCCTGTGCCCTGGTGGCTTCGTGAGCACTGAGAGTTTGACTCCTGTGTTCCCAGCTTTCGCTTGCGCACCTGCGGTGTGGCAGAGCCAGCGAGCTGCTTCCTCAGCTGGAGGAGGAAGAGGAGTGACCTCAACATTGCCGAGGTAAAGCACAATTATTGAAAAGATTTGGCAAAGATGTGGGTTGTAGCAGCGCGGCTGCTGCAGCTGCAGCAGATCCTGGAGCATTGGAGAAGATAGAGAGGGGTTTCTTGGTGAAAAGAATGCTGTTAAAAGCGTTTTCATGCCAGAAATTAGGAGAAACGCCTCTGTTGTTTGACATCCTCTATTGACCTGGCACATTGGCATTACAGCGTACCTGGCACGCTGTTTGTATGAAAAAAAAAGTCTTTTAGTCAGGGCAGGCCAGAAACCTGCCTTGGCACTTCCACATGGCAGCAATGCTTACAGAGCCTGCATCCTGGCTGCCAGGCCAGGATCTAAATCCGATGGTGCTGTTGGTAAACTGAAGCTCAGGAAGCGCTTCTGGGTTTTTCTGTACTTCCATGTGAATTTTTACCCTGTGAAGATGGTGTATTAAGCTATTTTTGTAACAACAACTAGGTTTAAAAGCAGTTTCAGTTTAACATCTACATGCTTGGGTGTTATTAACAGAGCTTTGTATACTGAGCTGGTGCTTGGTAGGAGAAAAACCATAAATCTTCCCTGGGAAACTTGGACCCCCTCAGCTACATACTGTTATGAGGAAACTCAGATGAAAGAACACACTTAACACATCAGCAGAGCTGCTGTGCTCCTGACCACCAAAGGCACCTTTTTCCAACACCGTCATACTGGAAGTTGATGCAGCTGGTTCCATCCTTAACGTGGGACTGTACAGTGCTGTAAAAGAAATATTTTTTCACAGCTTTGGAGAAAGTGAAGCAGAGAAAACCCCACCTAACCACTGATACCTGGACCCCAAAATGCCACAGACTGACAGTGATGCCCACTGGATATCTCCTGATACCCTGCTGCCTTCTGACTGCTCCAGCAGAAGTCCCGTTTGAATTAGCCAGCAGGTCCCTCTGAGTGGCTTTGCTGAAACTCCTGCCGTAGGAAGTATCCTACGGGAGCCAAGTTGCTAAACTGATGTGTGGTTTTCCCTTAACCCCCTCAGCTCTGACTTTGCAGCTCCTGACGACCCTGCCAACGTGTGCAGTGTCACCGTGTGCCAGCTAGGTGCCAGCTGCCATGGTTTATAGATCGTAAAATGAGTGATTTGGGACTCGTGAGCACTGAGAACAGGTTAGCAATTGCTTAAGAGCTTTACCTGTGTCGCTCTGGGGCAGGGAGATGGGTGAAACATCTTAGGCTTGAAAGTGATTCCCTGCAGAGGGACGTGCTCAGATCTGCACAACAGATCTGTCGTTTTGGTCACCTTATTAGATCCCTGCTTGAGAGGTTGCTTGCAAGAGTCGATTCCTCTTCACCTTGATGTGTCAAGCTAAAGACAAATCTGTGCCGAAGCACTGTCTGATCAGACGAGTGCCTCAGTTCAGGATTGTTCTTGGACAGCTCCAGAAACACCAGGACGATCAGCGCCTTCAGGAACAGATTAATTGGATCTTGAGGCTGTCATAAAACAGGTCCCTGACGTTTGAAGACTCTTCCAATAGTTTGGGCCAGCAAGGAGCAGCTGTAGCTGGCGGCTGCGGTAACTCGGGGCTCAGAGTCTCAGAGAGCGTGCTGAAAGGTGCCCCCCAGCTGGCTGCTGGAGGAAGCTGAGGCAGCGTTCAGCTCTAACCTTTGCCTTCTTGGCTGGCATCTTTGCACTCCTGCTGTCAGTGGGTGTTGAGTGTCCTTCCCCCCAGCCTCAGCACGTGCCCTCAGATGTAGGCAGCATTTAGCAGCTAGAATTCACTCCAATATAAAGAGTACAAATCATGCGTTTTCTGCTTTTGCTTTGAAACTCTTAGCTTGAGGTTTTCCTGCAGGCCATGAGGTTTCTTGCAGCAGCAGGGATGAGTTCTGTTAGCAAGAGGTTGTTCTGTGCTTCGACTGTGGGAAGATGAATGGTTACCTGTGCACCGCGAAATAGAACTTGACACCTAGCACACCGCACTTGCAGCCTGTGGGGTGCTTTAACAAGCAGGTAAATCAGCAGAGGCTGTTTTGCAGCCGGGGTGATGCTGGGTGATTACAAAGCAGGGGCAGAACAAGGAGTTTCTAGTGTTTGTTCTTGCTTGTCATCCGACTCTCCACTTCCACTGTTCTTTAGAAAAAAAAAAAAAACAAAAAAACCAACACAAAACAAGGGGTAAGCATCTTAATATCTTTACTGTAAATGGAAGGCACAAAACAGACCAGCAACAGAGACTGTCCAAGAGAAATACTTGGTGCTTTATAAACAAACAAGGAAGTACCCTTAGGTGGGTGTGATAATCCTCCTCTAATGCGTTTTTGGAGTGCAA
This sequence comes from Anas acuta, assembly GCF_963932015.1. Lineage (NCBI taxonomy): Eukaryota > Metazoa > Chordata > Aves > Anseriformes > Anatidae > Anas > Anas acuta. The sequence continues at coordinate 16,036,104 of NC_088989.1, read as the reverse complement.
AAATAGATTTGTTCCTTTCTTGCTCTCCTCTCCAGGACAAAGGCAGAATAGGCAACTGCAAAGTTAGACCAGGGAGGTCAGTTTGTTCCATACTGAGAAAGACAAGCCTGTAAAACAAACTAGACAGATTTTCTTGGTACTATTCATCTTCCTTCAGCAAAGGCAAAGCTTATGACACTTGTTGGTGTGTATTTCCAGACCCCCAGCTACTGGCGCTGTAGCGCATCTCTAATTCTTTGGTACAAAAGGTTCAAAATCTCTTAATGCAAAAATTTTACCAGCACCCTGGAGCAAAAAAAAAAAAAGAAATCTAAAAATCTTACCAACTTCTATTACAGACCTGCTGAGTGCACCAGAGTTACTAATTTTTATTCAGGCTTTCAGGGGCAACTTCAGTTGGTTTAGCGCCTGGATTGCCGTGTTAGCAGATGTCAGTTTAAAAAAAAAAAAAAGCTTTTGAGGTCCTTTTTAAAATGAGACTGCTTTTTTGGAATTTAGGGCTGCGAGGTATCCTTGGTTTTGCTTTCTTCCCATTCCTTAGACCAGATTCATTCAGATTCTGAACAGCGCTCCCGGTCTGTTCAGGAAACTGGAAGGCAACAAGCAAAATGATGAGCTCCTTGGGCAGTCAAAAGAGCTAAATCTGGAGAGTGTTTTGAGTCAAACTTCCATGCTAAGGAGCACCAGTAATTGTTAGAAGTAGATGCAGAGGAACCTGCATGGCACTGGGTGTGTTTCTGAAGTTGCTAAAGGTGCGAAGTGACGATTCCTATCCATAGTAAAGAAGAGAAGGAAAGCTTGCACTTAACTACTGTTTTTATTCCCTTTGTCCAGCAGTCAAAAGCAGTAACTAATATGAGAAGCCAACTTTTCCTCTCTTTATTTTAGATTTGGGAAAATTCCCTGCCAAAAAAACATTTCCTGGAAAATTCACTAGTGTTTGTGTGAGTAAAAGGTTCCAACCTTTGATTATTAATTTGTAAGAACTATTTCATCCACTTTTGTCCAGAAGAGTCAGAAATAATTTGCACAGAAATGTGCAGCGTTTTCATGAAAGGATTCAGAATCACTCTAATTTGAACTTTATCTGGTCTGGTTGCATGTTTTGTGACATTTAGTGTCTTTAAAAAAAAAAAAAAATTAAAATTTCTGACTTCATCTCAGAAAAAAGAAAAACAAAATGCTTGTGGCTAAATAAAATCTGTTGCAGCTCTGCTCATCGAAAAATCATTGGCTGTTAAATTGAAGAAGACCTAAGTCGTCTTCTCTAACCTTTCATGATCCTGCAGCAATGGATGAGGATGGAGATATGGATTAGGGAACAGCACGTGATGGCAAACCTGTGGTATTTGCTACAGCGCAGAAAGAAAAACCCAATTGCTTCCAAAAAATCCAACTAATTCAAAATCCTTGGTATCATGCAGCCATGCCACTGGCAAAGTGAGCATTCCCCTGCCTCTCAAAGCTTGCTGTACCCTTGATCTGCTGTCTTCCTGCTCTTAATTGATTGCAACTCTACGTGTCTGATCAGGGCTACGAGTTGTTCTCGCTATGGAGATCATACAACATACACTGTGCACGCTTGTGTGTATAGATCTGTTTATCCTGTATGCATGTACATACGTATGCATATTTGTGTGCTGGCCCCCAGATCACTCATGTTACAAAGCATCGGCCTCGAAGGCATACTCATCAAAATCTTTTGTAGAGCCTCCATTTTTTTCTAGTTCCCTCAAAATGAGAGAATTTTTACGCGCTCTCTGTGTCGAAAAGGCAAAAATTCTGATTTTCACTGTCGCTCTCGCTAACTTTCTCTCACTCCCTCCTCGTGTGTGTATCAACACAGATGTGTGTATGCGTATGCACATCTGTGGATTTATATGCACTGGTATGTTTTTTGCTGTACAGGTAATAAAGACAGGGAAAGGTTTTTGTGTTTTCTTAATAGGTGAAGAAATCTTGAAGACCAGAAATTGGAACATACTGAATTTTAAATTAAAAAAAAAAAAAAGTTAGATTGACCGGCTGTAGAACATGGAGCCTCATTTTTGCAGCCACTTTGAATCACGAGTTCATCTCTAAATGCGCTGGGTTTTTTGTTTTTGTTTTGTTTTGTTTTTTGGTTTATATTGTTTTGAAGAGCTAACTAACCCTGGCTGTCTCCAGTCTGAGAGAGCATTCAAATGGACTTGCTTCCTCTATTAGTTATAAGCTGTTTAAAAGCGCATGCTATGTTTGAATTGTGGATGAGAGGTTCCCTTGGCAAAGTGAGGGGGAAAATTCTTCCTACCCCTTTATTAATAATTCACGGATTCAGTCTTGGTTCGGCCTCCAGGAGAAGTTAACTGGAAGTCTTTGAAGATCTGTAACTTTGCTGAGGTTGTCCAGGTAGGTGAAATGGAAGACCCACAGTGCCTGCAACGTGCTGTTTAATGCGTCCTAACTGTGTTCTAGAGAAGTTATTTGTAGCCAGAGTTGATTATTGACTTGCATGTATGATCAGGTGGATTTTTAAGGAGTGACTCCGTTTTCAGGCTTCCAGATGTGCTCCAAGTCATCTTATTGAGGATGTGGAAGAGAACGCTTGCTGACAAAGCTCCTGGCAGCTTTAGGGAACTTTCATATTTAGTTAGTTCATGTAACAGCTGATTTCAAGGCTTTGCTCTCTTCGAGAGACTGATAACTTGATTTGATGAACTGAAGAAAGCTGGAAAAATGTTGGTTCCTCATTATTTTTCACTTGTTACTTTCTTCAGGAGGGTTACTTTTCAAAAGAAGATTTCCCTGCTCACAAGCCAGTAGAAGACTTTCAGCCCAAGCAAGGGTGAAGACAGCTCTCTCCAAGAGCAGAGGAAGTCCCTGTGGAGAGAAGCCGAGCTTGTTAGCAGAACTCGTCGGCATGTCTAAACAAGGAGACGATTGCTACTTCTATTTCTATTCTACCTGTACCAAGGTATGGCTGGCTTTCCTTTGCTTTGCTTTTTTTCCCCATTTTTTTCAGGAAGGAGTAGATGAGGAGGAGGAAGCACACTGGTCTTTGGTTAACTTGAGAACCAGATAGATTCTGAATTCAGTTGTAGCAACCTTAGGCAGCAGCATGGCCATTTTTGAGGCTGTACTCTATTTTCCTCGTTGGTTTCCTTTTGGTTCCAGGGAGACAAATGTGCCTACCGCCACTGCGAAGCTGCTCTGGGCAATGAGACGGTCTGCAAGCTGTGGCAGGAGGGTCGTTGTCTCAGGAACGTCTGCCGATTCAGACACATGGAAATTGACGTGAGTGCCTAACGATGTGTTCTCAAAATCAATCAACAAAAGCATTTTTCAGTGCCGTAGGTGTACTGATTGTGCTTGTGCAGGATAGATTCGTTTGCTTCAAAACCATACTGGTTTCTGTTACCAAGAGAGGGGGTGGGAGGAAGCAGAGGGAAATAAAATCCTTCAGATAACGCTGTTCTAGCTGCCTGGGGTAGGAAGTGGGGAAAGTTAAAGGTGCAGAAGAACTAAGTGTCCAAGAAGTAGTTCTAGACAGGGTTAACCTAGGCAATTTCAGATGTTCTTTTTCCCTCTGAATAATGCTAGTATAATCCTAGGTGTATTAGTTTAAGCCACCCTCAACTGATGTCTGAGAGTGCCTGTCTTCTCAAACTGAATGATGACAAATCTAAATGTGCATAGTGGTTCCAGCTTATGCAAACTTTGTGAATATGCCCAGAAATACTCCACTGAACTGAGAAACTGACCTTTGGAATGATGTTTCAGCACTGGGTTGTGACAGCTGTCATGATCTGGAGCTGCGCATCTCTTTGCAAGCCTCAGGTGCATGTTATCACGAGCTTTTCTTTCTTTCTGTCTTCAGAAAAAGCGCAGTGAGATTCCTTGCTACTGGGAGAAGCAGCCGGGAGGCTGTCAGAAAGCCAACTGTGCTTTTCATCATGCAAAGGGACGTGACATCGATGGACAATTCTTCCCACCAAGCAAGAGTGAGTTTAGGTCCTTTTTCTTGAAGCGCTGAAGACTTAATTTGGAGTATTACTTAGTGGGTGCCAATCCTGTAGGGGGCATCAGGTAACTGTTCATTTGTGAGTGCAGGAAAAGGTCTGCAGCCATAGGTGTACTGCACCGAGTGTACTGCTGGTGTTTGTTTTCTGCTTTCGTGCTCAGCTTCTCTTGGCTTTGTGTGATGTTTGCCTTGCAGTTTGCTTCCTGTTGTTTCATCTTTTGCTGGGTGGCAGGGAGATGTGTTGTTGTTCGAAGGGAAGTCATTGTTGACGGTGTAAACAGTGATGGGATGGGCAAAAGGAGATGCTGAATTCGTTGTCTGTGCGGGTTATCTGCCTTTCCTACCATCTCTTTGCCAAATTGTGGTCAAAGTTTTAAACTGCCATATTACCGATGATCCTCCTCTTCCTCTAGCTACACTGCCAAGTCCGCCTGAGTCCGCGGACGATGCTTTGAAAGTGGCTCAGATGTCACTGCAGCAAAACAAACTTTCTGTCCAGTCAAATCCCTCTCCACAGCTAAGGGGGTGATGAAAGTGGAAAACTCTGAAAATGTCTCAAGCCCTACACACCCTCCAGTTGTAATCAATGGTGCAGATGATGATGAAGATGATGATGGTGAGCATGTTTTGGTTCTTGGAAGGAATTTGTGCTGTAAATGGTTGTGTAAATCTTTGGTTCTTGAAGGAATCTGTGCTGTAAATGAATGTATAAATCACAGATGACCTGAGGTCTGACTAGCGATAGGGCAGGCAGTGTGGCCAGGTCACTGGTGGCTTTGTCTGGCAGTCAGTGGACAGAACCTGAAACGTTGGAGGAAAGCTTAGAACCACTCCTGGCTTTAGCTGGTCTGTTGTGTAAAGTTCTATGTGAAACTAGGAAGGAAATTTCTTTTTTCTGTCTGAAGAGCAATGTGTTGTGTAGTAGTTAAAGCTGCAGAGAGAATCTAGAGTCCTAGATGTTTTGTCCTAGTGTATTCTACTTAGGAGTTCATCAGGTCAGTGTAGCTGTTTAAAAAACAAAACAAAACAAAAGAGCAACAAAGTTTTTTATATGAAGCATGGGCTGAAGTGTCACTGCATGAGCTACGTAATCATGAACAATCTGGTCTATGCATAACTGAATAGATTTTTCCCCTTCAGACCAACTTTCTGAGGAAGGAGAAGAAACTAAAACTCCCGTCCAGCAACCAGCTGCGGAAGGCAAAAATGGATTACGGGTGATTTCCACTCGCAAAGGCAGTTCTACTGCTACTAAACAAGGTATTCCAGCACCTTAGTAGGATAAATCAGAAGAACTTGACAGTTAACTCAAAAGCAGTGTGGTGTAAAAACACAACAGAATGTAGGGGTGCTGAATGGACTCGGTTATTTCCATGATCTCATTTCTGCCATTCATACCATCATGTGCCCATTGGGTCAGAAAGGTGAACTCCTTTTCTTTACTTTTGGAGAACAAAACAGGGCCACAGCGTGGAGTTGAAATGGCTGCACGTGCAGCCTTGCAACCACTGTTGATAAGCCATATCTAACGACAGAGGGATCTAATATCGTGTAAATGGATTAAAATTAAAACTACATTTTTAAGCCTGAAGGATGAAAGGAGGGGCAAAATGCCCTTGGTTCTCTGGCTCTTTCACTTGTGAGGAGTGTTGACAGGCTTTATTCTAAATACTTCAGAAAGTTGCTGAGCGCTAAGAAGCCTGAGGAGCTGTGGTCCTCAGTGAGTGCCTCTAAGCCTGTCTCATGAACTGTTTCCTGTTTTCAGAGGGCAATCTGAATTTTGGAATAAAAACACTTGAGGAAATCAAATCGCAGAAGATGAAGGAAAAACATAAGAGACACGGTGGTGAGTTAATATTCCCTACTTTCCTATCCTGTTCACGGCAGGTGATGGTGCCTGGGAGCTGCTTGAGGGACAGACTTCCATTTTTAGCGGGGGGCATCAAGCAACCTGATTCTCAGCCAGCTGGTATTCTAAATGGGAGTTCAAAGGGCAACCAGAGGCAAATTAGTCACCTCTCTTATTTACATGCTCTGCTTGCTGTATTTTGGACAGTAACAAATAATTTAAAGTTTTTTGTTCTTTCTGATAGTTTTTTATGTTGGGTAAACTTCCTTATGTTTTGGTTGCTCTGAACAGAAGGTTCTTCAAGATCTTCTCTTCGTCCCATTGATTCTATGATTTTTTCTGCTCTAGAAAAGGAAAACGTCCAGACAGTGGTGAGAACTGTGACACTGTCTTCCAGGAAAGGTAATAGTGAATGCTTTTGTTTTGATTTCATTACTCCTAAACTGGAGGGTTAAGCAATAATTAAAACAATTCACCCATGTTAGCCTTCTGGTGCTGCCTTCTGTTCAAAACGTGCTTTTATGCTTAAAGTCCCTGGTTGTACTGGCAAGATTTGGTGCTCAGGTTAAGTGCAGTGGCAGGAGAAAAAAAAAAGTGTCAGTATGCAAATAGGGGGGTAACTGAAAAACAGAAGAGTAAGGAGAAGAAAGAGCTGTAGAAGACAGTGCTGTATAAGAAGCAATTTCGGAGGCATTAAAGAGGCTGCCAGTGGCAGGTGTGGACACAGTATGACAGGAGTTTGTGTATAAATTGTTTAGAGCTGTGCAAATGCCTTTGAAAGGGAAAAAAGTGTGGAAGTACTTTTACTCGTAGACATTCACCTTCGAAAGGACTATTTGTCAGCATTTGTACCTAATAATATTCTGCTTGCTTATGCAGCTTTGTTCTGCACAAAGTATAGCTGTCAAGCAGACTCAGATTCACTCTCTACTATCTCAGCTGGAATTTGAAGCAAGCACTGAGACTATTAATATTTTTTTCCTATGTTAATTATAGTTAAAATATGAGTTTATGTGGTTTAGCTGTCAAAACAGTGTCTGACATGTTGGAGATGGCCTAACAGGATAATATTTCTGTTGGCTACTGGTTTCTGTGAAATAGAAAAAGAAAATCCCTTTTGTTTTAGGGGAGGAACCTGTGGTTCGACTAGATCTTGCTGCTAGACAAGGAAAACGGAAAGCCTCCGCGGGTAAGAACTTTTTATGAGCTGTTACGTAGGTGCTGCCTTCTATATATGACTGCATTAAAGAGTATTTTTGATGTATGAAAGGAAAATATGTTGCAGTGGAGATCTGTGTTGACTGCAGAAATGGTCAAAAAAAAAAAAAAAATCATTTATCAGCTGAAAGGCAATTCTATGAAAATATGCTTGAAAAATAGAAGCTTATTGTTGACTGTTCTCAAAGCTTCCTGCAAAGAAAAGTTCTTACAATATTCCTTGTTTTCTCTGAAGATGATGTAAGCACCCTTCCAGTGAAGCGCCGCCTTGCTGAAAGGCTGGGGAAGAAGGTAGAGGCTCCGGGAAATGCTGACAAAGCACCCAAGAGAGATCCAGGTACTAACCGGGCATCTGGATTGGATTCCTGGGTTTTGTATTTAGTCTTTCTGTTTGTCCTTTTCCAGTGATGTTTCTTTTTGCATGTTGGCTGAGGTGGTAATCACTGGGGTTCAAAGTTCCCTTTCCTGTCTTGTTTTGCAATGTGAACCTGAAGTTGACATTCTGCAGCCTCCCTAATTCGTTCTTTTTCTGTTTTGCAGTTCAAGTTGCCAAGTCTCTGAAGGACAGGCTGGGATTACCTCCGAAACAGACCAGTACTGAGAGAGGTAACAGCTAGATATTAAATATGCTTTCTCCTCCTTCCTTTCCATGAACTTGGACTGCTTTCATCCATCCCTAAAAACTAATTGAAACAAAAACAAAGAACTGATGCCTCTTGCTTGAGTGCTGAAGCTCTTCTGACAGCCACTATCAGAAATCTGGCTCTAGGTGTGTGTTTCTTTTCTACTTGTGCCTTGTCAAGGTTTTTAGCTGCTTCTGTGAACCGTTCCGTACGATTAGAACAGAACCACTGCCAGGAGCAGGAATTTGAAACGCAGTCTGAAAAAGTACTAAAGCAGCATTTCTGTGTAGCAGTTCTCTCTGGATAGGGCTGGTCTTCAAAATACAAGTGGCTCAGCGGAGGAGGAGAATGTTGTTCTAAGGATATTGTTCTAAGATGCATTATTGGGAACACTCAAGATTAGTTTTCCTTAGTGCTCTGACAAATGTTGGAGACTGAAACTATTGCTGGACTCTCTTTAAATGTTGGTGCTTCTCCTCATTTCTTGATGATGACAGGGAAGGCTGCTAAGCCAATGGGAGAGATCCATGTGAAAACACTGGAGGAAATCCGTCGTGAGAAAGCTCTTCAGAGACGCGAAACTCAAGCCAAAGCCGAGGCTGAAGGGCATGGTAAAACTGAAGATTCCAGCGCAGGGGCAAGACCTGCTCGTGCAGCTCCCTCAGCACAACCCGGACCTGCCCCAGCAGAGCAGAAATCTTTATGGAGCACAAAACTAACAGGTGCTCCATAAACAGATGCTTTAATGCCTGCCCCAGTGAGGTGCTTCCCATCTTGAGCAAGTTCAGTTTGCTCAGGATCTGCTTCATGGATAATTGCTGAATGGATTGCACATTGTAGCCTGTCTCTCTCTCTCTCATGGGGCACAAGGAAATAAATGCACAAAGGAAACAAGTACCCAGCTTTCTTTATTTCTGCCGTTGACCAAACTTTTTTTTCTCTTCTTTTTCAGGTGCTTTAAAAAAAGAAAAGAAGGCAGTGGAATTGAACCGGCCTTTTCCTAAACTTTCCTCTGTACCTGATGTACAGGTGAGTCCTCTGTGAAGACACACATACATTCGTACAATTTCTGATCATTCTGACAAGTTTGGTTACTCACCGTGTGCCACCGTCTTGAGCGTGTTCTTACCCTTCAGCACCTGGTAGGAGCTGCAGTGCAGTCTAAAGCCTATCGCCAGCAGCATTTCCAGACAACTCTGTACTCCTCAAACTTGGAATCAGTCTGTTTATACCACAGCAACAAAGAAACCCTGTTAGCACCAGCTGAAATCTACACAGTTAACGTGGAGGGAATTCTTTTTGTTCTTACTGACTTGATCTGTCAGACATGAAGGATTTAATACAGAAGGCCAGAGTTCTGTGTTCAAGGAAATCAATCTGTCAGTGGATACTGTCTAGGGGAACTTGTATGACTTTCTGCTGCTTAAAAAGAATGGGATAAATAGATGTACAGCAGAACACCCTAGCTGTTTAAAGAAGCTTGCCATAGTGGATATTGCAGATATGTGAGACTGTGTCCATAGTAAAGCATGGCTCTTGTTACAGGCAGAATTTTAGGGGGAAAAAAAAAAAAACACAACAGTAACCTGAACGATATTAATACGCTGTTCCACATCAAGACCATTTTGGAGGGATTGCTGATCAGATTTTCTTAACGAAATCTCCACGGATTTTTTTTTTTTTTTGTCCTATTCATGCACTGCTTTTCTTTCCTTCTAGCCCACTCAGCAGAGTGGAAGTCTTAAATGTCCAGAGAAGAGCTTTGAAGAGAGACGGTGGGAGAAGTGGCAACAGAGAGAACAACAAGAGAAGCTTGGGAAGGAGGAAGCTGCTGTCAAATCTACTGCTGGCTTCTTTCATACCGAACCAGCAGGGAAAGTGGCAGCTCAATTTCAGGGCCGGGAAGCTAAAAGTAAGTGTTGAAGGTTAAGAGTTCCTTAGGTTGTCTTCTGAAATACAGACAGAAGATGACAATTCTCATGCTGTAACTCTGGCTGGGTGCATTTTGCCACGCAATGCTACGAAGTGAAGTGTGTACTTTCTTTTTCTTAGTTTGTTTCTTTTCCTGCCAGCCAGATGTTAGGTAAGGAACGGGAGAGTAGAAAATGACACTACAAATTTGGACTTTGTAGAACAACTTAACTGTGGGACATTACTGCAAGGGTGAGGCAGCTGGTACAACAGTTGCATACACTCTTGTCCTACTCTAACTGCTGCTTTTTCCTTTCCTAGAGGGAGCAGGACTTGAAATATAAAAGCTGTCTATATTTGTGAACCTAGCTTGCACTTAGGATTGCTATGTGTCTGAGGTTTCCCTTGTCCTGGATTCTTATTTACTGTAGCTATTCGGTTTCTGTGTTCCTTTGTATGGATTGTTGGTAGACAGAGTTTACTATGTGGAAAACATTCCTGAGAATCCAGGCAATGGCGGTGCAATTCTGCTGGCCAAATGCATTTAACTGTGTAGAAGGACTGTGGAAATGATGAAGAGAACCTGGATTTTTCCTGAGGCAGAGCAAGACTGTATCAGTTCTCTCTTCCTTTTACTCTAGCCAACTTGATGACATCTGCGAAGCCTTCGGGTGGGAAAGTGACTTTCCCCAAGAAGAAGGCACTGAAACGTAAGGCACCTGGGAGTTATCCCTCTGCCATAGGAGCTGTGGAACTCCGGACTGCCTTGGATGCTGACATGATGGGACCTCCAGCCAAAAAAGCAGCCATGGTAAGGCCAGGGGCTAATGCAGAGATGGATCCCTTGTTAAATTTCTACCCTCCTCTAGGAGAAAAGGTGGAAAAGGCAAACGTTCTGCAGGCCTTCTGTTTCCTTTGAAATCCAGTAGCTGTCTACAGGATGCTTGTAGAACCCTTCTGTATTTATGAGCTGAATGGCACTCTTTAACCGGTACTCTGATGCTGTGATTTCTCTGGTGGGGGGGATTTTGTCCATGAATGCCATGTTCTTAAAAGACACAAGATCATGAGCAACCTCCAGGTGAATGTGAACTTTCTTCAGGAGCACCTTGGTTTTGTATTTTGGCCACGGCTCCGCAATGCCAGAGGAGAAGCAGTGTGGAGGAAAAAGCTATTAAGGAATCTTTTACCCATGTGTCATAAATACTGTTTTGCTGCTTTCTAGGGTGTTTCAGACGTGCCGGAGCACATCCCAGCCATCAGACTTGAAGAAAATGCCCAAAACAGGTGACAACCCCAACTTGTTCTTTTTCTTAATCAGTGTATATCCCCAGGGAAACATAAATTCTGTCACATGTGGGAAAAAAGGAGGGTTCTGAGATCATTAAAGCCCAAATCCATCAAAGGAATAAGTCACCTGAAACCACTTTCTAGCAGCTAGCAGGATTGCTTAATTAGGCTTTCTTTAAATGCTGCAAGTCAGCACAGCTTTCCAGTGACTTCTTGGGTTGTCTGAATACCTGAACGAGAAGGAGGTGAAGTTCTACTTCCTCATGAGGTGATAGATGAGGAGTAGTGTCCTCTGCCTTTTGGTCCTCAAGAATGCCACCTCAACTCCAGGTGCCCTGGCTTCACAGATAAAGCCCCAGACTGAAAAATGTAGCTGGTAACACATCGGGCTCTAAATGTAGCCCTGGGTTGATTGATAACAATCCCTGTATAAGATTGAAGCGTAGGAGGGCTTGCCTACAGTTTTAAGAGCCGGTTTGCAGAAAAGGGATTTCCCGTTAAGAAATGGCATATCCTGATTGTTCTTTCTTGCTCTCCCAAGACCTGAAGTGCGTCTTGGAAGCCCGGCAAGATTAGAGGAGCAGATGGAGACCTCGACCTCAGCTTCTTCCCAGCTAGAAGAGGCACGGACACGCCGGCTGAGTTCCACAGGGAACGCGCCCTTATCTGTGGATGACGATTTGGAGAAGCTACTTTGGGAAATCTCAGGAGGCAGACTGGAAGCCGAAATCGACTTAGACCTAGGGAAGGACGACGATGAGCTCCTCCTTGAACTCTCCGAGATGACTGACAGTTGAACTGCATAGTCCTATGGTATATTAAAAAAAAAAAACAAAAAAAAAAACTGTTCTTCTTGTTGGATACCCCGAGGTGATCCTTTTTCTAACTGAGGCTTTGCAATGAGACTTAAAGCACAGTCTGAACTGGTAGAAATTGGCAGGATCTGCACTCAGTTGTCCTAAATTTTCCTGCTGCTCAGAGTTAAGGGCTTGTGCATCCGTTCTGTAACTATAGGTGGCTACCTTCGCTATTGAGAGGACAAAGCACTTCTTTTGGCACAGAAAGATCTCCATTGGCACGCCATGGTGGCTGCAAATCGATCTTCTGGTGGAGCAATGCCCTGAAGGCTTAAACATAAAGCTTCTTCCTTCCTCCCCCCTTGGCACAACTCGATGTTGGGCACATTGTAAAGCTTCGGTGTTCTGATTTCTCGGACAGTTGATAGCCAAATCCTGGAGTTACTATGTCAACTCTTGACTTTTACTCGTGTATGCCATTGTTTTGACTGTACCCGTGTCAGATGATGAAGCTGTAGGGGTGGGAGGGAGCAGAATCGTTATTCCAGTGTGTTGTGGACTGAGCTTGCTGCCAGGAGTGGGGGTGGGGGTCAGCCCACCCAGCCTTACTTTCAGTTATCAGGGATGATCAAATGGTGAAAAGCAGCAGCTCTGCCATGCGGCTCCGCTACCCCCACTCCCTTCTCTTGTGCTGTACCAAAGTTCCCCCAGGCTTTGGTTGGTGCTTTTTGCTGGTGTGAGGACTCCGGGGCGAGCAGTCGGGACTCTGCCGCAGTCATGGGGTCGATGAAGGGTTGTTTAAGTGCCTCTTGGTTTTCAAAATTGCTCCCCTGAGCTGCTGGCTCTGCTGCCTGCTACAGCAAATGTTCGGGTGCCATCAGCATCGCGCTTGGGCGTGGGCACTGACCCTGCGGAGGACAGAGCTGAGATTCGGGTGTATTGTGTACCCTGCCACCAGCCAGCATTTTTTTTCCCCTAGCAGATCAATTTTGAATTATTTTCCGACCTTTTCGCGGCACGGTAGGCTCTTCCCGCTATGATTTGTGAAGCTGTGGGGGCCCTCAGGCATTTGCTGCTGGTAGAGGAAAAGCGCTTGTCGAATTTGTTGTAAATACTTAATGTTTGGACAAAAACACGCTTCTGTGTGTGTGTGTGTGTGTGTGTGTGTGTGTGTGTGTGCTGTGACACCCCGGCCCCACCAGGGAAAACCTCTGCTGACGAAACTGCTGCTGGAGCTCACGCAGGCCTTCATCGTGCCGAAGGACTTCACGGGGACTTCTGCCCTATTACCCCTTCACTTCAGGGCTAAGAGCATCTTTTGTGGATCCAAAGCCTTTTTCTCACCCTTTCTTTGCAGCTGAGAAGCATACAGGCATGGCACCAAGGCTCCTCTGTATAGACCACAGCCTTGTTCTTAAGCACCCAGCTTTCAGGACGTTTTCAGGACAAGAGAGCCTATAGTTGGGATCCAAAGCCGCCTTTATCACCTACACCCTCCGTTTTTGGACCCAGGCTCTCACTTTTAGGGCCCAAAGCATTCTTTTTAGGCCCTAGAGTCACATATTAAGGCAGAAAGCCTCTTCCTTGGGCTCCAAAGCCTTGATTGAAAGGATAAACCCTCCTTTTGACAGGATTGTTCTTGCTTACACGTCAATCCCACAGAGCAGGCTGCCATTTCCAAGGGGCAATTCCCTATTTTTAGGGTCCACAATTTTATTATAAGATGCACCATGGCCTTCTTAGATGGCAAAGCCGTATGTGAGAGGAAGAGCCCTGCTTTCAAATCCCCAAATCCTCATGCTAGGAGCCGAGGCCTGAATTTTAGGGTCCAAACATCCATTCTGAGGAAGCAGAGAGTGGAGTGTGCACCACGCTGCCCTGACATTTTTTGGCCCCAGCATCACATATTAGGGCAGAAAGCCTCTTCCTGGGGCTCCAAAGCCTTGTTTGAAAGGATAATTCCTCCTTTTTAGTGGCTAACGATTTCTTGTATCCCCCTAACTCCCTCTCTCAGCCATCCAACCCGCAGGGCTCAGGACTTGTTGATGCTCTAAGGAAAAGCCTGAGGAGACAGAGAGCTGTGTGTCCAGCCCACAGGGCGCCGGACAACAGGCTGGCCAGGACAAGGAGACAAAGAACAGGCAGGCAAACAGCGCGAAAGAAGCAGGAAAGCTGGAGGAAGAGGTTCTGCCTCTGTTCTGCCGCTGGCTGGAAAGCGGATCTGAGAAGGGACAGCCTCGTTCGCAGCTGCTCGGAAGAGAGCCCCAGCTCGTGTCTGGAATGCTCTGGTGTCCCCAAGGCTGCCAGCACTGGGAACAGCCTGTTGATGGCGGTGCCTCCCCTTTCCTGGTGTCGCAGAGAAAGGGAAGCCCATGCAGGACCCCGTTGGGAAGGCCTGCAATGCCATGGGAGGGCCTGCGTGCTGGAGCAGGGCAAGAGAGCGGGGACAAGCGGCAGAAGAGGCTGGAGAGGGGGGAAAGGTGTCCGCAGGTTGCTTGTAGCTTCTCCCTCCCCTGGCCACTTAGCGCGAGGCGAAGCACAGCCTGGACACTGGCGATTCGGGTGCAGAGCTTTATTCGGACAAGCTGCCGGCCGGCTGCCAGTCCTCACCCCCCCGCTGCCCCGCACGCCGGGGGGGCCGCCCCCAGCCCTGGCAGGAGGGCCGGGACGGTGGTGGGGGCCGGGGGGGTGGTATCCACGGGGGCTGGAGGGCGCTGGGCCGGTCGCGCTGCAGCCGGCTGGGGTGCGCTCGTCCAGGCCCGGGTGGCGGCCGCTGGCGCTGGGCCCGTCTCGGTGCCCGGGCTTCCGAGGCTGCGGAGAGGCGCCTGCGGAGAGAGGAGGCTGGGCAGCACCCGGCGGCCGCGCTGCAGCACCTCACCGGCGGTGCTGCAAGGCCAGCGGCAGCCGGCCGACGGGGAGCTGGGGCGAGAGACGGCCGCTCACTGCTGTCTTCTCCTGCGCAGCCGGATGACCCCGCAGCACAGAAGCGTGCCGAAGAGCAGGGAGCCCACGATTGCCGCCGCGCTCACGAGGCAGTGCTTGCGCACGGCGGCACCGGCCGAGGCACTCGCGCTCCTCTCGCCAGCCGCACCTGGAGGAACAGCTCTGGGCCTTAGCGCGTCCTCGCGCTGCTGGGCAGCCTGCGGGAGCTCTGGCAGTGCCGAGACGGTCGCTCTCCCGCTGCCAGCCTCTCCGGGAAGAAGCTGCCTTGCTAGCAGCAGAAGGCGCCGCCGCCATGCTCGCGGCTCCCGCTTACGGGCTGCTCAGTACCTGGATTCTCTTGAAAAAACTGGAACACCCCGGTGTGGCGGGCTTCTCCGGGCTCCGAGAGCACTGCCAAGAAGGAGAGAAAGGGAAAGCCTCAGCACGGCTTAGGCACAGAGGATGCCGAAGGACAGGCGGACGGCCGGGCGGACGGAGAGGCTCCCTCTGCGAGTCCGTGCAGCCCCCTGGGCCGCAGGTCGCAGGAGGGGTCCCACTCGCTGCTGCGGTGCTGCTTTGGGCCCCTGGGGACTTGGGCAAGCTGCGGGGCTCAGGTGCTGCGGGAGGTACGCTCCGGTACGGGTCACGGGCTGCAACTGGCTGCTGTGGGAGGCAGGCGATCCCCAGCCACAGGCACAGAGGCCCGCCAGCATCTCTGGCACACTGCTGGCGCTGAGCTCCGCGCGCCAGAGCCCACAGCCCTCCTCCAGAGCGCTTCCAGGCTCCTTTGGCAGCACCTGCTCTGTGCTAAGCGTGCCACCGGACGGCAATTACCTGGCGGGACGGTCGCTGGCGCTGCCTCTGGCGCTCCCTCCGAGCCTGGCAGCGTGTTTCCCCTGGGAAGCGCCTCCTTCTGCACAGCCTCTCCGTCCGCCCCTTCGGCAAGAAAGCGGCACAGTTGCACTGGGAGCGACCGCTCCTCAGCAGGAGGATGCTTCTAGCTGCAGCAGGCGATGCTTCTCAGCATGCACACGGCTGTAGCCAGCCCCTCAGGCTTCCCCGTGCTGCACACCCACCCTGTGCTCCCTCCAGTTCCTGCAGGATTTCCTGCAGGATTGCCGAGGTCCTCTGGGAGCTTTGGCCTCTTCTCGCTTGATGCCTTGCTCTTCGAGGACCCAGCGCGGAAGCTGGAGAGCCGTCGCCTACAGCCACACCTGCAAGCAAACACAGAACAGAGCAGCTCCCACCAAACAGGGCGGGATGCTTCTTCCCATCGCGCAGCTCCCACAGGGGATTGCTGCACGGCCCTGGGCTCTCCCTCCCGCCCAGGAGCCTCTTGCAAACAGGCAGCAGGGGCCTGCAGTGCCAGCGTGCCGGGACAAGACGAACGAAGCGTGCGTGCAGCTGCCCAGAGAAGGGCCTCCCCAGAGCTCAGCCCAGGCTCGAAACTCAAGCCCACCATACCCGCTGGCTCTGCAGCACGAATGGGGGCGGAGCGGCTGGCAAAGACAGCTTGGCAAGGCAAAGCGCCCCAGGCGTGTCACGGAGCCTGAGCCCTTCCCTCTCTGCTCTCCTGCGCGGCTGACGCCAAGGAAGGCTGAAGGTCCATTGCACGCGGGCAGCAAACAACAAGGGCAATGCTCGCTCCTCCCTCCCGCTGACTTACTTGGGGGATCGCCCTGGGGCACGAGGACAGGACCATGCTCGGACGTCCCGGACAAATCACCTACAGGCACAGAGCAAAACCGTTGCCAGTGCGTGCTGGGAGCTCCTTCTGCCCCAGCGCCCTGCGGTGGCTGACAGAGGGGCCGGGGCACGGCGCAGGGCCCGGGAGCAGGGCGAGCTGGGGGAAAAACACTCGTCCCCGCTTCTTGTGGAGAAGAGCCCACTGGCCAGGGAGAGGCTGCAGCACTGCTCAGCTGGCGCAGAAAGCCACCAACAAACCCCAAGGAAAGCAAGAGCCACACCGTAGCCCACGTACCTGTGGGGTGCCACCCAGGCTCAGGAGCGGGATTCCACAGAGCAGCTGGAACAGCACGGCCTGCGGGCACAGATGGGGGCCAGCACAGGTGAGGAGGGCTTCCACTGCTGCCCTCGGGAAGCCCCCCCAGGGAGCGGACGACCCCTCGGAAGGGGGTGGTCTGCCTGCGCAGGACCTCCACTCGCCCGCGGACCAGTGCTGCTGCTTTGGAGGCAGGGGACGGTGACAACTTACCGCTGGGCTGCCCCTGGAGCTCCACTCCAGGACCCAGCTGAGGAGCTGGGGAAGCGCTGCCGAGCGCATCGTCACCTGGAAGCAAGCAGAGAGCAGACACGTTCCCCTTGCCCGCTGTGCCCCCGAGCACCCTGCAGTGACGGAGGGGCCGGGGCACGGGGCGAGATGCCCGAGGCTGCGGCGGGGCTCAGGGACCTCCCGACGGAGGGGAAGGCTGGAGCCGGGGCAGCGCGGCGCATGGCTCGGCTCACAGGAGCCCCGGGGGGGCTCAGCCCAGGCTTCGGCCCCCAGCCCCTCCGGCGACTCGCCCGCATCCGGCCCTGCCGCTGCCCCCGGCGCTGGCGCCCACCTGCTCCCAGCGCTCGCCTTGGCATAGCCCAGGCATCCCGGGCACACAGCACGAGGAGGAGGAGGAGGAGGCGGGTGGGGGCCGCAGCCCCCCACATCCGCCCCATGCTGCCACCGCCGCGTGAGTGCCGCCGTTGGGGCCGGCGCAGAGAGGTGCCCGTGGCCTGGCACAGCGTCACAGCGCGGCGCTGTGACCTCATGGCCGCACCCTGCTGGCACAGGGGCTGCATGCATGGGGCTGGGGCTGTGTGGCATCAGCCACAGCCGCAGCTCCACTGGGCCACCCGCCCTCAGCGCGGAAAGTGGCCTCCTCCTCCTCGTTGCCATCAGAGCTGGCCAGCAGCATCCTCAGCATCCTAGAGGCCTTGGGTCTGAACAATTCAAAATAAATACATAAATAAATAAATAGAAAACAAATAAAAACAGAAAAGGAAAAAAGAAAGAGAAAAATGGTGTTGGATCCTAAAAGGCTTCTTTGGTCCCTCAAAGCCTCTGGGCTGCATGGTCCCAAACCTGTTTTATAGTCCAAAGCCTCACTACTTTGAGGACCACCCCTTGGTTAGGATCCAAAGGATCTTCATTAGTAGGCCCCCGTGTTTCCTTGTTTGCCTGCCACAGCCTTCTTTTCAGGGTCCAGCACCTCCACTTGGGATCCAAAGTCGTCTTTTGATCTCCTAACCCCTCAGAATTGAGCCCCAGGCTCTACGCTCTAGTGAACAAATCTTGCTTTTCAGGGCCCTGCAACTCCATGCTGATCCAAAGGGGACTTTTTATGGCTTACCTCCTCAGTTTTTCAAGCCCACGCCATCATTTTTAGGGCACAATGCCTTACTTTGGTGTCTCACAGTTTCATTTGAGGCTGCAAAGCTGCCTTTATAGGGGGCAATACCTTAGCTGACAGGAACCCTCTTTCATTTTTAGTTTCAAAATGTTCATTCGAAGATCCAAGGCCTGAGGCTTTGGGCCCAAAGCCTCCTTTTCGGGTCCAAACACCCATCTGGAGGGAGCAAAGCATCGCTCTTGGATCTAGACAGAGGAGGGCAGGCTGTGCTGTCTGACATTTTTAGGCCCCGGCCTCACATAGTAGGGCAAAAGCCTCTTCCTTGGGCTCAAAAGCCTTGATTGAAAGGATAACCTCTCCTGGTTTTTTGTTGCTTACACATCAATCTTAGAGACCAGGCTGCCATTTCCAAGGAGCAATTCCCTATTTTTAGGATCCACAATTCTATTATAAGATGCAACGCGGCCTTCTTAGATGGCCAGGCCTCCCCCTTAACCTAGCTTCTGGATCCAATGTCAGATTTTTCTTGCTTCCAGCCACACTCTTACGGACCAGGCTGCCCGTTTTTGGGCAACATGCCCAATTTCTAGGGTCCACACTTTGATCGTAAGGTGTAAAGCGGCCCTTTTAGATGCTGAGGCCTTGTTTGAGAGGAAAACCCCTCATTCCATATTCCCAAATCCTCATGCTGGGAGCTGAGGCCTGAACTTTAGGGTCCAAAGCCTCCTCTTTCGGTCCAAACACCTAGATGGAGGAAATAAAGCAGCAGTTCAGGATCCAGACCCTGAGCTGCAGAGTCCAAAGGCCCAGCTTTCAGCTCCAAAGCCTGACTTGGAGATACAAGACACGCCCTCTCCTCCTCCTCACTGCCTCTTGCCTCCTCCCCTCCTCAAATTTTAACCTTCTCAAACCTCATTATTAGGGCCCCATGCTTCCTTATTTCACCCCAAATCCCTATGTTCAGGGTCCACAACCTCCACTTGGTATCTGAACTCTTCTTCTGATTGCCTTAACCTTCCATTTAAGAGACTGGGTGCTCCTTTAAAGTGACCAAGTGCTCTTAGTCAGGGCCCTGACACCTGCTTCTGGATCCAAAGCTAGATTTTCCTTGCTTCCAGCCACACTCTGATTAAGGAGGTATTGGGGAGGCACTGGGGAGGCAAGGACAATCCCCAGACATGGACTGTATATCTCGAAACAAGACACTGGAACTCATGATAAGGAAGCGGCAGACGGACAGAGAAACAAATGTAAGGACTATAAATCTCAAAATTGGACATTGGAATTCATTATAAAGATACAACAAACGGAAGAATTGGCAACAACCAGCTCTCGCAATTAAGAAACGTGCCAATTCAGCAGATTCCTGACCAAAGGTGAAAAGTACACTGTGAGGAAGACTCGGGGTCTTCCTCCCAAAGACCCCTGCCCACATCCCAAAGACCCCTGCCCACAATTCTTGGGAGGCTCTACGCAGGCGCAAGGTGCCAAAAGGCTAATTAGCATGAGAAGCGAGGGAAGGCGGGGATAGGTAATGCATATGTATAGGCGCTTGTAGAATATTGATAGATTGATTGTATAAATTCAAGACTGCTTTCCGCTTTGGGTATGCACGATAGGTGGAGAGATCCCCCGTGCATCCAGCGCTGCAATAAAGAATATACCACTTAAAGGAATTTCGGCTTCGATCTTTGAATCAATCTGGCACCCCAGATGGGACAACCTCTCTGCCGGTCCGCAGGACCCGCTGGGGACAGGACTCCCTAGGGTACCCCCGGGATTTCCCGGAGGGACTCCTCGACTCACCGGATCACTGCGGAGGCAGACAAGGACCCCATCATTGTAAGTGAGTATATTCTTTATTCTGGTTTGGTTTTCTGGTAGACCGGTCGTCTGGGACTGTCCAGTAAGTCGGAAGGTGACTTCTGCAGGACAGTATTGGGTATATACTTTGTGGTTAGTACCACAAGTATATCTGGGGACCTTGGGGTCCATCTGTATCTGGAACTGTCTGTAAGTCAGAAGGTGATCTTCTGCGAGGCAGTGTTTGGTATATACTTTGTGGTTAGTACCACAAGTATATCTGGGGACCTTGGGGTCCATCTGTATCTGGAACTGTCTGTAAGTCAGAAGGTGATCTTCTGCGAGGCAGCGTTTGGTATATACTTTGTGGTAAGCACCATAAGTATATTTGGGGACCTTAAGGAAAGAGCTCGCTTTAAGGTCCATCTGGAATTGTGTTGTTTATTTCGGTTTTCCGACTCATGGAGTATGGTATTTAACTCTGGTTATTGTTACTGTGATTTTGGCTATTTTTCTGGTGGTAATAGTAGGTTCGTGGCATTGTTACAAGAAAGATATCGTTACGGTGTTACACAGTTCGGTTTTCTGACTTATCGCATGTGGAATTTGACTCTGACTATTGTTATTGTGATTTTAGCAATATTGCTGGTAATAGTAGCTTTGTGACATCGCTACTGAAAGATATTGCGTGCCTGTAATTTTGTGAGTGATACGTTTTTGTGATACATTTTTGTAAGTGATATGTGTATTCTGAAAGTGTGAACTGGAAAATGGGGGGGCACATAAGCAGTGAAATTTTAAAGAAAAGTGCGTTAGGATGTGTTTTGAGTCACTGGAAGGATATTGGAGGATCTGCCGGTGAAAGTGTGAACAGGAAAACATTGATAAAATATTGTAATCAATGGTGGCCGCGTTATAAGCTGGAATGTGGAGAAAAGCGGCCCCTAAATGGAACTTTAAACTCTAATGTTTTGCTACAGTTAATGTTGGTTTTGAGAAGGAGAATAGGATGAAATGTTGTATACTGATGTTGTTTCAGCATCTTGGTGGGAAAAGGTACGGAATTAAGTTGGCCCCTGACTGAGCCTTTGATGTTGGCATTAGAGAAGTACAGGCTGGAGAAAGATAAAGGAAGTGTTAAAGGGGTTGTTGAAAGTGTTAAAGGTGTTTGAAGTTGAATGAGCAGGGAAAGAGGATGTAGGAATGTTAATAGTTCTGCCTCTGCTCTAGGCAGAGATCTTAAAATCATGGGTGTTAGCCCTTTGGGGCAAATGGATCATGATGGGTCCGAGAGAGAGTTGTTATGGAAACAGAAAAGCAGTTAACTCTTAAAACAACCTGAGTTCATGTGCGAGCTCAGATTACCGATGGGACCGCTCAGGGAACTGTGAACAACTGCATTCCCCTGACCGACCCCACTGAGACCCTAATCATCCCTAAAATTATGAACGGCTAAGTAAATACTAAAATATGGATGAATTGGGAATTGAGAATATGCTTCCAACAAGGTCTAAAAGAAACCCCTATGGAATTTTTGGACCAACTCTGAAATGTAATGAAAATAAATAAATAAATAAATAAAACAAAACGGTTTGGACCTGGCTTCGGAGGACAAATTGACTAGCCTTTTTCTAGGGTAATCATTGGTCCCTGATTTCAACAGGAATAACGGGGACCTGGGGAATCTACCCTAGCGGATCCTCCACTGATTATAATGAAGATAGGGGAGGAATGGAAGTGAAATTTCGTATTGATATGGGGCAACATATTCAGTTCTAAATCAAGCATTAATGCCTTTTACGGAATGATTATGTTAACGTAAAAGGGTGTAACCGAAAAGGCTTATTTTTGTGAACCTTTGAAATACAAGTTGGGGAAATGTTATATATGGAGTGGTAATTCGTGTCGAGAAAATGGTTGATATTAACAAAGAAGGGTGATTCAGGAGACTCCATGCAGTCTGGGGTTTCTTGTTCTCCAGCCGTTAAGGCATGGATGTTTCTGGGTGTTTGCTGTTGTTGTTACATTCAAAGTTGTTTGACTAATTAAACAGTTGTTTTGAAAAGAACTGCTGTGGAGAGAAGGGTATTAGAGGGGAGCCTGCTTTTTAAAAAAAAAAAAAAAAAAAAAAAAAAAAAAAAAGCAACACTATGAAGTTACATCGGTACAGAAGCAGGAAAAAGAAGTGAAGAGGAACAGGCTGGCAGAATGGGGACTGTTAAGTTATGGAACTCAAAGGATTGCTTGTTACCTATCCTGATTGTATGTATGTATAGGCATACTCGGGTTATTATGTAAAGCAATGTTCTGTATACATGTATTTAGAACGTTTGATGTTTGTGTGTGCGTGTTGGTGGAGCGTAGACTCCCTGCACACCCAGCGCTGTTTACTTGCCTTTTATATACCTTTTAGAAATATTTGTTTTATAAATATTACAAAATTCAGACCTCATTTATAACAGGAAACAAATGGGGATACATAGGTTTTTATATCTATCTGGATCTCCAAAATCTCTATTAGGTTGAGATCTGTTAGAACAATTAGAAGCAGAAATTATCTTCGAAAAAAAGGAAAAAAAAAAAAACAACTAATAAATGTGTTAAGCCTGGCACTAATACAAACCGACCCTAAAAGTGAAATACCCTTAGAGATCATAAATCAAGTATATCCAGGAGTTTGAGCCACTGAAGTCTCTGGAAGAGCTAAAAATGTGACCCCAATAATTATTAAATTAAAGCCAGGAGAGAAACCCGTTAAGGTTAAGTAATATCCTTTGAGGATAGAAGATAGGAAAGGAATTAAAGAGATAATTGATAAATTTTTACAGTATGGATTATTGATTGAATGTGAATCAGAATACAATACACCCATATTGCCAATTAAAAAGGCAGATGAAAAAAGCTATAGGTTAGTTCAGGATTTGAGGGCCATAAATAAGATCACTGAGGATATACATCCAGTAGTGGCAAACCCTTATACTTTGCTGACTAAATTAAGGGATAGTCAAGTCTGGTTTACCGTACTGGATTTAAAAGACGCCTTCTTCTGCCTAGGCTTAGCCACAGAAAGCCAAAACCTATTTGCCTTTGAATGGGAAAATCCCAATTCAGGCAGAAAGACGCAGCTTACGTGGACATTACTACCTCAAGGATTCAAGAATAGCCCCACTATTTTTGGAAACCAATTAGCAAGGGAACTCGAAACATGGATGCCTCCGGACACTGAAGGTGCTTTGTTACAATATGTAGATGATCTCTTAATAGCTACCGAGACTAAAGGGAGCTGTATTCAATGGACTATAAGTTTTCTTAATTTTCTGGGTTTAAAGTGGATATCAAGTCTCTTGACAGAAAGTCCAGCTGGCTCAACAAAGTGTGACCTATCTGGGATTTGAAATTTCGGGAGGACAACGAGAACTAGGAACTGAACATAAGGAAGTCATTTGCCGGACTCCAGAACCTCAAACGGTAAAGGAGCTACAAACCTTTTTAGGAATGACAGGTTGGTGTCGCCTTTGGATTTATAATTATGGACGATTGGTAAAGCCTCTATGTGAATTGATAAAGATTAACCAGTCAAAGTTAGTCTGGACTGGAGAAGCACAAAAAGTCTTTAAACAACTTAAACAAGAATTGATGATTTTAAAATATCAAGCAATATTGGTAGAACAGGACGATGTGGAAATTGTGATAACTAATATTGTGAATCCAGCCTCTTTTCTTAGTGATGCTCCGGCGGAACCTGTGATTCACGATTGCTTAGAAACTATGGAGACTGTGTATTTCAGCCGACCAGACCTTAAGGAGGAGCCCATAGAAGATGCAGAAGAAACTTGGTTCACGGATGGGAGCAGTTTTGTTACACAAGGACAACGTAAAGCTGGATATGCTATAACAACTACTCAGCAGGTAATTGAGTCTAAGCCTTTACCCCCTGGAACATCAGCTCAAAAGGCGGAGATAGTTGCTCTCACAAGAGCATTGGAACTGGCAGCTGGAAAAAGGGTAAATATTTGGACAGATTCTAAATATGCATTCGGCGTGGTACATGCTCATGGAGCGATTTGGAAAGAACGTGGATTGCTGACTGCTCAGGGAAAACAAAAAGAAAACATGCTGAAGAAATTTTAAAATTGTTACAGGCTGTAAAACAATCAGAAAAGGTAGCTATGATGCATTGTCAAGGACACCAAAAGGGAAACTCTGATTTTGAAATTGGAAATCGATTGGCAGATCAGGAGGCTAAACAGGCAGCTGAAATAACTGAGGTGAAGGCATTGTCTTTAATACCAGACGGTAAAATCCAAACTATATATATGAACCAAAAAGCCAAATTATACAAAAGAAGACTTAAAATTAATTGAAGATTTGAAAGGTAAAATGAAACCAGAGAGATGAGTATATTTAAAAGATAACTGTGTAATAATACCCTCTAATTTGATATGGCCCATAGTTCTTACAGAACACAATAAAACACATCGGGGAGCTGACACATTGCATAAGAGCCTGAGTCAGACATTAGTGGAACAAAATTTATATACAACAATAAAACAAGTAACTCAACAATGTAGCATTTGCTTACACAATAACCCCAATACCAAGAATAGAATAAAATTTGGAGTAATCAGTAAAGGAAATTATTTGGGGCAACTGTGGCAAATTGATTTTTCAGAACTCCCTAGAAAATGGGGGTATTGTAATTTACTGGTTCTGACTGACATGATTTCAGGAAGGCCTGAAGCCTTTCCCTGTCGAACAAACAAAGCAAGAAGAAGTGGTTAAAGTTTTGTTAAATGAAATAATACCATGCTTTGGGATTCTAGTAGCAATGTCTTCTGATAGAGTTTCACATTTTTGTGTGCAAGTGGTACAACAGATAAGTAAGATTCTAAAGATATTCTCATTACTTAGAATTTGAGTTAAACCTAGAATAAAAGGGAATTCGAGTCCCTTTGAAATCTTATATGGAAGGCCGTATCCATTTCTATTTAGTGGAGAGGATCGAACGCAGTTAGGATTAGAATATTTATATGCATATATAACTGAACTTCAGAAATAATTAAATAAAGTACATAAATTTGTTCTCAGGACCTGGGCTAGATGGTTGGATCAACCAATCCACCCTTTTAAGCTCAGGGATTATATATATAAAGACTTTTTCAGGACAACCCCTAGAGGAAAAACGGAAGGAAAGTGGATGGGACCATACCAGGTATTACTGACAACACATACCGCCATTAAGATTAAGGAGCAAGCAGCTTGGATCCACGATTCAAAGGTGAAAAAGGCCCCGGCGAGGATATGGACCACGACCCCAATTGGACCAGCAAAATTGCGTTTTTCCAGATCCTAATGATTGTGGGGGTGTGGTTGTCAGATTTGGGATGGGCAACTTGGGACGAGAACTTACACCTGACCTTAATACAAACTGTATCTCAAGTGATTAATAAGACGAACTGTTGGGTATGCACCCATCTGCCACAGCATGGGAATAAGGGTGTATCGTTAATCAGGAAAAGGCGATAGTTAATATTTCTGCAATTATAGAGAAGTTAGAAAACAAAACTCTGGATGCTATAAAGGCTCAACAAGAAGAGATATCTAGTTTATCACAGGTAGTATTACAAAATCGGATGGCCCTAGACTTGTTACTGGCCGCTCAAGGGGGAGTCTGTACAGTAATAAATACAAGTTGTTGTATGTATGTAGATCAGAGTGGAAGGATCTCTACCGACCTGGAAGAAATATGGAAGCAGACAAGGGTCCTACATGAGATCAGTAAAGATGATCTTTCATGGAGTTTTAGTGAAATATGGAATAAGTTAACTTCCTGGTTGCCCAATTTCCAATGGTTGAAACAAGTGTTCATTGCTCTAATCACATTAGTAGTGTTAGGAATATTTGTGTGCATGTTGTTTAGATGCCTGCTTTGTTGTGTTACTGTAAATAATGAAAGTATCTGATGCAAAAGAATTTGCATGGGAAAAGAAAAGGGGGGATTGATTAAGGAGGTATTGGGGAGGCACTGGGGAGGCAAGGACAATCCCCAGACATGGACTGTATATCTCGAAACAAGACACTGGAACTCATGATAAGGAAGCGGCAGACGGACAGAGAAACAAATGTAAGGACTATAAATCTCAAAATTGGACATTGGAATTCATTATAAAGATACAACAAACGGAAGAATTGGCAACAACCAGCTCTCGCAATTAAGAAACGTGCCAATTCAGCAGATTCCTGACCAAAGGTGAAAAGTACACTGTGAGGAAGACTCGGGGTCTTCCTCCCAAAGACCCCTGCCCACATCCCAAAGACCCCTGCCCACAATTCTTGGGAGGCTCTACGCAGGCGCAAGGTGCCAAAAGGCTAATTAGCATGAGAAGCGAGGGAAGGCGGGGATAGGTAATGCATATGTATAGGCGCTTGTAGAATATTGATAGATTGATTGTATAAATTCAAGACTGCTTTCCGCTTTGGGTATGCACGATAGGTGGAGAGATCCCCCGTGCATCCAGCGCTGCAATAAAGAATATACCACTTAAAGGAATTTCGGCTTCGATCTTTGAATCACTCTTACTAACCAGGCTGCCATTTTTAGGGCACAATGCCCGATTTTTAGGGTCCACATTTTCAATGCAAGGTGCAAAGTGGCCTTTTTAAATGGCGAGGCTTTCTTTGAGAGGAACACCCCTGCTTTCAAATTCCCAAATCCTTATGCTAGGAGCTGAGGCCTGAATTTTAGGTTCCAAAGCCTCCTTTTCGGGTCCAAACACCCATCCGGAGGGAGCAAAGCATCACTTCAAGATCCAGACAGAGCAGGGCGGGCCGCGCTCCCTGTCACGGTGACAGCCTGCTGCACCGCCTGCCTGTGACCAGGCCACACGGGACACCTCGGTTTGGACAAGGCGCCCTCCACAGCGCAGTGCAGCCACTGGGGATGCAACAGGCTTTTTATCACCTACACCCTCCGTTTTTGGACGCAGGCCCTCCTTTTTAGGGACCAAAACATTTTTGTTTTAGTCCTCAGCGTCACATATTAGGGCAGAAAGCCTCTTCCTTGGGCTCCAAAGCCTTGTTTGAAAGGAGAAACTGTCCTTTTTAGTGGCTTTTTCTTGTTTACACCCACAATCTTAAGGACCAGGCTGCCATTTTCAAGGAAGAAATCCTTGTTTTTAGGGTCCACACGTTCATTACAAGTTGACAAGCGGCCTTCTTAGATGCTGAGGCCTTCTTTGAGAGGCCTCACCCCATTCCAATTTCCCAAATCCTCATGCTGGGAGCCAAGGCCTGAATTTTAGGGTCCAAATCCTCCTTTGCGGGTCCAAACATCTAGATGGAGGAAACAAAGCAGCAGTTCAGGATCCAGACCCTGAGCTGCAGAGTCCAAAGGCCCAGCTTTCAGCTCCAAAGCCTGACTTGGAGATACAAGACACGCCCTCTCCTCCTCCTCACTGCCTCTTGCCTGCTCCCCTCCTGATATTTTAACACCCCATCTAGGAAGGATGCGTTGCATCTTATAATAAAATTGTGGACCCTAAAAATAGGGAATTGCCCCTTGGAAATGGCAGCCTGCTCTGTAGGATTGACGTGTAAGCAAGAACAATCCTGTCAAAAGGAGGGTTTATCCTTTCAATCAAGGCTTTGGAGCCCAAGGAAGAGGCTTTCTGCCTCAATATGTGACTCTGGGGCCTAAAAAGAATGCTTTGGGCCCTAAAAGTGAGAGCCTGGGTCCAAAAACGGAGGGTGTAGGTGATAAAGGCGGCTTTGGATCCCAACTATAGGCTCTCTTGTCCTGAAAACATCCTGAAAGCTGGGTGCTGAAGAATAAGGCTGTGGTCTATAAAGAGGAGCCTTGGTGCCATGCCTGTATGCTTCTCAGCTGCAAAGAAAGGGTGAGAAAAAGGGTTTGGATCCGCATAGGTGCTCTTAGCTCTGAAGTGAACGGGTTATAGGGTGAAAATGAGACATTTGGCCCTAATGAGGAAGGCCCCAAGAAGGCGTCTCTGAATTCAAGAGGTGGGTCTCCAAGCCCTAATATTAAGGCTTTGATCACCAAAAATTAGACTCTTGGCCTACAAAGGAGTTGGTAGGCAATCAGGAGGGGAATTAGGATCCCAAAGCAGCCACTGGGCCCTGAAAATCAGGGTTTGGAGCCTGAGCATGAGACGTCAGCCATGAAGAATGAAGTTTTAGAGCCTAGCATGGGGGTCTCTGGACACTAAAATGGGGCTTTGAACCCAGAAAATGAGCCTTTGTACCCCAACCTGAGGCTTTGAGTCCCAAGGAGAAGGCTCTGGGTGCTAAAAGAGAGGCTTTGGGCTCTCAGGTTGAGCCTTTGGGATGTGACAGTCAGGCCTTGACTCAGCAAATGATGATCCTGGCACTGAAAAGGAGGGTTCGTTCTCTAAAAAGGGCTTTTGAGCCCAAGGAAGAGGCTTTCTGCCCTAATATGTGATGCTGGGGCCTAAAAATCATGGACAGCGCAGCCCGCTTCCTCTGTCTGGATCCTAAAGTGATGCTTTGCTCCCTCCAGATGGGTGTTTGGACCCAAAGAGGAGGCTTTGGACTCAAATTCAGGCCTCATCTCCTAGCATGAGGATTTGGGAATTTGAAAGGAGGGCTGTTCCTCTCCAATAAGGCCTCGCCATCCAGGAAGTCCGCATTGAAGGGAACCAGGTCCGTTGTGTCCGTTGGGACAGGACCTGCCACAGAAGCCCTGTTCCCAGTTCCAGAGATGGTCCCTGGGCCCTGATGTGGCAATAATAAGGTTATAATAAAATTGTGACCCTAAAAATAGGGGTTTGTTCCTTGTAAGTGGCAGCCTGGTCTGTAAGATTAATGTGTAAGCAAGAAATAGCCACTAAAAAGGAGGGGTTACCCTTTCAGACAAGGCTTTCAAGCCCAAGGAAGAGGCTTTCTGCCCTAATATGTGATGCTGGGGCCTAAAAATGCTGGACAGTGCGGCCCGCCCTCCACTCTCTGCTTCCTCAAAATGGATGTTTGGACCCCAAAATTCAGGCCTCTGCTCCTAGCATGAGGATTTGCGAATTTAAAAGGAGGGGTGCCCTTCTGATTGCCTTGGATAAGGCACTCAGAAGAAGAGTTCAGATACCAAGTGGAGGTTGTGGACCCTGAACATAGGGATTTGGGGTGAAATAAGGAAGCATGGGGCCCTAATAATGAGGTTTGAGAAGGTTAAAATTTGAGGAGGGGAGGAGGCAAGAGGCAGTGAGGAGGAGGAGAGGGCGTGTCTTGTATCTCCAAGTCAGGCTTTGGAGCTGAAAGCTGGGCCTTTGGACTCTGCAGCTCAGGGTCTGGATCCTGAACTGCTGCTTTGTTTCCTCCATCTAGGTGTTTGGACCGAAAGAGGAGGCTTTGGACCCTAAAGTTCAGGCCTCAGCTCCCAGCATGAGGATTTGGGAATATGGAATGAGGGGTTTTCCTCTCAAACAAGGCCTCAGCATCTAAAAGGGCCGCTTTACACCTTACGATCAAAGTGTGGACCCTAGAAATTGGGCATGTTGCCCAAAAACGGGCAGCCTGGTCCGTAAGAGTGTGGCTGGAAGCAAGAAAAATCTGACATTGGATCCAGAAGCTAGGTTAAGGGGGAGGCCTGGCCATCTAAGAAGGTCGCGTTGCATCTTATAATAGAATTGTGGATCCTAAAAATAGGGAATTGCTCCTTGGAAATGGCAGCCTGGTCTCTAAGATTGATGTGTAAGCAACAAAAAACCAGGAGAGGTTATCCTTTCAATCAAGGCTTTTGAGCCCAAGGAATAGGCTTTTGCCCTACTATGTGAGGCCGGGGCCTAAAAATGTCAGACAGCACAGCCTGCCCTCCTCTGTCTAGATCCAAGAGCGATGCTTTGCTCCCTCCAGATGGGTGTTTGGACCCGAAAAGGAGGCTTTGGGCCCAAAGCCTCAGGCCTTGGATCTTCGAATGAACATTTTGAAACTAAAAATGAAAGAGGGTTCCTGTCAGCTAAGGTATTGCCCCCTATAAAGGCAGCTTTGCAGCCTCAAATGAAACTGTGAGACACCAAAGTAAGGCATTGTGCCCTAAAAATGATGGCGTGGGCTTGAAAAACTGAGGAGGTAAGCCATAAAAAGTCCCCTTTGGATCAGCATGGAGTTGCAGGGCCCTGAAAAGCAAGATTTGTTCACTAGAGCGTAGAGCCTGGGGCTCAATTCTGAGGGGTTAGGAGATCAAAAGACGACTTTGGATCCCAAGTGGAGGTGCTGGACCCTGAAAAGAAGGCTGTGGCAGGCAAACAAGGAAACACGGGGGCCTACTAATGAAGATCCTTTGGATCCTAACCAAGGGGTGGTCCTCAAAGTAGTGAGGCTTTGGACTATAAAACAGGTTTGGGACCATGCAGCCCAGAGGCTTTGAGGGACCAAAGAAGCCTTTTAGGATCCAACACCATTTTTCTCTTTCTTTTTTCCTTTTCTGTTTTTATTTGTTTTCTATTTATTTATTTATGTATTTATTTTGAATTGTTCAGACCCAAGGCCTCTAGGATGCTGAGGATGCTGCTGGCCAGCTCTGATGGCAACGAGGAGGAGGAGGCCACTTTCCGCGCTGAGGGCGGGTGGCCCAGTGGAGCTGCGGCTGTGGCTGATGCCACACAGCCCCAGCCCCATGCATGCAGCCCCTGTGCCAGCAGGGTGCGGCCATGAGGTCACAGCGCCGCGCTGTGACGCTGTGCCAGGCCACGGGCACCTCTCTGCGCCGGCCCCAACGGCGGCACTCACGCGGCGGTGGCAGCATGGGGCGGATGTGGGGGGCTGCGGCCCCCACCCGCCTCCTCCTCCTCCTCCTCGTGCTGTGTGCCCGGGATGCCTGGGCTATGCCAAGGCGAGCGCTGGGAGCAGGTGGGCGCCAGCGCTGGGGGCAGCGGCAGGGCCGGATGCGGGCGAGTCGCCGGAGGGGCTGGGGGCCGAAGCCTGGGCTGAGCCCCCCCGGGGCTCCTGTGAGCCGAGCCATGCGCCGCGCTGCCCCGGCTCCAGCCTTCCCCTCCGTCGGGAGGTCCCTGAGCCCCGCCGCAGCCTCGGGCATCTCGCCCCGTGCCCCGGCCCCTCCGTCACTGCAGGGTGCTCGGGGGCACAGCGGGCAAGGGGAACGTGTCTGCTCTCTGCTTGCTTCCAGGTGACGATGCGCTCGGCAGCGCTTCCCCAGCTCCTCAGCTGGGTCCTGGAGTGGAGCTCCAGGGGCAGCCCAGCGGTAAGTTGTCACCGTCCCCTGCCTCCAAAGCAGCAGCACTGGTCCGCGGGCGAGTGGAGGTCCTGCGCAGGCAGACCACCCCCTTCCGAGGGGTCGTCCGCTCCCTGGGGGGGCTTCCCGAGGGCAGCAGTGGAAGCCCTCCTCACCTGTGCTGGCCCCCATCTGTGCCCGCAGGCCGTGCTGTTCCAGCTGCTCTGTGGAATCCCGCTCCTGAGCCTGGGTGGCACCCCACAGGTACGTGGGCTACGGTGTGGCTCTTGCTTTCCTTGGGGTTTGTTGGTGGCTTTCTGCGCCAGCTGAGCAGTGCTGCAGCCTCTCCCTGGCCAGTGGGCTCTTCTCCACAAGAAGCGGGGACGAGTGTTTTTCCCCCAGCTCGCCCTGCTCCCGGGCCCTGCGCCGTGCCCCGGCCCCTCTGTCAGCCACCGCAGGGCGCTGGGGCAGAAGGAGCTCCCAGCACGCACTGGCAACGGTTTTGCTCTGTGCCTGTAGGTGATTTGTCCGGGACGTCCGAGCATGGTCCTGTCCTCGTGCCCCAGGGCGATCCCCCAAGTAAGTCAGCGGGAGGGAGGAGCGAGCATTGCCCTTGTTGTTTGCTGCCCGCGTGCAACGGACCTTCAGCCTTCCTTGGCGTCAGCCGCGCAGGAGAGCAGAGAGGGAAGGGCTCAGGCTCCGTGACACGCCTGGGGCGCTTTGCCTTGCCAAGCTGTCTTTGCCAGCCGCTCCGCCCCCATTCGTGCTGCAGAGCCAGCGGGTATGGTGGGCTTGAGTTTCGAGCCTGGGCTGAGCTCTGGGGAGGCCCTTCTCTGGGCAGCTGCACGCACGCTTCGTTCGTCTTGTCCCGGCACGCTGGCACTGCAGGCCCCTGCTGCCTGTTTGCAAGAGGCTCCTGGGCGGGAGGGAGAGCCCAGGGCCGTGCAGCAATCCCCTGTGGGAGCTGCGCGATGGGAAGAAGCATCCCGCCCTGTTTGGTGGGAGCTGCTCTGTTCTGTGTTTGCTTGCAGGTGTGGCTGTAGGCGACGGCTCTCCAGCTTCCGCGCTGGGTCCTCGAAGAGCAAGGCATCAAGCGAGAAGAGGCCAAAGCTCCCAGAGGACCTCGGCAATCCTGCAGGAAATCCTGCAGGAACTGGAGGGAGCACAGGGTGGGTGTGCAGCACGGGGAAGCCTGAGGGGCTGGCTACAGCCGTGTGCATGCTGAGAAGCATCGCCTGCTGCAGCTAGAAGCATCCTCCTGCTGAGGAGCGGTCGCTCCCAGTGCAACTGTGCCGCTTTCTTGCCGAAGGGGCGGACGGAGAGGCTGTGCAGAAGGAGGCGCTTCCCAGGGGAAACACGCTGCCAGGCTCGGAGGGAGCGCCAGAGGCAGCGCCAGCGACCGTCCCGCCAGGTAACTGCCGTCCGGTGGCACGCTTAGCACAGAGCAGGTGCTGCCAAAGGAGCCTGGAAGCGCTCTGGAGGAGGGCTGTGGGCTCTGGCGCGCGGAGCTCAGCGCCAGCAGTGTGCCAGAGATGCTGGCGGGCCTCTGTGCCTGTGGCTGGGGATCGCCTGCCTCCCACAGCAGCCAGTTGCAGCCCGTGACCCGTACCGGAGCGTACCTCCCGCAGCACCTGAGCCCCGCAGCTTGCCCAAGTCCCCAGGGGCCCAAAGCAGCACCGCAGCAGCGAGTGGGACCCCTCCTGCGACCTGCGGCCCAGGGGGCTGCACGGACTCGCAGAGGGAGCCTCTCCGTCCGCCCGGCCGTCCGCCTGTCCTTCGGCATCCTCTGTGCCTAAGCCGTGCTGAGGCTTTCCCTTTCTCTCCTTCTTGGCAGTGCTCTCGGAGCCCGGAGAAGCCCGCCACACCGGGGTGTTCCAGTTTTTTCAAGAGAATCCAGGTACTGAGCAGCCCGTAAGCGGGAGCCGCGAGCATGGCGGCGGCGCCTTCTGCTGCTAGCAAGGCAGCTTCTTCCCGGAGAGGCTGGCAGCGGGAGAGCGACCGTCTCGGCACTGCCAGAGCTCCCGCAGGCTGCCCAGCAGCGCGAGGACGCGCTAAGGCCCAGAGCTGTTCCTCCAGGTGCGGCTGGCGAGAGGAGCGCGAGTGCCTCGGCCGGTGCCGCCGTGCGCAAGCACTGCCTCGTGAGCGCGGCGGCAATCGTGGGCTCCCTGCTCTTCGGCACGCTTCTGTGCTGCGGGGTCATCCGGCTGCGCAGGAGAAGACAGCAGTGAGCGGCCGTCTCTCGCCCCAGCTCCCCGTCGGCCGGCTGCCGCTGGCCTTGCAGCACCGCCGGTGAGGTGCTGCGGCGCGGCCGCCGGGTGCTGCCCAGCCTCCTCTCTCCGCAGGCGCCTCTCCGCAGCCTCGGAAGCCCGGGCACCGAGACGGGCCCAGCGCCAGCGGCCGCCACCCGGGCCTGGACGAGCGCACCCCAGCCGGCTGCAGCGCGACCGGCCCAGCGCCCTCCAGCCCCCGTGGATACCACCCCCCCGGCCCCCACCACCGTCCCGGCCCTCCTGCCAGGGCTGGGGGCGGCCCCCCCGGCGTGCGGGGCAGCGGGGGGGTGAGGACTGGCAGCCGGCCGGCAGCTTGTCCGAATAAAGCTCTGCACCCGAATCGCCAGTGTCCAGGCTGTGCTTCGCCTCGCGCTAAGTGGCCAGGGGAGGGAGAAGCTACAAGCAACCTGCGGACACCTTTCCCCCCTCTCCAGCCTCTTCTGCCGCTTGTCCCCGCTCTCTTGCCCTGCTCCAGCACGCAGGCCCTCCCATGGCATTGCAGGCCTTCCCAACGGGGTCCTGCATGGGCTTCCCTTTCTCTGCGACACCAGGAAAGGGGAGGCACCGCCATCAACAGGCTGTTCCCAGTGCTGGCAGCCTTGGGGACACCAGAGCATTCCAGACACGAGCTGGGGCTCTCTTCCGAGCAGCTGCGAACGAGGCTGTCCCTTCTCAGATCCGCTTTCCAGCCAGCGGCAGAACAGAGGCAGAACCTCTTCCTCCAGCTTTCCTGCTTCTTTCGCGCTGTTTGCCTGCCTGTTCTTTGTCTCCTTGTCCTGGCCAGCCTGTTGTCCGGCGCCCTGTGGGCTGGACACACAGCTCTCTGTCTCCTCAGGCTTTTCCTTAGAGCATCAACAAGTCCTGAGCCCTGCGGGTTGGATGGCTGAGAGAGGGAGTTAGGGGGATACAAGAAATCGTTAGCCACTAAAAAGGAGGAATTATCCTTTCAAACAAGGCTTTGGAGCCCCAGGAAGAGGCTTTCTGCCCTAATATGTGATGCTGGGGCCAAAAAATGTCAGGGCAGCGTGGTGCACACTCCACTCTCTGCTTCCTCAGAATGGATGTTTGGACCCTAAAATTCAGGCCTCGGCTCCTAGCATGAGGATTTGGGGATTTGAAAGCAGGGCTCTTCCTCTCACATACGGCTTTGCCATCTAAGAAGGCCATGGTGCATCTTATAATAAAATTGTGGACCCTAAAAATAGGGAATTGCCCCTTGGAAATGGCAGCCTGCTCTGTGGGATTGACGTGTAAGCAAGAACAATCCTGTCAAAAGGAGGGTTTATCCTTTCAATCAAGGCTTTGGAGCCCAAGGAAGAGGCTTTCTGCCTTAATATGTGACTCTAGGGCCTAAAAAGAATGCTTTGGGCCCTAAAAGTGAGAGCCTGGGTCCAAAAACGGAGGGTGTAGGTGATAAAGGCGGCTTTGGATCCCAACTATAGGCTCTCTTGTCCTGAAAACGTCCTGAAAGCTGGGTGCTTAAGAACAAGGCTGTGGTCTATACAGAGGAGCCTTGGTGCCATGCCTGTATGCTTCTCAGCTGCAAAGAAAGGGTGAGAAAAAGGCTTTGGATCCACAAAAGATGCTCTTAGCCCTGAAGTGAAGGGGTAATAGGGCAGAAGTCCCCGTGAAGTCCTTCGGCACGATGAAGGCCTGCGTGAGCTCCAGCAGCAGTTTCGTCAGCAGAGGTTTTCCCTGGTGGGGCCGGGGTGTCACAGCACACACACACACACACACACACACACACACACACACACACACAGAAGCGTGTTTTTGTCCAAACATTAAGTATTTACAACAAATTCGACAAGCGCTTTTCCTCTACCAGCAGCAAATGCCTGAGGGCCCCCACAGCTTCACAAATCATAGCGGGAAGAGCCTACCGTGCCGCGAAAAGGTCGGAAAATAATTCAAAATTGATCTGCTAGGGGAAAAAAAATGCTGGCTGGTGGCAGGGTACACAATACACCCGAATCTCAGCTCTGTCCTCCGCAGGGTCAGTGCCCACGCCCAAGCGCGATGCTGATGGCACCCGAACATTTGCTGTAGCAGGCAGCAGAGCCAGCAGCTCAGGGGAGCAATTTTGAAAACCAAGAGGCACTTAAACAACCCTTCATCGACCCCATGACTGCGGCAGAGTCCCGACTGCTCGCCCCGGAGTCCTCACACCAGCAAAAAGCACCAACCAAAGCCTGGGGGAACTTTGGTACAGCACAAGAGAAGGGAGTGGGGGTAGCGGAGCCGCATGGCAGAGCTGCTGCTTTTCACCATTTGATCATCCCTGATAACTGAAAGTAAGGCTGGGTGGGCTGACCCCCACCCCCACTCCTGGCAGCAAGCTCAGTCCACAACACACTGGAATAACGATTCTGCTCCCTCCCACCCCTACAGCTTCATCATCTGACACGGGTACAGTCAAAACAATGGCATACACGAGTAAAAGTCAAGAGTTGACATAGTAACTCCAGGATTTGGCTATCAACTGTCCGAGAAATCAGAACACCGAAGCTTTACAATGTGCCCAACATCGAGTTGTGCCAAGGGGGGAGGAAGGAAGAAGCTTTATGTTTAAGCCTTCAGGGCATTGCTCCACCAGAAGATCGATTTGCAGCCACCATGGCGTGCCAATGGAGATCTTTCTGTGCCAAAAGAAGTGCTTTGTCCTCTCAATAGCGAAGGTAGCCACCTATAGTTACAGAACGGATGCACAAGCCCTTAACTCTGAGCAGCAGGAAAATTTAGGACAACTGAGTGCAGATCCTGCCAATTTCTACCAGTTCAGACTGTGCTTTAAGTCTCATTGCAAAGCCTCAGTTAGAAAAAGGATCACCTCGGGGTATCCAACAAGAAGAACAGTTTTTTTTTTTGTTTTTTTTTTTTAATATACCATAGGACTATGCAGTTCAACTGTCAGTCATCTCGGAGAGTTCAAGGAGGAGCTCATCGTCGTCCTTCCCTAGGTCTAAGTCGATTTCGGCTTCCAGTCTGCCTCCTGAGATTTCCCAAAGTAGCTTCTCCAAATCGTCATCCACAGATAAGGGCGCGTTCCCTGTGGAACTCAGCCGGCGTGTCCGTGCCTCTTCTAGCTGGGAAGAAGCTGAGGTCGAGGTCTCCATCTGCTCCTCTAATCTTGCCGGGCTTCCAAGACGCACTTCAGGTCTTGGGAGAGCAAGAAAGAACAATCAGGATATGCCATTTCTTAACGGGAAATCCCTTTTCTGCAAACCGGCTCTTAAAACTGTAGGCAAGCCCTCCTACGCTTCAATCTTATACAGGGATTGTTATCAATCAACCCAGGGCTACATTTAGAGCCCGATGTGTTACCAGCTACATTTTTCAGTCTGGGGCTTTATCTGTGAAGCCAGGGCACCTGGAGTTGAGGTGGCATTCTTGAGGACCAAAAGGCAGAGGACACTACTCCTCATCTATCACCTCATGAGGAAGTAGAACTTCACCTCCTTCTCGTTCAGGTATTCAGACAACCCAAGAAGTCACTGGAAAGCTGTGCTGACTTGCAGCATTTAAAGAAAGCCTAATTAAGCAATCCTGCTAGCTGCTAGAAAGTGGTTTCAGGTGACTTATTCCTTTGATGGATTTGGGCTTTAATGATCTCAGAACCCTCCTTTTTTCCCACATGTGACAGAATTTATGTTTCCCTGGGGATATACACTGATTAAGAAAAAGAACAAGTTGGGGTTGTCACCTGTTTTGGGCATTTTCTTCAAGTCTGATGGCTGGGATGTGCTCCGGCACGTCTGAAACACCCTAGAAAGCAGCAAAACAGTATTTATGACACATGGGTAAAAGATTCCTTAATAGCTTTTTCCTCCACACTGCTTCTCCTCTGGCATTGCGGAGCCGTGGCCAAAATACAAAACCAAGGTGCTCCTGAAGAAAGTTCACATTCACCTGGAGGTTGCTCATGATCTTGTGTCTTTTAAGAACATGGCATTCATGGACAAAATCCCCCCCACCAGAGAAATCACAGCATCAGAGTACCGGTTAAAGAGTGCCATTCAGCTCATAAATACAGAAGGGTTCTACAAGCATCCTGTAGACAGCTACTGGATTTCAAAGGAAACAGAAGGCCTGCAGAACGTTTGCCTTTTCCACCTTTTCTCCTAGAGGAGGGTAGAAATTTAACAAGGGATCCATCTCTGCATTAGCCCCTGGCCTTACCATGGCTGCTTTTTTGGCTGGAGGTCCCATCATGTCAGCATCCAACGCAGTCCGGAGTTCCACAGCTCCTATGGCAGAGGGATAACTCCCAGGTGCCTTACGTTTCAGTGCCTTCTTCTTGGGGAAAGTCACTTTCCCACCCGAAGGCTTCGCAGATGTCATCAAGTTGGCTAGAGTAAAAGGAAGAGAGAACTGATACAGTCTTGCTCTGCCTCAGGAAAAATCCAGGTTCTCTTCATCATTTCCACAGTCCTTCTACACAGTTAAATGCATTTGGCCAGCAGAATTGCACCGCCATTGCCTGGATTCTCAGGAATGTTTTCCACATAGTAAACTCTGTCTACCAACAATCCATACAAAGGAACACAGAAACCGAATAGCTACAGTAAATAAGAATCCAGGACAAGGGAAACCTCAGACACATAGCAATCCTAAGTGCAAGCTAGGTTCACAAATATAGACAGCTTTTATATTTCAAGTCCTGCTCCCTCTAGGAAAGGAAAAAGCAGCAGTTAGAGTAGGACAAGAGTGTATGCAACTGTTGTACCAGCTGCCTCACCCTTGCAGTAATGTCCCACAGTTAAGTTGTTCTACAAAGTCCAAATTTGTAGTGTCATTTTCTACTCTCCCGTTCCTTACCTAACATCTGGCTGGCAGGAAAAGAAACAAACTAAGAAAAAGAAAGTACACACTTCGCTTCGTAGCATTGCGTGGCAAAATGCACCCAGCCAGAGTTACAGCATGAGAATTGTCATCTTCTGTCTGTATTTCAGAAGACAACCTAAGGAACTCTTAACCTTCAACACTTACTTTTAGCTTCCCGGCCCTGAAATTGAGCTGCCACTTTCCCTGCTGGTTCGGTATGAAAGAAGCCAGCAGTAGATTTGACAGCAGCTTCCTCCTTCCCAAGCTTCTCTTGTTGTTCTCTCTGTTGCCACTTCTCCCACCGTCTCTCTTCAAAGCTCTTCTCTGGACATTTAAGACTTCCACTCTGCTGAGTGGGCTAGAAGGAAAGAAAAGCAGTGCATGAATAGGACAAAAAAAAAAAATAAATCCGTGGAGATTTCGTTAAGAAAATCTGATCAGCAATCCCTCCAAAATGGTCTTGATGTGGAACAGCGTATTAATATCGTTCAGGTTACTGTTGTGTTTTTTTTTTTTTCCCCTAAAATTCTGCCTGTAACAAGAGCCATGCTTTACTATGGACACAGTCTGACATATCTGCAATATCCACTATGGCAAGCTTCTTTAAACAGCTAGGGTGTTCTGCTGTACATCTATTTATCCCATTCTTTTTAAGCAGCAGAAAGTCATACAAGTTCCCCTAGACAGTATCCACTGACAGATTGATTTCCTTGAACACAGAACTCTGGCCTTCTGTATTAAATCCTTCATGTCTGACAGAT
Organism: Anas acuta; assembly: GCF_963932015.1. Classification (NCBI taxonomy): domain Eukaryota; kingdom Metazoa; phylum Chordata; class Aves; order Anseriformes; family Anatidae; genus Anas; species Anas acuta. Next base: position 15,997,295 of record NC_088989.1, on the reverse strand, counting down.
CAAGTCAGTAAGAACAAAAAGAATTCCCTCCACGTTAACTGTGTAGATTTCAGCTGGTGCTAACAGGGTTTCTTTGTTGCTGTGGTATAAACAGACTGATTCCAAGTTTGAGGAGTACAGAGTTGTCTGGAAATGCTGCTGGCGATAGGCTTTAGACTGCACTGCAGCTCCTACCAGGTGCTGAAGGGTAAGAACACACTCAAGAGGGTGGCACATGGTGAGTAACCAAACTTGTCAGAATGATCAGAAATTGTACGAATGTATGTGTGTCTTCACAGAGGACTCACCTGTACATCAGGCACAGAGGAAAGTTTAGGAAAAGGCCGGTTCAATTCCACTGCCTTCTTTTCTTTTTTTAAAGCACCTGAAAAAGAAGAGAAAAAAAAGTTTGGTCAACGGCAGAAATAAAGAAAGCTGGGTACTTGTTTCCTTTGTGCATTTATTTCCTTGTGCCCCATGAGAGAGAGAGAGACAGGCTACAATGTGCAATCCATTCAGCAATTATCCATGAAGCAGATCCTGAGCAAACTGAACTTGCTCAAGATGGGAAGCACCTCACTGGGGCAGGCATTAAAGCATCTGTTTATGGAGCACCTGTTAGTTTTGTGCTCCATAAAGATTTCTGCTCTGCTGGGGCAGGTCCGGGTTGTGCTGAGGGAGCTGCACGAGCAGGTCTTGCCCCTGCGCTGGAATCTTCAGTTTTACCATGCCCTTCAGCCTCGGCTTTGGCTTGAGTTTCGCGTCTCTGAAGAGCTTTCTCACGACGGATTTCCTCCAGTGTTTTCACATGGATCTCTCCCATCGGCTTAGCAGCCTTCCCTGTCATCATCAAGAAATGAGGAGAAGCACCAACATTTAAAGAGAGTCCAGCAATAGTTTCAGTCTCCAACATTTGTCAGAGCACTAAGGAAAACTAATCTTGAGTGTTCCCAATAATGCATCTTAGAACAATATCCTTAGAACAACATTCTCCTCCTCCGCTGAGCCACTTGTATTTTGAAGACCAGCCCTACCCAGAGAGAACTGCTACACAGAAATGCTGCTTTACTTTAGTACTTTTTCAGACTGCATTTCAAATTCCTGCTCCTGGCAGTGGTTCTGTTCTAATTGTACGGAACGGTTCACAGAAGCAGCCAAAAACCTTGACGAGGCACAAGTAGAAAAGAAACACACACCTAGAGCCAGATTTCTGATAGTGGCTGTCAGAAGAGCTTCAGCACTCAAGCAAGAGGCATCAGTTCTTTGTTTTCGTTTCAATTAGTTTTTAGGGATGGATGAAAGCAGTCCAAGTTCATGGAAAGGAAGGAGGAGAAAGCATATTTAATATCTAGCTGTTACCTCTCTCAGTACTGGTCTGTTTCGGAGGTAATCCCAGCCTGTCCTTCAGAGACTTGGCAACTTGAACTGCAAAACAGAAAAAGAACGAATTAGGGAGGCTGCAGAATGTCAACTTCAGGTTCACATTGCAAAACAAGACAGGAAAGGGAACTTTGAACCCCAGTGATTACCACCTCAGCCAACATGCAAAAAGAAACATCACTGGAAAAGGACAAACAGAAAGACTAAATACAAAACCCAGGAATCCAATCCAGATGCCCGGTTAGTACCTGGATCTCTCTTGGGTGCTTTGTCAGCATTTCCCGGAGCCTCTACCTTCTTCCCCAGCCTTTCAGCAAGGCGGCGCTTCACTGGAAGGGTGCTTACATCATCTTCAGAGAAAACAAGGAATATTGTAAGAACTTTTCTTTGCAGGAAGCTTTGAGAACAGTCAACAATAAGCTTCTATTTTTCAAGCATATTTTCATAGAATTGCCTTTCAGCTGATAAATGATTTTTTTTTTTTTTTGACCATTTCTGCAGTCAACACAGATCTCCACTGCAACGTATTTTCCTTTCACACATCAAAAATACTCTTTAATGCAGTCATATATAGAAGGCAGCACCTACGTAACAGCTCATAAAAAGTTCTTACCCGCGGAGGCTTTCCGTTTTCCTTGTCTAGCAGCAAGATCTAGTCGAACCACAGGTTCCTCCCCTAAAACAAAAGGGATTTTCTTTTTCTATTTCACAGAAACCAGTAGCCAACAGAAATATTATCCTGTTAGCCCATGTCCAAAAAAACCCCAGTCAGACACTGTTTTGACAGCTAAACCACATAAACTCATATTTTAACTATAATTAACATAGGAAAAAAATATTAATAGTCTCAGTGCTTGCTTCAAATTCCAGCTGAGACAGTAGAGAGTGAATCTGAGTCTGCTTGACAGCTATACTTTGTGCAGAACAAAGCTGCATAAGCAAGCAGAATATTATTAGGTACAAATGCTGACAAATAGTCCTTTCGAAGGTGAATGTCTACGAGTAAAAGTACTTCCACACTTTTTTCCCTTTCAAAAGCATTTGCACAGCTCTAAACAATTTATACACAAACTCCTGTCATACTGTGTCCACACCTGCCACTGGCAGCCTCTTTAATGCCTCCGAAATTGCTTCTTATACAGCACTGTCTTCTACAGCTCTTTCTTCTCCTTACTCTTCTGTTTTTCAGTTACCCCCCTATTTGCATACTGACACTTTTTTTTTTCTCCTGCCACTGCACTTAACCTGAGCACCAAATCTTGCCAGTACAACCAGGGACTTTAAGCATAAAAGCACGTTTTGAACAGAAGGCAGCACCAGAAGGCTAACATGGGTGAATTGTTTTAATTATTGCTTAACCCTCCAGTTTAGGAGTAATGAAATCAAAACAAAAGCATTCACTATTACCTTTCCTGGAAGACAGTGTCACAGTTCTCACCACTGTCTGGACGTTTTCCTTTTCTAGAGCAGAAAAAATCATAGAATCAATGGGACGAAGAGAAGATCTTGAAGAACCTTCTGTTCAGAGCAACCAAAACATAAGGAAGTTTACCCAACATAAAAAACTATCAGAAAGAACAAAAAACTTTAAATTATTTGTTACTGTCCAAAATACAGCAAGCAGAGCATGTAAATAAGAGAGGTGACTAATTTGCCTCTGGTTGCCCTTTGAACTCCCATTTAGAATACCAGCTGGCTGAGAATCAGGTTGCTTGATGCCCCCCGCTAAAAATGGAAGTCTGTCCCTCAAGCAGCTCCCAGGCACCATCACCTGCCGTGAACAGGATAGGAAAGTAGGGAATATTAACTCACCACCGTGTCTCTTATGTTTTTCCTTCATCTTCTGCGATTTGATTTCCTCAAGTGTTTTTATTCCAAAATTCAGATTGCCCTCTGAAAACAGGAAACAGTTCATGAGACAGGCTTAGAGGCACTCACTGAGGACCACAGCTCCTCAGGCTTCTTAGCGCTCAGCAACTTTCTGAAGTATTTAGAATAAAGCCTGTCAACACTCCTCACAAGTGAAAGAGCCAGAGAACCAAGGGCATTTTGCCCCTCCTTTCATCCTTCAGGCTTAAAAATGTAGTTTTAATTTTAATCCATTTACACGATATTAGATCCCTCTGTCGTTAGATATGGCTTATCAACAGTGGTTGCAAGGCTGCACGTGCAGCCATTTCAACTCCACGCTGTGGCCCTGTTTTGTTCTCCAAAAGTAAAGAAAAGGAGTTCACCTTTCTGACCCAATGGGCACATGATGGTATGAATGGCAGAAATGAGATCATGGAAATAACCGAGTCCATTCAGCACCCCTACATTCTGTTGTGTTTTTACACCACACTGCTTTTGAGTTAACTGTCAAGTTCTTCTGATTTATCCTACTAAGGTGCTGGAATACCTTGTTTAGTAGCAGTAGAACTGCCTTTGCGAGTGGAAATCACCCGTAATCCATTTTTGCCTTCCGCAGCTGGTTGCTGGACGGGAGTTTTAGTTTCTTCTCCTTCCTCAGAAAGTTGGTCTGAAGGGGAAAAATCTATTCAGTTATGCATAGACCAGATTGTTCATGATTACGTAGCTCATGCAGTGACACTTCAGCCCATGCTTCATATAAAAAACTTTGTTGCTGTTTTTTTTATTTATTTTTTTTTTAAAACAGCTACACTGACCTGATGAACTCCTAAGTAGAATACACTAGGACAAAACATCTAGGACTCTAGATTCTCTCTGCAGCTTTAACTACTACACAACACATTGCTCTTCAGACAGAAAAAAGAAATTTCCTTCCTAGTTTCACATAGAACTTTACACAACAGACCAGCTAAAGCCAGGAGTGGTTCTAAGCTTTCCTCCAACGTTTCAGGTTCTGTCCACTGACTGCCAGACAAAGCCACCAGTGACCTGGCCACACTGCCTGCCCTATCGCTAGTCAGACCTCAGGTCATCTGTGATTTATACATTCATTTACAGCACAGATTCCTTCAAGAACCAAAGATTTACACAACCATTTACAGCACAAATTCCTTCCAAGAACCAAAACATGCTCACCATCATCATCTTCATCATCATCTGCACCATTGATTACAACTGGAGGGTGTGTAGGGCTTGGGACATTTTCAGAGTTTTCCACTTTCATCACCCCCTTAGCTGTGGAGAGGGATTTGACTGGACAGAAAGTTTGTTTTGCTGCAGTGACATCTGAGCCACTTTCAAAGCATCGTCCGCGGACTCAGGCGGACTTGGCAGTGTAGCTAGAGGAAGAGGAGGATCATCGGTAATATGGCAGTTTAAAACTTTGACCACAATTTGGCAAAGAGGTGGTAGGAAAGGCAGATAACCCGCACAGACAACGAATTCAGCATCTCCTTTTGCCCATCCCATCACTGTTTACACCGTCAACAATGACTTCCCTTCGAACAACAACACATCTCCCTGCCACCCAGCAAAAGATGAAACAACAGGAAGCAAACTGCAAGGCAAACATCACACAAAGCCAAGAGAAGCTGAGCGCGAAAGCAGAAAACAAACACCAGCAGTACACTCGGTGCAGTACACCTATGGCTGCAGACCTTTTCCTGCACTCACAAATGAACAGTTACCTGATGCCCCCTACAGGATTGGCACCCACTAAGTAATACTCCAAATTAAGTCTTCAGCGCTTCAAGAAAAAGGACCTAAACTCACTCTTGCTTGGTGGGAAGAATTGTCCATCGATGTCACGTCCCTTTGCATGATGAAAAGCACAGTTGGCTTTCTGACAGCCTCCCGGCTGCTCCTCCCAGTAGCAAGGAATCTCACTGCGCTTTTTCTGAAGACAGAAAGAAAGAAAAGCTCGTGATAACATGCACCTGAGGCTTGCAAAGAGATGCGCAGCTCCAGATCATGACAGCTGTCACAACCCAGTGCTGAAACATCATTCCAAAGGTCAGTTTCTCAGTTCAGTGGAGTATTTCTGGGCATATTCACAAAGTTTGCATAAGCTGGAACCACTATGCACATTTAGATTTGTCATCATTCAGTTTGAGAAGACAGGCACTCTCAGACATCAGTTGAGGGTGGCTTAAACTAATACACCTAGGATTATACTAGCATTATTCAGAGGGAAAAAGAACATCTGAAATTGCCTAGGTTAACCCTGTCTAGAACTACTTCTTGGACACTTAGTTCTTCTGCACCTTTAACTTTCCCCACTTCCTACCCCAGGCAGCTAGAACAGCGTTATCTGAAGGATTTTATTTCCCTCTGCTTCCTCCCACCCCCTCTCTTGGTAACAGAAACCAGTATGGTTTTGAAGCAAACGAATCTATCCTGCACAAGCACAATCAGTACACCTACGGCACTGAAAAATGCTTTTGTTGATTGATTTTGAGAACACATCGTTAGGCACTCACGTCAATTTCCATGTGTCTGAATCGGCAGACGTTCCTGAGACAACGACCCTCCTGCCACAGCTTGCAGACCGTCTCATTGCCCAGAGCAGCTTCGCAGTGGCGGTAGGCACATTTGTCTCCCTGGAACCAAAAGGAAACCAACAAGGAAAATAGAGTACAGCCTCAAAAATGGCCATGCTGCTGCCTAAGGTTGCTACAACTGAATTCAGAATCTATCTGGTTCTCAAGTTAACCAAAGACCAGTGTGCTTCCTCCTCCTCATCTACTCCTTCCTGAAAAAAATGGGGAAAAAAAGCAAAGCAAAGGAAAGCCAGCCATACCTTGGTACAGGTAGAATAGAAATAGAAGTAGCAATCGTCTCCTTGTTTAGACATGCCGACGAGTTCTGCTAACAAGCTCGGCTTCTCTCCACAGGGACTTCCTCTGCTCTTGGAGAGAGCTGTCTTCACCCTTGCTTGGGCTGAAAGTCTTCTACTGGCTTGTGAGCAGGGAAATCTTCTTTTGAAAAGTAACCCTCCTGAAGAAAGTAACAAGTGAAAAATAATGAGGAACCAACATTTTTCCAGCTTTCTTCAGTTCATCAAATCAAGTTATCAGTCTCTCGAAGAGAGCAAAGCCTTGAAATCAGCTGTTACATGAACTAACTAAATATGAAAGTTCCCTAAGCAAGCGTTCTCTTCCACATCCTCAATAAGATGACTTGGAGCACATCTGGAAGCCTGAAAACGGAGTCACTCCTTAAAAATCCACCTGATCATACATGCAAGTCAATAATCAACTCTGGCTACAAATAACTTCTCTAGAACACAGTTAGGACGCATTAAACAGCACGTTGCAGGCACTGTGGGTCTTCCATTTCACCTACCTGGACAACCTCAGCAAAGTTACAGATCTTCAAAGACTTCCAGTTAACTTCTCCTGGAGGCCGAACCAAGACTGAATCCGTGAATTAATAATAAAGGGGTAGGAAGAATTTTCCCCCTCACTTTGCCAAGGGAACCTCTCATCCACAATTCAAACATAGCATGCGCTTTTAAACAGCTTATAACTAATAGAGGAAGCAAGTCCATTTGAATGCTCTCTCAGACTGGAGACAGCCAGGGTTAGTTAGCTCTTCAAAACAACATAAACCAAAAAACAAAACAAAACAAAAACAAAAAACCCAGCGCATTTAGAGATGAACTCGTGATTCAAAGTGGCTGCAAAAATGAGGCTCCATGTTCTACAGCCGGTCAATCTAACTTTTTTTTTTTTTTAATTTAAAATTCAGTATGTTCCAATTTCTGGTCTTCAAGATTTCTTCACCTATTAAGAAAACACAAAAACCTTTCCCTGTCTTTATTACCTGTACAGCAAAAAACATACCAGTGCATATAAATCCACAGATGTGCATATGCATACACACATCTGTGTTGATACACACACGAGGAGGGAGTGAGAGAAAGTTAGCGAGAGCGACAGTGAAAATCAGAATTTTTGCCTTTTCGACACAGAGAGCGCGTAAAAATTCTCTCATTTTGAGGGAACTAGAAAAAAATGGAGGCTCTACAAAAGATTTTGATGAGTATGCCTTCGAGGCCGATGCTTTGTAACATGAGTGATCTGGGGGCCAGCACACAAATATGCATACGTATGTACATGCATACAGGATAAACAGATCTATACACACAAGCGTGCACAGTGTATGTTGTATGATCTCCATAGCGAGAACAACTCGTAGCCCTGATCAGACACGTAGAGTTGCAATCAATTAAGAGCAGGAAGACAGCAGATCAAGGGTACAGCAAGCTTTGAGAGGCAGGGGAATGCTCACTTTGCCAGTGGCATGGCTGCATGATACCAAGGATTTTGAATTAGTTGGATTTTTTGGAAGCAATTGGGTTTTTCTTTCTGCGCTGTAGCAAATACCACAGGTTTGCCATCACGTGCTGTTCCCTAATCCATATCTCCATCCTCATCCATTGCTGCAGGATCATGAAAGGTTAGAGAAGACGACTTAGGTCTTCTTCAATTTAACAGCCAATGATTTTTCGATGAGCAGAGCTGCAACAGATTTTATTTAGCCACAAGCATTTTGTTTTTCTTTTTTCTGAGATGAAGTCAGAAATTTTAATTTTTTTTTTTTTTTAAAGACACTAAATGTCACAAAACATGCAACCAGACCAGATAAAGTTCAAATTAGAGTGATTCTGAATCCTTTCATGAAAACGCTGCACATTTCTGTGCAAATTATTTCTGACTCTTCTGGACAAAAGTGGATGAAATAGTTCTTACAAATTAATAATCAAAGGTTGGAACCTTTTACTCACACAAACACTAGTGAATTTTCCAGGAAATGTTTTTTTGGCAGGGAATTTTCCCAAATCTAAAATAAAGAGAGGAAAAGTTGGCTTCTCATATTAGTTACTGCTTTTGACTGCTGGACAAAGGGAATAAAAACAGTAGTTAAGTGCAAGCTTTCCTTCTCTTCTTTACTATGGATAGGAATCGTCACTTCGCACCTTTAGCACCTTCAGAAACACACCCAGTGCCATGCAGGTTCCTCTGCATCTACTTCTAACAATTACTGGTGCTCCTTAGCATGGAAGTTTGACTCAAAACACTCTCCAGATTTAGCTCTTTTGACTGCCCAAGGAGCTCATCATTTTGCTTGTTGCCTTCCAGTTTCCTGAACAGACCGGGAACGCTGTTCAGAATCTGAATGAATCTGGTCTAAGGAATGGGAAGAAAGCAAAACCAAGGATACCTCGCAGCCCTAAATTCCAAAAAAGCAGTCTCATTTTAAAAAGGACCTCAAAAGCTTTTTTTTTTTAACATAGCAATCCAAGCGCTAAACCAACTGAAGTTGCCCCTGAAAGCCTGAATAAAAATTAGTAACTCTGGTGCACTCAGCAGGTCTGTAATAGAAGTTGGTAAGATTTTTATCATAGAATAGAATCATAGAATATCCTGAGTTGGAAGGGACCCTTAAGGATCATCAAGTCCAACTCTTGACACCGCACAGGTCTACCCAAAAGTTCAGACCATGTGACTAAGTGCACAGTCCAATCTCTTCTTAAATTCAGTCAGGCTCGGTGCAGTGACCACTTCCCTGGGGAGCCTGTTCCAGTGTGCAACCACTCTCTCTGTGAAGAACCCCTTCCTGATGTCCAGCCTAAACTTCCCCTGCCTCAGCTTAACTCCATTCCCGCGGGTCCTGTCGCTGGTGTTAATGGAGAAAAGGTCTCCTGCCTCTCGACACCCCCTTACGAGGAAGTTGTAGACTGCGATGAGGTCTCCCCTCAGCCTCCTCTTCTCCAGGCTGAACAGGCCCAGTGCCCTCAGCCGTTCCTCGTACGTCTTCCCCTCCAGGCCTTTCACCATCTTCGTAGCCCTCCTCTGGACACTCTCCAACAGTTTCATGTCCTTTTTATACTGTGGTGCCCAGAACTGCACACAGTACTCGAGGTGAGGCCGCACCAGCGCAGAGTAGAGCGGGACAATCACCTCCCTTGACCTACTAGCGATGCCGTGCTTGATGCACCCCAGGACACGGTTGGCCCTCCTGGCTGCCAGGGCACACTGCCGGCTCATATTCAACTTGCTGTCTACCACGACCCCCAGATCCCTCTCTTCTAGGCTGCTCTCCAGCGTCTCATTGCCCAGTCTGTATGTGCAGCCAGGGTTTCCCCGTCCCAGGTGCAGGACCCGGCACTTGCTCTTATTGAACTTCATGCGGTTGGCGATCGCCCAGCTCTCCAACCTATCCAGATCCCTCTGCAAGGCCTTTCCACCCTCATTCGAGTCCACAACTCCTCCAAGTTTGGTGTCATCAGCAAACTTGCTCAAAATGCCTTCTATTCCTACATCCAGATCGTTTATAAAAATATTGAAAAGTACCGGCCCTAAAATGGAGCCTTGAGGGACCCCACTGGTGACCGCCCGCCAGCCTGACGCAGCGCCATTCACCATAACCCTTTGGGCCCTGCCCGTTAGCCAATTGCTCACCCATCGTATGATGTTTTTATTTAGCTGTATGGTGGACATTTTGTCCAGTAGGATCCTATGGGAAACCGTGTCAAAAGCCTTGCTGAAGTCCAAAAAAAATCACATCAGCTGGTTTCCCTTGGTCTACCATACGGGTGATCTTAGATTTCTTACGGGATGATCTTTTAGATTTCTTTTTTTTTTTTTTTTTGCTCCAGGGTGCCTGTAAAATTTTTGCATTAAGAGATTTTGAACCTTTTGTACCAAAGAATTAGAGATGCGCTACAGTGCCAGTAGCTGGGGGTCTGGAAATACACACCAACAAGTGTCATAAGCTTTGCCTTTGCTGAAGGAAGATGAATAGTACCAAGAAAATCTGTCTAGTTTGTTTTACAGGCTTGTCTTTCTCAGTATGGAACAAATGGACCTCCCTGGTCTAACTTTGCAGTTGCCTATTCTGCCTTTGTCCTGGAAAGAAGAGCAAGAACAAATCTATTTTTGCACTCCAAAAACGCATTAGAGGAGGATTATCACACCCACCTAAGGGTACTTCCCTGTTTGTTTATAAAGCACCAAGTATTTCTCTGGGACAGTCTCTGTTGCTGGTCTGTTTTGTGCCTTCCATTTACAGTAAAGATACTAATTTGCTTACCCCTTGTTTCTTTTTTTTTTTGTTTGTTTTTGTTTTTGTTTTTTTTTGTAAAGAACAGTGGAAGTGGAGAGTCGGATGACAAGCAAAAACAGACACTAGAAACTCCTTGTTCTGCCCCTGCTTTTTAATCACCCAGCACAGAAAAGCCTCTTGCTAACAGAACTCATCCCTGCTGCTGCAAGAAACCTCATGGCCTGCAGGAAAACCTCAAGCTAAGAGTTCCAAAGCAAAAGCAGAAAACGCATGACTTGTACTCTTTATATTGGAGTGAATTCTAGCTGCTAAACGCTGCCTACATCTGAGGGCACGTGCTGAGGCTGGGGGGAAGGACACTCAACACCCACTGACAGCAGGAGTGCAAAGATGCCAGCCAAGAAGGCAAAGGTTAGAGCTGAACGCTGCCTCAGCTTCCTCCAGCAGCCAGCTGGGGGGCACCTTTCAGCACGCTCTCTGAGACTCTGAGCCCCGAGTTACCGCAGCCGCCAGCTACAGCTGCTCCTTGCTGGCCCAAACTATTGGAAGAGTCTTCAAACGTCAGGGACCTGTTTTATGACAGCCTCAAGATCCAATTAATCTGTTCCTGAAGGCGCTGATCGTCCTGGTGTTTCTGGAGCTGTCCAAGAACAATCCTGAACTGAGGCACTCGTCTGATCAGACAGTGCTTCGGCACAGATTTGTCTTTAGCTTGACACATCAAGGTGAAGAGGAATCGATTCTTGCAAGCAACCTCTCAAGCAGGGATCTAATAAGGTGACCAAAACGACAGATCTGTTGTGCAGATCTGAGCACGTCCCTCTGCAGGGAATCACTTTCAAGCCTAAGATGTTTCACCCATCTCCCTGCCCCAGAGCGACACAGGTAAAGCTCTTAAGCAATTGCTAACCTGTTCTCAGTGCTCACGAGTCCCAAATCACTCATTTTACAATCTATAAACCATGGCAGCTGGCACCTAGCTGGCACACGGTGACACTGCACACGTTGGCAGTGTCATCAGGAGCTGCAAAGTCAGGGCTGAGGGGGTTAAGGGAAAACCACACATCAGTTTAGCAACTTGGCTCCCGTAGGATACTTCCTACGGCAGGAGTTTCAGCAAAGCCACTCAGAGGGACTTGCTGGCTAATTCAAACGGCACTTCTGCTGGAGCAGTCAGAAGGCAGCAGGGCAGCAGGAGATATCCAGTGGGCATCACTGTCAGTCTGTGGCAGTTTGGGGTCCAGGTATCAGTGGTTAGGTGGGGTTTTCTCTGCTTCACTTTCTCCAAAGCTGTGAAAAAATATTTCTTTTACAGCACTGTACAGTCCCACGTTACGGATGGAACCAGCTGCATCAACTTCCAGTACGACGGTGTTGGAAAAAGGTGCCTTTGGTGGTCAGGAGCACAGCAGCTCTGCTGATGTGTTATTTAAGTGTGTTCTTTCATCTGAGTTTCCTCATAACAGTATGTAGCTGAGGGGGTCCAAGTTTCCCAGGGAAGATTTATGGTTTTTCTCCTACCAAGCACCAGCTCAGTATACAAAGCTCTGTTAATAACACCCAAGCATGTAGATGTTAAACTGAAACTGCTTTTAAACCTAGTTGTTGTTACAAAAATAGCTTAATACACCATCTTCACAGGGTAAAAATTCACATGGAAGTACAGAAAAACCCAGAAGCGCTTCCTGAGCTTCAGTTTACCAACAACACCATCGGATTTAGATCCTGGCCTGGCAGCCAGGATGCAGGCTCTGTAAGCATTGCTGCCATGTGGAAGTGCCAAGGCAGGTTTCTGGCCTGCCCTGACTAAAAGACCTTTTTTTTTCATACAAACAGCGTGCCAGGTACGCTGTAATGCCAATGTGCCAGGTCAATAGAGGATGTCAAACAACAGAGGCGTTTCTCCTAATTTCTGGCATGAAAACGCTTTTAACAGCATTCTTTTCACCAAGAAACCCCTCTCTATCTTCTCCAATGCTCCAGGATCTGCTGCAGCTGCAGCAGCCGCGCTGCTACAACCCACATCTTTGCCAAATCTTTTCAATAATTGTGCTTTACCTCGGCAATGTTGAGGTCACTCCTCTTCCTCCTCCAGCTGAGGAAGCAGCTCGCTGGCTCTGCCACACCGCAGGTGCGCAAGCGAAAGCTGGGAACACAGGAGTCAAACTCTCAGTGCTCACGAAGCCACCAGGGCACAGGGCTGACACAGAGGCACCCCGGATCTGCTCTCCCACCCCGCTGCGAGGCTCGCAGCAGCCCCGACCCGAAGCGCACACAATGCTTCGCATGGTGATGTCACCGCTGACTCTGAGTCCCCAGGTGAGGATCTGCCTCACCACTCTCAACGCTGGGGTTGGGTTTTGGTTTTGTTTTTTTTTTTCTTTTAAACATTCACAGCTTATGGGAAACCATCAGGTAAACCACAGATCGCTAGGGAAGAAGTCCCACACGAGGGAAGCCCGTGCTTTTCTTCCAGGCAGCGGCACGTGCTTTAACACGCTGTGTTCGACAAAGCAGCTCTCCCCGTTTTGCTCAGTGGCAACAGGCACGACTGCAACGCACACAGGTGTAGGCAGCACCTGCAGGTCCCAAACCCTTAACCGGTTTGTAGAGAGCACCAATTTTTGAAGGAGTGGTTCTCCCTTAATCCATGAGCCCTTCTTTCCTTTATTTATAGCGGGTGGCTCTCCTCCATTTTCCTCCTCAGTGTCTGAGCAGACACTGGGAATCGTTTCCGGAGGAAGGGCACTGCTGAAGCTCCTACATCTACTCTCCGAGAAAAGAGAGTATGTCAAAGAATACAGATTTCCTTTCTTTTTCCTTTTTGAAATACAATTTCTGAAATCAACGCTGCCGCCTGGCAGCAAATACCTACGGGACTAAAGAGGATTCCTCATCCTCACTGTAACGTTGCAGTTAACCTCCCAACGAACCCATCTCCCCAGGAAGTGGGACAATTCATTCATTTTTTTTTTCTCCCAAGAACCATATAAATTACATGCAAAACATTGTACACAGAGATTAATATCAAAATGCAATACAGATCAGGTGCACTTTAAGCTGGACTCTAGGATATGGCAAACACACCAGGGTACATATTGCTTTGAAACCACCTTTTTTTTTTAATGTCATGCATACCACATAATATTCAGTCTTCTGTTTTGTATTTTTCTGTTTTTATACAAAAATACCAGTGCTTATTATACTAGTTACTGGAAAAGAAAAAAAAAATTAGATCTGTGTGCCCTCTTCAAATCAAAATTTTGTTGTGAGAGCACTGGATAAATATATATACACACACCAACAAGTGTCATAAGCTTTGCCTTTGCTGAAGGAAGATGAATAGTACCAAGAAAATCTGTCTAGTTTGTTTTACAGGCTTGTCTTTCTCAGTATGGAACAAACGGACCTCCCTGGTCTAACTTTGCCATTGCCTATTCTGCCTTTGTCCTGGAGAGAAGAGCAAGAAAGGAACAAATCTATTTTTGCACTCCAAAAACGCATTAGAGGAGGATTATCACACCCACCTAAGGGTACTTCCTTGTTTGTTTATAAAGCACCAAGTATTTCTCTGGGACAGTCTCTGTTGCTGGCCTGTTTTGTGCCTTCCATTTATAATAAAGATATTATAAAAAAGATATTATAAAAAAGATAATGAAGATATTAAGATGCTTACCCCTTGTTTTTTACCCTCCTCTTTGGGTCCAAACATCTAGATGGAGGGTGCAAAACAACACTTTTGAATCCAGACCCTGAGCTGCAGAGTCCAAAGGCCCAGCTTTCAGCTCTAAAGCCTGACTTGGAGATACAAGACACGCCCTCTCCTCCTCCTCACTGCCTCTTGCCTCCTCCCCTCCTCAAATTTTAACCGTCTCAAACCTTGTTATTAGGGCCCCATGCTTCCTTATTTCACCCCAAATCCCTATGTTCAGGGTCCACAACCTCCACTTGGTATCTGAACTCTTCTTCTGATTGCCTTAACCTTCCATTTAAGAGACAGGATGCTCCTTTAAAGTGACCGAGTGCTTTGGGTCAGGGCCCTGACACTTGCTTCTGGATCCAAAGCTAGATTTTCCTTGCTTCCAGCCACACTCTTACTAACCAGGCTGCCATTTTTAGGGCACAATGCCCGATTTTTAGGGTCCACATTTTCAATGCAAGGTGCAAAGCGGCCTTTATAAATGGCGAGGCTTTCTTTGAGAGGAACACCCCTGCTTTCAAATTCCCAAATCCATATGCTAGGAGCTGAGGCCTGAATTTTAGGTTCCAAAGCCTCCTTTTCGGGTCCAAACACCCATCCAGAGGGAGTAAAGCATCACTTCAAGATCCAGACAGCGCAGGGCAGGCCGCGCTCCCTGTCACGGTGACAGCCTGCTGCACCGCCTGCCTGTGACCAGGCCACACGGGACCCCTTGGTTTGGACAAGGCGCAGTGCAGCCAGTGGGGATGCAACAGGCTTTTTATCACCTACACCCTCCGTTTTTGGTATCTGAAATCTTCTTCTGATTGCCTTATCCAAGGCAATCAGAAGGGCACCCCTCCTTTTAAATTCGCAAATCTTCATGCTAGGAGCTGAGGCCTGAATTTTGGGGTCCAAACATCCATTTCGAGGAAGCAGAGAGTGGAGGGCGGGCCGCACTGTCCAGCATTTTTAGGCCCCAGCATCACATATTAGGGCAGAAAGCCTCTTCCTTGGGCTTGAAAGCCTTGTCTGAAAGGGTAACCCCTCCTTTTTAGAGGCTTTTTCTTGCTTACACATTAATCTTACAGACCAGGCTGCCACTTACAAGGAACAAACCCCTATTTTTAGGGTCACAATTTTATTAAAACCATATTACTGCCACATCAGGGCCCAGGGACCATCTCTGGAACTGGGAGCAGGGCCTCTATGGCAAGTCCTGTCCCAACGGACACAACGGACCTGGTTCCCTGCAATGCGGACTTCTTAGATGGCGAGGCCTTATTGGAGAGGAACAGCCCTCCTTTCAAATTCTCAAATCCTCATGCTAGGAGATGAGGCCTGAATGTTAGAGTCCAAAGGCTCCTCTTTGGGTCCAAACACCCATCTGGAGGGATCAAAGCATCACTTTAGGATCCAGACAGAGGAAGTGGGCTGTGCTGTCCATGATTTTTAGGCCCCAGCATCACATATTATGGCAAAAAGCATCCTCCTTGGGCTCAAAGCCCTTTTTAGAGAACGAACCCTCCTTTTCAGTGCCAGGATCATCATTTGCTGAGTCAAGGCCTGACTGTCACATCCCAAAGGCTCAACCTGAGAGCCCAAAGCCTCTTTTTTAGCACCCAGAGCCTTCTCCTTGGGACTCAAAGCCTCAGGTTGGGGTACAAAGGCTCATTTTCTGGGTTCAAAGCCCCATTTTAGTGTCCAGAGACCCCCATGCTAGGCTCTAAAACTTCATTCTTCATGGCTGACGTCTCATGCTCAGGCTCCAAACCCTGATTTTCAGGGCCCAGTGGCTGCTTTGGGATCCTAATTCCCCTGCTGATTGCCTACCTACTCCCTTGTAGGGCCCAGAGTCTCCCTTTTGGTGACCAAAGCCTTAATATTAGGGCCTGGACACCCACCTCTTGAATTCAGAGCCGCCTTCTTGGGGCCTTCCTCATTAAGGCTAAATGTCTCATTTTCACCCTATTACCTCTTCTCTTCAGGGCTAAGAGCATCTTTTGCAGATCCAAAACCTTTTTCTCACCCTTTCTTTGCAGCTGAGAAGCATACAGGCATGGCACCAAGGCTCCTCTTTATAGATCACAGCCTTGTTCTTAAGCACCCAACTTTCAGGATGTTTTCAGGACAAGAGAGCCTATAGTTGGGATCCAAAGCCGCCTTTATCGCCTACACCCTCTGTTTTTGGACACAGGATCTCACTTTTAGGGCCCAAAGCATCCTTTTTAGGCCCCAGAGTCACATATTGAGGCAGAAAGCCTCTTCCTTGGGCTCCAAAGCCTTGATTGGAAGGATAAACCCTCCTTTTGACAGGATTGTTCTTGCTTACACGTCAATCCTACAGAGCAGGCTGCCATTTCCAAGGGGCAATTCCCTATTTTTAGGGTCCACAATTTTATTATAAGATGCAACGCGTCCTTCCTAGATGGGGTGTTAAAATATCAGGAGGGGAGGAGGCAAGAGGCAGTGAGGAGGAGGAGAGGGCGTGTCTTGTATCTCCAAGTCAGGCTTTGGAGCTGAAAGCTGGGCCTTTGGACTCTGCGGCTCAGGGTCTGGATCCTGAAGTGCTTCTTTCCTCCATCTAGGTGTTTGGACCGAAAGAGGAGGCTTTGGACCCTAAAGTTCAGGCCTCAGCTCCCAGCATGAGGATTTGGGAATATGGAATGAGGGGTTTTCCTCTCAAATAAGGCCTCGGCATCTAAAAGGGCCGCTTTGCACCTTACGATCAAAGTGTGGACCCTAGAAATTGGGCATGTTGCCCAAAAACGGACAGCCTGGTCCGTAAGAGTGTGGCTGGAAGCAAGAAAAATCTGACATTGGATCCAGAAGCTAGGTTAAGGGGGAGGCCTGGCCATCTAAGAAGGCCGCGTTGCATCTTATAATAGAATTGTGGATCCTAAAAATAGGGAATTGTTCCTTGGAAATGGCAGCCTGGTCTCTAAGGTTGATGTGTAAGCAACAAAAAACCAGGAGAGGTTATCCTTTCAATCAAGGCTTTTGAGCCCAAGGAAGAGGCTTTTGCCCTACTATGTGAGGCCGGGGCCTAAAAATGTCAGACAGCACAGCCTGCCCTCCTCTGTGTAGATCCAAGAGCGATGCTTTGCTCCCTCCAGGTGGGTGTTTGGACCCGAAAAGGAGGCTTTGGGCCCAAAGCCTCAGGCCTTGGCTATTTGAATGAACATTTTGAAACTGCAAATGAAAGAGGGTTCCTGTCAGCTAAGGTATTGCACCCTATAAAGGCAGCTTTGCAGCCTCAAATGAAACTGTGAGACACCAAAGTAAGGCATTGTGCCCTAAAAATGATGGCGTGGGCTTGAAAACTGAGGAGGTAAGCCATAAAAAGTCCCCTTTGGATCAGCATGGAGTTGCAGGGCCCTGAAAAGCAAGATTTGTTCACTAGAACGTAGAGCCTGGGGCTCAGTTCTGAGGGGTTAGGAGATCAAAAGACGACTTTGGATCCCAAGTGGAGGTGCTGGACCCTGAAAAGAAGGCTGTGGCAGGCAAACAAGGAAACACGGGGACCTACTAATGAAGATCCTTTGGATCCTAACCAAGGGGTGGTCCTCAAAGTAGTGAGGCTTTGGACTTTAAAACAGGTTTTGGACCATGCAGCCCAGAGGCTTTGAGGGACCAAAGAAGCCTTTTAGGATCCAACACCATTTTTCTCTTTCTTTTTTCCTCTTCTTTGTTTCGTTTATTTTTTTCTATTTATTTATTTATTTTGAATTGTTCAGACCCAAGGCCTCTGGTTCTGTGCTCAGAGCCTCTTCTTTGGGGCACAAAGCACTGGTTTTGGTTTCCCCCTGCTGGGGGAAACTGCTGTCTTCAGAAGAGCTGGCCTCTGGAGGGAAGACACTTGGAGACTCTCTCCCCAGTGCTACAGCGCCTGGTTGTCCTCGTGCAGCCTGGCAGCATCCCAAAAGGACGCTCAGTGCTGGCCAGAGTCAGAGGGGGCAGATCCTTCCTCCGGGCAAATGGTGAAGTGGAGAAAGGCAGCACTCCAGCACGCCCCTGCTGTCCCAACAGGGTGCTGGTTTTCCTCAGGTGGGCAGCCGAGTTCCAGCACGGCCGCTCTCTCCCTGCCCCTCCTCCAAGAGGCAGGGGGAGAAAATACGACAGACACATGGAGCTTGTGGTTTGAGATACAAAAAGTTTAATTAAAGGGAAAAGGGAGAGGGAGGAAAAAAATGAAGGGATGGGCAGGGCAGGAAGGGCAGGGCAGGGCAGGAAGGGTAGGGCACGGCAGGGCAGGGAAGGGAAGGGAAGAAAATGGGGGAGACCGCACGAAAGGCCAGAGAGAGGGCAAAAGAGCGAGGCCCCCAGGCGTGGGGCGTGTGCGCAGAGCTGCGCTCCAGGGAGGGCTGCACAGTGCCCCCGGGGCTGGGGAGGCACAGCCTGCGTGTAGCTGAGGATGCTGCTGGCCAGCTCTGATGGCAACGAGGAGGAGGAGGAGGCCACTTTCCGCGCTGAGGGCGGGTGGCCCAGTGGAGCTGCGGCTGTGCCATCCCTGGCAGTGTCCCAGGCCGAAGCGGGGGTCTTGGAGCAGGCTCGCTGCTGGAGAGGCGCCGGCTGAAGCCCTGTTGTTCATGGGCTTCAGGAGCTGCTTCGGGCGTGCCCCCGGCATGCAGAAGGCCGGAGAAGTGGAGGGAACGTGCCCGGGGAGCGGGGCTGCGCTGCAGGCAGGAGGAGATGCCAGGAGCTTTCCAGCACGCTCAGCTGCCTGCCGGGGAAGAGCGTCGCCTCCTCCACGCCTTCTGCAGCCTGGAGCACAGCTGCCGAAAGCTGAAGCGCGAGCGTGGCCTTGGTGCTTGCAGGATCTGCACCGTCTGAATCGCCAGCGACGAGACCGACTCGCAGGGGTCGTTTGCCAAGCCTCGCAGGACTGAGAGAACAGAGAAGGAGAGGCGAGGTGACGGCCCTGTACCACAGAGCGCCCGGCCCCCCGCAGACGTTGCCCCCAGCTCTCCGCACAGCCAGGAGGGAGCAGGGGACAGGCTCCTGCCATCCCCCTCCCTGGCTCACCTTGGCAGATGTCCTGGCTCTTGCTCTGGTGCTGATCCAGCAGGTGCCTCCCCACGAGCCCTGGGGACACACGGCCTGTCAGCGCCCCCGGCTGCTCCCCGGGGCGCAACACGAAGGCACAGGGACGGGGGACCCCAGGCTCGCGGCTCACCAGTGAACCTCACAGCCTCCCGCCGCAGGGGCTCCTGCAGGCTCTGCA
The DNA here is from genome assembly GCF_963932015.1 of Anas acuta. Taxonomy (NCBI): domain Eukaryota; kingdom Metazoa; phylum Chordata; class Aves; order Anseriformes; family Anatidae; genus Anas; species Anas acuta. Next base: position 15,978,054 of record NC_088989.1, on the reverse strand, counting down.
GGTAGGGCAGGCTCTGGGCCAGGTACTCCTCTGCTGCGCTGCTCCTCCGGGCCAGCTGCAGAGGGAAGGGCGCGGGCTCAGCGCAGGGCGGCCCCGGCCCCGGCCCCGGTCCCGGGTGCAGAACTGTGCGTACCAGGCACTCGCCGATCTTCCAGCTCTGCAGCGTCTCGGCCAGGTGCGCCAGCTGCCTCCAGCGCAGGAAGCGCGCGACACCAAGGAGGGCTTCCCGGGAGGCCTGCAGAACAGCTGAGATGGCAGCAGAGCCTGGGCAGAAGACCCTGCTCCCCCCCCCCGCAGCCCCTCCGCAGGGAGGGGGCCTCAGTGGAGACTAACGCTGCCAGCAGCTGCAGCACCCCTGGTGCTCGGGGGCCCCCAAGGCAGGGCAGGGCAGGGCAGGGCAGTCAGCATCGCCCTCCCCCAAGGAGCAAAATGCCCACCTCGGCCACGCTCTCGTCCTGGTCGTGCAGGTGGAAGGACAGCGGGAGCAGGCTCCTGTGTGCTACCTGCTGCAGCTTCTCTTGGCTGCCCTCCACAAAGCCCAGCGTGTCGAGGAAGAGGCGAATAGAGAGAAGCCGCACCGTACTTGAGTCCTGGGGAGGGCGAGAGGGGGACGTCGGTCCCGCTGGGGGCAAAGTCCCCGAGCCCCCAAAAGCGTTCCCAAACGAGCCTGCCCAAGGGCTCGCGGCGCCCAGGGCTGGGAAGCGGGCAGGGAGAGCCCCCAGCGGGCTGTCCCAGGGACGCAGCCATGGGGACGCAGCCTTACGTCGCCAAAGAGGGCTGGGAGCTTGCCGGCCAGCTCCAGAGCCGCGAGGCTGAGCGTCCTCCCCTCCAGGAGCCGCAGCATGGTGCTGAGCACGGGCAGAGCGACAGCGCGGGTGTCGCTGTCTGCAGCCTGCAGCTGCTCCGTGATGCTCGGCAGCAGGACGAGCGTTTGCCTCGCCTGTGTGAACAAAACACCTTCCTTTGGGGAAAGCAAGGACTGCCCCCTGGGCGAAAACACTCTCCCAGCCCGCCCAACGCCCCTTGCCCTCCCCGCTGCCTGGCAAGGTGCCGAGCCACAAGAGCCCGGGGCCAGCCCAGCCCAAGCCGCGGCACTCGTGGCGTTGCCGGCTGCCCCCGCTCACCGTGGCCGGCCTCTCGGTGAGCCCCAGGATCGCCCTGAGCACCAGGCTCTGCATGCCCAGGCACGGGCTCCGCAGGTAGCTGGCAAAGAGGCTCACGACGCAGTCCAGCTCGTCGCCGAGCTCTGTGCACTCCAGCAGCTGAAAAGGACGTGGGGCGCAGTGCCGGCTCAGCAGCAAGAATGCCAGGGCAGGAATGCCAGGGCACGGCCAAGCCTGGCCCCGAGGCAGCAGGGCTTGTGCAGAGCCCCACGTGGGCTCGCTGCTCCTGCTGCCCCTGCTCACCTTGCTGAGGATGACCATGGCCACCGTCTGCCAGGAGGAGGCCTCCGTGCGGAGCAGCTCAACCAGCTGGTGGATGATGGTGGCGCGCAGGCTCCTGGGCAACTCCTTCATTTCCCTGGCAGGGAGAACGGCAAGCAGGCGCCGTCAGCCCCGAGCCGGGCGGGCCCAGCTCTCCTGGCTTTGCAGCGCTCTCTTTTGCCACCAGCCCAGCGGCCACGGGCACCCATGCTGTGGCAGCACTTCCTCCGAGAAGCCCCTGTCACCTCCAGGGCTGGGATGGTGCCGACGAGGGGCTCTCACCTGGCCACCACCTGCACGCCCCAGAGGTGGCTCTCGGCGCTGAGAAGCGCGGCCCAGCCGCCCTGCGCCTCGATGGCCAGCACCTGGCTCCCCAGGCCCACGCTGCAGAGCAGCGCTTTCAGGGCCTGCACCGTGGACCTGCAGGCAGAGAAGGGCCCGGGTCACGCCGGGAGCCCCAGCCCTGGGCTCCTCTGAGCAGCAGGGGCCGGGGATGTGGCACCTGACGGGAGTGAGCAGGTCCTGCCGGTGCTTCTCCCAGAAGACCTGCACCTCCTGCAGCTTCAGCTCCGTGGTGAAGGACACTTGGAAGAGGAGGGCCAGGAAGAGCTGGGGGAAAATGGCCTTCGCCTCCCCCCGGCTGGTAGGCAGCAGGAGGATCTCGTGGAGGGGCCTTGCTGCCTGCAGGAAGCACCCGGAGGCGGAGGCGTGGGCAGGGAGGGACAGAGGAGGACGCAGCCCCCCAGGCTGGTGCCCCAGGGTGCGGAGAAGGCTGGCAGGGGCCAGGGGAGGGGAGCGGGGCCCCTGCCCCTGCCCCTGCCCCTGCCCCTGCCCCTGCCCCTGCCCCTGCCCCTGCCCCTGCCCGACGGAGATGCAGACGGGCAAGCGAGGAACTCACGGCCAGGGCCAGGATGCGCGGGTGGTCCTTGGTGGAGGTGGATGTCTTGCAGCCAGACTGGTTCATGAGGATGCGGAGCAGCTCGCGCAGCACCCTCTCTGTGGCTGGGGGCTCAGACACCATCGCCCTCCACATGGTGACGGCGACGCTGCGGGACCCCCGGGCTGTCAGCACGGCCGCCCCCGGCCCGGCTGACGGCTTTGGGGGTGTGCGAGAGGAGCCCTGCTGGGCCCCGTACCTGGTGCAGGTCAGCGAGCACTGCAGCAGGCTGGCAACTGTCTCCCTGGGGCGCTTGCTGGCCAGCAGCAGCAGGGCCCTGTCCAGGCTCTGAAGGGCCAGCGCGGCTCTGACGGACGGCAGGCTTCTGTAGATGGCCCACACGATGTGGAGCACCTGCCGGTGGGACACGGCTGAGACTGGGCCGGCACCAGGGCAGGAACAGAGCCCCGAGGAGCTCTGGAGGCTGGAGCCGTGGCCGTGGCCGGGGGTGCTGGCGGGCACCCACCTGTCCCGAATGGAAGTCGGTCTCTGCCGCCAGCACGTCCACCATGTGGGCAGCCAGCTCGGTGCTGTGGGGACTCGGGGCTCTCATGCTCTGCACGGCGGCGAGGAAGACGCCCAGGCGTTCCGAGGGCTGCAGGTACTTCATGAAGATCTGTGGGAGGAAGGGCAGCACGTCAGCCACCGCGAGGGCTGCGACGGCCCTGCTCAGCCCTGCTGCTCCCAGCGCCCCAGGAGAGCTGGGAGCAGGGGCTGGGCGACGGCTGGGGTGCGGCCGCATGCGGGCCCCGTGGGGACCGGGCTTTGTCGGGGACAGCGCCGGTCCTCTTGCTGCCGTCGCAGGGCCGGGCTCTCCTCCGGGGCTCAGGGCTCAGGGCTCAGGGCTCGGGGCTGGCGCTTCTCACCATGAACATCCTGTTGCTGTTGCTGTCTTCGGAGAGCCGCAAGGACAGGCGAGCTCGCCAGCTCTGCCAGCCCTGCGGCTGCTCGGCATCCTGGTCGCACAGCCTTGTGCCTGGAGAAAAGCGGACACAGTGTCTGTCGGCGGGGGGGCTGTTGTGCTTTGCCATATTAATCTGCCTCACACCTACCCATAGCATTGCGCTAGTCATGACAGTACTCGTGGGCCTGATACAAAGCCAATAAAACAAGGTGAAATGGAGGAGTTAGGGATGGAGAAATAGCCCCCAAATCTGGTAATATTTCAGATGAATATTGCAAGTGTGCATGCTGGTAGATGATGGGGTGAAGAAAATGTACAGACCTGGGCTCTGAGATATTCCAACAGACAAATGTGAAAATTGTGTATGTTTTGGTTCCTATATGCCTTCTACTTGGTTATGTCCCTCCTGGCCCATCTTGAAGAGAGGGTACTTAGAAGAGGAAGGGTGCACTGTACCTAGAGGAGAAGAGTAAGGACTTCAGAAGAGAGCACAGTTCCCTATCTTTTAGGGGAAAACGGATCCTGGGCCAGGAGCTGGCAGGGCTCATTGAGAGGGATTTAAACTAGGTAAGAAGGGGGATGGGGCTGAAGCAAGGATTGTTGGAGCTGTGCCAGGGGGAACAATAGCAAGGCCGGGGGATAAGGCAATGGCCCAGCTGAAGTGCATCTACACCAATGCACGCAGCATGGGTAACAAACAGGAGGAGCTGGAAGCCATCGTGCAGCAGGCAGGCTACGACTTGGTTGCCATCACGGAGACGTGGTGGGACCAGTCTCACGACTGGAGTGCTGCAATGCCTGGCTATAAGCTCTTCAGAAGGGACAGGCAGCACAGAAGGGGTGGCGGTGTGGCTCTCTATATTAGAGAGTCTTTCGATGTTGTAGAACTCGAGGCTGGGAATGACAAGATCGAGTCCCTTTGGGTTAGGATCGGCAGGGACAACAAGGCTAGCGTCCTGGTCGGGGTCTGTTATAGACCACCAAACCAGGATGAGGAGACGGATGAGGAGTTCTACAGGCAGCTGACAGAAGTTGCGAAATCTTCAGAGCTTGTTCTCGTGGGGGACTTCAACTTCCCTGACATATCCTGGAAGCACAACACAGCCCAGAGAAAGCAGTCTAGGTTTCTGGAGAGCGTGGAAGATAGCTTCCTGACACAGCTGGTTAGTGAACCTACCAAGGGTGGCGCCCCGCTAGACCTTCTCTTCACAAACAGAGAAGGACTGGTGGAGGATGTGATTGTCGGGAGCTGTCTTGGGCAGAGTGACCACGAAATGGTGGAGTTCTCTATTCTTGGCGAGGCCAGGAAGGGGACCAGTAAGACCGCTGTATTGGACTTCCGGAGGGCTGACTTTGAGCTTCTCAGGACCCTGGTTGGTACAGTCCCTTGGGAGGCGGTTCTGAAGGGCAGAGGGGTCCAGGAAGGCTGGGAGCTCTTCAAGAGGGAAATCTTAATGGTGCAGGAACGGTCTGTCCCCACGTGCCCAAAGACGAGCTGGCAGGGAAGAAGACCAGCCTGGCTGAACAGAGAATTGTGGCTTGAGCTTAGGAGAAAAAAGAGGGTTTATAATCTTTGGAAAAGTGGGCAGGCCACTAGGGAGGACTATAAGGATGTTGTGAGGCTGTGCAGGGAGAAAATTAGACAGGCCAAAGCTCATCTGGAGCTCAATCTGGCTACTGCCGTTAAAGATAACAAAAAATGTTTTTATAAATACATCAACACAAAAAGGAGGACTAAGGAGAATCTCCATCCTTTACTGGATGCGGGGGGAAACTTAGTTATAAGAGATGAGGAGAAGGCGGAGGTGCTCAATGCCTTCTTTGCCTCAGTCTTTAGCGGCAATACCGGTTGTTCTCTGGATACCCAGTACCCTGAGCTGGTGGAAGGGGATGGGGAGCAGTATGAGGCCCTCACTATCCACGAAGAACTGGTTGGTGACCTGGTACGGCACTTGGATGTGCACAAGTCGACGGGGCCGGATGGGATCCACCCAAGGGTACTGAGAGAACTGGCAGAGGAGCTGGCCAAGCCACTTTCCATCATTTATCAGCAGTCCTGGCTATCGGGGGAGGTCCCAGCTGACTGGCGGCTAGCAAATGTGATGCCCATCTACAAGAAGGGATGGAGGGCAGACCCGGGGAACTACAGGCCTGTCAGTTTGACCTCAGTGCCAGGGAAGCTCATGGAGCAGATCCTCTTGAGAGTCATCACGCAGCACTTGCAGGGCAAGAAGGCGATCAGGCCCAGTCAGCATGGGTTTATGAAAGGCAGGTCCTGCTTGACGAACCTGATCGCCTTCTATGACAAAGTGACACGCTGGGTGGATGAGGGAAAGGCTGTGGATGTCGTCTACCTAGACTTCAGCAAGGCTTTTGACACCGTCTCCCATAGCATTCTCCTCAAGAAACTGGCTGCTCTTGGCTTGGACTGGCGCACGCTTCATTGGGTTGGAAACTGGCTGGATAGCCAGGCCCAAAGAGTCATGGTAAATGGAGTCAAGTCCAGTTGGAGGCCAGTCACTAGTGGCGTCCCCCAGGGCTCGGTGCTGGGGCCGGTCCTCTTTAATATCTTCATCAATGATCTGGACGAGGGCATTGAGTGCACCCTCAGTAAGTTTGCAGATGACACCAAGCTATGCGCATGTGTCGATCTGCTCGAGGGTAGGAAGGCTCTGCAGGAGGATCTGGATAGGCTGCACCGATGGGCTGAGGTCAACTGCATGAAGTTCAACAAGGCCAAGTGCCGGGTCCTGCACCTGGGGCGCAATAACCCCAAGCAGAGCTACAGGCTGGGAGAGGAATGGTTGGAGAGCTGCCAGGCAGAGAAGGACCTGGGAGTGATGGTGGACAGTCAGCTGAATATGAGCCAGCAGTGTGCTCAGGTGGCCAAGAAGGCCAACAGCATCCTGGCTTGTATCAGAAACAGTGTGACCAGCAGGGCTAGGGAGGTGATTGTCCCCCTGTACTCGGCTCTGGTGAGGCCGCACCTCGAGTACTGTGTTCAGTTTTGGGCCCCTCGCTACAAGAAGGACATCGAGGTGCTTGAGCGGGTCCAGAGAAGGGCGACGAAGCTGGTGAGGGGCCGGGAGAACAAGTCCTACGAGGAGCGGCTGAGGGAGCTGGGCTTGTTCAGCCTGGAGAAAAGGAGGCTCAGGGGCGACCTTATTGCTCTTTACAGATACCTTAAAGGAGGCTGTAGAGAGGTGGGGGTTGGTCTGTTCTCCCACGTGCCTGGTGACAGGATGAGGGGGAATGGGCTAAAGTTGCGCCAGGGGGGTATTAGGGTGGATGTTAGAATCATAGAATCATAGAATCGTAGAATCATAGAATATCCTGAGTTGGAAGGGACCCTTAAGGATCATCAAGTCCAACTCTTGACACCGCACAGGTCTACCCAAAAGTTCAGACCATGTGACTAAGTGCACAGTCCAATCTCTTCTTAAATTCAGTCAGGCTCGGTGCAGTGACCACTTCCCTGGGGAGCCTGTTCCAGTGTTCAACCACCCTCTCTGTGAAGAACTTCCTCCTGATGTCAAGCCTAAATTTCCCCTGCCTTAGCTTAACCCCGTTCCCGTGGGTCCTGTCGCTGGTGTTAATGGAGAAAAGGTCTCCTGCCTCTCGACACCCCCTTACGAGGAAGTTGTAGACTGCGAT